>NC_085053.1:24689237-25360487 GCF_963662255.1 Cinclus cinclus | reverse complement strand
GAGTCAACACAGGAAAAGTGGAACCTGCAGCCATGGGGCCTTGGCAGCAGAAGGGCACCTCCCCCCCCCCGCCCCCCCCCCAAAGCACCTCCTGTGATAGCAGTGTCACAAAAGTCTGCATTCACCTGAATTAGTACAAGATCCAGCAAAAGTCTTGGTAAATCACACATGTGTTAATTATGTTCTACAGAGAAATAAAATGACATTTAAATTATCTCTAATAATGTAAGTGCACCATGAAACTACTGTATTTCTTTATGCTAAAATAAGCAACAGAGATGTGATGATATTTTTGCTTTAAGAAATATTATTTTTTAACTTACAACATCATAGCTTCTCAGTAACACAAAATAATGGGTAAGCATGGATCTAATTGTCAGAGTCAGTTTATGCTTAATGATATGTAAAGTCTGCTCCTTAACTTCCAGAGAAATGTGAGTTTCTGGGTGTTTCCATCTGTTCCTTTCTTAAGCATGTGCAGCATTCCTGCCTCCTAAAGATTTATTCTTTAAAAGGGTGTTATGTGCCTTTAATACTGGGGGATCCTACTCTTCCTAGTCATTATACTGGAAAGCCTGTGTGTTACACAAACATTTGTTAAAATATTCATATTCCAAACCTGTTTCAAGACATACCTTATAAATATTTAGATGATCTTAGATTCTGAAAGTTACCAGGGATTAGTCTAATATTGTCCAGAGTTTTAGGTACTGAACATGGTGTACCTGAGAGAGAAGAACAAATTGGAAAAGTGTAAACGTTAGGGGAGGTATGACCCACAATCAAAAAAAAAAAAAAAACTTCAAATACTTTTTTATGAATCATCTTATTCTGTGAGACTTGAAACCTACACAAACACCACTTCTTCCTGAGGCAAGAAGAATTTGAAATCTGGAAAGCTGAAAAATAACTTTCCCAAAAATCTTTCTCTTACATCTCTGCTGCCATGTTAGACACTAGAAAAAATCCAGGAGTGTGTGAAAGCCTGGATGTGAGCACCTGACAGGGCCATGCTCCTGGGTGACCTGCCACTCCAGTGAGTCACAGGGTGACTGCTGAGCAGGGCAGCCTGAGACCCGGCAGCTGCAGAAGGAAACATGGAAACAACCTTACTGAATTCTCTGCTACAGCAGCACATCTGCATCCCCTCTGGATCAATAAGCCCTGGGTGGAGAATGGCTTTGTGTTATCTGGTCCTTCCTTTCCTCTTTCTTTTTGTGCTTTTCAAATAGCACAAGGAAACAGATGGTCTATCCCTGGCATTGCACCTCACAATTTTGCCCAGAATTAAGCCACAGAATTTTTTGCAGGTTATGATGAAGCTGGACATGGCTATCTATTGGCCAGTGTCCTTGACAGGACATATTCAATTTCACACATTTTATCTGTGGTGTAAATGACCAGACAGAATAATGCCTTCCACAGGCTTTCTGCTCTCAGTCCTTTCTAACTCCATCTTCTGGAGTAAACTCTTTTACTCTTCATGCTTGTTGCTCCTGTCTATTTCTCTTTCCCTGGATATTACCACATGGGATAAGCAATGCATGCTGAGTACTGCTCAGACACAGCCCAGTGATCTGCCAGTGAATTCCTTCTGTGGGTGTTTGTATTCCCCAACAGTAACTTACAGATTTAATTTTGTCCCATTATATCACTGAAACAGAATTCTGCACTTTTGTTTTTCTCTGTCCTGGGATATCTTGAGCTTCCTTATGCTATTCCCAGAAGCAGCTGCATAGGACATTGTGTTTTGTGATGGTATTATTTTTGGCTGGCTCATAATTAACTGTTAGCTGGTGAGTTAAAGTATTATTCCACATCCCTTGTCTAACACTACAGACTGACTGCTCACTGCTTTACAAATTCTTTTAATATTACTATTATTTAAGATATTGCGATATTCTGAATAACTTAGAAAATTACTTCACTTGATGTTATTACATGCTACCACTGAGAACTCTTCAGGTTCCTCACATTACCCGCTGTTGCCAAGCTGATAAATATGAAACATTGCCTGTTGATAACCTGAAAGGAGTATTATTTTGCTCAAGTGGAACAAGCTCTCCAGTTATGACGTATTAAAGCGATCTTGACGCCAACTGCCACCCATTAACATGCTAATCAGCAGCAAAGGGAAGAGGCAGAGCCAAAATCACAAACCCAAAAACTCATCAAAGCTTGAAGGAAACCATGGTTTTACCACAGTGGTGTTGTACCAGTTGTACCAGCAGCTCCTGCTCAGGCTCTGTATGTTCATCCTGACAGATGTGCATCCTATGGGGCAGAGGTGAGGACCTGCAGGACAAGTTACCACTTCACAATCTTTTCATACAAAAGATTTAACCAGTCCTCATGACCTTTGCTTTCCCAGCTCCTGCCTTCCCATGGCAATGGAGAAAACAAAGAAATACAGAATGTTCACAAATCACAGGATCTAATAACTTGTATCTTAGAAGAAACATGGCACTCAGAGGTGATCTGTACATTTAGTCATTAGAGCCAACAACTTCTTGCTTTCCTAACTGTAGCTTAAACTGTTCTTATTAGTTTTTTAAAAAAACACATGCATTGCATGAATACATAATCTATTTCTTGGAGTTACCTGTTAATTGTGGAGAGATTCTGAATTTGTCGCCTTCATCATTAATAAATCCATACACTTC
Source organism: Cinclus cinclus (assembly GCF_963662255.1). Taxonomy (NCBI): domain Eukaryota; kingdom Metazoa; phylum Chordata; class Aves; order Passeriformes; family Cinclidae; genus Cinclus; species Cinclus cinclus. Next base: position 25,357,824 of record NC_085053.1, on the reverse strand, counting down.
ACTTGCAATTTCTGGCTTTTCATGCTGTAGGAAACACTCAGACACAATCTCATGTGACATTAAAGTCACTGCACTGTGTCTCTCAACATCATTATATTAAGGAATCATCTCTGCTTAAAAATGCAAAGAAAAATGTGCCAGCTTCATTATTTTCTCCTCTGGAGAAAGGACTTTGAGTTCTTTTTTAATAGGACAAAATGAAAATCAATATTGGACTTAAAGAACAAGAATTTCCTTTACCTCTTAAAAAACCAAACACACAAATACTGATCCTTCTGTCACTTTGCCTCACTTCTTTGCAGCTAAAGCATCTCTTTAGCAAAACCAGTAACTGAAGGGTGCAGCCAGTCTATAAAGCTCAGATGGGGTGAAAAACTGAGTTTTGAAACTCTCCAAACAAGTTGCTCTGAACCAATTTTCCCACAACTGAATCTTTGTCTTGCTTGTTCTCATTTCCCACAGGTAGTTATGGCATTGGCAATTTGAAATAACTTGCTGATATTCAGCATGTTGTTTTATTTCCTCTCCTATAATTGAGTTGTGCTGTTTTGACATTTTGATTCAGCACTGTAAAAAAAGCAGATCCAATTTACTGAAATTTCTGTGGTTGATTCAAAAATACTGACTCAATTTCTTAGTACATTCATTAAAGGAAACATACTTAACCTTACATTTGTTTACAGAAACAAGTACTCATTCATCAAGAAGAGGAACTCCACTTTCCCTGGAGTAAGTCACAACTTTGGGCAGGGATGGATCTGATCTGAGGCTTGGTTTCCACAAGGCTTTTCTGTTTTGGAGTACAGTCCCATAAAAGTTATCGCAGAGCCTCTTCAGTACACTCTTGACCCTGCACCAACACCTAAAAAGTTTCCACCTGCTACATGCTGTGTGAGAGAAGAGGGAGAACAGAGGCAGCAATAATGGCAGAAGACCAGGTCAATGCAAGGTGTTATCTGTTATCTAAAATTCAGATTATCATAGTAAACATCAGAACTGACAACATAAAATGTTCATAAGCCGGCTGCTCACTCCTCCATTTCTGGGGACAAGCCCTGTCTCTTTCTTCTGTCCACCCTTTTGGAACAGAAAGAGATTTCGCCTGGACAAGGGCTCAGGAGGCTCAAGATGCTGCCCCATCAAGTCCATGCCCCTCTGCAAAAGCTCATCCACAGCCAACCGAAGCCTGAACAACCCATTTTCCCTCAAAACTTCTAGGTCACACTGCCTGACCCAGCTGGCAAAATGCTCAGCACTGCTGATGGAAGAAAGAAAATAATAGTGGTCCTTAGTACCCTCTTGCCACCAGCTTCTTTTCAACCTGGGCAAAAGGGAAGCTGTGGTTTCTTAAGATGCTGCTCAGCTCTAGTATCCTGAAGCATCAGATGCAAAAAAAGATGCTTATATGCATCTCTTTGAACTTGGGCTGTTTCCAATAATCAATTTCACCACTCTCTTTTGCTGCTGCCATTATGTATCAAACGTACTTTCAGTATATAAAGCAGAGCTCTTCAAGAGTTTCTCTAAAGGATGAGGGTTGAAAAAAGCACAGAAATAATGGATGGGCCTAAAAAGATGTTTTCAAGGAGCTGGTTTATAACACAAGCGAAACCTAAATTTCAGTATATTAGTTACAGACTTAGGGATTTCAGAGATGCCTGGGTGGGTTCTTCCCATACAAAGGTATCTTATACACACTCTACACACATACCTGAATCACATATCTCTACCTGTGTACCACACTCAGGAACTACATAATGGTAGGAAAGGGATGCTAAATGCAATAATCCTTCTGAGCACTAGAAACCAGCACTTGTTCCAAAGATACAGAAATAAATGATGTTGGGAATTTGGAGAGATCCTGATGGTGGTTGTTCAGATGAGGTTTTCAACTTTTTCAATTTCTCTGTGCAGTAGAGATCTCTTTTTTGAACCAGACATACCTTCATATGGCTCACAGCTGATTCTCCAAAAGTCAGGCCATTGTAGAACTCTCATCTTCTGCTCTTAATGCAGTATTAGTCAATCTCTACCCCACTATTCAGTACCTGTTCAAATATGTACTTTTTTCTTAAATTCCTAGACTTCCAAACAAATAACTATGAAAATAACAAGATCACTTCAAAACCTATTGCACAAATTTTTAAATTCCTCACTTCACATTAAAAGACAGGATTCCTGTGAGCTACAGGCTAACAGAACAGAACTTTTTAAAGCTTCTCATTTTTATTTCTAGGAAATAGCTGAATCTTTATGCTTTTCCTGACTCAATTTTTCCAAAACTTGAAGGATGTAACAGTTGCAAGGATCTCTAGCATTTGTAATATTAGGAAAATAATTAAAACAGGCATTATTTTAATTCAGTAAAACTGTGACCTTTCTTTGGTCTTTCTTCTCTAATTTAAAAATTGAGAAGGATAAAGCCTTCAGAAATTATACTTCAAAATGATTAATTATGAAAATCATTATGTACTTGACTGATCGTGTGGCAACATTGATTAGGTATTTTCTACTTAGACCCAAAGTCAGATTAAGTAGCACAAGTGAACAGGCAGTTATTAATATTACAATATCTAGAGAATGGTAGGGATGAAAAAAGTAGATCACTTTGCAGTGAACTGCCACTTCTGCCAGTGTGACTGCAAAGGAAGAAGCAGCCAGGCCCAGAACTGCCAGTGGGAATCAGCCAGCCTGGTCCCACTGAAATCCATCAGGGGCTGCTGCTCCTGCTGCTCCTGCTGCTCCACTGCTATCTGTGTGTGCACAGACACAAACACACTTTCTATATCCCACAGTCTGAGGGATTCACACAACTAATTCACACAACTTTTATTTTGGCCCTATGATTACAAGAACTCTTCAATTTTGAGAAAAAAAACCAATAAAAAACGCTCATGGCAACAACTGTGAGTTTTAGTACCTTCTGTACAGCTGATGGCACAGCAGCCCTGAATTTGCTTTATGTGGTAATTTAAGCAATTTAAGCTTAAAATGTTCCCAGGGCAAAAATTAGGGCTATGTCTAACAAGTACATTAAGGCTTATTATGCCTATTAAGCACAGGGAGTCACCCTTGTTGTGACTGCACATTATATTTGAAAGCTGTTCTGGGCAGTGTGCTGATTCCCTAATCAAACCAGTGCGGGAAGCACTTCTTGGTGACATTTAGAAACCTTCAATTACAAAACAAGTAGCTAAAAGGGCAAAGGAATGGATTTTCCTAAACACAGTGACAGAAAACAAAAACAGACATTGCACATAGGCAAAGAAATGGAACCATTCTTTTTGCAGTCTGTTTTTTACTTTTAGTGCTGTTACTTCGGTGTCTTAAGACATTCAAAATGAATAAATAGCCCAGTATCCAAGGGGAAAAGTAACCTTGTTATTTGAGGAATCAAAGATTTTGAAATTGCCCAGGAGACAGAAATCAAAGATATTTTGATCTTGCAACATTCAGAATACTGAGTACATCTTGTTACTTTTAAGTATCTTTAGAATTTAAAAATTAAAGAAGTGCTGATTCAAATTTCTATGAAGTTAAAATAACTTAAATCTTTTTTTTTTCATCTTCCATAAATCTTTTATTGGTGGTTCAAAATGAAGCATATGCTTCCAGAACATTTATCTCATGGCTGGCATCCTCCAAGGAAACCAGATGGCAAAACTTATAAATCCTTTCCCTTCTGCTCTTTGACAGTCTCAATCAAGAAAGTTATGAGGCCAGAAAATCAGGTTTATGTCCTATTGTTATAAAAACCTTTTCTTTATGCATCTGATGTGGTTTCAATTTTCTCCAAGTCCATAGTGGCAAATAGCAGTTTAATGAAATATTATATACAGACAGGTGTTGGAAGAACATACACCACATTCTCTACTTCAATGGGAGGCACTGGTGTATGATTCCACACAAGAGCAGATGAGATCAGAAGCACTTTGGGGGTTTGATGCACAGTACCAGACAGAGTTTAATTTCAAGCACTATCACACAAAAAGATGTCACTCTCAAACAGCAGACAAGGATTTTGTCTTAACAAGTTGAAGTATAACTACAGACAAAATTGACATGGTAGGTAAATGTTTTAGGCCTCATCTGCAAATGGAAGGTATAATCTGCCTACTGCCTTAACACCAACAGCATGGTTAAACAGTTCTGAAATTCTTTTGATCACTCACCTTAAAGAATCCTCACAAGATGAAAAAAAATCATTATCATAAATGTTCATGATTTCAAGACTGAAAGCTTGAAAGAACTGACAACTCGAATATGACAGTTAAGATTGTGTTGGCTGTTCCTAAGGTTTCTGGGGAAATAAAGTGTGCAATTAGAGCTCTTTGATTACCTGAAGGAAGTTCAACACTTTACAAATTAGTGCTCCAAACTGAAATATTACTTGAAAATTTTAGCTTGCTTCCCAATAAACATTCCAACATATTTTGATGAAGAATCTGCAAAACAATTGTGGATGTTTATTTCAATTCATTTCACTGTATACCAATCCCAATGAAAACAGCTGTTAAAATCTAAACTTCCCTACAAAATTCATTATTTATTAACTTTGCCTTTTGTTAGAAAATTCTCCCATCAAAATAATTTTAAGATTCACAAGAATCTTCTGAGGAAATGAAGTTGGGGGAAATGATAAATTAAGAAAAATACAACACAAATGCCAGATTTTATTGAGGTACTATGTTCACATTGGTTTGTGCACTGAACAGTCACATTTGGCTAAAGACAACCATGTTAGTAACATGAAGACACCACACTGAGATGGCACACAGGGAAAGCTTAAAATAAAGCTTGGTCAACATGGTGTGCCAAATTCTGCTCTGCTTGACAACTGTGTTATCTCACTGGAATTGCACAGGGTAGAGACAGCAACTTGAATGAAAATGACTGACAGCAGTAGCTGACACGTGCAAATCAAAACACACAATTTCTCAATATAGCAACCATACACAAACACATCCTGGCACAGCTTCAGATTGGCCTCTGGTTATCGACAGTGGTTGTAAGAGCCAGGAAACAACTCTGGAAGAGTGAGTCAGGTTCTTGTGGCTTACAGTCACAGTCCATCCTTGTGGCTTAGGAAATCTCTTGAAGTCACTTGGCTCTGTCAACAGCTGGTTTTGCTGGGGGCTTTGTGATGGATGAAGCTCTGTATCAGCAAAATACCAATAACAATTATGAGTTAGACTGAACAGGGGAAGATTTTTTTCCTACAAAAAAATCCAGAACAAACTACACAGCACAATCCATTTCACTGGCACAGATACTTCTTTCCAAGTATCTTACATATTCCTAAACTTTATTAGGTGAAGAACAGCACCCCAAAGGGCATTACTGCAACTATGAAACATTAAGTGCCTCTTCTGGGGATGTTTGTGCAGCAGCATGTTTGAGCAGCAGCTCTGCTGCTGCTCCTCTACTGGGCAAGTGAGGATTTCCCCTTGCATGTGATAAAGGCCCACACACAATGGTGCTAAAACAAAACAAAAAAGGTTTTGTAGATAAAGACACTCATTCATCTAACATTTCTACGCAGTCCCTCTTGGAAAATGCACCACTAATATCTACATCAAACCATGCATTTAATTTCTTCTGAGTGATAGACATACTCGCACTGTGTGCCTTTAACCCTGAAAGACACCAGAATATATTCCAAACTACACTTGAGGAATTTCTATACAAATAAACTGCTCTACTGCTCATTAAAGCAGGATTGATTATGAGGTAAAGCACAACAGCTGTTGGTACAGATGGGTTTAGAAGCAAATACTTGTCCGGATATGCAAAAAAATGGACATGCACTGAAGTCTTGTTGGACAATTTCAGCTAACTCAGCTACTGACAGAAATTCTGAAGCATGAAATCTTGGTCTTGAGGCAGATGGCAACTAGCAGCAAGAGCATCCTAACCAGCAAAGAGAATTACTTCAGTACTGGTTCACTGAGAGGAATGATGCTCATCTGAATTATAAATGATACTTTTTGTTGATTCTAGGCTATTTTCTGCTGGAGACTCTGAGGATGGTTACACATTCCTGATAAATGAAAACCTGAGACATACAGGTAAACTTAGATTTGTACCCTTCCCAAGCACAGCCATCCTGCTGTCTGACAGCAGGATGCCCTGGCAGCTGGGGAGGCAAACCCCACCCTGGGGTGTGTCAAACACCAATAAATAACCAGCCACTCAGAACAAGGGATTATCCTGCTGTGTTGAACCTTGGGGCAGCCTTACTGTGAATGCAGAGTGTGGCTCTGGGCTCCATAAATTAAGGAGGATGTTAAGGTACTCAAAAGCATCCAGAAGAGACCAACAAAGCTGGAGAAAGGGCTGGAAGGGCAGGTGGAAGGAGTGTCCCATGAGCAGTGCCTAAGGACTTCCTTCAAGGACAAGGAGGCTGAGGGGTGACCTCACTGCTCTGTCCAGCTTCCAGAGGAGGGGAATGTTGAGAGAATGCTGGCCCTGGCACAGGTTGCCCAGAGGAGAATGTGTGGATGCCCTGTTCCTGGAAGTGTTCAAGGCTGGGTGGGGTGGAGCTCTGAGCAACCTGGTCTACTGGAAGTTGTCCCTGCTCTTGACAGCAGGATTGGAACTAGATGATCCTTGAAGGTCCCTTCCGAACCATGCTGTGATTCTCTGGTATCTTCTCCCTGGTATCCAGTGAAATGATATATGGGGATGGTTCAAAGCTGCACCAGGGAAGGTTTAGACTGGACATTAGGAAGCATTTCTTTACTATTCATTCAGCTTCTTCAGATTTGGTTTCTCCTTTTTAGCTACAGTACTTTGATTTCTATTGTATTTCACTTTTTTTTTTTTTAATTTCAGAACATTTCTCCAGGGCACTGCGATAATTCTGAAAAGTAGTTTTAGCCCCAGAGTCTTGCAACCATTCTCAGGGTGGTGTCATTCAAAAATTTTATTCATGTGCTCTTTAGTCCTTCAGCCAATCCCTTACTACTTATCTGGGATAATGTACCAGACACTTCTCAAGACATCCTTCTTGTCTCCAAAAATGTGCTTGAGAATGAGTCACTGAAAATTTCTTTGACTGCATTTTCATAACGATCTGTAATCACAGCCACTTGTTCCCACTTATCTGATAGGCAAAATTACCTTGACAAAGAGAGAAAGTTGATTGGTTTGTCAGGAGCTGTCTTCATGAAATCTGTGTCAGATTCTTCTTGTGCATAGCTCAACTATTTAATAATTTAATGTATTATCACTCTAAGTTAGAAGCAATGCCTTCATAGAAGCAATGCCTAGTTTTCTCTCCTTTCCCTTTGTAAAGCTAAGAGCTGTTTGCCTTCTGCTGGAAAAGAGCAGGCAAACAAGCTCGACTTGTATGCTGAACTCCACCAGGCACAAGGGGTCCTGTTCCTAATTAAAACTCACTGAATTTGGCAGAGAAAATGTGTCTGCTAAAGGAAATCTAATTGGCACCTGTAGCTTTCTCCCAGCAGTAGAAATTGGTAGCCACTGATGGACTCTGGCTTAATGCTGCACTGTGAAATGACTCCCCATGACAGGTGTGGGTATGAAATCTGTAACAAGCACATGTGAAAAGAAGAGGACAAAAGACAATGAGAGACCTGGAATTTCTACCAACACTTAGCCATATTATGTGTTGAAGTTCAGAAAAGATCCTTGCCTGCTTTTCCATTCTGAATCAGGAAGCAAATAGGCACACAGACTAAGGACAGTTTTCCTGGATTTAGCTCCAAATGAGGTCTCAAGTACTTTGAGTCTTCACTACAATGCCAGCCTCATATTGGTAACAACAACAACAACAACAAAAAAAGTTGGGTAATTCATCCACAAAAAAAGCTTCCAGATTTTTTGGTCTTTATATAATGCATGCATTCAAACCCTACCCGAGTCTTTTGCAGCTGCCTCTCAATTCTCTCCCTGTAAGCAGCAGTGGGTTAGCAGGCACCCCATAAGCATCAGCCTCTCTACTATGACAGAAAAGAAGGGAAAGAGAGGCTCATGGCCTTCAGAAAGCAATGCCACATTCACAGAGTTCAGCTCATCTCAGTACTTGGTGCCTGCCTCAGATATTTTTGGATTTTCTCACTACAGACGGCTTTCTGACTGCAGGATCCATTTTAGTCTTTCCATGGCATTTTTCTCCCACAAGCCATTTCATTTGCAACAGCAGAAAAAAAAAAAAAAACCAAGTGTGGAGGTGGTTAGGAGTTTTGAAATTAGTTTTGTTACACTTCAGTATTTTTATAAGCACAGGGAGCCCAAATCAACTTGTTACACTGATAAAGAACTCTTAGAAAGATGCATTTGCACTTGGGAGGCACAGTGTGGCTTTTTTTAAGGGTACAAGAGAAAATACATGAAACAGGGAACTCTTGACTCATTTACTTTCCTGCTCATCTGAAAACAACTGCTGAGCAAACAGGCCACTTATTTTTCTTGTGACAGACATTGCTGATCTGCAGCTATTCTCACATTCTGTGGCTGTTCAGCCATGAGCTTTCACCCCCTGCAGAAAGTAAAATGCATGTTTCATGCCATCTGAAGTCCTTTGCATTATTCATAAAGTCCTCATAAGTCTGAAGTACAAATCATCGGTACTGGGGTACATTTTAAACACTCTTCTGCATGGTCTGTGCCACAGAAAGTTTGAGCTTTACACATGATTTCAGCATAAAAATCAACTTTCTAGCAAGATAACCCTGCCCAGTTCTGTAGCAGAATTTACCTGGCACTCATTCCTGCATCCCCAGGAAGCAAATGGAAGACTAAACTGCAAACTTCACTGTTTTTACCCGTTGTCACACAGGAGCCTTTCTGGCAATTCATCACTAAAGAAATTCTTTTGAGTAAGTTACAGTGTCTGCCTCCTTAGTAAGGTCTGATGCACCCAGGACAGCTCAAGGAAAGGACAATAACAGCATAAAGGGAATATAATCTTGTCTGGCACATAACCATGATGGAGTATTCATGTGCCAGTAAACCTAAAAGAGATTTGTCTGAGGAAGGACTCTGTCCAAGTCTCTGCAGATACATCCCTGTGCAAGGACAGCATCAGGGCAGCATATAAATAAATCAGTCAGAGACAGTTGGCTAATGCTTTTCAAAAAGTTAAAAACCCCATATAAAGAATCACTTTATAAAATCCACGTAAAGCAGAGTAGAGTATACAAATACAACAAAATAAGATGAAAATAAATGTTCTCATGGCACCTCTTCATAATGTTGGTAGAATCCATTCAGTGCTTCTGTCTTTAACATATTGAACTCCCTCTGGCCTCACTGTCTGTAAAACAAAGGCATTTTTAGAAGAATTAACATCATTATTCTTCCATCACTTGCAAGCAGTAATACATAGATATGCCCACTGCACTAATAAAAACACAGTTCCTGGAATCTTCTACCATTTTTAGAGGATGAGACAAATCAAATCCATTCCACTTTGCATTCCTCGGCCTCGGGGAGGCTGCAATTATTAACTTACTTGTGTTAAAAAGGAATAAACATCAAAGTAAAGAGCAGTTTAGGAGCAGCACTGTAAGTCAGGCTTGCAGCAGGACATCAGGAAGTCTCCTGAAAGAAATTGTATTAAAAGTTTCCCATATTCAAGAAAACAGACCAGAAATCTCAAACTTTCATCCCTCTCCAAACATAATCATTCACTGTTGCTTTCAGTGCACCTTCATCCAGTGACCCCAAAGCTCTGAGTATGTGTGGGGAGACTCACAATATTTCTTTGCAAGTGTTGCCCATGTTTTATAGAAAGATTAAAGTGATAACAGCAGCACATAAAACTATTTTTAGTTAAGCATTTTACCAATTTACCAATCTCAACCCTGTAAATGACTCCCCCTCTGCCAGGCTCCTTCTCCATGTCTCTCCCCAAGCACCAGGCTTCTGCTCCCTAGCCCACCCACAGCCACTGCTCCACTCCTGGCCCCACGACTTTCTCCATCCCCTCCATCACTGCCTCTCTGCTCTGCTCTCTCAACTCCATCAGTCCCATCCCTCTTCCAAAAGCTCCCAGGAGCAATCAGCTCCTTGCAGACTTCTCCTTTTTCTGCCAGTTCCAAAGCCTCTCACTGCTTTATCCTGTCACCTAATTCTCCTTACAGAGCTCATCAATCTTCCTCCCAGGCTTCCCTGTATTTCCCATTACCCTTTAGTTCAACACTGTCTTTGACCTCATTTTCCACCTTCCCAAGTGTGGGCCAACACAGAGACAGAAAAGATAAAACTTAACTGGGCAGGGTACTTTTCTCCAAGCCAGTGTGTGGGGAAGGGATTGAAAAACAGGTTCCCTGTATCCAAAAAGGAATTAAAAGTTGAGAATGGTAATACTTTAATAAGAAACTGAAGCAAAGCAGATTGGAAAAGTGGAATTATTTGTTTCTGAGGTGTTTTGGCTGCACTTAATTTTATTTTGCTTGAATTGAAAAAACTGCAGTTTGGTTTCAAAAATGCAAAAATGGGATGTGATAGTTTAGCATTTAAAACAATCTGTACAATAGTATTTAAGATCTTAGCTGAAAACAACTGAGTTATTTCAGCTGGGAAAAAAAGAATCAAACCCAAAGAGAAGAAAAAAGAATTATTATTAGATACAGAGGAAGGCACTTTATTTCTGAAGCCTACAGCAACTATGGGTATATTTGTAGTAAAAAACCAGACTCCTAATGAGCTGCAAAAATCTCATGGCTACAAGAAAGTCTGGGAAATTTAAAAGCTAAGGAGTACAATAAAGAAATTTCAAAATGTAATCATTTCATTGATGTACCCTTCCACTAAATTTTAATTCAAAATGGAAATGTTCTTCATTTCCTAAACAAAATAAAACAAAAAGTATTTTCTTTTTTTTTTTTTTTTGGCAGTTGAGCCCATTTGGCTGATTTTTCCCCAAACAGAAATCTGAGGTAGATGACTGGCAAAGATAAAAGTAGCCTAACTGGGGAAAATTTAAAGCCAGCTACAAGAACACCATGCAGCTGAAATTACTCCTAAACCTAGGAGGCAAAATTATGAATGTACACTCCAAAAGCCAAGCAGCACATCTCAATTCAAACAGCACCTATCTGCTTTCACAACCAATAGTCAGATAATTGTACTGAGCTAAGAAGGACAATGTGTGAGAGTTTTGTGCTTTTTCATCAAAATAACTGAATATTTCATATATTTGAATCACTCCCCATGAGGAATCTTTAATTAAGGAGAGAAATAGGGACAAGAAAGTCATCTGGCTATTTTTCAAGCTGTGTTTTTCCTTATTATGCAATGAAACCATGAACTTTTGCATATTATGACATCACTGCTTTGCAAGAACAAGGAATTAATAACTTCTATTAAAGCACATTTTCCCCAGCATTTATGATTAATTTACAAGGCCACAATTCTTTCACACTCAACCCAAAGGTCCCTGCTGTCAGACTCTGAATGCATTACAGAGGTCTTCCTGTGCTAAGTTTTAAGGGAAAAGTATTAGTTACCATCATAAAATGTAATTTGCTATTCATGCTTTGCAGTGGTATGGAACACTTCCATCTAAAAGGTCTTTCCAGACCTGGCAGAAATACCAGGGCAACTCAGAAAATGTGTTTAAAAAAAACTTGGTGTTTGGGTCACCAAGGTGGAGAGGCTCTCTCCACCTTTTATATCTCTGATGGCAAAGCCCATTCTCAGGGGCCAGCAGAAATGATCACTCCTCTCCTATCAGCTGCCTGGTCAAGGCAAGTGGATGTACACCTTTCCCAGAGTCAAGATGTGCCTCTGGATTTCCCCTTTTCTGCCTGTTTACCACTCCTATCCTGGCAATTATGCAATATTTACTCAGTCCTCTTTATCTCTTGTGCTATGGGGATGTTCCAACATTATTCACTCAGCCTTAACAAAACACTTAAAATCCTGTGGCTTCCTAGTTCCCCACATTTTGAAGGGGATAAACCTTTTGCACAAAGACAAGTTTTTTGTTAGAAGAACAAAGCACATGACCAAATTCCCTTTCACCTTGAATAAATACATCGTGTTTGCATATTCAGGGCTTGAATTTCTTTGAGGCCTTTTTTTACCACTGTTGCAGGTCTCCAGCCTTCAAATGAGAGGAACAAAAACATCTACAATGAGTTCAATGAAAAATACTTTCTCTTGGAAAGAGCTTAACAAGCAACTGAAATGCAGGATCTTCATTTGTATGTGTTTGCCTGCAAACAGTACAGTTGAACTGTCTTGCATATTATGCATCAACTCTGCACTCTACAAATAGAAATGTCTAACTTCAGCAACATTTATGTAGTTCCTCCTTGTCTCTAACAGTGGCTGAGCTCTTTTTTTTTTTGAAACTCAATGCTCAGATTAAAATGTAAATTTTTGCTAGGGCTAAAAGATCCTTAGCTAACTCAATAACCCAATCTGTAATACTCAGTGCTGATGCTATGGAAGACCATTTGTTTAAGGCTAAACAGAAGCAAATTCCAGTGGATATGCCTTTTGTAGAATCAGAAACTTTAATAAAGGGCTTCATATTCAGTTTATTGTTAGATTTATCATCAATCTTGAAATTATTTCTGTAAAAATTCAACCATTTCACTTCTGTATTTAGGAGATCTTGGATGAGCCCACAGAACAATGACCAATGCTTGCTATTATGTGAGGTAGGAAAGGCATAAAATAATCAATTGTATATTTAATGAGATACAAAACTCCAACTGAGCTGCTGTATTATGGGTGAAATTGAATATAATGAAAAATACTGCTTTCAAAACTGAGTGCTCTATGAATGCTCCAGCAATGCAGATGTTGCACAACAACTAAAGTGTGACACAAACTTCATCTAAAGGCAAAATTATGCCTTTAGTTCAGAAGTGTTGAACTGAGCTCCTACTTAAAACTCATGGTCCTCAGGCCTGCAGTTTTTTGAAGCATCTAAAAACTGTTTTAATTTTTTATTTTGTTTTTACTGCTTATGTATGGTTATCCTGCACTCTGAGAAGAACTAAGATAAGGAGAGAGGCTGTTTTTCTTTTCCCCAGGGCTGCAAGCAGCTAACCAGCCATCTTGTCAGACGCTCAGCCCTTGCATGACTTCCAGCAAAAGAAACCCAAGTATGACAAAGGCAAGCACTCAGGCTTGTCAGTGAAATCCTAAAACATTTCCAGAGATCTCTCAACCTTGCCAAAGTAACTGGCTTTCAATTTCCAGCAACCCACCTCACCAACGGCCAACGCTATCAGAATGTGAATGTGAAATAATTGTCATTTGAAGAAGCCAAAGAAGTAGAATCATAAAAGCAAAAAACATGGGATGAGAACAGTCAAAACTGTGTTTAAATACAAAGGAATTTGTCTGAGCAAAGCTCCAAACCACTGGGAAAAAGCAAATGACTGGGAAAAAGCAAAGATCCCTCAGCTTCCCAACCTCTTAAGGTTTAGAATTGTGACTTGCAAAGCCTGTATGAATGCTGGGTCATCAGTGGGGGCACTCAAGATGCTGTTCACCTCATGATAGAGAGGAACAACCTTTGCTCCCCAAGCAGGATGTGTGTTTGCAGCAGGGATCAAGTCCATACAGAAAGATGGAATTGTTTGGCAGCAGTGATGCAGCAGCACCTGCCTCCTTCCCAGCTCCCCATGTGCCAAACATGTCTGGCACAAAAATAAAAGGCATGAGAAATACAGCACTATTGTCCTGGCAATGAATTAAGAGCTGGTGCCATAGCAGGAAAACCTGAGGGAAGAAGTTAAACAGTAACACATTCAAAAACATAATGCCAGTTTATAATTAAAACACAACCATCTTGTAGAAGAGCACGGGAGCATTTTGTTCATCCCACCCAGGAGTTTATTTAGGCTGTTCTAGCTAGCAGGTCTTAATTCCACTCTCTCTCCAGGACAAGTGTGAAGCTTGCAATTTGCAGATTAGTAGCAGTTTGCTGAATGTGTGACTTCAGCAGTTTGCTCACCTCACACAGCTACAGAGAGGCTTTGCACTTCTGACAGCTCTATGAACCACTTTTAAACGAAAGCCTGCATTCTCTGGAGAACAAAATTTGACTCAGGAGGGGGCTTACTGCTTTATAATAGGCTATAATTATAGTAACTCATTAGTCATCTACTGCCATAAATATATATATATACATTTATATATAGGTATAGAAGCACTTTAAAATAACAAGTAAAGAGAAAACTTGAGCTAAGGGGACTTTTTTCCAAGAATTGTTTCCCTTTTTCAACTTGCTGAACTTCCAATGCCTAAATAAGTACAACATCCCTTTTATTTCCTTCAATTTTACTGGCTGAACTGCTGAAGAAGTTCGTTTAAATATTTAGGAAGTCCACAATAAAGGGTGAAACTTATTATACCCTGTCTTGCCAAGAAGACTGGCAGTCAGATTTCACAAATGTAGTGAACTGGAGCAGCAGCAGCAGCATTTTTCCTGTGTGAGTGGGTTAGTGCTGACTACATGCACTGTTCCTGCAGGCATCTGCCAACACAGTCTGGGCACAAAGGCATGGACTACTGCTACTGAAACAAAGTGGTTTAGACTTCAATGTCTGAATCCTATGTCAGGAAGAAAGGAAAAAAAAAGAATGGCCTCTTTCTGTCACAAGAAAATACACTTAAAATCTCTCCTGAGATTCTTATTCCTAGAATGAATCACTACTATATGTTTATGTACTCTTGACAGGAAATCCAGAGCAAGTAAGTCAGTAAGTCTATTCCTGATAAAGGGGTAATTTACCCTCACTCAGTATTGCAAACTTTTACATGCTTCCTGCCACTAAGTAAATATACTGAGCTCGTGCTACATTTTTTGAGTTTGGTACTGATTTCACAGAGCAGGCAAAACAGCAGGACAGCTTGATTACATCTTGACATTCCCATCAGAAAGAAAACACACACTGTAGGATTCCTCCACATCCATTTAAAGACAGAGTAAGGCTTTTGCTCTGCAGGTGATAGTGCACATCAATAACAACCAGTCTTACCTGCAGTCTGTAAGCTCAAACCAGTATCCAGTTTGCTGCGTGGCTTGGTGCTGATAAACAAATAACAGAGAACACACACAGTGATGATGAAAGCAAAGAGGACCACTGCTGCTATTGACAGGCCCACGAGTGCTCCAACACTAAGAGAGAAAAACAAAAAAAATTAAGTGTACAAACAGCCTGGGGGACCCATTAAAACAATGGACAAGATGATGACTTGGAGTTTACTTGTACTCAGGCATGGGAGTAACTGTGTGTTTTAATGTAAGCCAAAGTTTAAAGCTCAATATTTCAATTGCATAAACTGCAGTTATTTCACTGCCCTCAGAAGGGCCAATGTCATTACACAGCAGTTGAACATCTGGCCCTCAGTGACATTTCATGCATGTTACTCCTGAGTCTGACTTAAAGTCAGAATTATTTATGAAAATCATTTATTTATGAAAATCAGAAATAACTTCATGCAGTAACTGATATCAGTGAGAACAAAAAGTTCTTCAGTGCACACACAGAGAGGGATTCTAGGATTCCAGGCAACTCAAACAACATGACTATTAAAGCTGTGTTTTCAGTCTGAAATGCCATTTTTATAATATAAAAAAAACATGTTATTCAATCCATGTTATTCAATTATGTTAGCAGCTCTGCAGAGCAGGGTGGAGTACTCTGAACACTGTTGTGCCTTTGCATTAAGGAAATAAATCTCCAATCAAGACTGGAGAAATTCTCCCATGATCTTTGTCACAGTAAAAGGAAATCTAAAGCTGAATTTGTTTACTCACAATATCAAAGGCATCAAAGAAGCAGGAATTAATTACTCTGGAGGCCAAACATGCAGTACTATACGTAGATTTTATCAAGGTACCATTCTGCAGGATAAAAGCTACTTTATACATCTCCCATAGGTATACAGTGAGACAATATATGTATATACAGAAATCTCTCCTGATTTCCAAGCCTTATTTTCAAGTAATTTCCTAATATAAAATTCTCATGATGAAATAAAGGACCGAATATAATACAGTCTAGTTATCATTTCCTACACTCTCCTGGGTCATTTGATGCCTTCTGCATTCCAGTCCTCTATTCTACAGTCCATGATAAAGATCCTGACTTTTGCTGAAATTAAACAGCAGCATTTTGGTCACAGGTGAGGAGTCTGAGGACTGAGAATCCTTATACTACTGCTCTGGTATATCTACAGTTTTGACAGACGTCAAAAGGACAGAAGAGAGATGACTGTATTGAATTCTACAAACTCCATCTTCTAGTCATAAAAATGCCTTTATATATCACTGCTATCAGGGAGAAGTCAACTGTACTGTGGCCTTGCAGGAAGATGAGAAGAATTGTGCCTTGGGATGTTTTGATGAATTTTACATTCAAGATACTGCAAAGCTTCTCTACAAGCTCCCACAGCACCAGCACACAGATATGTCCACAGGAGAAACTCCTAAAGTCAGCAGGATGAGAACAGCAGCTATTGCTATGACTTTCGCATGTGGTTTCCATTAATTACTGATCAGATTCAGTAATGAAGTTTGGCCAACATTTAGCTCTGTGCGCAGTTAAAATAATTTGTTATCAGCAGAATGGTCCTGGAAAAAACAGCTTTACCCTTCTGAAGATTTTTTGTGGTATTTATAATCTGCATTAAATAGGGTATTTTTTTGTATTTGTGCATATATGCACATATTAAGAAAATTCTTATTGTTTTTGGCTCAAACAAAACTTGCAGGCAAGCAATATTCTGCCTACTGTGGAATCTGAATATGACCTACACTCAGAGATCTCACCAGGGTTCTGGCCCTATTTTTCCATTTTCACTTGGAACACCCCGACCCAAACAGACAAAACAGAAGAAATACACATTACAGAAGGCTGAAGACCCATAGAACCATGTGATACAAAGAAGGCTCTTCAGAAATAGTTATTTGTGCTTTTTTGTCAAGTACAAGCCTTATTGTAACATTCCATTTAAATTCCAGTCTGCACTGCAGGACTAAGGAGGTTGCTCACCATTATCCAAATAAACATTAAGTGGCCAACTGCCCTAAAGCCAAACAGATCAAGTACATATTAATGACTATACATTTTTCTATTAAGACAGCTGTTACTTCTTGGTTGTAGCTCTCCTGTAGTTGAAGAAGACGACATGAAGAATACAGTTCTGTATTTCGCAGCACAATGCATCTTCAGTATCACTACAGTACTCGTGTAAAATCCTTTGGGAGTTACAAAAGGCAAAGGCAAGAAAAACCTGAGGAACTCTCCAGGTCAAAGACCCATCAGAGGTTATGTGCTACAAGAAATGTTTCTCATGCTCCAGCAGCAACGTGAGAAGATCTCACTAGCATTACAAAACCAAACAGATACTCTGATTCCACTTCCTGAATTACTCAGGAATCAGGACAATTTATACTTACTCTTTTTCAACACACAATGTTTCAATACCAGATTGTTCTCAAACTGCTGAAGCCATCAACCCACAGAGAAGGTATAATTAAGTTCTGTAAGATTAATTTTGGTTAAAGTTTGGGGATGGAGGGCTGTTTCTTAATTCATCTAATTCAGAGAAATTTAATATGTCTTCCACAGCTCTGAATACTGACATTTCTTAACCAGAACACAATCTTTTCTTTCCTTTTTTACTAGTTAAAGCTGTTATCAGAAACAAAATACCAAATAACTATGGTAACTTTAACAATTACACTCCTCTGAAAATAAAGAAAACCTTACAGCATGTCCTCTAGATTCTACAGCGATTACCATGGTGCTGCAAATCTGCTTTAAAGAGCCCTTGACAAAAGCATTTTGCCACCTTCCATTCTTTACCTTAAACACTGCCTGAAGACCACGCAGCAGTCACATGGTAAGTCTACAGGTCTCAGGGTTGGTCTTCGGGATCAGTCTTCCGACAGCAGAGGCACAAAACAAACTAAAAAGTGCCTCTTGCCCACAGCTGTGGCCTCATTAGTGAACAAAATTGTCCGCACCAACAACCCACTCAACCCCAAAGCAACAATCTGGCATAAAGATGGCAGTGAAGGCCTAGGGGTAACCCTGACATGAGCAATGTTAAGTTTGGTCAGAGATCCAAACAGAACTCTCCCAAGTTATTGTCCACATAATGACAGAGCCATACCACACATGTCACTGCTGTTACACTGAGTGCCACATCCAGGCCTGCAGCACAGCCAAAGGCTTCACTCAGCAGAGAGGCTCCACTCAGCCAGCAGCCTCCCCAGGCTGTGTCCAGAGAACTGCTGAGTGGGTCCATTAACTTGTCTGTCAGTGGGTACTCAGCATCACACACCTATAGTTATTTTTAATTCATAAAATTAGTCCATCCACACCATCAAAAGCCAGGGAAAATGTAAATATTGGCTAAGCATAGCAGTATTGCCCACTGCTAGACTAAAAGGAAGCTCGTGAGTCACCCGGATCCAAGTAAATCAAATGTTCCCAATGCCATTGGGACAGTGACTGTTGTTAACAGTATTTGCAAAGCACATAGATGAGAGACTGGAAGAATGGGCATAGAGAAACAAAAGACTTGCTATTTTGAAAAGCCAAAACAGATGCCTGGAGGTTGGTACAGCCAAGCAAAGCTTGGCGTCGGTATTAGGCCCCCATGGCTCTATGGGTATTAATTAAGAAGGCATTTTGAGTAAAATCTACATGTGGCTTGACAGAATTTTAATCAAATATGTATTATTACACGCAGCTTAGAAGATTCAGCTTTGGAATGGATATTAGAATTCTATTTGATACTGAAAGAGGTCATTATAAAAAAAAAAACTTCACAGAAGAGCGACAAAAATGAATATAAAATATTTTAGAACAAAGAGAAACAAAAAGGCTGACAGAACATAACTGCTGCAGTTCAGTACAAATACCACATGTTCAGCATTTCTCCCCTTCCACTCAGCTTGGGAGGTAAAGCAGATGTGATAACTGCATGTGCATGCACAGCACACTGCTCTGGAGGCTAAGCTGCTCAGTGTTTGGCTCACTGATGTTTTATAGCGTCTGTGTTTTGTGGATTCAAAAGCTGAACAACCTTCTGGTGAATTCTGCCTTTTCCTAATGTTGCCTTCCCTGTTCCATGGGCTCCTGACAACTGTAAGAGAGAAAAAATGCACCCTTCCCTCTTCTTTGAGGAAATGAGTCTTTCAAGATCTTTTCAAGATTTAAAAAAACCCCAACTTTATTATTTTATTTTAAATACCAGAAAAAAAATGTAAGTCAGAAATTAATAATATTTTAATTACATACAGAAATCAATAATATTATTAATTACACATAATAAATTCTGCTGAAAATGTGAAACATGTCAATGGTCTATTGTCTATGATAGTCCAACAGCTCCCAGTACAGCAGGTGTTAGGATGTTGTCAAATGCTGCAGTCTTTGTAGAAGTGGGAGAGGAAAAGAGGGCTCCATGTTGCTAAGGGATAGGGCAGTGTCTAGTTCTAAACATAGTACAGGCAGTAGAGATTTGGCAAGAAAAAAGAAGAGCATTGGCCTACAAGGAACTATTGCTTTGGGTTGCCAAGGCTGCAGGCTTCTCCATGAACTGCTTCTGTCAGAGCTGGATGCCAACGGGTCTGGCCACATCCCTCCCACAGCAGGAAAAGCACAAGGGAAATGTGCAAGTTTCCTGGAATTCTACCTGGTGGGCCACCAAACTGCAGTAATCCCTGAGATATCACCAACCACTTGTGGTGCAGTCACTGCTTTCAAATATCTGAGGGGAGTCAAGCAAATGAAGATTTAGGTAAAGAACCCCAAAGTTCTGGAGTAAAGCAAAACCTAAAACAGTTCCCTCTCAGAGCTTCCTAGTCCTTTCCCTTCCATCTCCACATTTACCTTGGCTGGTTTGCCTAACTCTTGTTTAGTTTTAAATCTTAAGGGTTTCAAGTCTTAAAAATGTGCCCGCAAAGGCTGAAAGAAGCATTTTAAGGATTATTTTATCATATGGCTTATTGGTTACCAACCAATATCAGTAACAGTCTAGTGATCACCAAAACATTCTGAGAAGCCAGAAAATGTTATTTTTATGTTTTCCTTAAACTCCTAACTGAACTAATGTGAAAATGTATACAGTTTTCAAAAGTATGTAATATTATAATGTTTCCAGTGTGTTAATAACTAAAAATTATTTTATTTGTTACTGAAAACACTTATAGGAAGTGGTTAAATTCTAACTCACTAACTTTGCTTAGAGAGGTAAATTGTATTTATTCACCTATTTTCTACAATGGATATAGTCATTTATGGCAGAAGTTAAGCACAACCAAAACTCCACGAATGGCAATTTCCATGAGTCTTTTTAGCAGCTTAGGGCTACTGCAGAAAAAAGTGAGAAAAAAAATCCTTAATTTTCAAAGTTTGGGCCCAAACTTTTGGGACTGGGTTTAGGCGAAGGTTAAACAGTCACTTCTCAGACCCTACAAAATATTTTTAAAGGAAGAGCTTTCAGAGAGGTATTTCATTAAAGCCTCTCCTGGGATTCAGTTCTTGGAGGTAGTTTTTGAAAATATCAAGCTTTAAGAGCCTTCACTACAACACCCAGATGAGATGTTGTGATGCAGTATTAACTTGTTCCTTCAGCTCTTCTGCCATCTTGAGAAGGTTTACTGTGATTAAAACAGTCAAAGGCTATGCAAAAATATAACATTAAAACATTATGACTATTTGATACAGGAGTGTAAAAAAGGACACTTGGAGATGTATTCTCACATCAGAGAAGCCAAATAATTGTGTGTCAGTCACAGCAGTGGATGGCTGGGAGATCCCCACAATCAACTCACTCTTTGTACCAGACAAAGTAGATTTTAACTAATAATACATTAAATATTAGACCAGATAAATTAGAATAGAAAGTCCACAGTACTGGACAGCATTAACTCACAAGCCCTGAGGGAATTCACATGTGGAACTGCAGAGCTGCTGGCCGAGGTGCTGAGGGTGTCTGGTTGCACAGCGCTGAATCTGAGCCTGGCTATGACCACTCTCCCCAAACATGAGGGACAGGCCCTTTGATGGCAAAACCTCTACCCCCAACCATCTCCTTACCACACTCCACCCACAGGGAGCTGCTGGCACTTGCAGCTTCCTGACTTAAAATCTTTAATGAAAGGATCAGTATTAGAATGAGGGGAAAACACTGCTGTGATAACCTGCTAGAGTGTTAATGGACAGATGGGTAGAGGAACCCAGCAGACAGAGTTAGATGCCTTAAAAAGCTTTTGGACAAAGCTCTACACTAAAAGTGGGGTTAAAAACACCGACGTCATATAGGATTAGGGAAAGGTAGGGGTTTTCTCAGTTTTATTTTGGTTTTTTTTCTTTTTTTTTTTTTGCAAATTTAAGGCTGCTTAAAAGCATAAGCAGCAAAGTACAAGGCTTAAGTACTCTCTTTTCAGTGTAAAGAAAAGTCACTGAGACAGATTTTTATTCATATCTTCATCTATGACCTGGTGAAGAAGGAAATCTGAGTTTCTGATGATCCTAAACCCCTACAAGCAATCAAATGCTGAGGGCAAGGAACACTACAAGACTTGCAGGAAACTGAGTGAACAGGCAAAAGTGATGTACATGAGTTTCAGTGTACATAATGTAATGTATAAAGAAGAAAACCAAGCCTACATAGCAATAAACTCAGAACAGGCAGTTCTGAACTCCAGGAAAGTTTTAGAGTCTTCAGTGACAGCTCACTGAAATCACGAAGTCGATGTGAACTGGCAAAGACATCAGTAGAATAGAATTTGAGAGTGACACTGGAGGCAAGATTTGGCCACTCTGTAGAACCTTGCCTCACCCACACCCTGGGCATGCAGCTCCAGATTATGCACTTCCAAGATCAGCCCTGCGGAGTGAAAAACAGGATGGGTGAGATGGAACCAAAACAATCAGCGTGACATAGCATCTGCCTCAACCATAATCCAAAAGCTGTTCAGTTTGGAAAGGTGAAAGCTGAGAATAGATGCACCAAATGCTCACAACATTTTAAACACTGGGCATAAACTGAACCTGCAATTGCCGTTCACCAAATCTCACTCTCCTAATACTAGAGGGCACTAAGGAAAAGTAGTAGGGAACAGTATAAAACAGATGAAAGGACTTATCTTCAAACAGCAGGTGGTGACTGCTGCCACCAGTGCTACAGAAGCAGACGGTATAAGCAAGCCCAGTAGGGGATTTGACAAAATCAAGGAAAGTAACGAGTCCGTAAGAAACACAGCGGAAGCCCCCATGCAGAGGAGTACTAACATCCTGACACGGCCAGCGTGGATGCTGTGGAGCCCGAGGGGAATCGGGCACGGAGAGCAGCCGGGTGGCTGAGCGCAGCTCTCCCTGCCGCTGCTGGAGATCCGGCCAGAGCCAGGCGCATCCCTGCACTATCCCGGGAGAGCACCAGGCTCATTATCTGCCCCTTCCAAGTGGAAAGTTACGTAGTGCTTTATCGCACATGGAAAAGTATCTCGAGTCACTGGGAACTTTATGGCACGCACATCTTACGCGCTCAGGCCCCGAGACAGCCGCTCCCCTCACGCGCAAAGGGCGGGAGACGCTCCGCATGCTCTGCCAGAGGCACCGAGCGTCTCCCAGCGCTTCCTTACCAAGACCACGAGTTATTTCCTTCAGAAACTACCCTGGCACGAGCAAGAGTCTCTCTGGGCTGAAGATGCAGCTCTACCGCTACTCTCGATGGAACAAAGGCTGCCTGAAAGTGCCCGGCTACAAGTACCTCACAAACACACACCCGAGCCGAGCTCGGGCGAACTCGGGTCTCCAGCCCGGAGCCTCTACCCCGGCGGGTACCGCCGCTCCCCTCCCTACCTGAGCCACCACATGTAGCTGTGCTCGTAGGGGAAGAAGCTGTGGGGGTCATCGCAGCAGTACTTGACGTCCTGGAAGCCGCAGCAGAACACGGCGCGGGCGTCGCCGCCCGCCCGCGGGCAGCTGAACCCGCTCACCAGCACCTTGTCGGCATTGAGGTAACTGCTGCACTCGGCGCTCATGGCGCGGCCGCCCGCCCGCTGCCCGCCCGGCGCCTCGGCTCGGCGGCACCCGGGCGGGAAGGGAGGCGAGGCGAGACGAGACGAGGCGAGGAAAGGCGAGGCGAGGAAAGGCGAGGCGGCCGTGACGGGCGGAGCCGGGCGGGCAGGGGGCCGCGCTGGTGGCGGGCACCGCCGCGCCCACTGGCCCCTGGGCCGCCACGGGGCGGGGAGCGGCGGGAGCCGCTGAGGGGCGGACGGGGAGGGCGGGAGAGCGCCGTGAGGGACCGGCCCGCCCCGCGCTGCGGCTTCAACGGCTGGGACACGGCTGTCCCTAAGCGCTGGGTCCCGTGTCCCGGAGAGCTTTCAGGGGTCCGTCCTTACCCGTAACCCGGGTGGGGTCTCAGGACAGGAAAAACAGGGAGAGCCTGGGGAGGGAATCACACTTCTGTAGGGCTCGGGGCTCCTTGGTCTGATGAGGGGAGGAAAGCTCCAGCTCAAAAACAGGCTCAGCACTTAAAGATGCACTGCGCAAAGTGAGAGGATGAATGACAGTGATGTGGCTGGTGCAAAGGCTCCGGAAAAGGGGAGATCAGGAGAAATCAATGAGTGTTGAATATCAACAAAGAAAAAGGCTAGATGATGATGAGATTTTGTGAGAGTTGTAACTTCATCACTTGGGTTGTTCTGATGAAATCAGATGTAACCAGAACAATTATTTTCATGACAAAAATTGAGAACTGACTTATTTGAAATGCATTAAGGAAAATGATCTATCAAAGACCAGAAGGCCGCCTTTTCCATAACTTAACCTCAGTTATGTCAATGGTGTCAGTACGTGTTAGGGTTTAATTGCGTGTCTTGTGCTATTTGGGATTAAGAGACCAGTTTCCTGGCCATTTGATTCACAAAGACATGGGGACTGTGTTTCTGTGATTGAGCAAAGTCTCTAATGACGGGAGGATGGGTGAATCTCAGCTCAAAAGCCACCAGTTGGTTGCCCAGATCATGTGTATGAATCAGTCAGCTAAAAAACATGGTGTGGTTGAAACTAAGAAGTGCAGGGGTAAATGTCATGATTTTGGAGACTGATCCAAGACTTTGTGAAGTTGCCAATCTGTGTTCACAACAGAGAGTTAAGTAAGTTTTACAAGACTTCCTGAGATGGAGAAATGTCCAATTCCAGTCTTATAGGTATTAATCTCTTGAAATGTCTTTATGTACCTTGTTCAGTTGCTAATAACTATTTTCTTCCAAAATGTGAACTGCAGTCCTGGTGATTCTCTCTGATTCTATTTATCCATCTGGAATTGTTTTATTCTTCATCTTATCCTTTCTTGATCTGTTTCCACTGAGGTTCTGTTCATACCAGAATTCAACAGCCAGGCCAGAGAGTCATGAACCCAGGAGTCATTCAGTTCATGTTTTCAGGTGACCATTCCCAAATCAAGTGGTCAAGAAACTTCTAGGAATATAGAACATTCTTGATTATTTTTGTATTTCACATTGCTCTTTTACTTTTGGGGATTTTTCTCTCATTAGCCAGAACTCAGATAACTATTTTCCTCTCAGAATTATTACTGCAATGATGTAGAACAAATAAAATTACCCATCACAGTTTTATGTTCAGTCTTACACAAACTTGCACTCATACTTAATGAGTATAAGGTAGATCTGTGTCAGAGTTTGAGTAAAGGTGGATCCTTTGTCCAAATTAAAGAAATTTGGTTTCAAAGAAAGCTGTAATATTCTGGGGTGACAAGATCTTTTTTCGTTTGTTTGTTTCATCAATCAGTATACTCATTTATACCATGCAATCAGTTTGTACTTGCTGTGATTACTGGCTGACAATAATTAGCGTGCTTTCTTGCTCCAATTATTTGGAAAGATTTATATGAAACATTTGAAATTACATTCGAGTTATCTACCTCAGTGACTGAATTAACTATGTAATTGCTGGAGGATTTAAATTAGAAACCATTCTCTTTTGATGAGACACTCAGAAACAGGATTTGAAGTGGGAGTGGAAGGCCCTTCACTGACCAGTGGAACATCTTTTATGTCAGAAAAAAAAATCACATTCTTTTCATTCCACTGACAAAACAGAGACCTCTTCCAGTAAGAGCTAGTGGTTTAGATCTCATAAAATATGTTTCCTTCTCTCTTCACTATTACCAATATCGATTTAAGTTAATGTCTACACAGATAACAAGACCAGCTGTCTCTGCCGAATGAAGAGTGTGTTTCAACCTAACAATGAAGTCATCCAGCCTCCAGAGAAACACAGATCCAAGACCTTTGTAGGACACTTGGAAGTAAGAGATAAATTATCCAGGTATTCAGGAGCAGCTTTCAGAATTGTATCCAAAACAGGATACTTCTATTCTCTGCGTGCTGAGCTAACATCCTCATGAATGCGTAGTGAAGCTCCAGCTCTAATTCTGGTAAAATGTACAAACTTTCTTGGGTGCTTGCAACCCAGACTCCTCTGCAAATCTTTAACTGATTTACTGTCACTCACATTGGTTTCCAAGAAACTGCTGTGGCTGTACTTAAAGCCTGTCTTCAAAATACTTGGGGCCATGGAACTGCAGCTTTCTCTTTCTTATAACTGCTTTCAAGCCTTCCAGATCAACTCACAAACATTAATATATGTATGTTGTCTATGCAATAATTTGAACAGTGGCATTTTTTGTAATCATTAAAAATAATTGTCATATTCATCTAAACTACAATTAATGTGAAAAGTGTACAGCCTCTTATTTACTTATCCTGACTCCACAAGATATTGGCCAGCAGAACTGGTTTAATTTTCCAGCAAATTACAGGAGTTCTTCTGGCTGATACAGTTTATAGCAAAGGAGGCTTGAGGGAGAAGCTAAAATTCCCTGATTCAGCCATTCCATTTACAGACAGCTCAAAGTGAATTTTGCTTCTGCACTGACCACTACTTAAAAGCTAAAAGCAAACATTCACATTAACAGCTGTGGGAGACATTTCTACCAGCCAACCTTCCACAGGAAGTTAATTATGAACTATGATATAGGTGTCTAGATCAGCATCAATCCTCAAACCTACCTGGCAAGGTTTTTCTTAAGATCATAGCCTGATTATTAATTGGCAAAGAGCTGTATAAATTACTTTCAAAAGTGATCTGTTGGCAAATTGTGCAATTAAACAAAATTGTCATGCCAAGATGGTGTAATGAGCTTTGATTAGGAGTAAAAAGTTAAATTGACATCAGGGTCAGTGCAGATAACATATTTTATCCTGTTACATGAGCAGCAGGCACCTCAGGAAGGCAGATGACAGCATAAGGTTCAAAACAGAAAGGGGCACAGAAGTTTTAAGTGGTGTGTACCTGCAGTACAGTGAGATGCTGTCACTCAGAGGACTAAAAAAGAACTGTGTTAGTGAGGGACTGAAATCTATCAAGAGGATATGATACATCTTGGGTTCTGCTCTCAATTCAACCACCTGTAAGCAAGTTGCTTTCCCAGATTGTAAGTCTGTAGATTTGTGATAATGATGGAGTGGTCTGACACTTGCATGCGAAAGTGTTTGTATTTTGAGATCCTCTCTGTGCAAGTGAACACATGTATAAAGTATCATTATATGAGTTTTTCATGTCACTCTTGAGCCTACCAATTTTCCTAGTCATTTTAACTCTACTTCACGCACATTATCCTCTAATTGATTCCCCCAGTCAATATAGGGTATAGATTTTGACTTTCAACTGTCTCTGCTTCACAGAACTAAATAATGAAGAAGGAGAAAGTAATTTTGAGCATCAGGAAGCTGATGCTCAAAGGAGGTTTCAGTCCAAATTTTAAGATGAAGAATCAGTGAAACATAGAAGTAAGGAAGTGACATTGATAATTTTGCAATGATGATGAAGATCCAATAAGTAATTTGTGTTTGTGTAATGGCCTCGTTATCTGCAGTGTTTGTGTGCTGTTATTGGTAAATATTTCAGAATAATGACTCAGTGAAGCAAATCTTAGCTTTTTTACACTTACTCTCCTGTTCTCCTATCTAGAAGTAGAACAGCTAGAAGCATAAAATAGTTTTCAACAACGAACCTAACCTAACAGTCTTGACTGCAGTTGTCTTTGTGGAGTGGTTTTCATTTATTCTTCCTTTTCAGAAAGGTAAATAGTTCTTACTTACCTGAGTAAAAAGCACAAAACTGGCATGTTCCTTACAAAAAAACCCTCAATCTGACACTGCCTCAATAATTTAACTTTGCTTTCATTTAGCCTGCTTGTAAAATATAATTATTTATAATTTTAGAGACAAAAACGTATGTTGTAATTAATTTTCTACTTGAATAGAAGGACACAAATTTTAAAGGGTTCTAGCAAGTATGTAGTTTCTGTACATAGGGGATGATTATGGGGATAATTCTGAAACAGAGTTACTCAATTACAAGACAGTTAGAAATGATGGGCTTATTATTTAAGCAAGATCTCCATCAGAGACAGCACTTATATAACAAGTAAGTTTCATGATCTTTTCAGTATTTATTCTACACTAAGCAACAAACCAGAAAATTGTCATTTCGTAGGCTTATATGAATTGTCACTTTCTCTCACACTTGGAATTTACTTTGTCTAAAACTGAAGACTAAAGAAAAGTATCCAAGTAAACAGGTTTGAACTGCTGACTTCTAAATATCAGTGAATAAATAATACAATAAAATATCTTCCCACCGTTTTCATGGTAAACTCAAAATGAAGCTTGTAATTGTCTTCATTTTGTTCAAATTATTAGGCCAATGATTTTGATTTGGTCCTATTAAGCATATTTTTAAAATACCAAAAATTGTTTTTGTGATAGTTATACGCTTTTTTTGGCATACTTTTGTGTGCCTTGGCTCAGAATCTTTTCTGTCACAGACATCACAGAAAACTTCCATTCTTATTTCTAATTCAAAGATATGCAGATAACAAGAGCAGCAATAATTCTTCCTCTTTAACCCTCCCACACAACTGTCTTTATATTTTGTGTAGGGGGTAACATCATCTATTGTTAAAATTCTGCAACAGGAGAGAAACTTTCTATATTTATATTTTTACCCTATTTATGATTGCTTCTTATTTAAAAAGCTTTATTATTGGGACTGAAGTTTTCTGTCCTGTGTGAAAGAAGGTGTTAAGGCCAAAGAGTTGGGCTCTGACCCATTTTGGGGTAAGAAACTGGAAAGGGCATGACAAATGTGAGGACTGAAGGCCGGGTTTGGCATTTAAAGAGAACAGGGATAGGCTGAAATAACAGGAGTAGGAAAAAAGCAAATTGAAAGGACAAGGCAAAGAGGACCAGCCTTTGGAGCAACAGGAGCTCTGTGCTCTACTCTGTGCTTTTATGTTCAACAGAACATAAGTTGTCTGCTTGTTTCCTTTTTTTATCAGCAAATATATTTAAATCCTCTGGAAGAATGTCTGCTTCATTTAGTTCTCTTTCACACATCTGATGACATACAGTGAATTCCTTATTTCATTAATTCATGTGGGTATGGTGGTTTGAAATATTTCAGACAACTCATGTCATTGCCAATATGAAATTCTGCCATTGTTTCCTCCATTTTTTTCAAACAGAAGAAATTACATGTACAAAATTACATTCAAAGAATATTAGTTTACTCAGAATTTAGAAATGCCAGACTTAGAGCTAATAACCACACAACTTTTGGAGAGATCTCATCTCATTTCACAATGAGTTTTTAATTACTTTATTTTCTTACTCTTTTCTAATGCATGATGAAAAGGTTATTTTTGAATGTTAACCATACCTAGTGAGAACACAGAATTATTTAAGCCATGGTTTTTGGTAATACTTGTGATCACCTCATGGATACTGATTCATTTTTCCAGTGCTCTGTGAAGTGAGGATGTTTCACTCCTGACATCATTACATTGCTCACAAGCAATGACATGCCTTTCTTAGCAATTGTTTTCGTGACAGATATTCAGTTTTATTTTCTAGCTTCAAAAACTCAGTTTTGTTCCTCATTTCTGGTGCTGAAGATGAGTTTGTTTTCCATCTCTGAACACTACTAGATTTGGGGATGTTGTAAAGGGAACCATTTTCTGTAGCCCTCCTGTCTTTGGCTGAAATTAGAAAGCCTTATTCAGTTTCAGATCCCTTTTCACTTCAGCAATGGATACAAACAGCAGTTGTCCAACATAAGCAGATGATCCAAAGGAAGAATAAAAAATATATTCTTGTTATGAGCACCTGACATATCTTATCCTCTGATAATATGGTTGTGAACATTAAAGGAATATAGACTGCTGATAGTAACTAGAGATTTAATGGTTTTTATGTCTTCGAGACACTACAGGTCTTTCAACTTAATTACATTTCCACAATACTTATTAAAATGTAACTGTTAGCTCTTAATCTTATGTATCCCTCATTATCAGAGCACCTGATTACCACACAATCTGTAATTAATGGAACTGCTCTGAGTGACAGACTAGACCTTCCGAAGCTGGGCCAAGTGAGCCGTTGGTCAGGTCTGCACCTCCTCAGTCCTGCTTTGGTGAAATGATTACCAGCTCCATCTCAGATGAGGGATTCGTTTCATCTGTGTTACTCTCAGTAATCAGATGTTCTCTTAGAAATTGGATGAAGCTATAAGATGTATTGTACCTGTTCATCCTAACCATCTTCTCATCATTCTTCCATATCTAGAATTTGCACCAGGGCTTTTGACAGGAATTGTTCCTCTGTTGCTACTGAAGTGGAATCAGCATCAGTGCAGCTCATTGCCATGGGCATGATGGACATATCCAGAGAAGTAGTCAAAGCAGAATCAACTTTAATTTACAGTAACATTGTTGTTCATCTTATGGAAAGGAATGCAATTCCTTCATTTGTCTGTTGCTGTCTATTTCTGTTGCTTTAACTGGTGCCAAAATAATCAACTTTCACATGATAGCCTGCTTTCTCTGGTTGGATTTACTGAAGGTGAGAGAGACATCTATACAAACTTGGAATCAGAAGATTAAGTTCTGTTCTGTGCTTTTCTTCCACTTGTTACATGCTTTTGGGGAAATGGTATTACTCATGTTCTTCGTGGTTTCATCCATAAAATCAATATCAAGCCTTTTTTTCACAATGCTCTGAGGTTCCTGTAAGTTTCAGTTACAGAATATAGTTATTACCATATTAGACTAAAAGTGTTCTTTACCATTCCTTATTATTACTATATAATAGTTCCTCCATCAGTAACAAGCATTCTTCATTTTCATCTCACTAAAAATATTGATATTTTGTTTTGAACCTCATTACATTCGGTATGTATTAAATTTAGAATAAAGCATTTAACATTAATTTTTAAAATTGAAAAAGCTGTATTCTAAAATTAAAAAGAGGATAATTATTTAGGTTGGGGGGAAAGGTTGTGGTTTGGGTTTTTTTTCTGTAAGTAGGGCTGAATTTAAAGGTTAACAAAAAGATCCACTGAGAAGCTGCTTTTCTATTGGGATAATTAAGACTCCATCCTGTTGGAGTAAGAGTCAAGTCTAAATTGTTCACAGAATAACTGTCCAAATAGTATAAAATTGTGAAGGCAAGGCAGCCAAGGCCTGATTGGTGCTCAGCATAATCTGAATTATAAAAAGCAAGGAATCCTCAGGTGAAGAAAAAACTGCAAGAGCTTGCCTTAGGCTGGGAGTTCTGGATAGATTCATGAAAAGCTGGAGCCTATGAGCAGAGTTGTGTGTAGCTAATTTAGTTGAGATTTCCGTAGTCAGTGGAAAAAAGCTGCAAAAGAGATCAATATCACCGTATCAGTTTTGATCATGGATGTTTCCTAGCAGTCCATGTTGATTCACTTCATATTAGGAAGTTTTCTAAAGCATGTTTTTCCCAATCAGCTGGTTCAGTTGCTGGGCAATGCTTCCATCTTGCACATGTACAGCCTTGTAAGCATAAATATGGCATGAAGCCTTTTTGCTTCAGAGCCAGTGCAGTCACTATTAGCTGTGAGTACACAGGTGTGACTGTGAATACACATGCTTTTTTTTATTGTTGGACTTTAAATCAGCATTTGTATCAATGTAAAGAAAGATAAGGATAAAACTAGACGGAATTTCAGTGTTTTGTTGGGGGTTCTTTTTGTGTCGCTGGTTGCTATTTCATAATTGAATTGCATTTTAAATTTTACATTCAAAATGTTCAGGCTGAGACACAAGCACTGCACTGCATATTCCAAAGGAAATTTGTATTTTTATCTCATTATAGGCCTAAAATTCAGAATTTTTATCACACTAGACATTTTTACATTAGAAGTTCCCACTCTAAATTCTAATCTCTTTTCTGTTTCAGAAATAATGCCTACAGGAAATCTGTAATGTTTTTATATTACTGCAATTTGTTCTCAGAAAGTCTCAAACCTTGTTTTAAAAAATGCAAGCATTGTGATTATATAAACAAATAAAGTCAGCATCCTAAACAAGGCCAAACATAAGTAGTAATCCACCTAACCTTTAGGGCTTTCCACATTATCTTTTGTGTGTAGAAATTTTGAAAGCTTAACTATTCTACAAAAAGAGCCCTTATATCTGGAAATTGCCCATGTTTCTTGGAAGAATGTGAATGAGATGATTCTGTGAGGAGCTGGACTCAATGAGTTTGTGCTTCCCTTCCAAATCAAGATATTCTGTGGTTCTGTGCTATCAGCAATATGGAAATATCTGCCTTTAGGTGTGAAAAACTTTGTGGGATTTCTTTTGAAATAGTGGGGTGTCGTCTCACTGCTCATGTTTAAGTCTTGCAGCAGTTATTATAATAACTTTAAAAGCAGTCATCTTCCACACAGGAATACAAAAGGAAGAGAAATAACAAGTGTGCTGGCTCACTGCTGCAATCCTACACAGAAACAAACCTGGCCTGACAGTCAGGACAGTGCTGAGCATTCATTACTTCTCTGGAAATAGTGGATGCTTCACTGTCTGTTCATTTCAGAAAATAATCCGTTCAGCTCATAAATCAAGGGCTGGAATGTATTTAGAATAGTGGTAACAAAATCAGTGCCCTGCCATGAGGTCACTCTTGGTGAGTCACCATTGAGTCCCGTAGACGTCATCCTGCTCTTCCCAACAGGTAATTATTGCACACAGGAAAGGGGACCAATGGAACTGTAATTATCCGAGTTGGTGGATGTATTGAGAGGTTTTTTAACTTATATTGGAAGCTACCAAAGTGTATGAACTAAGATCACTAATCAAGTAGCGTTGATAGTGAAGTGCTAGAAACACAACTGACTCTTTTTTCAAGTGCTCTTTACTTCATTATTCCCCAGTTACTGTGGCTCAAGATGAGTTTGATTCCTGAGAACAGCTCATTTCCTGCATTTCTGACATTCAAACCAACTGAGAGCCACAAGAATGTGAGTTTACAATGGCTGCTAGAGATTTAATACACAAAAAAGCCAAATATTTATAAATGCTAAGCACTTGGTCCTTCCAACACATCTCTGTAGCTTTTGAAGGTATAAGACATTATTCATTCATTAATTTAGGACTTCTGTTCATATTTCACTGCATATTTTAAGACCAGCCTCCATGTAGGATGTAATTTCATTCATTCGTTAATTAACTAACAAATATTTTGCCTAATATTATCAACTCTACTAAATGAGAGGAAAATAAGATGACAGACTGATTAATTCATATTCTTCATATCAGAAAGGAGACATTTCCAATGCAAGAAGCCTAAGTCCAACCCTGAAAGCATTCAATCTGAACACTACATGATGCAGAAATCTGCAGTAGGTTTGTCACATGTAGTGCTTTAATGTGTACAAAATGCCCTTAGAAGGAAGAAAATAATTAAGTGTGTGCTTGATAAAGAACTGTCTCCAGTAAGGGGTTCAGAGTACTGTTTACTTGGAAGGACCAGGTTTGTTTCAGACTAGTACACAGGATTTTGGACAAGGATTCTTCAGCAGGGTTTTCAATAAATATGGAAGTGCTTGGAAATGATGTTTTGCAGGATATAAAGTTGACAAGCACTTGCTGTAAGATTGGGATGCACAGGAGACTCAGGTAATTTTTGTTCATTGATCTGGTCACTGGTAGAAGTTACTGAGCTTCTGTATCTGGTCCAGAACATAAGGAACATCTTGGGACAGACTCATGAGAGATTTTCTTCAGAGATTTTCAGAGATTCAGTTGCCCTTGTTCCTAGGCAGTGGAGTGGTTTTTCTAGCAGGACAAAAGAAAGGCTGAGGCTCATCTTGAGTTTTACAGCACAAAAGTATGGCCAGAGCTTTCTTTGAGACCCAAGTCAGAATGACTCCATCAAGTAAGCAGAGTTCATCATTCAAAAATCTAATTAGCTAAACTACCAGTCCTAGCACCAAAGTAGAGCGATCCTCTTCCATCCAGGGCTCCCCTTTCAACACATTACCAACATAAGCATTCAAAATACCTCCTTTATCCTTTGTTGTCCTGCTGGTAATAGAGAAAGTGAGAAAATAATCTCTGATCATGAACTAAACCCGAGGGAGAAAATAAAATTGCTTCAAATCCTTATACCTTCCATTGGACCTCTTTTCCTCCTTTTGTCTATTGTGTTTTGACCTACAAACAGATGCTTTATGAATGCTTTTCAATAGGTACTTCGTGGAGTGGGCTATCAACCTTTAATTATGGCAGAAGGAGACATCAAGGAAAGAATCAAAATAAATGGTCAGAGGTAAAGGGCTAGAAAAGCAATGAACTTTAAAGTGATAGGTAAAATTGACGGGGAACTCTCAGACAAAGTTAAATATTCACAGGGCTGAAAATTTTCCCTGTAGATGACAGAGAATTATACACCCACTTGCCATAGCTGCAGTCATTAAGCTTTTTATTAGAGCTTGATAACAAAAGTATGCCTAAAAATCTTGCTCTAAAATCTTCATCAGGCATTGAAATAATTTACCCTTAACTTTTCATCTGTACATACGGTGAAACCTTTTCATTGCATATAACTTCCCACCTAAAATTTGGGAAAAGTTTATCCCTTATTAGCTGGCTGTCTATTGGTGTTCTCTTACCTTCTTAATCATAAAACCAAATCTTGTTTACACCCTTTCTTCTATTTAAATTATTAAAATTATACTGGTTACATGTTAACTGCATTAATTATTCACATGATATTATTTTAAACTTAATTTTAAAATTTAACTTAATTTTTTTAAGTTAAAAATAACATTATTTTTAAGGTCCTTTGAAATTTTTTGGTTTTCTGAAACTGTTTCAATGAACTCTTTGTTTCTGGTTTCTCAATGTCTTGACAAACACATATACTGAGCATGCAGTTAACAACTAGAAATAGTTGTTTTGCAATTCCCAGTATTCAATAAAACCAAGTGATTCATATAATCAGAGAGAGACTTGATATTGCAATTTTTACTAGATGATATATTCCTGTTGACTTCAGTATAGCTAAAGGCAGAATAGCCTCTGAAGCTAGCAAGACTTTTTCAAAAGAAGAATTGTCAAATTATTTTAACCAAACTGTTCCCTTAGCTGAAACTTGTAGAAAAATATGTTTTGACAAAATTCACAAAAATAAATTTTCTAAGTTTTAAAATAATCTAAGGTGATTATATTGGCATTTAGATTCTATTTATTGAAATTATTTTCATTTTTAATATTTTATTTATAAAGTTTGAAAACATGAATATCAGTTTTGAAATGTTCCTCATCAGTTGTATCCAGCTAGCTGTTTCAGCTTAACCAAACTGAAAATTTAGGGGTTACTTTTGCTTGAAAATTTAAAATGCTGTGCCTGGATTTGGAAGACGAGATTTCAAATCTAAAATGCCAGAAAAACATTTCCTTACATATCTCTAATGGTTAGTAGTCTCTCCAGAGGACAGGAAAATACCAGTAATAAAATAAAGAGTATTTTGAATACAGAAGTAATAACAAATCAGAATGAGTGATGTGATTCTAACTAAGGTTTAGAAAAGCTGATGTATAATTTAAACAGGGAATTTAGCAAGCTCTTTTCTTACAAGGAGCAGTTTGACTATTATACCCTTTTCCAAAGGATGGATAAACAATCTGTGGGTTATGGATCTTTTCCTTGCCAGCTGTTTTTTATTCATCATTGTCAGATTTCCTTGCTTAATAAAGAAAAATACAATGGTTCATCCTATAATTCAGATGAAAACACTAATTATGATGAAACAGCAATGCCTTTAGGGCAATGGGGACAAAAAAAACCCCCAGAGGACTGTTTTATATAATACAATAACAGCTTTCTTATTGCATCTTTCACTTAAGGAAGCTAAGACTACAGCTCCCTGAGGCTGGAATATCTGTAATTTCTGTGTGATGGGGAAGTGCTCCACAGAACTGCAATTACAGATCAGGCATTACCAAGTTTGTTCTCCACAAAACTGTGCTTCAGTCCTTTCTCTTGTTCTAGAATACAAGTAGTTCCTTTTCCTATCTCTGTTCCATCAATTAGTGCCCGGGGAAGGATCTGTCCCTGACTAGGTAGATGCTGTTAGTTCTGCTTGAGTGGGGGAAAAGAATCTCCATCAGCAGAATCACCCAGAAAACTTCCACGTCTGTACTTACCTTGGGGAATACAAGTCTGCTCACTCAAAACACGAGTCTTCAATCGTTCTTGTTTGCAGGAATAAGTTTAGAAGATCTTCTTGTTGAGCAGGTATTGTGCAGTGCTCTGAGATAACACGGCCCACCTTGTCTCTTAGGCAAGTGGATTGATGGCTTGGGTCAGGTTTTCTAGGCTAAGGATGGAAAGGTACTTGGGGCTGTCTTCAGCTGCTGTGCAGAGACAGCTGGAAAAGGGCAGCCACTGTCACTAGAAAAGCCTTCACTGTTGTCTATGCCAGGGTGCTGCAGAGTTGGCATAAAAGATGTTTTGCTGTTTCTTATCCTATATTGTGGGCATCACTGTGCTTATAAGATGCCTAGGTAGATGAATTAGCTGTGTAGTACCAGATCACAGACCAGCTTTGAGATGATTTTTGGTACAGCTCAGTGATTCCCTTCTGCTCTGTGTATGTCTCTGCTATGAGGCTTTAATATGGTTAAGAATTAGTCCTCAAATATGGCGCTTTCAGTATCTCAGCTGTCAAAAGATTTGTAAACTCCTTTGTGTTTTGTCAGTGATGCTTTTACTATAGGATCTGTTAATTGTCACAGAAAATACCTGATTTCTCTGCTTACTTGATTCTGTGAATGTGTCAGAAATAAGCTTGTTAAATGCTATCTGTCTCTATGAGCAGATGAGTGTAGATTTATCTGTGCATAGAATATATATGGTTGATTCAATAATCAAAGGTGGCATAAAATTTATTGCTTAACCAAAAGAGGTGTCCAGTCTTCTGAAAATCCTGACTAACATCAGCAATTTCTTGAATGAGATGCTGTTGTGTTTGAAAGGATAAACGGAGTACCATCCAGCACAGAAAAATTGTCTGGTTTGCCACTGAAATTTCTGACTAAAATCACAATAGAAACTCAAGTGAAATATCCCCAGAATTTATCTAAAACAGTGGATGTGACTGTCAGGATAACTAGGGTATGTGGCTTTTTTCTCCTTATAATGCCAAAAAAAGGGAGGTTTAAACCCTGTCTATTGCTTCATTCAATTGCTCTATTTCAATGTAGCATATTCTGTTTCAAAACTGAACTTTGCTTTCATGTAGGTCTGATTATTACTTTCTTTATGAGACAAAGTTTCAAAAGATCAAAAGTGCCCTGTCTAATTTTAAACTTACATTTAGGTTTTAAAATTATTTCTTTTCCCTGCAGCACGCCAGAGGGGGTGTGTGGCTGCATACAATCATGTCCAGGTGCTTTAGTTTAATATTTAAATCAACAGGCCAAGAGTTCACATCTTTAAAAGTGCAGACTGTAGGAGATCAAGTCTTAGATGATCAAGGTAACTGCTCTCTATGCATCAGTGTGCTCATGGCAAAGAAAAATAGTCTTGTGCTATAGATTCAGAGCTGGTTTACAGTTTTCAGAACTTGCTGTAGGGAAGATCTCTGTCAGATTAAAATGGAGATTTTAATTCCTCGTGCTGGAATTCACAAGGCAAAAAAAGCAATTTCTGATCTCTGCATGCTCTCTCTATAGTCTTAACAGTCAAATTCAACTCAGTGCAATTTGATTTGCAGTTTTTCTGAGCAGAAAGTCATGTAGTACTTACAGTGTGACCAGATATGTATTATTCTACAACTAAGAAATTTACTTTTAATCCAGAACTTTGATTAAAAGGCCAAAGAATTTGTTCTACAAACTGATTTAGTGCAACAAAGGATGGAATCTATGCCATGCCTAATTTAATAATGATAATGTGTCTGTTAAGTTCAGAGAAAGTAGTTATGTGCTTAAAATCATGTGGGCTGTTCAAATATGTTGATTTTCAAGGCTTGCATTTGTAATACTTACCTTAGTTCTCTTTAAATGGCCAAACTTGTAAGAATACCAATTCTGACAACATCAGTCTGGAGTTATTCTTAGCACTCAGGCATCTGCTCAAACTTCAGACTACAGAAATACTTCACTCACACTAAAATAATAACACTAACAGTTGCAGCCTCATTGTTCCTTGGCAGAGAAAATCTTGTCAGAAGAACTCTTTTTATCTCAACAAAAACATAATGCTCAGATCCCCTGCTCTTAACTCCAGGATGCTTTAAGAAGAATTTAGTCTTGTCCAATTGCAGTATTATTGAGTGAAAGCTTTTTTGTGCCTTGTAATACTGTTAAAAGCAGCACAAACAATATTTGTCCATAAAGGACAAAACCTTCCCAAGTGATCCTTGCCATTATATCTCTTTAGACTTGTAGAACTTGTCTAATAGAGAACAGGAGATTGTTTCAATGTAAATCCAGAGTTTTGTTTGAAGTTGAACCCACAAAATTGAAATAGAAAGGCTTAAAATATTTTTCATAGCCTGGTTTGGTCTCATCCAGGCTTTAGGTATAAAATAGAAACAAACTTTCTAAGGAGAAAATTTTAAACACTGCAGCACTTGTTAATAGCGTGCTGGGGCATTGCATTAACATCAAAGGACAGAGAAAAGATGAACAGTCTGTGGAGCAATAAAGGCCTCCTGTTCTAGGAGTTGGATTCTCTGTCCCTGCCCAGTATCAGCTGGGCCTGATTTTCCTTCCTTTATGATATCCTTGGCAACCATTGTCTTAAGAGTGATCCATGTAAGAATAGACTAAATGACTGAATCAGGCATAGAGTTCATTTCCTTCACCATCAGAGGAGGAAAATACAGATATTCACTTCCACAAGCACCAATTTCCTGCACACTTAGGTTACAGTTCAAGTGAGAAGTAGCTCATAGAGCTTGGAATGTACTCATTAGTATCAATGTTCAGAATTGAACATTTCCGTGCCCCTTTTGTCCTAAGGATTATTTGGCTAAAAACTGTCTTTTCATTTCTTTCTCATTTCTTTCTTTTTTACTTGATTTCTCCTTTTACTTATGTTCTTCTATTACTTCTTCATTTTATTCTCTCTCCCACTCCCTCTTTTCTTTTTTTTTTTTCACTAAAACTTAAAAAAACTTGCTCTCAGTTTCTTTCAGGCAATTTGAGATTGTTTTGTGCAGTATAATCTCTGCCCTTCATGTTCTTCCTGCAAATCCTAAAGTACCTGAAGCTCTTGCTTCTGTGGAGAATTCCAAAGAATGAGTCCAATCAGTATTCTTCTTTCCCCTCTTGTTCTGTGAGCCAGGCCATGCCATAATATTTGCCTTTGATTTCAACAAGAACCTGTTTGGATGCTGAGGAGCTCTAATGTCAGTGAGGAGTTGGGAAAAGTCTTTACCATGGTCAGGTCAATTAAAGGTTATTTGTACACATGGGCCCTGGCAACTATATGGATAAACATTGTTTGTGCTACTTGAAAGCATCAGAAAGCACAAAAAAAAAGCTTTTACTCATCAATAATACTGCAGTTGGACAAAGCTAGATTCTTCTTAAGGCACCCTGAGATTAACAGGATGGAAACACTGAGTTTTTCTTGAGATTAAAAGAGTTTTTCCTGACAAAATTTTCAAAGGTTTTTTGTCAAGGAACAAGGAGGCTGCAAATGTTAGTATGATTTTAGCACGAGCTGAGATCTTCTGAAGTCTGAGCAGATGCCTGACTGCTACAGTTGAAAAAGGTTCTATTAAGCATTTGTAACACTAATGTGGCATTAAATTATAAACATTATGCAAGAATTAAATATTTGAAAAACTATTTTTATGGAAAAAGATTTTGGTTGTCTGATGTTTGTCTGTACATGCAGCGAAATTGGGTAGTGTTATAAACTGAAAAATAAATCTAGCATCAGTTTTATGAGAGGAGAGTAATTCTAAGGCAAAAGGCTAACAGAAGAAAAAAATACCATTTCATGTAGACTCCAGTCCTACAGATGTTCAAATGGCTATTTAAATATCATCTGATAATCTTGGTGAAAAAATGCAGAAATTCTTCTCATGGCTTCTGGAGAATTTTTACAGGGCCTTTGATTTCATATTTCTTTCATTTAAGCTTTTTACATGTGTTTTTCTCATGCCCTTCTAAACTTTCTAGACAGATGAAATTAGCTAAGTTTGGCTGTGGTAAACGGAGCATGCAAATTCTGCCTGGTCTGAAGGTATCTATTTCAGCCCTCTTCTTAGCACATGCCTTAAGTCAATCATGCACTTTTTTGCTGTTTATTTTATTCAGTTTGCAATCAAAATATGACAACAGGTTTGTAGATATCAGGAAGATCCCAGAGAGAACATTCTCATTATTCTGATCTTTCTTTCTACATGAACTGACTTCCTTTAGTGTTACCAACAACTAGTAATTGAACTGGGGAAGAAACAATTGCTGAAGATTTCTTCTTTGCTAGAAAACTCAAAGTGAATTTGGTCAGAGAAAAACATTACATTACTTTGACCATGTCAACTTGCTGGTTTCTACATTCTTAGATGGTGAATACAGATTCAACTGGTCATCATTTCCTTTCCCCATATCCTCTCTTTTGGAATGTGAAAAGACAAAGTCCAGCCCTAATTCTCAATTAAGATGCAATTGGCATACTGGGATTTTTGAAAGTCATAATTCATCTTTCTTCTTTAGGATGATTTTCCTTACAAGTTCTGTAACATGGGGCCTTATTTCTTCAACAGCAACAGTAGAGTCCCAGGCCTTCACTACTTTCCCATTGGGGTCCACCAGATATTTCCAGAAGTTCCAGGTTGGTTCTTCTCCCGTAGAATCTACAGGGGGAAAAAATAGAACTAAACCATATTAACCAGTTCCTGACATTTCTTTGTGTCAGTTTGATGATTAACCTTGCAGAGGAAAAAGGAATGTAAAATTTAGAGGAAACTCAGACTGAATAAGATTAGTTTTCTGACAGACAGCTTTAACTAAACTGTAGTCCCTTGGAGACTAATGGAAACAGGGAAGCCTGAGCCCGGAGAAAGCACAACAATCAGTGTTGAAGTGTGTGAGGGCAGGTGTGTGTGGGACTGTGCTATAAAGATATACCTGATGCACCTGATAGAAAAATGGCACTTGGCATGACAATATAGGTGTACCAGGACTGATTACATGCTTATCCAGAATTTTCCCTCCAAAAGTACCGAGGACTTCAGAAAAATGTGCTTCAGAAGATTGTTTCAATAAATGTTTCATGAAGAAATAACAAAGTAATTATTCCAGGTTTCCACCAAATTCTCATCTTCTGCAGTTTTCCCCTTCCTCTCACAAACCCTTTTACATGAGTCACACTCTTTACTCTTTACTCTTTTACCCTTTACTCTTCTTCTATGTGACTAAGAAAATTTCCAGGACTTTCAAATAGATCAGGAACCTCATCCCCCTAAAAGTGCATGTATAGAGGCTACAGACAAATTAGCATATTTTTTCCCCACTGATTATACAATGGTCAAACCTCAAAAAGAATCAGAAGTTATTTCAATGTAACATCAAGACACAGTCAGACCTACAGTTGTAACTATTTTGCCGTTGTGCTGGATAAAGACTCAGCCTCCAGCAGCCTCCCCCTGCAGGCAAGTGAGAAGGGAAACAAAAGTTTTGC
The DNA here is from genome assembly GCF_963662255.1 of Cinclus cinclus. Classification (NCBI taxonomy): domain Eukaryota; kingdom Metazoa; phylum Chordata; class Aves; order Passeriformes; family Cinclidae; genus Cinclus; species Cinclus cinclus. The sequence continues at coordinate 25,316,762 of NC_085053.1, read as the reverse complement.
AAGTTTCCTGGGACGTGTCCGCAAGAAAACTCTCCTGGGCAAAACAGAGATGGAAGGATGTGAATGGAGGATTACAGGGAAGTTTGGCTAGCAGAGTGATCCATTACATATACCTGGAAGGGGATGAGCTTGGGGTAGTCAAAAATAGTATCCACACTCCTTTAAATTCAGTGGGATTTGGGAGAACACTGTGGTGCTGGAGAGAAGCAGCAGGGATATGGTCCTTGCAGAATGCAACTCAGGTGATACTGTGTCATACTGGGCTTTACTATATTTCATTGCTGAAAGACATTTCCTTCACATTGGGTTAAGGCTGATAGCATTTAAATGGTATTTAGAGCATTTGTTCAGTGGAAGAGAAGTAGTGCCTTGATAGGGAATATCCTGCCTTGCTGGCTGGTAAGAACCAGCAAAATCTCTTCAGGTGTCAGTGCTGGCTGTAAAGCAGACTGGAACTGGAGGAACTGCACAGTATGGCTGTTCCAGTGCTTGGGGAAGAATGAGGAGGGAGTGAGTATTCAAGGACATCATCTAGTGCCTGGTTTCACTTTTTGGTTGTTGAATTATGAGGTGCTTCACTTCCATTTATCCTACAGCTCTAGAGACTAATCTTATAAATCCAACTTGCAGCACTCATCACAGGAGGAGCACTCAGGAGGCTGCAAAGTGGAAAAAGGAAGGTCAGGGTCTAGTATGCCTAGAGAAGAGTATTTCAAGGCTGTATTCCATGTAGAGGTTTATTGGACCAGCTTTTACAGGAAATGTGCTATTGATGTGTCTTCATCTCTGGAGACCTTTTTGGAAGGTAAAGCAAAGAGAGAAATCCTGCCTTGTGCAGGAGGAGGGACTACATGACTTCTGACCTCTTTGAGCCTGACCACTCTGCGAGCACAATCAGGGACCTCTTTTTTCTTTGGATGGTATTTTGTGTCAGAGGACTTTGTGCAGGAGAAACAAACCCCCAGCATTCCAGTTACCCACCAATTAAGTACTTGAAGGCAGGAATTGCACCGGCTCCACTGACTGTGATTTTGCTGAACATAGGGAAGGAGGCACCATAAGTCTTTCGTGCAAAGCTCTCAATTTCTTTGTTGGTGTCTGGCTCTTGCTGCCCAAACTGATTGCAGGGGAATGCCAGCACATTGAAATGGTATGGGCCCAGGTCTCTCTGCAGCTGCTGTAAGGCCTTGTAGTGGCTGTCTGTGTACCCACACTCACTTGCAACGTTGACAACTAGAGACACCTGAAGAACGAGAGAGCACATTCAAAAATGGGTTGCACATGTCAGTTTTCCAACAGGTAGGCTGGAATGCAGACTAATTAAGAAAAATGATATGTCTAGGGAACTGCGACTGAACACATACTTGAAACTACATTGAGCTCTGTCCACAAAAGGAAGATTTAATATTTCTTTTATGTATTCCTCTTTGGCAAGCACTAATATAATCAACCAACTGCTAAGCAATCTTAATCTCTTACTGAGAATCTGTGCTTTTCCATTCTGCCTTTTGGGCAGTTTCTAAGCATAATTAAGAAGTGACCATCCAGCTAAAGTATACCAAGTTGCATGAAAGAAACTTGCAAACCAATGGGTTTTTTTTGTTGTTTATTTATCTATTGTGAAACATCTGCTCTGCAGCATGTTTCCTTGCTCAAAATTTAATGTCCCTGCAGAAGTGGCTGATCAATTTATCATTGCTAGTGTAGCTGTCTTGACCTGGAATTTAATAGAAGCAATTACAAGATTTGGGCTTGGTCTGTGCAGTGTGGGCTGTAAAATTTCCCATCACTTCTAGAGTAAATCTACTCAGTTGTGACAAAATGACAGTAGTTTTTGCATAAAGGTTTACTGCCTCAATTAGAGATTCCCAGAAGTGAAAGCTGCCCACTATCCTGGGTTCTGCAGTGGATCATGTTCAATGCTGGGTGCATGGTGTCAGTCAGATATGAGCACCAGGCACGTGTCTGCCAGCACAGATCCAGCTCAGAGGAAACTGTCACAGACAGGTGAGTGCTACTGGAACAACAGAATTTGTTGGGGATATTAAGTGACCTAATCCTGAACTAACACATATTACAGTTTCTCAAAGCATTGCCTTGAATAATTTTTCACTGGTTTTTGAGATAATTTTAGCCTTAAATAACTTTTATAATTTTAGACTTATAGTTTTGTTATTCTCACAAGTTTGTACTTTGACTCCTTGCAACTATTAATGATTTAAATTAAGTTCAGTATGCCTGACTTCAGGCTCTGAGAGTGCAAGTCAAGCACACCACCTAGTGTGCAGTGCAAACAGTTCAATGGACCTCAAAAACTTTCATTTCAGCTGAATTCTTTATCAGCTGTTGTCTGACCTGTTAAAACTACAATTCCCTTTGGTTAGAAAACTCGTGAATTCTAGTAGTGAACTCATTTATTTAACACTGCAAAAACTCTTTTTGCTTTACTTAATGTTCACACCAGGGTGCTTCCTTTAGGGAAAAATCATGGGACAGATTTAGGAATCTCAGCTTCAAGTAACCCTTTGTGTATCTGTCAGCAGAGACAGCAGATGCTTGGGGGTTTGGACCCAGAAATTCTTAACTGGCTGCATGTGACTGATGGAAGAACCAGCCACAACTATGGGATGGCACCAACTCATTGAGATGTCACCTTCATGGAACAAACAGCAAATTAGTGCAGTAATATGGTGGCTGTTCATTTATCCATACTCACTAATGCCACATTCTCAGACTGCAGCGAGCTTGGGTCCAAAGTGCCTAGCAGTACTTTCAATAATAATATTTAGTTAGAAATAATACTTCAGTTGTTATAGTGCCTAAAGCTTTGCCATGATTATAGTACCTATGGTTCAGGATTTCCAAAGGCATTGCACTGACACTGCTTAATTCCACCCCAGCACACAGTACTCAGTACCATTACATCAATATAGGCACAAACACAGCAGGCAACAGTTGATGTTTGGGAGTCCTGACTCCCGGATAGATAATATTTTTGGTAAGAATACTGCCTCTTACAGCATATCAGATACGGGTCGTATAATAAAAGATAAGATTATTGAATTAGATTAGGTAGAAAACTAATCTTGTTTGGATCCTCTTGATTCTTGTCCAACCATAATCACTGTCCTTCATTTTTAATGGAGATGAGTGATGGGTCAACATTTTATGGTAGCATGGAAGAATCACAGAAGAATGGCCTCCACAACACAGTGAACCAGGCAGTTTTTTGATCTATTTCAGTTGTGGAACTATTTTCTCACTGGTAATAATCCTCCCTTTCTTTACTACATAACAGAGGGTAGTTATGGTTCTTATCAAGATACACTCAAATAGAAAGTGAATTAATATCAATCAGGCTTTTTTTTCTTACTATGAAAAAAATTGTTTCAATGATCTGAATAGATACTATTTTATATTAATAACGATTTATTGAAGAATGATCCTGTCAATCATGAATTGCACAGTTTGTTTGTACTTAGCATGGCTCTTGTGGTTTTAAAATTAGTACACTACTAATTTTTTTTTTTTAGAGTCTGGAAGCCTTTGGATTTTTTCAATTCCTAGTAAGTTTCTTGACTACCAATTAAGTAGTTATTTAAATAAATTAGCTGAGTGACTGAATTGAAGAAAATGTCTTCTCTACATCTCCCAGAAAGCTTAAGGCTGGTAAAAGCTGGTTTAGTAATTAAGAGACCATTGTTCCAGGGTCTAACTAGTGACTCGCTTTCCTTAAAACACCCCCAGCACACACGTAGTACATTAATAATATTTGCTTTCTTTTAATAGCTTTAAAATATTATGATAAAACTATGCCTTAAGATTACTTATCTAACTGCAGATTTAAGCAAGTTTATTTTAAGAAATAAATGGGAGTTTTAATAAACCTTTTTCTATCTTGATAGTGAGTTCTGACAGCATAACGACAGAAAGGGATGTGTTTTATTGCTGTAATTTTCTTTAAAATTGTGCACATACATTATCAAAGAGCAAGTACCCTGAACATTAATAGGATGTCTGAATGCAAATCTTTTTATTCGACACAGAAGCTCAATGTCACTTTCTTGGAATAAGCTATTCCACGTGGCCTAGCAGAGATCAAAGAATACCATTCATCAGTGGTATTATCTTTCCCAGATACAGCTCTAGAGCTCCCCTTGTGAACCCAGCCATGCCTCGAGGGTGGCCTGGAGCCACAGCACTGGGACACAGCACACACCCTGAACCTGCCTGTTCATGAGATTCCAGTCCAGGCTCTGCAGCTTGTTCCAGAGGGGATGAACACCCCCAGCTCTCTGCAGAGTGGCTGTAAGGAATTCTTCCAAGTTCCTCCTTAACTCCTTTCCATGTGGATTCTGGCCCTGAGGTACAGGAGCTACAGGTGGTATTTGCTTATTCAGATTAGCAGATGATGTGCAGACAAAACATGCCCCAGTAACAGGATTTATTAGCAGAGCCTTTGGAAGGAGCTCATTTTAAAAAGCACAAATTTTGGTCAATATGAAACAGCTTCCATGTTTTTCTCCAACACAGATTTTTGAGTGGGCATGGGACCAGTTCTGCTGTATCTCAGTTGTGAAGAGAGGGGGATGAGGACTGTGGCCAGAGAAAGTTTAGACCTCTCATTTGGTCCAAATCCACTAGTATCCCTTTCTGCTGAGCTCAAGAAAATATGCATCTCCCTATATAGTTTCCCTGTCTTCCTGCCAATGTTTTAGTGACCCGATGGTGGCTGTGGACTAGTGAGTCCAGACATCTGAGGAGGGGAAAAAGGAAGGTGAAAATACAAAGCTGGAGAAAATGGATGAAAATGAGAAGTGTTGCTGCCTGTTTGGGCAGCAGCAAAACTATTGGACTGCCTGACTGTATCACAGATGTGTCACTTGAGTGCTAAGGGTGGCACTTGTGGGATTTATGTGAATTTTAGCTTCTATTATTTGTGAAAGGGGCTATAAGAGGTTATAGTGTTAAGTATAACGAGTGTGCCAAGTTCTCTTTTCACTCTTCCATAGGTACCAACCATCTTCTCTAGATGATCAAACCACTAATAAAATAAAATGAAATAAAATCATATTATAGCCAGGGACATTGTTTTAAAATGGTACTGAAAACTTTCCCTATGAATACTTAACGTAATATGAAAATACAATTTAGAAGACATCATAAAAGCACATGTGCTTTTATCTACCTCCCCTTCTTCATATTGCAGTCACCCTGAACAGCGAGAGAGGAATTTACACGATGTTGTTACAATTTCACTGTACTCGGATACTTTGTAACGTCTCATGTTTTTACTAACTACGGTGAAATCTGTTAACTCCATTAGCCGCGGATCAAATCCCCTTTTTTAAAAAAATGTAGATAATTAAAAAGGAATGGGATTTAGATAAGAATAACACACGAGAAGTCATGCAGTTAAAAGGAAGAAATAAACTCCAAAAGTAAGTTACAAAAAGACACAAAATTCCCGAGCTTCCAACGGAACAGGCAGAATCCAGAGCAATCCATCCCGCCGCAAGAACGGCAGGAGGGCAGCACTCCCTGCCTGCCACGTCTACAGGCGGCTGCAGCTGGAGAAGACGCGGACACACACGGGGGTTAGACTGCAAACGCTTTATTGAAGAGGAGCCTGCGTTAGCCAGACGCGTTCTCCGAAGGGCAGAGTCCCAGAGTGAGCAGCCCGGACGCACACGCGTGTGCACCGAGGCTCCGAGCTCGTTCCCCCGCGCTCGCTCCGCGGACATGCATGGGCTGCCTGTTAGTGAGCCCGGGCGGGAGCCGCCCCTCCCCGCCGCACTTACCGAGCCCCTGTACTTCTCCAGAGACACAAGCTTGCCCCTGATGTTTACAACTTTGAACGTGTAAAAATCAGGCTCCTTCTGCCGCGTAGCGGAAAAGGCTAAGAGCAGGAGCGCTGCAATTGCGAGGAGCATGGCTAGAGGGATGAGGAGGACTTTGGGGAAGGAGGAGGGAGGCTGGTGCTCCACACTGCCCTCCGGGTCCAGCATGCTGCACGGCCGCCGCGCTCTGCCCGGCCCCGGCGCGGCCGCGCTGCCGCAAACGCCCGGCTGCTGCAAACGGGCCTTTTGCGGCAGCCGGAGCTCTGCCCGCTCCGCTCCGCTCCGCGCCGCGCCGAGCCGGGACGGCTCCCCGCAGCATGCACACGCTCCGAAACGGAGCGTCTCGTGGTGGAAGTGGTGCACTGAATGGTCGTGGGTTTAAAGCGCTAGCTGGCTCAGTCTGTGGGATGCCAGTCGCAGAACCGCAGAATATTCTGGGTCGGAAGGCACCCACAAGGATCACTGAGTCCAACTCTCCCATCAAAGCGATGACCTTGGTGTTATTAAAGATCCAGCTTTAACTATATCGTTGTGATTTTTTATGGATTTGCAAAGGCTTTTTTTTTTTTTTTTTTTTTTGTGTGTGTGTACTAGCTATAGCGTGTAGTGACTACGGTGTAATGTCAAAGGACAGCAGTGGCTTGGTTGCTACTGGTTACTGAGGCGAGTGCTCCGAACACAGTCAGCAAAACAAGAATCACCAGCATGCCACATAAAACAGCCACATCAACCAGGCTTGCAGGAAATTCATCTCTGCATGCACCTGGCTGGCGAGAAGCGAGTGGCCAGACCACCGGTCTCACTGTGTGAGGCGGCAGAAACCTCACTGCTGGAGGGTTTTCAAGCAAGAAAGAGCCATAAAGCATCAGGAACTGAGTTTGGTATCAAAGCGCTCAGACATTCAGAGCCAAAACACTGCCTCAGTGCACTGATGTCATTCTTGGGTTGTCTGCAAAAAAAATGCCATTTGTACACTTTGCTGCTATGCCTGCTGGAAGAAAAGGATTTGTACTTACAAAGTAACAACAACAGAAAGCTTTTGATGGTCATTGATTTCCTCTTGGACCAAGAAACCTGTCAGCCGTGGATAGCTATGATTCTGATAGTTCTTGGCAAAGAAAAGGAAAATGCAGTGATTTACAGAAAACAATTAAGAGTGGCTCCAAGGCATATTGTAAATTTATCTTTTGAAGAGCAACTTATATTTTGTAATCTCGCTTTGTGATTATTTTTTTAAAAAAACCTGAATTTTGGTAGAACTTTGACATTTTGATTAAATTTGTTTAGGTAATTCAAGCATGACTGGCATTACTGTTAGGGAAGAAGCCATATATAGCTAGTTGAAAAACTTATTTACAATTTTTAAGCATTTCAGATTTTTTACTTTTTTTTTCTGTATTTCAGTTTAAATAGACACCCAACATCAAGAAATAATGTAATATGCTACAAAAATGTATAGATGGATAGATGGAAAATCTTCTGCCATGCTCTCTACAGGAAAGATACACTGTGATGACAATGTGAAGTTCTTTGCACATAAGTGGTATTTTCCTGGATACTTTCCTGGCTGTAGTATTGACCAAGATGACAGTCAAATATTATTTTGTCATTTTATGAGTAAATTATCTAAGAAGCTTTAGAATTTCTTCAGACACATCTGGAGAAAGAGAACAAGGCTTTATTATTATATATAAATTTTAAAAGATTTTTAAAACATAGCCAATTCTAAAAAAATTTAAAAAGCTTTAAAAAAGTAGTTGCATTGATGACCAGCATAAGCTTTTTTTTGTCAGAAAATTAAAAACAAATCTACAATACCCATTTACATTTTTGAGGAATAATATTTTAGTTGCTTGGGTATAGGACTAAAAATGAGGCATACTGCAACATAAGAAGCACGTTTTGCTCTAGAAAAGGACTTCATAAAATCTACTTCCTACAGCTTTATGATTATCATCTCAGATTTCTAGATAAAATATAGTGGCTTTCACACTCATGTTTTTCTCCACAAGACCTGAATCTGAAAGTTTTTGATCTCTGGCATTGAATTGGCAATTCTTTAAATAATGGCCTGCCGGCAGTAGAACTGTTTCCTCTTTCAGTGCCATGTTTCTATATTGCTCCTTGCAATAAAACATTCTTTAACATCAGCAAAGAAGGAGGCATTGTTCCTGAACACAGAGAAAGAGACTATGTCAAAGACTGTTGGCTTTATACTGGTGCAAGTTTTCAGAGCCAAACTGCACTAGCAGTTCATATTAAAGTCTATCCAACAATTTGAAGGAAATTTGCCAGTCAGGTTTGCAAACTGGTGTGTGTTTGCTCACTAGCATGTCTCAATGTTGATCTAGCAGGACTGTTTCCAGCAGCAAGTATAATCTAGTTACTTCTGCAACTTACTCTTTGGCCTACTAAACCTAATAAAAATCTATGTCAAATAGATTGGAATAGGCTGGAACCACCACCCAGTTAACCTCAGCTGTCCTCATGGCAGCACTGCTGTTTCTGTTGCTGCTGCCCTGGTCTGCCCCATGTCCTCGAAGGTGAATCCCATGAGCAATACCCTGAGCTAGCCAGTCCTAATTTTATAAAGCATGAACTTCAAGTGAACAAAAAAAAAAAAAACAACCCAAAACCAAAACAGGTTACCTCTAAGGATTATGCTGACTTAACAATACATTCAGAAGTACATCGTCAGTATTTATAGAATCCCGTATTACATATTTTGCAACTTTTGTTTGCCTACACAGACTCCCTGAGGTAGTGTTTCCAGCACTACTATTCATATTACATTTAATAGTTTCCTTTGAACTCCTTTCGTAGTTCAACACTGGTTTTTTACATGCCTTGTTTTCCTGGAAAGGCCTCCTTGGTTAGGAAGTGCCAACAACATGATATTTCACTGCCAAAAAGGGGTAGTACTGGATCACAGAGGGATTTGCCTCAGACAAGCACTTGCCAGTGCCTTTAGGTCACCGTCCAGCACTGCCAAGAGCCGGCAGGCTGGCTCTTCTCCCCGGAGACCTGCGGATCAGCCAGCAGACACGCTGGCCAAGCCACTGTCCCTGGCTGCTGCCGGGGTCAGCTTCGTAGCCAAGGTTAGGGAGGCTGGAGTCGTTTCCCCTGGTCCCGGAGCACACCCGCCCTTCTCCACCGAGCACAGGAGGAGGGGGAGAAGCCCTGGGGAAGCGGGCATCAAGGCTGGGGCTCCAGTGAGCTCTAACCTGCTCCACAGGGCCTGGGGAGAGGACGCCTCACAGCCCTCCTGACAGGAGGGTGTAGCGAGGAGGGGCCGGCCCCTTCTGCCGTGCCTGCAGGGAGAAATGGTTATTTCCAGAGGAAATGGTTCTGTGCTGAGACAGGGGAGATTCAGATTAGATACTAACAAAGAGATTGTTCCCCGTTAGGGTGGTCAGGGATCGAACAGGCTGCCCTTTGGAGTCACCATCCCTGGAGGTGCTTAGGGGGGGTCCGGCCCTGGCGCTGGGCGCTGTGGGGTTACAGCGGCAGTGCTGGGTGCACGTTTGGAATAGCCGATCTCAAAGGTCTCTTCCAACCTTGCCGATTCTATGCGTAACAAGAGGCCTGGATGAGAAACAAGGAGAAAAAACTAGGATGGCTGTTGGGGAGTAATTAAGAAAAAAAATACGCTGCTAATTCCCTCACCCCCGCTTGCCGCTGTGGCACTGGGGTAAGGAGGCCCTGAACGCCGGGGGAGACGGGGAGGGAGGCGCGTCGGCCCCTCAGCAAGGAGGAGGTTCCGAGGCACGGAGGGCTCCCCGGCAGGGCCAGGGCGGTGCGGGCACCGTGCCCGGCCCGGTCCCGGCCGCCGCCGCCGCCCCGCAGCGCCGCCGCCCTCGGGGCTCTCCCGCCCGCCTTCGCCCCACAATGCACCGCGCCGCTGACATGGCGGCCGGGCCGGACTGAGCCGCTGCCGTCGGGGCCTGCAGCAGCCGCAGCCGGGCATGGCGGGGGCGCCGCGCCGGCTCCGCTAGCGCCGCACACAGGTACCGGGGCCCGGGGGCTCCCCGCGGCCGGGGGCGGCGGCCGGGGGGGGAGGCGGGCTCGGGGGGTCCTGTCCGCGCCGGCGCCCCCCGCCCCAGCCCTGCCCCGCCTCGACGGCCCGCCGCGGCCTCGGGCCCCGCGCCCGGGCGGGGGGAAGCGCCGGGGTCCGCGGCGCGGGGGCTGCCCCAAGGTCAGCGGGGGACCGGGGCCGCCCCCGGGGGCGCATCCGGGCCGGAGCTGCTGCGTGCGGTTTGTTGTTCGCACGCCCTGTGTAATTAAATAATGCGGGGGGGAGAGACCACCGCAGTCGGGGAGGCCGTGGGGCTATGCCCCGTGTGCGGGGCTGCCCTCGAGAGCCGTGCCCGCTCCGCCGTGAGAGGTTCTCCTTTCCGTGGATTACGATCTGCGTGGAGTGACACCCAAGCATCCCTTCGCCGACGTGGTTGTGCTCTTTTGTTGGCTTATTTTGTATACAAATACAGCTGAACGACTTTGCAGCTTTTGCAATATGTTGCAATTTGCCAGTTGGCTGGATGTGTCATATTACCTGAGGCCTCCTGGCTTCTAAGGTTGTTTCTGGGTATATCAAAGGAGGATGAGCTCGTAACACGCAGAGAAACAATATAATCGGATTTAAACTAAGGTAGAGATTAGTACATTAAAAAGGTAGTTGTATCTAAGTATGGATCTAATAATATTTTTTTTAATATCCGTGCCACCTTCACGTCACTTGGCTTCCTGAGCATCGTGCCCTGGATTCAGGGGTCGTTGCATTTGCTTGAAAATAGAGGATACATGTTGTTTATGGTTTTGACTGTGCTCCCGGTTTCAGTGTTGCTTTTTGGATAGCTTGACCCCAGATAGTTATGACATAATTATTTCCGTGACAAGAAAAGTAAGCCAGCATGGAACTATGACTTAATTACAGTACCTGGCAGAAGATGCTATATTAGGAGTAAAAGGTCTCTTTTACAAATACCAATTTTGCAGTGAGCTTTTTTTAATCATTTTTCTACTTAACTTTAGTGGAAACGTTCATAAAATTAATTTTGTGATAAAATTACCTTTTCCCAGAACATATATTGGGATATGTTCCCAGAAGATAGAGGGATCAGAAAGTTCCTCCTGTGTTCTCTTCTTGCACAGAGGACAGCTGGGACTTTGTTCTCATACCTCAGCTTGCAGTGGTGAAGAAACTGCTGGATGCCACGGGACACCTGCACTGTGCAGGGCGTTTATGTGGTTCACTCTCTGAAGGGAATTGCTGCAATGGACAGAAAGGAAGGGGGGCAGGATCTCCCTCTGTTGTACTTGAAAGCAAGATATTCCTGAGAAGCTCCTCTTAACTCTCTTGTGGATCTACTTGTCAGTCATGGTTCAGGATTGTTGTATTCATGCTGATACCATAAGGCAGTTGACTGAGAGTATATTCTGTGTTCCAGTTACAATCCTGGCTTTTTAAACTTTACAAAGCATTTCTACTATATTAAGTTTATTTTTGTCACTGTCTTAGTGAAATAATGCAAGGCTGGTATTGACTTGTACTGAGAACTCATGGAAAGAAGGATCCTGCAATTTGCTTAGTGGGTTAATTTTCACAATGGAAGCAATCCAGTGGAAGTCAACGTTTCTTAATGTGCTTTTGGCACATTAAGACTATTTTGTAGATTGCTTGATAAATTGTTTAACTTAAAAGTACAGAAGACCTAAACTTTGTAACTATGCACATGAATTTAATTTTTACTCTTTTTTTTATTATTATTTTCACAGAAATGCATGTGTACTCATACTGTATCCTTGGTTTGTAATTTTGGTTCTATGGTTTCAGCAAGTCTTTGGAAAAAACCCAATTTATTGGATGTTTTTATATTTTATTTTCATTTCTGTTGATGCATGAAATACTACTGCCAGCAAGAAGTAACTTTCAGATTTTAGTTTTTGGTGTCAGCAAAGCTTGACACGGGAGTCTGGAGTCAGTTTTGTGTTACAAACAATTGTGACTCAGTCCACTGAGTGTGGCTGTGTTCTTGACAGCTTTCTTGAAGTCGTGATTTTCAGCATGTTTCTTCCAGTAGGGAAGGTGCTTGGTGCTGGTGAACAGGCATAAGGATACTGGTAGAAGATCTGTTTGCTTTTGCTGTGGTTTGTGAACTGGCTTGCAGCTGGTATGAAGCAGTTCAAAGACCATCCCTTCCTCAAGGATTCCACTTTGGGTGAAGGGCTCACTGTTGCTCAAATACAAGATCGAGATAAGCTTCTATGCCACAATACATACTGCTGTGTTGTCATTTAGCATAGCACTGGGCATAAGTGGAGGTTAAGATCAAGGTGAAAAAATTGGTTTCAGTGTGTGGCTGCCATTTAAACTAGTTTTGTGATCATTTGAGGCCTCTGGAAACCTCTGAAAGGCTCTGAACCAGTGCAGTTCTGTATTGTGCTTTCCCAGCCTCCTCGTGGGTACTTGGGCTGATGTTGTGTGTATTTGTTTTTGAAGTTAGAGCTCCCTTGTATCAGTTCCTGTCCTGCTCTCAGCATGAGTGGTGTGGCATACAGGAGATTTGGGGTAGGGGCTGCCCCTCTTCCAGCTTCAGGGTTTGCTGCAGTTTGGTCTGACGTGTAAAAGACTATTGCAGTGAAACATAGGATCAGAACCAAAATGTACAAAAGCATAAGGAGCCTTTATGAAATAGAGAGGTAGGGGAGACTGTTGTAACACAGCTGGTGTGACTGAGAGAGAATGGCTTTCCTGTGCTTGGCACGGGAGGCAGCAGCAGTAGTAGGGTCAGAAAGAGGTAGTTCTTGGTGTTGGGTGACGTTAGATTTTCTCACCTTCTCTGTGAGTCATACAGTGCTGTAGAAAAAACAGTGAGTCAATGCAGAGTAATCTCTAACAAGCATATCCCTTATGGATCTCCTATCCAGCATATTTTGCTCACTTCATAATTTAATTATAAGGTATTTGCACCTACATATGTTACTAAGTTTTGTATCAGCCAAAGCTTTTCTTGTTACTTCATTTATTCAGCAGTAGTTTCCTAAATCCAGATCATCCTGTTATCGTGTTACATATTTTTACATGTGTATATATACACAATTATTTATCTAATGATAACTCCTTAGAAGTTTTCAGTCTTCACATTGTAAACACAGCATCAGAGCTTCCTATGTTCACTGAGCCCGTAGTGCCAGTTTTGTTGCATCCTTAATTTGTGTGTTAAAAGTTCATGTGCACTGTGCTGACTTCCTTCTGGGTAGATTTTGGCAGTATTACACTTACTAGGATAAATTCTGTAACCTGTAGTAGGAGGGAGTTCTGGAACACTATGTAGCGCTTGTGTTTGTTACTAAGAATACCGATTGGTTTAGGGCTGGTGGAGTCTGAAGCTCTTTAGTGGCCAGTAATCTCTGATAGTTTTAGTTTTAAGTACTTTGGATAAACATTGAGCATGGGTAGTAGTTTGGACTAAGTTATGTCTAGCTAATCATAACCAAAGATAAATGTGTGATAATTTTTTAAAACTATTGACAAAGAACATGAGAGAGGTTTGAATGATTTGCAGAAATTCTCAGACAGAAAAATGGGCCTAAGGTTGTAAACAGAAAAGATCCCCCCAGCCCAGCACATTGGGGGTGTCCGTAGACATCACCTGCGCTGCATTCTGAGCAGAGTGTACAAGACAACCTTTCCTATTGCTCCTGGCTGTGGCTGTAACGTTTGTTTGCAGAATTTCCTTTTATTTTTGTTGAGGAAGTTCAGCTGGATTGTATTGGTAATGAGGCGAGGGGGGCACTGAGGTTAATCACCCCACTTACTGTTGGAAGGCTGGCTGGGAGATATGAGCTTAAGGACAATCATAATGGCAGAGATAAAAGCAGGTCTTGGATAAAATACAAGTCTCCCTATCTCAAAGGAGGGAATTCTTTAAAGAAAGAGGATGATAACACTTATGTTTGTAGTACTTTCTGTGTTTATATTTTGTCTAGTACTCCCCGGGGAAACAAAACTTACAAGCCTGTTCTCTTTCCTTTTAGTTGCCTTGCTACGCTCTAGTCCCTACTTTTGGACTTTCAGCCAGTTGGGACCACATTTTAGAACATATTTCAAGTAATGTCAAGGTGTCATTGAGTTTGTGTCTGTTTTCTGGAACAATTAGGGCTCAGCAGAGGAGAGGTCTCTGTTGATGGGGAAGCAGGAGGAAGTTCCATTTCCTTGTAGGGAGTAGCTACAAACCAGACAGGGCTCCAGCACGTCTGCCCTGCTTGCCCAAGGGGCTGTGATCAAGAGTGTGACAGAGAAGCACAAAATGAGTGTGTAGGAGACCAGGTAGAGTCAGTTCTGCTGCTAATGAAATGATTAAAAAAAGCTTTCCAAAAGAGCAACTCGGAATGCAAGAGCTCGCAGTTTAACTTGGCCTTCATCTTTGAAGAGGTCGTGTTATGTCAAAGTCTGACCCAAAATGTATGTGTTTGAGGGAGTTGAATACAGTGGAACAATTTGAGTGAAAGTGGTAAAAGAGGTAGAAATATCTTCTTGAAAATTTTTTGGTGGTTTTCTTTTTCCCCCTGTTTGGAAGCAAGCCTTACTCTGATTCTTTGCAATTCAAATGCAGTTTTCTAATGCTAGACTGCAAGGTGGAGGAAACAAAAGAAACTGGCAGAAATGAAAGTGAAACATTCTCATTTCTTCGTTTCATGAGCCTAAAATGAATTCTAACCAAAGCTGTTTTTAAACATTTTTAATTTGCTTGCTGTAGGTATGTATAGATTTTTATATTTTTCTGGAGTTTAAAGTCAGATGGTATCTTGTCTGACCTCAAGATGTTGTATTTCAGCCAGATTATTTTTCTAAAAAGAGCCAAGGGCTGAGCTAGATTTCAGGCACTGTACACTCAGAAAGCAGGGGAAACTGAGTCCCTTTTAACACTGGGATATTGAATAAATGAAATATGCTGAAATGGTTTCAACAGGTTAATCATACCCTGCTTTGCAGACGCAGGCTAAATGCTCTGGTTTTGTTGCCAGCCTGGCTGGGAGAAAATTCTTTGATTCCAGGTCTGGCAATTTGGTATGAGCCTGAGCTTGTGAATAAGATGTGCCATCCAGGTTTTTACAAAGATGCCACCTCAGCACTGATTCACTCCAATGTTTTGTTTTCAACCAAGTTATTTTCTTTTAGAGGCACTCCTTTCCCTCTCCCCTTTTCCTTCTCTCCCTCTGTCATATGTAGATGCCTGATATCTGACAGAGGATGGTCTTTTTGTGTCTGTTCTGGATTCAGGAGAGGTCTCTGTTTCTCATATTAAGTTTTATTACTTGGTTTATTTTGCATTTTGTTGTTAGATGGTAATTTGGTTACTCTTGAATATGTTGCAGCAGTTTAAAATATTTTTATTTGTTAAATCATTTCGGTATTAAAGGGAGAAAGGAAACAAAAAGAAATCACAATGTCCCATTATTATTGCACTTGCATTTCAGATTCTGCATTTCATTGTGGAACTCCTAACCTTTTTTTTTTGTAGAATATTTTTGCCTTATGAAATGTCATGACCTCTCTTTATTCGTATTTCTTAGGAATAAAGACTATATCTGTTTTTTAACATTATCTACTTACATTTGATTACATTTTTGATATGTGACATTGTCACAGTACTCAATTCATTCTAGTTCTAGTTTTTACTAGCTGTTTCTTTAGTTACTTTTTCTCATCACATTTGTACATTTGATTAAAGATTATATATTCTCTTTGAATATATAATTGTGTATTTAATTGAATGGATGGGATCAAATATTTTGAATATATTTTTTTTTTATAACCTACTTTCAAAATTTGACTCTATGAACGTGACACATACAGAAACAAAATGCAGCCTCACTTTCGGAGTTTCACGGTAGCTTTGGTCTGGAAGAGGTGCCAAAAAGGAGTTGTCCCACCCTACGAGCTGGAGTTGTTTGCTGTTGCCAGGCGTGCTCCTCCTCCTCCTGCCTGGTGCCAGTTTGATGTTAAGCTGGGTTGCTTTTCTGCTTTGGTTGCCCAGGGGAGGGAGCAGCCCCGGCGGTGCCCGGCTCGGGGAAGGGAGGTGTTGCTCCGGCTGGGGCAGGGACAGGGGCAGGGGCTGGGGCAGGAGCTGGGACAGGGGCAGGAGCTGGGACAGGGGCAGGGGCTGGGGCAGGAGCTGGGACAGGGGCAGGGGCTGAGGCTGGGGCAGGGGTTGGGGCTGGGGCAGGGGCAGGGGCAGGGCCAGGGCCAGGGGCAGGGGCTGGGGCAGGAGCTGGGACAGGGGCAGGAGCTGGGGCAGGGGCTGGGGCTGGGGCAGGGGTTGGGGCTGGGGCAGGGGCTGGGCTCCTGGCAGGAGCTCAAGGGGGAATCGCTGTGTGGCTTTGTGGTTTGGGGTTTTTTTGTTAGTTTGAGGAATTTTTCCTCCCCTCTTCAGGTTCAATAAGTAAAGCGTGATGAGTTTACAATTTGAAAAATCATGCTCCCGTTTCTCTTCTGGTTACATGAAATTAAATCCCAAACTCACCACAGAGTTTAAAGACAGTGAAGTGTTCAGAGCTGTAAGGGCTCACTCTCTAGAGCAGAGCTTTATACTGTGCTCAGGGACTGGAGTAATTTGAAAATAGCCAACCTGGGGGGACCCTGGACTTTCCTTACCACCCTGAGGCTTCAGCAGTGCTGGTACAGGTGGGCAGGAGTTCCTGCTGCTTTTTTGGTTGGAATTGCTATGGGAAAGACTGGCTACAATCCAAAGGCAAATATTATTTAGTCTGTGATTTTTGATCTAGAAGCAAGAACCAGACGCAAACAGTGTTTAATAGAAAATAGTTGCAATATTAAGTGAATGTATTTGTGAAATAAAATACTTAGCCGTTGGAACAAATTTAGGAATGGAGATTTTTTTTTTTCTTCTCCAGGTTTTATATTTTACTAAAGAATGTGATGGTAACAGCATCTTCAGGAAAATTCTTGTGGGTTTTGTTTGTTCTTTTGATTTTTCACTTTTGAAAGACAGATATTTTCAATTATATCTTAAGACTTAGAGACTTTAGTACATGCTTTGTGTCCTGAAGTATTTTCTGATTTGTGTCTCATTAAAATGAGAGAGTAACTGTATTACATAGCCTGAACAAAGTTACTGTACTTTATACTGAAAATATTCAGAAAGGTTGTTTTTGTTTTTTTTTTGGTTCTTTGGTTGTTTGGTTGTTGTTGTTTTGGTTTGGTTTTTTTAGCAGACATTTTAATCTGATCATTTTGGTTCTTGTTTTTAAAGTACAAAAATATGTTTGTTATAAATGTTATAAATAAAAAATTATTTCTTTTCTTCACTAAATGATAAGTGATGGATTCTCTAAAACCCAGAAATTTCCATGGGTCATGCATTTACCTGGCAACTGTGTAGCTGGACAGGAAAGAGAGAAACTCTGGGCTTCATATTTTGCTATAGTTAAAAAAAAATCCTCTTTGTCTAATGCTTAGTTTTCAATTGCTGTCTAAATGTTGTTTTAAGAAAAAAAATCCAAGTTCTTGTTGCAGACTCTTGCCTTCACTTTCTATGTTAATAAAACCAATTCCTTACAAACAGACCCACTTGTGCTGAACCTCCTCCCACTGGAAACACCACCTTTGAATTGTCTCCAACATAAATCTCAGATGATCATATACCACCTAAAGGCCTGAGGTTTAGATGAGGAAAGTTAATCTGCAGCTAAACAAAATATTTAGTATTGGGGCGGGTTTCTAAGAAAAATCTTACTTAATTTCTGGCAGTTAATTTATATGAGAATAGGAGGTGCAGGTCATCAGTCTGGTTTATTATTAATACTTTGAGCTATATCTCTAAATGCTTTTAAAAATCAGTTAATAAAATGAGCGTGCTTGCTGGAAACTGTATTAGTTTTCTCTGGTGGCTAATTCGAGCTGTGCGTTTATTGAGTGGTATTTTTTAGATGTGCTAATTTTAAATTTTTTTTTCCCAGTGTAGTTGCAGACATCTTGGTTCTTGTTTTTGTTCAGAAAGCCAGAAATAGGAAGGAAGGAAAAAAGCAAGCTGTTGGCAGGTTTATCACTGAGTGTTTTTAGCATGTTCTGCCATTTTTTATCTCTTCATAGCCCTCCTCTTTTAAATACAAATCAAAATGATCAACATTTTCATGAGTTTTACTTCAATACTGCATTGTATTGTGAAAATGCACTTTTGCCTGTGGGGGGAATATGCTTCCTATAATAATTTGTATTAACACCTTCCTTTAGAGATGTTTATTTAATGCACTGTCTACATAGAGATTTAGTCTTTTTCCTTAATTTTAAAAATGTCTTATCATTGTTTCTTCAGTAGACAATCAGCTACGATCCTTGCCTGCACAGAGGATTTAAAATCAACCGCAAACTGCTGAAGAATTGCACTTCAGGTGGTCTCAAGACAGGAGAAGCAGGTCTTCACTATAATGGAAGAGGCCAAGAGCTCAAAGAATGGAAATCATGACCCAAGGAAGTCTGTCCGTCTTGTCTGTGAGGAAGGCAAAACAGTCAAAGTTACAATTAATCAAAATTATAAATATAATAGAAATGACAAATCTGTGAAGGATGTTGGGAGAAGTTCTCCAAGTGGGAATAGCAGCAGAAAAAGCAAACAAAATGATGTTTGTTCTGAAAGACAAGGAGAAAATAGATCATGTAAAGTAAATAGTTGTATTCCTGGAACTAAAGATTTGGGATCAAATGTTCAGGATCGAAGTCATGGAAAAGCAAAAAAATTTTCTAATTTATCATCAGCAATGGAAAACCTGAAACAGACAAAAGCCCAGCCAGTGGGAGAAAATGTTCCAGGCTGCCATGTTGCAGGGAATGGGGTCAATATGGAAAGCTTAGCAGCTACTCAGAAAGGGAAACTGGTGCTGGAAAATCCAGTGGGAGTTCATACTTTGAAGACTAGTGTTGATCAGGCTGGTGATCCTGGTAAGACTGCTGCAGATCAAAGAAAAATGGAACACAAGCCTGATGACTTCAGTGAGTATTAGTTAACACTGCCTTATTCCATTTTCTTCTGGTGCAGTTGCTGACAGTCTGAAATGGGCATTGAAATGTTTCTGTTTGTGTTATTTTTTTCACATGTACAAAGTTGTTGGTTGCATTTAGAGAGAACATGATGTTATTACAAGCATATTGCTGAGAGAACAAGAGATTATGATAATAGCTGTCTTTTTTTCTTATGCCTAAGACCTAAACTGTTTTGTAAGCTACTTAGTGTGCGTGGGTTTTAGGCAATTCTATGAATATTGTGTCTTATGAAGAGGGTACCCTTCCTAATATCACTGCCACTTAGGGAAATGCCAGGGGAAGATCCCCAGAAAGATCAGGGGAAAAATGGGCAAGAGAAGTTCTTATTATAGGTAGAGGGGAAGTATTTTACTTCTTTTCTGTTGTGCTCTTTTTGTTACTAAAAACGTTTGGAGTAGGCTTTGGCAAGTGGCTTTTTTATTTAGGGAGCTCTGGAATACCAATCATCCATCAGTGGTTACCCTTTTGAGTGTGTATTTCTTACATATGTTTTTTAATATCAAAATTAAATATATTGATCAAGCTTTGTCTCACCAGGATAATTAATTCCGTAGCTAAGGATTTGTCACACTTCTTTAGAATGTATTTTTTTCTGTAATAAAATCCTGTTTTAAGATGCCAGCTAGTGTAGACCTTCTGTTTGAAGTATTTCCCACAGCTACAGCAGTTGCTTGTATGGAAAATACAAGGCAAATAATGAAGTGTGTGGTTTTTTAGGTGTCTTAATAGTGTTTAACAGGAAAAACAAGTTCAAGTGGCAACATCCTGTGATCAGTCAGCTCTTTGTAGACCACCATTATGTACTGTGGGGACCATCTGTCACAGAGAAACCAGGACTTGAAAACTTACTCAGCTTTGATTCCTTGCTAGTCTGGGAGCACAGATCTCACTTGAAAGGAAAGAAAAAGCAAAGACAAAGCACAAATAACCCTCACTTTTGCTTATGTAAAAGCGACTGGAATAATTTGCTGTAGATGTTTGCAGAGATGAGTGGCCTGTGACCAATGCATAGGCATGTGGAGGAACTGGCCCTGTGGCACTGGGCTGAGTTTGGGAGCAGCAGCGTTGTGGAGCTCAGTGGCTGCTGCCTGTGGGTGAGAGGTGACACGGAGCATTCAGGTGTGACTCCAGCAGCTTCCAGGCTGAGGGCTGGGGTTGCCTGCTGACTGCCTCTGTAGGGTCATTTGGGTGAACGTCTTTGAGGCAGTTCTCTGACTTACTTCCTTAACAAAATGTGTTGTGTACAATAATTTTATGGCTAATATTTATTGTTTCTTTTACAGTAGGGCATCGGGATCTTGTTAACTGTTGTGGATGACAAAACCCTTTCTTGCTTTGAACAATTTAAGAGATTGTGAATTTGAAACACAGAATTCATCTACCTTTTTATTTTGTGTTTTTGACAGCACTCTTAGTAGAATAGTAGCAGATTAGTCTCTGAAGTCTTTTTAAAATACTGATTAACATACTGGAATGATTTTTAATGTTTAAGGTGATCTTGGCTAGTGTTTGGATAAAAAACTGGAATGTAGCTCTAATTTGTGTCTGGTTCTTAGCTGCTCTGTACTCTTAATTTTCACTTTTCGTCTCCTTGAATTACTCTGAAGAAAGTAACTGTTTCTTGCTTTAGGTAAAATAAAGAATTCTGAATCAACAAAAGAACATACATTGGAAGCGGATTATTTAGAAAACACTGGTATTATTGATGAATCCAATCTGACAGTTGAACAACAGCTAGGATTGAAACAAGCTGAAGAACGTCTGGAAAGAGATTATATCTCCCGACTTGAAAAAGTAGGTTGGGTTATTTATCAGATAAAAAAGAAAATGTGTGTCCTCTTTCATTATCATCACCATATTTCTGGTTGGGTGGTATTTCTACTACAGCCTGCTGCCTCTTTTTCTTTCTCCTTAATCATGAGTCACTTTCTAATCTAAGATATTGTCTCCAGTAGTTGACTAGTTGTTCATCGTGACAGATGATATGGATTGGAAACTTAGTGTTCCTTTTGTAGCACATACAGCCTTTGCAGAACAATATTTTTTAAATTTTCTAGATCTGAAGGTTTACAGTTCCAGTGTTCAAATAAGATTTTGTCTTCTAAGATTTAAGTCTGGTTCTCTAGAAACTCAGAACACAGGACTGCACAGAACCTTGAGCTTTCTTTAGTGTGTTACCTCTCACCAGTCACAATCCCTATATTGGAGATGACTGCTTAAAAATGTTCACCTAAATTGTTCTTAGTATTATCTCTAGTGAAACAAAACTCAGTGTATGTAACCCAGAACTTTATGTTAATGTCTAATGGATGCATTTTAATCCCTCATATGTTGTCCTAGGAAAATAACCAAAAGTTTATTACTTCTTTTTCACACCATTCTGTATGTGGGAAA
This sequence comes from Cinclus cinclus, assembly GCF_963662255.1. Classification (NCBI taxonomy): domain Eukaryota; kingdom Metazoa; phylum Chordata; class Aves; order Passeriformes; family Cinclidae; genus Cinclus; species Cinclus cinclus. Next base: position 25,295,465 of record NC_085053.1, on the reverse strand, counting down.
ATCATTCCCATTCCTGCAGTCAAACCTTCCTTAGGTTCTCTTTGTTCATTGGTCTTGGGGATTTTTAGTTCCTGCTTCATTCTTGTTGCTCGTGTCTAGACACCCACTGTATAAGCAGTGTTCAAAATTGGACGTGCAATTTCAGCTGAAGTCTTACATATAAAGAGGAAAGCTGACTTCATCTCTCTGAAACATGGCATTCTTGTTTAGGATCTCTGCTTTTTTAGCAGCAGATTGGCTTATAGTTGGAGCAGCAATGATTCCCATAGCCTTTCCTTAGGAATTGGTCCATCAGGTATTCCCAGCCCTGTATGTTTTGCAGTTGATAATACCTAAGGAATGATACTTTGCTGTGACATTATTTAGTTGGAGCTTGTTTATTCCATTTCTCTAATTTCTTGTGATCTCTGAATTTTTGTCATTCTACGTGTCTGTATCCTCTTCCAAGTTAATATATTTTACATTTATAGTCAGCACACCTTCTGTTGCATTTCCTACCTCTTCAACAAAAGTGTGGATATTTCTGCCCCCACAAGGACCCTGCTGAAGAATACTTGGCACATGCTTCTAGGTAGGAGGGCTCTGAGGACAGTTCTCTCAGCAGTTTTGCTCCCACTTTACTGTTCTTTATTTAGGTAGTATTTATGGTCTCCTTTTCAGACTGATACTATGACATGTGACAAAGACGTAAAATTCAAATACAGCGTCTGCTGCTGCTTCTTCAAGAACTATGACTTATCTTTAAGAAAGCAACCCTAAGATTGGGTTAGTGCAATTTGTTTGTAGCAGATCAGGCTGTCACCTCTGACCTGTTTTTTCCCTGAGTGCTTATTAAAAATTTATTACAGTATTTTTCTGAATGCCAGTTCTGACTGGTGTCTAATTTCTTGGCTTGTCTTATTTAGCCCTTTAAAGGTATTCTTAAGTTTCTCTTTCCTCATTATCTGGAACCTTCCCATTCTCTATGAGTTCTTTAAAATACAACTGGCTCTTCCATAGATCAGCTCCTTGAGTATCCAAGGACAAATTTCATGACACCTGGCTTATTTGGGTGCATCTATTTTATACAAGTAGTTATTTTGAGTTTTTGCCCTTTTCATTGGAGTTAAGCATAATTAGATGATTTTAAAAGTCCTCACAGTAAAGGCAAAATAAAAGTTGATACATGGTTCAGACTTCCTGGCAACATTTATTAGGCGTAATACTGCAGACCAATATTGTAAAGATATACAAAATTTTTCAAAAATATTTTTACTGCTAATACTCACTTATTGTAAAAGAATGATAAAATATTTTTGATCTGCTTCAGTCATGAGGCATCAAATACTTGAATCGTCCCAGGTAGCTAGGTGTAGCTGTCTATAAGTTGTTTTCCAAATGGATGTTTAATTTCATCATACTGGATACCTGTCTTAGAGAAAATAGGAGTGAGTAAAGAGAATTAGTAATTAAAACACTATTTTAAATTGATATTTACTCTGTAGTTGCAGTGTATCAGACTGGGTTTTTTTTTTCCAAGAGCAAGAGATCAAGCTCAGTAAGCAGTAAGTGGAAAAACTTGCCCAAATTTAACAGTGGTTTAGGTTCCATATGGTAAGTCAGATTTGTTTAACTGATCTGTGGTCCACCTCAGTGTCTTAAAATGGTGTTCATTCATCGTTGTGTCACTGTTTAAACATATGGTGTTTTCAGTATACTTTTTGGGTTTAGTAAATATATATTAGAATTCGGATGAAAATGTTGAAGTAAATTTATTTCTCTCCCAGTTATTGGAGAAGTCTAACAAGTCTGGAGAAAAACTTAAGTGTTTTTTTTTAACCCTTTTCTCTCTGCAGTGAGCTTTTCAAAAAGTTTCCAATCTCTGTAGCTGTGGTCTGCTAGAGCAAGAAAATACAATTGCAGGATGAGACAGATAGAAGTGGAGCATTTGGTAACAGCTCCTTCTCTTTGCAGAGTCCTTTCTGCCTTTTAGTCCAGCAGGTCTCAGTGGTTTCCTGGCTGAATAAACTCCATGGTATCCCATCGTGGACCCTGGGAAAACAGGTTCCCTTCTTCCCCATCGTCTCTGGAGGTTTGGCTGCTTTTTGCAGACTTGGGGATCTCCCAGGCGGCCACTCTCCATTTGTGTAGTCCATCTCTGCCAGCCTATCTGTAAAAAAAGCTGCTTGTTTTGCAAGCGTCTCAAATTCTGAGCATCCCAGAGCATTCATCAGAGTGGAATAGCATCAGCCCCTGCCAGAGGATCCCACCCGGGCCGAGCGCAGGGATTAGGAAGGGGCTGTGTTCCCCGGGCTGCCCGGGCACACCCTCTGGGACAGGGCAGCACCGTGTGACACAGCTGCAGAAACTGCAGAGCTGGGCATGGCCGAGCTGGTGCCATTTCCCCTTCGGAGAAAGGTGGGGACATGCTGGCATTTATCCACTAATTAAAAGCTTCACCTGACAGGGGAGTGGCTTACTGGCCTTTAGGTCAGCCTTAAGAAGCATAAATTCTTCAGCCTTAATCTTACCTTACTAAATTTACTGAGAAATGTAGTATTCAAGTCATCTCACTTCCTTCCCTCACTCTCCCCTCTTGCCATACAGGTAAAAATCCATTTCTGCTTGTTTTTTGAAGATTGCTTAATGTTTGCAAAGCGCCTTGACATTAAAAGTGTTACACAATAGTTAAATGTAGTTTATTAATCAAAGAATTGAGTTTTTCAGGCACTACTGATAGAAATATTAGTTTAAATCTATGGCAATTTTTCCTCAGCGCTCCCCAGAATACACCAACTGTCAGTATCTATGCAAGCTCTGCTTAGTCCACATTGAAAATATCCAGGGAGCCCACAAGCATATTAAGGAAAAACGTCATAAGAAAAATATAATGGTAAGTTAACAAGATTATGGCTATTTTTTTTCTTTCTTTTCCTCCTCTGTTTTTAAATTTTATTTTTAATTTTTTTTTTTTTTTTGTTACGTGGTTTGTTTTCTTTGGTCACGCTCATTTAGGTGGAAGTTTGTGTGCTGAGCAGAGTTCCACAAATTTCTGTTTTCTGTTTAAAAGGAAGGGCTTGGTGATTTGTCCAAGCAGAGGGGAAAGGATATTTTGGTTATTGCTTCTGAATTAGTGTCTCTGAGTAGTGGGCAGTTTATCATACTAGTAAGAGAATGCAAGGTAACTTAGGTGAGAAATATATACTACACAAAAATATATTCAGTTTTTCTATTTTCTGAAAATAATGCCATTGGTAGCAAGACCTCCAGGGACTGATGGTGGGGTTGGGGATGTTGTTTGTATGTTTTCATTTTTTTACTTTGGCTGACTTGTGAAGTGTAGAAGAGTTGTAGGAGAGAAGGACTCAGTTCACCCATCACCACTCTGGGTCTATTAATGTGTCTAATATGTAAAACAGGTCTAAGACTTACAAAGAGAACCAGTTTCCTTATCAGATACCACAGTGATATGGTTTGCTCTAAAGAACTGTTACATGCAATAAAAGATCCACAGATTTTCTTGTCAGCTCATTTTTGTAAATGCTGATGAAGAGCAACAGATTCCCTAGTATGTTGGATTTTGTGATTTAGATGGTTAAAATTACTCTTTCTATAACCATATCCTAAAATTTGGTCAAATTACTTTGTTTCCATGGATTTCTTGCCATACTTCTGTTTTTCATTAATGCTCTAATTCTAAAATGTGTGCAAGTCATCACCTGGGAGACTCCAAATGCCATATGCCCATTAAATCTCAGAAAGTAACATTTTTACATTATGGTCAGTGATACAGTGATAATTTGTAAAGGATTCTGGCTCTCTCACTGTCTCCTGAATTGCATCATGCTTAAAAAAAATGAGCCAGACCTGTGATTGATCTATAAACACTTTCTTGCCACGCTTTTCATCTGGGCATGAAGATGAGACTTGAGCAATGAGATTTCTTTAGCACTGAGTAGAATTCTGAAGGACAGGGAGCAATTTCACTTTTTAACACTTACCCCAGATAGCTTTATGTTGTGTGCAGCATCATGGTGATACTTGTGTAACTGTCTTAAGTGTTAGTTCATAAAATGCTCCTGTTTACTGCTCTGGGAGATACATGACAATCAAATAAGCTCAGCAGCAGCTGTGGTTTCCCAACTCAAGAAAAATTCTAACGTGGTGACATAAAAAAAGCCCATACTACTTTAAAAATGCTCATATTCTTTCTTACACTGAATTTGTTCAGATAAGAACAGACGAGTTGAGATATGCAGCCTAGAGCTAAACAAACATTTTCTTACTGTACTGTGTTTTCTTAGTGCATATTTATTTTATGGTTATTATTTATTTCAGTCATATCTTTTGTGCAGTTGATGAATTCATGAAACAAGGGATTGTTGTACTTAGTCCCGAATGACTTGAGTCCCAAATGACTTGAATCATCTGACATGTTCTTGCTGTTGGATTGGGTGCACTAAATCCAGTACTTTCTGGCACCAGCTGTTTAAGCAGTAATGGGACTCAGCTTATAAAATTCCCTTGGAGCTAGGAATAATTTTTCTGCCTCTGATATCTTTCCTTCAAGTACAATCCACTCTGAAAAAATCCATGTGACTTTTCCAGCTCAGTTAGTTTTATTATGTAGTAACAACTACAGCTTTTTATTTTCTTGGATGAATTTTGCTTCAGAACTATCAGAAAATGTGGTTCAGGAGTGGAATAAAGAAGATTCCCTCTCCAGTTGCCAGCTGTGAAACAACATTCTATGTTTTAAATACTGAACTCTCATTCCTGGGACCATGCTATTTTATTTGCCAGTTAGGCCAGGCAGAGTTTCTGCCTTTGGAAGTGTTTGGTCAGGACACAAACAGCAGACAGTGTGATCCAATATCATATAGCAGTAAGAGATAGCATTTTCCTCTTAAAATACCAGTGTTTACTTATATCATCCACCAATTATTCAGGAAAAGCAAGAAGAAAACGAGCTGCGGGCGCTCCCACCGCCCTCGTCTGCACAGTTGTCTGCTCTGAGTTTCACTCTCATCGAGGCAGCAAATGAACAAGGCATCTCAGATGAGGACTTCAGAATTCGGCAAGAAATTGTAAATGAGATGGAGAAAATTATTCAACAGCCCTTACCAGGTATTCATGGTATTCTCCATTTGCTTCAGGTGAAAATGTTTCATTATTTTTGCACATATTTTTGATACCTTCATGAATGGCGAATGAGTGCATTTGGGGTTAAATTTTCTTGATAGTGTACAATATTAATATATGTAAATGTTTTAATACAGGCTGGAAGTTGATTTTTAAAGAATTAACAAACGTACAAGAAGAGGAATATATGATTGTGCTTACCTGTCCTTCTTGCTGATGTGTTTATTGATCCTCTTTAAAGTGGCGGGATAACACATATCAAGAAAGATAATATTTGACATTTGCTTCTTTGAATTGATTTCCCATCAGATCATGTAGTTAATACACTGGGAGTTTGAAATCAGATTTTTGGAGCTGCAGGGATGTTGACTTTGTGCTAACAGTGGTTTGGTGTTCAGTGCATCTGAACAGAAGGAAATATTAATCTTGTTGCCAAAAGAAATTTTTAAATTTTTAATTTCATCTATATTGGAATCAAATGTTGTTCTGTACAGCTCATTTGGTCACAAATACCCTTTTTTCCCCTTTGCTCTTTAAAAATACAGCTGTAAGAAAGATTTTGTTATCTGCAGGATGATCAGCTTTAGTTTTAAGTGCTCTGTGAAGTATCTGCTTAAACATAAGGTGCTGAATAGAATAGGGTTTTATAGGGTGGAGGTTTGCTAATCTGTTTGCTCTATACTAAGTGGCTCCTAGTGCACATTTCTGTTCTGGCATTCTAGGGAGTTTTCCACTGATAGTGGGAAGCATAAGACAAAGCTTTTTCACATAATATTTTTACATTAATACTCAGGAAAATTATTGTTACTTTGTCTGGCTGACTTGTTTGGACTGATGAGCTTCTATGGAGGTGTAAGAGTAGTGGAAGGGGAGTCTGTAATAGTAAATGACAGTCTGTTATTCTCCTTTCCAAAGCCAGCTATGTTGTAGTGAATGTGTTTTCCTAAGTTGTAAATTCAGAAAAAATTATTTCATGCACTGTGTAGAAAACATCTGATCTTCTGGCATGATTTTATCTTGAGCTCACATCAGAACTATGCAAAAGTTCTTACTACTATGATAAGCCATTGGAAGAAATTGTGAATTATTATTATTATTATTATTATTATTATTATTATTATTATTATTATTATTATTATTGTTATTGTTATTATTATTATTATTATTTACCATACAGACTTTCATTCTGAGAGGGCTGGTTTCTAACCAGTGGAAAAAGCTTGGAGCTATGTATCTATAAGATCTATTTTTTCTTTCAAGAGTCATTTTATTGATGTTTGTGTTTGAATGAGTTTGGTCAGAACTCACATAAAGGAAGATACAGAAGAAAAACCCTCTTTGCTCTGAGGGTTGTTGAACACTGGCACAGGTTGACTGGAGAGGTTGTGGGCTCTCCATCCATGCAGATTTTCAAAACCCAACTGGACACAGTCTGGGCAACCTGCTCTAGGTGACCCTGCTTGAGCTGGGTGTTGCATTTGGGAAGGATTGAGATCACTCTCATTTTTCAGCTAATTTAAGTATGGGAGACCCTAATTTCTATTACATGAAAGTTTTCATATGCAAAAATTTCATCATGAATTGGGATAAAATATTGTTTATGGAATGGTGTTTCTCATATTATTGCTGAGCAGATATTTCCCAGTTTGGCTCTGTTCTGCATCTTTGCAGGTAACTGTTAACTAAAACACTGAATAGACACTGTACTCTGTGCCTTGGATTATTTTGAAATTATGCTTTATACATATATTTTGTAGTGAACTGTTTGTTGGAACTTGCTGATGGAATCAACAGATCGGTGCCTCATGCAGGAGTCTGTGAGGAAACAAAGAATTTTATAATTGGCAAAGTACTGCAGTGAAATCAAGCTCTAGTTAACAAAAGCTGCTATATAAAATCCTACACTGAAATGGTGACAGTTATTGTTACTTCATATTTAATTTTATATTAAAACAAACAGAACTAAAGCTGCATTAAAAATAAATAGTTGAAACAGCTTGGAAAATGTCGGACATTTGGTGGTTACAGTATTTGAATTATTTATTTTCCTATGATGGTGTGTTATGGAAATTCCTACCCTGCACAGAACTGAGACAGGGGTTCAGTGTTCCTTAATCTGGGAGTGCCACTTGTGAGGTGCAGTATCTAAAGCAAGGTATGCATCATCCACTAAAGAAAAATTTATTTCCTAACTGTTAAATAATTATGTTTCTGTCTCTCCAGACTGTTCCCTGAGGATGTATGGCTCCTGTTTAACTAGATTTGCTTTTAAGACCAGCGATGTTAACATTGATATCAAATTCCCCCCTAAGGTTTGTAGATATTATCTTGTATTAACTAAGGCTGGTTTTTAAACCAAGGACATCCACATGTACTTCTATTCCATTGCCTTCGTCTTCTTTTGGGGCACATGCTGTTAGCCTACCACAAAGCATCTAATCTTTGATTTGATGTCAGCTGTGCTGTGGAGGAAGTTTTCATTGCTCTTTAGATAACTTTAATTCTTGGGTGGGTTTTTTTGTTTTGTTTTACAGCCTTATGCTAGGCTTATTCTGGATTTTCTTTGAGTAAGCACTGAAGCAGTATGAAAATAGTTGGTTTGGCTAATTGTGCTTCTATTAGTTCATGACTGAGATGGCAAACTTGTAGGTTTTCACACACCCTCCCCCCTTTTAAAATTTGGGATAAAAGTGATACATTCTTTAGGTAATGAAGTTGTTGATTTATGTTTAGTGTGTGATATTAGCAGCATATTCTTGATAGACACTCAACTGCTGCACTTGCACGTGCCTTAAAATGATAACCTTTAAAAACCCCTGGGAAAATCCTGACATGAAATTCTTTATTGCTGTCCATTTCTAGTAGTATACATTGACAATGAAATTGTTGAATATATGGCAAGTGCTTTTATTTATCCTGTTAATGCAGAACTAGAACAGAAGTGTTGGCTAGAGCTGTAGGCTGAAGGAAAGCTGGCTGTGAGGTTTACTGGCACCTGTTTTCATGGTGTAGACAGGTACAGTTAACTTTTTCATTAATACTGACACATTATTTCACTTTTTTGAAGGACACTGTTACTAGTTGTGCAACCCAAGTAGTTTGAAATAAAATGTAAAATAAAATATTGGTCTCAATAATACAACCTGCTCTAATTTTGTCATTGTAGATGAGTCAACCAGATGTTCTTATCCAGGTGCTTGAGATCTTGAAGAACAGTGGTGAGTTTTAGTTGCATCTCATTTCTATTTAACGTTCCATCTGCTGCGTAGTTGTTTTGATGCTCAGTTTTCCTGTAAGCTTAGAAAAATTGACTGGTTTTCAACCAAAGTATCTGGGCCGTTTTTATGAATGTGATTTTTATGAACATGAATGTTTGTACAAGTGAGAGATGAGAAGCTGCAGCAAGAGCACGACAGCCCCATTAGTTCAGTTCAGGTTGCCAGAAGTTGGGGCAGTAGTGTCAAATGCCGAAGCAAAAAGTTTTAATCTTTTGTAGGATGAATTCTAAGCAGTAAACTCAAAAACTGCTCTCTACTTGCTTATGTACGAGTGAAAGCTTTTCCAAGACTTCTAAAAATTACAGCCTCGTGGTTCTGTCAGGAGCACAGCCTGGCTGTCTGATACTGGTGGTGAGCATCAAAAGTAACCAGAAAATATTGGTACTGCTTAACTATGCAGCACTTAATTTGTATTGTTCTGAAAAATTATGGTATAAATATAATAATTTTAAAGACAGAATTGGGAAATTTTGAAACCAAGTGTGTTTTTTCTCCCTTGTTGCTAAGCTGTCTACTCAGATGTGGAGTCGGATTTCCATGCCAAAGTTCCTGTTGTCTTTTGCAAAGATGTTAAAAGGTATGTGTGACTGAAGAAAGTTTTTAATGAGCTACTATGCTTACTCATAGAAGCTGCTTGCCTGCACTCCTGACAAGAAGGATTACTGTCACATTCAGCTAACATTTGTATTGAAAGGGAATTGCTCATACACAGAAATGTAATCTAGAAAGAAAGCTACTTTTGTTTTTGTGCTATACAGAACTCACTGGGTGTAGGAATCTCACATTATTGTTCTCCTTTTAGTTAACTGGGGGAAAAGTAGAGTGGTTTTCAGTTATTTAAATTTTTTGCCAGCAGTTTTAAGCCAATGCTTTAAAAACATTTCATAAGATACACATTACCAGAAAGGACACATCATCTGAGGGTTTCAATAAATTCCTAAGAAGTAGCAAACTACAAAATGAAACATGATTTCTTGACTGGCCAGAGGTATGGACTGAAACTATGGGGAAGTAAATGCAACAAAAGTGGGCTTGTCTTTTCCTATTTGTAACAGAATAGAAAAAATTGGTCTGAGAAACTAAAGGCAAGTTTTTAGAGAAGTTGTTTTGTGAGTTTTTCAAGTCTTAATGTGCAGCAGATCTGAATTATTAATTAACTTATTAATTTAAGTGTTTGGAATGTAGACTATATACTTGGCAGTTGAATTGTGCAAAATAACGTAATTAAGTAATGGCAGAGCTTAGAGCAAGTTCTTAATGCTGTTGTGTACGTTTGGCTGTAATGAACTTCTAGATGCAGTCAATAAGTTAATAGTAAAGAAAATGTAATTATATTCTATACCTTTTTTTTAAAAAATCAGGTTCTTACATAGGGAGACACTGATAGATGTTTTTATGGCAGTGGGTGTGATGCCCCACCTACCCCTGGCCCAAGCATCATGTCTATCACAAAGTGATAACCCTTTATCTGTTCTGCATTTGTGATTGCAGTGGTTTGACATGTAAAGTAAGTGCTAGGAATGACGTGGCTTGCCTTACAACTGACCTGCTGGCTGCACTTGGTAAACTGGAGCCTGTCCTGATTCCTTTGGTTTTGGCTTTCCGCTACTGGGCTAGAGTAAGTTATTTAATTGTCCTTAACACTTCCTTTTAAGCACTGTGTACAATGTAGTGTATAATGTACCATGAGAATGTTTGTACAAAGGGCTTCGTGCCACTGCTTCACCCCACCTCCATACATGGGATGCCACTGTACAATAACACATTTCAGAGTTGACTGAAATTCTACATGGAAGCATAAATACGTCCCACAATCACAAAATGTGGTGAAACTGGAAAGAATAATGTATGATAAGATAGTATTCCTTAAGGCACTGTGTGGAGTGCTACAGTTTGTATTTTGTCTGTATGTGGCATGGCATGACCACTGCAGTTTCTGACACACAGCATTTTGTATTTCACTCTTGTATGTTTTTCACATTTCTATAGTATTTCTCCTTTTATATTAGATTGTATACTAAAATTCTGGTGTTGTATCAGTAAAGTAATTATTTCTTCTCTTACAGCTCTGTCACATTGACTGTCAGGCTGAAGGTGGAATTCCCTCATATTCCTTTGCCTTAATGGTGATATTTTTTCTTCAACAAAGAAAACCACGTATTTTACCATCCTATTTGGGCAATTGGGTAAGTGGTTTGGTAATATAGTAACTTCATTATTAAATTGTTGGCATTATTTCTGTGTTCTGCAACCTCATAAAAATGCAGAATTTGATTGCCAAAGAAAATTGTAAATAAAATCATTGATACTCAATGCTTACACAGATGATGCTTGATGATTCTGAAGACTTTTTAAAAAAGCACTTGTAGCAGGCTGTATAGTTGTATCATCTGTTTTTTGGAGAAAAGGCAATAATTTTCTTCTTTATTCTCTGAATTTCTGTCTCTGACATCTGTTATTCTTGAGGGGTGTGAATGCCACAGTAGTCAGTGCTACATGTACTGGAAACTGTTGGTTATACGTAGTATGTAGTCTTGTTTCAGAGCCACTTTATTTGTTGTTAGATTGAAGGCTTTGATTCAAAGAGGCCAGATGACCACCAGCTGAAAGGGGTGGAAGATGAAGAATTTGTAAGGTGGGAGTACAAACCACCCACAAATGGTGCAGCAAAAAACTCCGTTGGAGCAGAAAGCAAAACTAAAGTTGAACAACAAAAAGGTGGTAAGAAGGCAACAAGCTCAGAAGTGGACAACCAAAGCAATGCAAAAGAGAAACATGGGATTGTAAGTCCAGACTTTATTTAATTGAAAATCATTTGCTGTCTCTCGTCTCTGTTTTTTATTTTTAAACACTGATGTTGGATGGAATCAGGACAAAAAAAAGGGAGAATATTAATTTCTTATTGCACTTGAGCACTTGTGTACATGTTTTTCAGTCTCTCTTAGCATTGAAAACCCCTCACCAAGTTTCACTGGGGCAGCTGTGGTTGGAACTTTTGAAGTTTTACACACTGGAATTTGCTTTGGAGGAATATGTCATCAGCATACGGGTACAAGAGCTCTTAACCAGAGAGAATAAAAACTGGCCTAAGAGGCGAATAGCCATTGAAGGTAGGCTCATCCCTTCCCACTTCTGTAGTCATCCTGCATTAGCATCTTTATTTGCTTAACTTGCAAATCTGTTACAAGAATCTCGACAATAAGTTTTTTAAATGTATATTTTGTCAGCTATTTAGTCTCTGTCTAAGTTTTCTCTGTCTGAAAAGCAGGGAAAGTCGCTGAGGTACAGAGCAATGTATGGCATTCTGAATTGGCCTTAAGAATAGACAAATTGGGTATTTGAGGAAGGCTAAGAAACCATGTAGGGTGATACTTTTATAAAAGCATGAATAATGACTTTTGAACACTTCTAGAGATTTTGCTGAAGTGGCTTATCTGTAACACTTGAGGCAATGGAGAGGACAAAGAAAATCATACAGAGAGAATGAGGTACAGAGGTACACAGTCAATAAGGTACAAGTCAATAAGGGACAAGAAGAGTGAGAAGGAAAAGTAGAACAGAACAAGCAATGAATTCTCAAGGCACAGGCTGAGTAGTGGATGTTGAGATCACTCCTGTGACTTTAATTTCCTCTCCCAGTTCTTCAATCACTTTTAGCTAGAGTTTAGAAAAAGTAGGGAAATGTTTATTCAGTGTGGGATGTAAGGTGACAGGACAAATCATTGAGGAAGAAATGAGAAATAATTTCAGAAAACCAGACTGCCTTCTGGTTCTGGCACATACTTCATGTGCTGTTGTTGGGTTGTGTTGTTGTTTGCTTTATGGTTTTTTCTCATTTTTGCCTTTTTTTTTTTTTCTTTCCCCAATAAGTTTGTAGCTGATGTTATGAAGTAACAGGATCTCAGTTTGGTACTATCTTCCAGGCAAATTTATAGCAACTATGCAGGAAAACATGTTTAGTCTAGAAATCGTTAGGAAGGACCCTGGTGAGATTGGTTCATAAAATCCTTACATCCTTAATGTCAGTCTTAGACAAATTAATTTCTTAAGGGAAATGAAAATCCTTCTTCAGTGAAGGAAAAAAGGTTATGGCTGGCATCTATTTATTTTGCCTTTGTATGTTTATTATAATTTCTAGTTTAGAAATTGGCCATAATATAATGGTGCAATATACCCATGGTTTTCTTTTTGAGTAACACTATTTAGAATTGTATATGATAGTCAGCCATTCATGGCTGCACGTGGCTATGCTTTGTATGGAAGAATGCTGAAAAAACTTGTGGGTTAAGTATATCCAAATGCAATTCTGGATTATAGTATAAGAATCTCCTTAGCTGCCCTGTTATAACTTAGGGATTTCAGCTGCTTTGTGAAATGTGAAAGTTAAGGATTACTAATTAAATTGTTCTTTTTCTTCCCAGATCCTTTTGCACTAAAGAGGAATGTTGCACGAAGTCTAAATAGCCAGATGGTATTTGAGTACATCCTGGAGCGATTTAGGACAGCATATAAATATTTTGCATGTCCACAAAGTAAAGATGGGATTAAATCCAAGACAGATACCAAGAAAAAGGAAAAAGGGAAAATGAATAATAAGAAATCCACAAAATCAGAAGAGCCTGTAGCAAACTGTTGCCTTCCACAAGGGGAAAATGTTGTAGATAAAGAAGTTATAGGAAGTGGATGTAACATACCAGAGAATGAAGTTGAATGTAATAAAGTGGTAGAAGCTGTAGCCAAAAGATGCACTTCCCCCAGCACAGACCCTTTGCTACTTTCAACATTGGACTCTAGCTATGATGAAGATAAAGAAGAAGCTTTATCCCCTATTTCCAACGAATGCTGTGAATTAAAGGAAGAATCACCTAAAGAGAGGGATGATTTTGAAATTTCAATGTGTCTAACTGAGGGTGAACTCAGACACCACCACTGTAACTGCAGTGCACATCAGCCTGATGACACCAATTCCAGTAATGAGTTTTCTGATGGTGAAAGTAGGCAGAGTTCAGTAACGGAGTCGTCTCCACAGACCAAGTGCACTGGCACCCCAGCTACCTCGGCCAGCTGCAAAGCAATGCTGGAAACCCAGGATCTCAAAGAGGAAGGCAGCTTCTCAACAGAAGAAATGCATTATGTGTTTGATAAGTTTATTTTTACTTCAGGAAAGGTAAGCAGTACTGGTCATTTATCACTGAGCCATTACTTTTAAGTCATTAAATCTAAGGGTGGGTGGATGGATGGTGGGATTGCTGCAGTGGTTGTTTCAGTCTGAGTTATGAGTGGGAGCTCTGGCCTTTGTAGAGTACCTGTTATTCAGGACTGGAAACACTACCCTGTGTGACATTTAGATTTAATGGTCTGTTTCCCACGTGTTAAGCTTTTTGAGTTCCACATTAAAAAATCTGTGTTTCTTTCTGGTTATTTGTGGGTTATTTCTGCCTTTCCCTTTCCCTTCCCTTTCCTTCCTATAGAAGTGCCAGGTGCTTTTAGGCACTGTGAGAACTAAATGCAGCTTCTTGAGGGGTGTTCCACTCTTTGTAGAGGCTCTACTGTTAATTGTCATGTGTTAAATGTTCTTGCTTGCTTGGAAATGTTAGGTCTGCTGAACTGTCTTAAGTGCGCAAATAGAATTTCCCTATTTTTTCCCCCAAAAAAGCCACCAACTATAGTATGCAGCATCTGCAAACGGGATGGACATTCCAAAAATGATTGCCCAGAGGATTTCAAGAAAATTGATCTAAAACCACTACCACCAATGACAGACAGATTTCGGGAAATACTTGATATAGTGTGTAAAAGATGTTTTGGTAAGTTCAAAAAGCGTTTGTACTTCACTATATAGTGTGATCTGTAACCTGGAAGAATTAAAAATTCTAGGGTTAAGTTGCTTATAAATAATTACTCACAATTCAGTAGGAAGAAGCTCTTCCAGGTGCCCTGGGCTACAAACGGATCAGTAGTTGAATTTTCAGATAATCCATGGCTGTGATACCTTATAATTGATTGGAGAAACTGATGTTATATGGGATTTTTCACTGAGTTTGTAAAAAGCTACTGATGTACCCAGGAATCAGGCTTTGGGCAGAACTAATTTTTGTGCTTCTCAAATTCTATGGAATCTTTTGAGGGGAGCTGTTGTAGGTTAACCTTGGCTGAATGCCAGGTCCCCATCAAAATTAGATGTCTTGAAATAAAATCCTGAAGACTCTAATGATATAAAAAGAAAACCACAGGTTTAAGCAAGGCAAACATAAAAAAAAATCCAATCTTTTAATTAGCTGAAAAATATTCTTGAGATGCTGAATGTCATGCCTGACTGTGTTTTAATTCATTTTTACTTAGATGAATTATCCCCTCCTTTATCTGAGCAACAAAACAGAGAACAAATACTGGCAAGTTTGGAGAGATTTATTCGAAAAGAGTATAATGGTATGTAACCTTAGGTAGTGATTCTTGAGAATGCTTTCTTCAGTCATGTTGTCCAGAGCACAGAGATGTTGTTTCTCTCATTTTATTTTCTTTGCTTGAAGCAGGGGCATCTCTTTTCCTTCCATTTGTAAAACTGTCTTGCAAACTTCAGCATTGAACATCCCTTTGTGCTATTCCATGGAAACATGCCTGCAGTGGAGGAAGTGCTGCCAGAGTAGTAATGCAAGCACAGGACTGCTCCAGTTAGGACAAGAAGAAAGTTTGGCTTGGTTTAGTGTTAGCTTTGGTTATGGGCCAAGGACTTTTGTTGCCTAGTCACCAGTGCTTGAATATCTTAGAAATCTTAATGAGTTTATCTTCACTTCCCTTATTTAAAACAAGCAAAGATGTCTCACTGCAGTGATGGAAGTCAAGGCACAGAGATGCCAAGTGGTTTTTTTTGTAGGAGGTGTAAAACAGTGCTAGAGCCAGGTACCAAACCCAGGTCTCCTAAATTCCAGTCCATGGAAGGCCATTCTGCTGTAGCTGACCTGCCATCAAGGAATTGGAAATTCTATCCACTGGTTGTGCCTCCACTTACTGGCAGCAGCTGAGGACTGAGACCTGTTACAAAGCCTTGAAAGACTTAAGGTTTCAGATTCTTTTCAAGTTCAGGAAAAAAGGGTGTGAAAAGGTGTTATATCTATTTTCTTAGCACTAATTTCAATTGAACAGATCAATGTATTCTTTGCAGTTAGGAAAGAATTTGTTTTAACAGCATGATTTTGCCATCCAAGAATGAAAATACGTAGTAATATTGTGTTTCAAACAAAAATGTAAACAAAACAATTGGGAAAGAATGTTCCATAAAGTATTGTAATCTTACTGCTTGTGTCTTCTTGAAGAGTATGTTATGATTACAAAAACTTATTGACTAAATTTACCTAGTCGTAGGAAAAATATGCAACCTAGATAAACTCTGAATGGGACCAGAAATACTACTTTGGCTACCCTATTAGTAGCTCTGTCTTATCTGTGGCATAAAGCTGTACTGGTGACTGGGTTTGCACATTATTTTGATTTATTAAAAACACAAAAGTGCAGTCACATACCACAAAATATTGCACCACATTTAGAGATGCCATTTAATGATTTTAGTAACTGTAACGTACTTCAGTCATAAAAAACGACATGAAAAAAGCCTTTATCCTGCCTTACTTTCTGTAAATAATTTCTGAAGTGTTGTGCTTCCTCCTTTATCAAATCTGAGGTCTTTGAAGTGGCAGTGTAAGCTCTCTTTAAGCTCATTTTTATGGGCACCTGCACATCGCAGTTAAGCAATATGTAATACTAAGCACTTACCATTCAACTGTAAAAGAATTTACCTTTTTCTTGTCTATTCTTTTCATCAGACAAAGCCAGGCTTTGCTTATTTGGCTCCTCAAAGAATGGATTTGGATTTCGGGACAGTGATCTAGATATCTGCATGACATTGGAAGGTCATGAAAATGCAGAGGTAGGAGTTTTGAAATTGATTGCTATTTTAAATTCAAGGATTCTTTAAGGTTTTTTAGTTCAGTTAAGATTTCTGTACACAGGAAAGGTAGGATTTGCTAGTTGCACATTGGCTTGTTGCACACTGCACAAGTGAAGCATGTTCTAGGCTATTTTTACTTTAATTCCTTTTAGACACACAGTGTGCTATAGATGTCCACACTGAGCATAGGAGTTTGTGTAAATCCATGTGCTGGTTTAATGCTTGCTCCTTTTTGTACATAGACTTTTCATCTATGAAATATATGCAATAGTAAATGTGCTTGTTGGAATAGGATCCACGTTTTAATGTCTGAAGCTGTGATCTTTGTTTTTCCTAGAAATTGAACTGTAAAGAAATAATAGAAGGTTTGGCAAAAGTTCTTAAGAAGCATCCAGGTAGGTACTTTAAAGTATTATTTGTTTTGCAGTTAGATTTTCTGTAAATGTTGTTAATGGAAATGTTTTATGTACTAAAGTGTTGCTTCCCCAGGTTTGAGGAACATCTTGCCTATAACAACAGCCAAAGTGCCTATAGTAAAGTTTGAACACAGGCGGAGTGGCTTGGAAGGAGATATCAGTTTGTACAATACACTGGTGAGCATCTGCTTGTGTCCTTTTGTGTTCTAAAAAAGCTTTTTAGTTCTTTCTGTCTTACCTAAATAACTGTCTGAGGGAATAGTTTTGAAACCAGAATGAAAATGCTTTTGTGTGTTTGTGTTTTTCTTCTGCATTGTTTAAATCCAGTGGCCCACACACTCAGCCCCACCTGGGTAGCTGTGTATGACCTGATGGCAGAACAGGTTACAGCACAGAAAGTCTTGTTTTGGGGATACTTCTCAAAAGCTACTAGTGCCACATCCACCGTGGTCTGTGAGCCATCATGAATAGTACAGCTCATTCCAGCTTTCATCTGACACTATGTAATTGCACAATTTCTTACACAATTGGCTCACCCTGACACCAGTTTAATTTTTTTTCCCCTTTTTCCAGGCACAGCATAACACAAGGATGCTGGCTACCTACGCAGCTATTGACCCTAGGGTGCAATATCTGGGCTACACGATGAAAGTTTTTGCAAAGGTAATATAAAAAGAAAGTACTTATTTATACAATAGAATGTTTTCTGCTGTAGCCACTTAGTTTGCCTTTTGCCAATACCAGCTGGAGAGGAGACAGTAGAATGCTGTTGATGTGAAGTGCACTTTCTTAAGCTTACTGTGCTCCATCTGACTGTGTGTCAAAATCAAAACCTGGTACCTTGTGCTATCTGTTGAAAGATATCTGTGTAAGAGGAAGCTGATGAAAGCATAACTTTGCTTTTTTTCTTCAATTTCAAACCAGCTGCAATTATAACAAACAGAAAATCCTACCCAAGCCCCAAGCAATACTGGAAAAATTGGTAACTGTAAGATATAGGGGCATGTGGATGTGCATGGTCTTCCCAAGTTTTCATATCTGGGACCAGCCCAGAGATTACTGCTGCTTTCTTCTGGCATGCTTGCCTTGTTTGACTTAGTATAAAAATCAGGATTAGGTAGGTATGGGGTGATGAATGAGTGCCTGAGCCTCTTATGTGATGTGCCAAGGACATACACTTGACTTCAAGAGTTTGGAAATGTCAGATCTCCTGCATCTTTTGTTATGATGTTCTATCAAAGTGTTATTATACTGTACAGCCTTTGGTAATTGAAACATGGTGTTGCTTTTTGTTCAAGCTGCAGTATTAAATACAGCACATCCAAAGAAAGCTTAGTGGAACTGGGGCAAATAAAAAATGGCTTATAGAGAGTGCATCATGTTACCAGATGTTCATGTAATAAAATATATCAAGATGAATAAAATAACTTTGTGCCAGAATGGAATGGACACATTCATTATCTTGTCACTGAGACTAGCAATGATTTTATTTTTAATGTGGTCACAGTAGTGCACAATATTGCCATGTCTCTTCTATGTCCAGATTAAAAATGCCTTGCACTGATAATAATGAATCTTACATATTTTTTGGTAATATTGCATACGATTGTGCGTGTTCTAAAAATATTACTGCAAAGGTGAAATATACAACTTGTGGGATATACACTCCTGAATGTGAATGTATGGAAGTGACTTTGTAGCTATACAAATACTCTGTTTTTAAGCAAAATGCCTCCTCCTCTGTTTGCATTGGCAGAAAACCCAGGAACAGCTGTCACTGCTGCTGCTAATGTGAAAGTAATTTGTGATTCCCTGTTTTTTCCAGCCCTAGGAGGTTAAAAATGCATTGTTTGATATGACACAGGCTCAAAACACAGGATAGCTTAGAAGCAGGTGCTGTGGAAAGGTTATACTGTAATGAGATACTCAAGCATAGTAAGGTAATTCACTGATCAGAGTCACAGAAAGGCTTGGGTTGGAAGGGACCTTGAGCTCATCTGGTTCCAACGCCCTGACTTGGTCAGGGGTATTTGTTTTGCACTGTGTTGTGCAGGCTGCACCATGGTTTTATTAGGTACGTTTATGTTTGCTAGCAAAATGCCACGTATGGCTTGCACTGCCAGTACAACATGGAAAAACTTGCTGTTAATGAATTATTTTTTTAAGGGAGGGGGCAACCAAAATAATAAGGAATCATAGAAACAGCTCTTGCAATGTGAGTTAAGGAAAATTAAATTTTATTGTATTGAAATCTGAGGTTTATGTTCTGGGTGGTTGTTTGTTTCTTTTAGTTTCGAACATTATAAATTTTTTGAAGTATTTTGTCAATGAAAAGCTTTTCTGTTTTTATGTTAGACAAATTATGCTGTGGATTTGCCAGATGGCAGTTGACTCTTGGGTGCATTTATTTTTCAGGCTTCATAAAACAATTTTTAATTATGAGGTGAATGTATTTGCTGTTACTTATGGGGTATCTGTTTGCTCTCTGACATAGTTGTTAGTCTTGAACAGTAAAATGTAAATTCAGCTTTTTGTTTAAAATGTATTTTTTTCAGCGCTGCGATATTGGTGATGCATCCCGTGGTAGTCTGTCTTCGTATGCCTATATTCTTATGGTTTTGTACTTTCTACAGCAGAGAAATCCACCAGTTATTCCAGTTCTTCAGGAGGTAGGTTCAGAAAATGAGGCTATGAAAATAAATGCACTTTTTCTTCAAGCCAAATATGAGAAATCTGGGATTTTAGGATCAGAGGGGATAAATGAAATATGGGGCCCTTCAATCAGCTGGTTCTTAACCCCTTATTGGTTCTAGTAGGTAAAACTTATCAAGAAAATTAGATCAAAACTGGGAGTCTGTTGTGCCTAAGTGCTGCTGTTACATTTACTTTGGCATTTTGGTCTTATGATGATATTTAGATGCTGAACAGGATAGAAAAAAAAATTGGCAGGTGGTATGGAGAGAAGGGAATTGTAATTATGAGACTGTACCAGATGCTCTTGAAATGCCAGTCCAGCTCTTCAACGAGTTATTGTCAGAAGCATTATTTATTGCTCAACACTTTATCTGTAAGAGAATAAGTTTATTTTATTATTTAATGAGGGGAAAATAAGATAATTGATGCTTTGGTACAACTTTAAAGAAATATTTCACATATGCCAGGAAACTTCATTAAGAAATTAGTGTTCCATGCCACCGTTATATGGCTGGGGAGAATATTATTATTCAGCTATCTGCCTCTTCCTGGATACACTCTGGAACTCCCAAGCATGTCTGAAAATTATCCCTTTCTGCCTCTTTTGGTTTCTTTGTGCAAGAGGAAAATTGGCTTAAGCACTGCAGTTGAGACTCACAGACTTTCTTGCTGATACTTTAGTATCTGATACTTTAGTAGTGGCTGGGGATTTTTATTTTACTGCTACCCCGAGAGTGCATTTAAATAACAGTGGAATTTCCCCTTGGCTGTGCTAAAGTCAAAATGTAATAGAAATCATATAAAGTCTCCTTAGGGAATCTGTGGGCAAGAGAGATGTTGGAATCTTGACAAGGTAATTCAGTCGTGTTTAGTTAGTTGCAAAGAGCATGTAAAAATTAAATATCCAAATAATTTGAGAGGTACAGCAACAATAGAAAAATGCTTTTAAACTTTTTACCAATGGGAAATTCTGTTTGTATAAGAAGTAATTGTTAAAATTAAAGTATTTATATTTTTAGTTGTTTTTTTTTTTTTTTTTGCTAAAAGATCTGCAAGTATTGTACAGCGACTTTGAATTAGAGCAGTAACTGTCACTCTCTGTTCCGGCAGATATTTGATGGCAAACAGATTCCACAAAGAATGGTGGATGGATGGAATGCATTTTTCTTTGATGACATGGAAGAATTGGTAATATTCTAATTCCAGAAGAGTAACTAAAATTTAAACCTTGCTTTTCAGGAAAAATAATGCATTTTTAACATTGTAATATATAAAAGATTAATTTTATTTATTAATTAAACTTCCATATCCACAGTGTTGCAACTTCCCAGATGAGTCCTATTTTGCTAAAATGAGTCTCTGCTTTTGCTTGGGTTTTTTTGTTTGTTTTTTTTAAAGTAATTTCTAAATAACATAAATTAGGAAAACCACTTTTTATTCTTAAAAATAGTCCAGGTTTAGTCTTAACTGTAGTGATTTAACCTTACTTTAACCAAAAGAAACCATTCATAGCAGACAAACTTGTAATTAAAGAGGTATTTCAGGAGAAGCAGTGCTGCAGTAAGTGTAGCTGAATAAATTGTCTTCAACTGCATGCAGAAGAAGCGTCTGCCTTCTCTTGGAAAGAACACTGAATCTCTTGGAGAGCTCTGGCTGGGGCTGCTGCGATTCTACACTGAGGAATTTGACTTCAAGGAATACGTGATCAGCATCCGGCAGAAGAAGCTGTTAACCACGTTTGAGAAGCAGTGGACATCCAAATGTATTGCCATCGAAGGTACTCCTCTGCTGAGCTGAGTGTCCATTCGTGAGGAGTTAGAAACTCTGTTGCTTGAGAAGCTGTTCTCTTTGCACAGGATCTTTATGTGAGGAAACTGCAGTCAGTGTTTTCAAAAGAAACATAGTTTGCAAGTCCTGCAGCTCACAAAATTGATGAGACTCATAACTTTTACTAAATGTCAGTGAATTGTTCTTCTTACTGTACTGTGGTTAGTCACAGTTTTAAAACTTTCAGCATTGCTTTGCTATGATCTATTCCATGAATGCATTTAAAATGGAATTCTCTGCATTAAAATAAAAAAAAATCTGTCGCAGCATATTTTTTCCAGCTCTGATTTTTTTTTCTCCCTTCTTTGTGCAGATCCTTTTGACTTGAATCATAATCTGGGTGCTGGAGTCTCCAGGAAAAGTAAGCTATTAATGTCTGCTAATGATTAGTGTTCACTGTGTTGTGCCTTTTCTGTTGTTTTCCAATAACTTTGTCTTTCTTCAATAGTGACCAATTTCATAATGAAAGCATTTATCAATGGGAGAAAATTATTTGGTACCCCGTTCTACCCAGCTGTCGGAAGAGAAGCTGTAAGTTCTCAGAGTTTTTAGTTTGTTTTTAAATTTTCTTTGTCCACTGAATTGATGCAAATCTCTTTTATGTATTTATCAATTTGGTGTGCACAGTATGTGTAATTACACTTTGTGTGCATTAAATGTACAGCTTAGTATTGGGTTCCTGGAATGTAAAATTCAGAGGAGTAGTTGGATGAGTGATGGGTATTACTGCAGGTTTGGGGAAAGTAAGCTTAATTTGTGTTTTATTTTTTATAAAACTTCCCACTGTATGATGTTAAGTATTGCAGAAAACTGCAAATTTGGGTGTAAAACCCAGAAACCGATCTAGGAACTTTACTGGCTCTTCATGTAGGTAAAGAAAACAGATCCAAGAGATGTTCATCCTGTTTATTTTCTCAATAAGGATTTCTGCTTAAACAAGGAATAGGATGATGATTGATTTTATTTTTTTTAACAGTTGACCTTTAAAATTTGCATAGTGAGTCAGGGTGAGGAGTGTGTTCATGCAGTATCAGTTTGGAGAAGGTATTGCTCTGTGCTACAGGGTCCAGTCATTGATATGTAAGACAACTATTTTTTTTTTTTAATATGAGCAAATAAAATACTGTAATTAATATTTTTAAGATCAACATAGGCATTTTCTGAAAAAGTTTAGAGGACTGTTCTTCCAGTGGCTTTTAACAGAACTTGAGTTTATACAGGATTTTAAAAGTCTTTTGAAAGCTTTTAATTTCCTTCATCCTTCCCTATTTCTCTTTTCCATTTGCTTGCTTTATCTGTGTTTTTTTCTCCTGAGTTTGTACCTCTATTTTAGTCTTTCAGGCAAGACAGTATTTTTGCAATATTTATGTTGCTCAGAGGCTGTAAGCTGTGGCCTTTGTGCTGACACACATCAGAACTGCAGCTGTCCTGAGCAAATTCCAGGGCACGGGAGTGGTACAGGTCAGTCTGCAGACGCTCCATCTGTTTCCCACCTGAGCTGTGCTCTGTCTAAAGGGATGTAATCATCTCATCTGGGAAGGGACATTGGCCACTTTGGAAAGTACACAAGCAGTGACTCAGATACCAAAATAGATCATATGCAAAAACTTGCCCTCTGAAAAGCCTTTGGGGAGTCAGAAGGTAGGCAGCAGGCTGGAGCCTGGATAAACTGTTCTGCAAGTTCAGCCCTAAGACCAAATAGCCCTTTTTAGCCCTTTTAGCAGTTTTAGCCCAAACTGCTCCTATCTCTGAAAAAGCTGCCCTTGTCTAGGGGAAGAAAAGGACCAGGTGTAATCTCAGAAGTGGTAACATTCAGGGAGCAGTAAGAGATGAAATCTGACAATTTGACAGTCATTCAAATTCATTCCTCAGTCTTGTAAGTGCATATATTTTATCTGTCTGATGTTTTGATAGGAGTACTTTTTTGACTCAAAAGTGCTGACAGATGGGGAATTGGCACCCAATGACAGATGTTGTCGTGTCTGTGGAAAAATTGGTCACTACATGAAAGACTGTCCAAAGAGGAGGAGGTAAGTAATACACAAAGCTATTGTGAAATCTTTAAGATTAAATCATGAGGGATTTGGGTATTTGAAGATTTAATGGAAATGAAAAATTGCTACATTGCAGAGACAATCAAAGCTTCATATCTGATCCTTGATTTCCTATCTTATTTTTTATTTTCTTAAAACAGTTTCTGATCACCTCTTTAAATCTGAAGTGTTTATGGAAGCACATAGAAAAGCACACTGTAAAATCAACAGTTTATAGTGTCTTAATATGTAGTTAAGCTTAACTTAAAACTTAGATCACTAAATTATCTTTTTATAGTGTAAACGTTCAGATGGCGAACATATCACCTGGCTGCAAAATTTATCATGTGTTAAAATGGATTTCCTGTGGTGATCATGTTCAGAGGACAGTGTTGAATTTGAATTGTTATGTAGATCTGGTAATGTACATCTGCAAGGCAGGTAAAAGCTCATTTGTTAAACTCTAGGATTAGTTAAAATGTATACAGTTAAAGTGCATTTCTGGAACATCGTATTAGTGCCAGTCACTTGGTGATCTCACACTTGTACATTAATTTCACTTAGGAATTTTTGGTCCAGGACTCCTGCAAATGGAGTCCCAGGTATGTGCAGGTCAATGTTTCCAAAAAGAATTTAGTAGGAATTGACAGAAAATGTGCACTCCTCACTTTTTGCAGCTTTGACTATTTAATGACCCACTCAGCCTAGCTTGTCTGTCTCCTCCTAAAGCCTGTTGAAGTCTTAGAGTGCAAATTAATCTGGGCTTTTTCATATGCTCCTTATGATCAGTTGTCTGCTCCATAATTCTTCAAAGGATTCTTGGTCTCTTCCTGCTAAAAAAAAAAATCTTCATTTACAGCCTTTTGTTCAGTCAGCAGAGTTCAAGATACATGAAAGTGCTCTGGAACCCTGTGGTCACAGGTGGACTATTTCTTTCAGATGCTCTCTGTACAAGTACTAGCACATGGAATTGCATCACCTCTTTCCCTACATCTGCCTCAGGAAAGGAAGTTGTGATCTGCTCTTCACACAAACTGCTACTATAGCACAGCCAGAATCTCTCCAATTGTATATACAGCTCACAAAATATTGTTATTTAACAATTCTGTAGATACATTGTGGAAAAATACCTTGACTTCTTGTCTTGGTTCCTAATCACTAGTTCTCCTGCTGTATTAGAACTGAGTGTTTGAGAGAGCCTCAGTGCTTTGTTGCACATCCTGTCTGAGCTCAGAGAGTGACAGAGAAATGTGCCCTGTCCAGTGAGGGGGAGATGGTATGAACGAGGTGCAGCTCACTTGTTTTGGGTATGTTCTAACTCAGTGGGATTGCTGCATAGAACTGTTCCCCAGCTACCTGGCAGGCTAAGCCTGCTTAACTGCAGGCATAGTTCTGCCCTAATACAGTCAGACAGGTTTTGGACAGGTCTGGGGAGCCTCTAAGTTCATTAAGTTTATACAGGCAGTTAACCAGCCCAGAATCTGAAAGTGTTTTTTGAGATCCTGAGATATTTATGTTCTGGTGCAGATGTTGGTTATGTAACCATTCCCTTTGAACACAACAGTACAACATCTCTACAGGGATGATGTGTTTGTGTGTGTGGTTTTGTGATTTTGTTAATAAAAATTATTGTTCAGGTTGAAGAAGAAGGAGAATGAGAAAGATGATGAAAAAGAGGTGAAAGAAGATGACAGAGAAACAAGAGAGAAAAGGTGTTTCATCTGTGGGGATGTGGGTCATGTTAGGAGAGATTGTCCTGAATTCAAACAAACCCGTCAGAGAAATAATAGCGTGCCAGGTAAGTTAGTTTATCTGTTAGGATAATTTGAAAGCTCTGAGATCCCTTTTATCTAGGTTTCTGTACAGATTTGGTAATTATCTCCAAAAAAATAATCTTCCAAGAAATGTTTCAGTCACTAACAGTGCAGCTTTTAGTCTGTGTTGCTTTTCTGCAAGGGGAGTAATATTTCCTTAAGAAGAGCCTTTGCATGGGTGATAAAAATGTACTCAGCAGTAAAACACAGTTTACTTCAGGGTATTGCATTATTTGTCTTCCACTCACAATTGGTTCATTTAGAAGTAGTAATAGTAACAATAGTAGCAATAATAATAATTGAATGCATTTCCTCTTCCAAATGTTTCTCAAATGTTAGCTAACCCTCCATCATCTGTGAGAGGTAAGTAAATGTATTTTCAGCAACAAATCAGCACTCTTTCAGTAACACTTCAAAAAAAGCATACAGATGAAATTAGGCTAAATCCAGCTTTCAAATTACTCATAATACTTAGAGAAGATTAATTGCAAACTCATTCATATTAGGCCCTTGAGTGCCTGTGGTAGTTGAAAAAGTAGAGGAAGCATTCATAAGTGAACTTCAGAAGAACCTTGCTTCTGTGTTCTGTTATCCCTTAGTCTTTTTTTTAGTCTGCTTCTTTGCCCAGAAGTTTCTGCTGTCACTGCTGCTATTTAAAATGCCACTGCTTACAGCAGTAATATGGAAACCTATATAAAGTAGGGCTCCAGCCTGACAGCAAGGTGAGCCTTGTTCCTGCTGGACTTTGTTTTACTCAGGAGTAGACTTTGTGTTTAGCTCCTATTAGTGTTGTCTGCTGCCAGTAGAGAGAAAAGTTTCCACTTAACGGAGGGGAGAGGTGTAAGTAATTTACCTGCTCTGTATCACATGAGAGTTAAGGTATTGCTGACTCCCAGTTCTCATTATTCTCTAACCCTGTGGGTTTTATTAACACTTGTGTTCCTTGATCAGGCACGCAGCTGGTCCGGAGCATGGTGAATTCCCAGCTGGTGGCTGTGGGCCAGCAGCAGGTGGAGCGACCCCTGCGCACCAGGCAGTCATCAGAATGTGTAAGTGCTGGGAGCAGGGGACTGCAGGGAGCAAAGCTCTAGCAAACCAGCCATGCTGGGAAACAGGCTTGCATGGCTTTTCTCAGCAGATCCTGGACTTGATAATGACAACGTTGCACTCTGCCAGTTAGTGGAACTTTGATTTATGATGTATTGTGTCTTGGGGAGCATTTATGGTTTTTCAGTATGGAAACCTCATAGTCAAGTTTGATATGAGATACGTTGTGATTCTGAAAGGCCAGATTAAGCTAGGATGCCTTTCAAATTATCATTATTCTGGCAGTGTTCTGGAGTTAGTAGGGGAGATAGAGTATAGCTCATTGTGAACATGCTGGAGACTTAGGCTAGTGACAACCATGACTTATGGTTTAAGAGATCTGTCTTAAGGGACTGTCATGTGCAGACACAGAACACAGCTGAGTCATACTTCGATGAAAAGTCTGCCAGAGCACACTAGAAGCACAAGCAGAACAATGGGGAAATTTTTGATAGTTTTATCCTAGAATCTTTTTCAAGTCTCTGTAGAGCTACATAAAGTATGTTTAATCTGCTTCTGAGTGGAGATGGGTAGCAGAGGGTATTTGAGCAAATACAACTGCTGGCATTTAATATTTTTGGAGCAGACAGTACAGCAGAAATTAATTTATTTTAAGCTGTTAGTCTGAGAAGCATGTGCCTGCTAATGAAGCTGGCAAGTAAGCAAATAATCAGGGCTGCTGATCACTAATGCTCTTTGTTCAGTTTGCCACTTTCCTAACTGATCAGCAAGCATTTATTGGAATGCTGGCTCCAGTAACGGAGATCTTACGATTTACAGTGTGCTGCTAGAGAGGGACATCCCTAATTTAAGTGAAGGGCTGAACGTGCCACAGGAGTACTTTATTTAGGAGCCTTGTATTTCTGCCTGAGGAATTGAAACTGAACGTGTGGGTGCACTCAGAGGCAGACACATCACGTGCACGTTTCTGTGTCACCTGGATGTCGTGGACTCTGTGTGTTGCATGGTTGTCATTTGGCCAGGATTTCTTGGTGAATATATTCTGTCCAGGAATTGGTTAAGAAGAATGGGAAGGGGGAATATTGGTGAAGTAAGAGGGAGAGAGTGAGAAGCAGATCAAGAGGCTGGAGTGTAATATGCCTCCTCTCCTGCTGCTGGCACATTCAGTGCATGCTTGTGGTGGGTTAATATTTGCAGGAATGTTTGTAGTCAGTGCATGTGCTTTATTTTTATGACATTTAAACTGTTAAACTAGTGATGATCTTTCAAATCTCAGGTTTTGCCTTCTCTTCCTGGTTTGATAGAAAGGTGTAAGAGGCACTCATACAGGCACAGTTGGAATAGCAGCAGGGAGCAATCCCAGCTTCTGGGCTCCAGCTTTTGCCCAGGCACAGACAGTGTACTGCTGGAGGGGATGCTCTGGCATGAGCAGGTCCTGCAGACACCTCTGGTTATTGGAAACAAGTGACTGCCAGTTCAAATGGCCAGGTGAGCAGTCAGGGATAGTGACAAGCTGGAGAGACCTTTAACTCCATGTGTTCAACAGCAGCTGAGGCTCTTGGAGCTTGGCTGGCTGCTGTAGTCTGTAGAGAGAAGAGTCAGTCTCAGGGGGAAAATGAGAGGTGAGATTCAGGTGCTCCTCTCTGGTTTAGGTACCTGTCTCATTTGAATGTCTCTGGAGGCACTTATTCCATCAGCATCTTGTCTCAGTGCTTGAAGCCAGACTGGGGAATCCAGATACTGGCATTAAGGGTTGGCACATAAACTGAGTAATTCTTTTCCCAACCACTCAATTTCCTGAAGTGCTTCTCTATTCAGTTGCAATTCCAAACAGATAAAATAGCCTTATGCCTGTTTCTGTTGCTGGTGAAAGGAAAAGCTTTGTAAGAGCTCTGCAAAGGCTGTAATAATTGCTATTACTGTGCCTTTAGCTATGGCCTAACACCAGGATATGAAGGTTGAAACTGGGTTTTTTGGAATTTGCATTTCTTGTTTAACAGATTTTCTTAAATGAGAGAAATATTAGGAGCCTCCTTTGGAATTATTTAAACTGTGCAGTAAAAAGAACCATTCTATTTAGAAGTAAGGCAATTAGTTAATGAGATACTGGGCTGTACATAAGTAGGGTAGGGAAAACACTGATTAGAAATCAGAAACAAGTGTGTGAGGAATCTAATGAAGAGCTTGGGGCTAATATTTAGTCAGAATGGTGTTTCTGATGGTGGGATGTGCCACATTAACAGATCAAATTATCTGTTGGTGAAAGTCAGTGTCAGTTGAACTGCATTTACTGAAGCCAGCAGGAACTTGGGTGCAGTATTTGGGGTGTTGCTGGGGAGTGCTTTGCTGTTTTATAAATAGTCTAATACAGTGCGTGCTTATTAAAGAAAACACCATTAAATAGCCAGTGAACTAATCAGAAATACATACTTTTTTTTTCCTCCAGTCTGATTCGCATCAGTCATCTTACTCTCCACAGCCTCAACAATTCCCACAGAATTCCTCTCAGCCAGCCTCCATTAACCAGACTCAGCCACAATCAATATCCCAGTCTAAGCACGTTCCTCAGCCACAGCAGGGTGCACAGCCACCCCATCAGGTCCAGCTGCCTTTGTTTAACTTTCCCCAATCTCCCCCAGGTCAGTATTCCACCTTGCATAACCTGGGACTACTTCAGATGCACCATCACCACCAAATTCAGCTTCCCAACACTTCCTGGCCTATTCATGGGCCTGTTATTCACTCTGCACCGGGTAACCCTCCTCATTCTACAAATGTTCCATTTTCTATGAGATCTGGCAGCAGCAGCACCGCAAATAACCAGAGCAGTGTAAGCTTGAATGAT
Source organism: Cinclus cinclus (assembly GCF_963662255.1). Taxonomy (NCBI): domain Eukaryota; kingdom Metazoa; phylum Chordata; class Aves; order Passeriformes; family Cinclidae; genus Cinclus; species Cinclus cinclus. Next base: position 25,266,445 of record NC_085053.1, on the reverse strand, counting down.
CCCAGTATCATCTTTGCACAGCCTGCTGCCAGGCCCATGGGAATCCCCAGCACTTCTCATGAGGGACACTGGCACAATCCTGTGACTCCAAACTCACTGGTGAACAATGGCACTGTGGGGAATTCAGGTAACTCTTCTCTGTTGTATCAAACCTCTGGCACTTTGTGTACAAGTGTTAAGTGTTACAGGAACAGCTAACTCTTTCAACTTGTTTGATAAAAATATGATGCTTGAGAAACCAAATCGTGACTTTCACCTGTCTTAACATTTTCATAGGAAAAAAAATTAGACTCGATCACCATAACTTCTAGGCATTAGTCCTGTCTGCCATTAATGGCTGTGCAACAATGAGAAATCCTGCATTCAACTGAGAAACATCCTCATCGTTTGAATCACTCACATTCCTGTGAATGTGCTGACAAATAATGGATTCCTTATATCAGACAGTCATGGAAATATTAAGGTTGGAAAAGATGTCTAAGATCAACACATTGTTACATAATTTATTGGACAAATGCTGAGGTTGCAACCATGAACTTGGAGATTGGCAGAATTACAGTTGTACAAGTTGAATATTGTTTCCTCACCTTTAGTACAATACAGTATGATCTTATCTGTTCTGTTTTTTTTCCTGTGGCTTATCCTTCCACATTTAACTTCCATAATCTCGATGTTGATTGCTGACAATATGGTTTCCTGTGACAAGTGGGCAACAGCCTCTTGCCTCATGGCAAAGCCAAGTACATTGGTATGTCTGAGGCTGAGAAAAAGCAGTATATAATGATTAAAGCCCATTCAGTTTTCTCTGCAACATGAACTGTGGCAGCCTCTAAGTTTTAACTGTTAACCTTTACATCATTAATCGTGGTGGTCTTCTGATTTATTCTGAGTGTTTAAGTCCTCCTATGGTTAAAAAAAAAATCCTTAATGCAATGTACTGGTGCAATTGTTCATCCTAAGACGAAAATTCTGAATCTCCTGCCCAGCCTTTCTCTGCACTAACGTGGATGTCAGTAACAGTAGATTTTCAGCTGAGTCTGGAGTTTTGGATGAGGAATAATACACCAGTGGGCTTCAAATATATATTAAAATGCTGGAAATATGTGATTTTCTATTTAAAGCTTTTTGGGGAATATATTTTAGCGGATATAGGAACTTCTACTCGTGTTTTCTGTGTCTCCAGTGTGCTCTGTCCCTACCTTTCCATTTCAGGTCTTCTCATCTGTTGCCTTTTACAGTCTTGTCTATCCCTCAAGCAGTTCCTTCCAATCCACATGTCCTAAGGTAGCTGCCTTCTTTCAAACAAGCTCCATAAATTCTAATTCCTTCTCCATGTGTTGTCAGTCACAGTATTTTTTCCCGTCCCACGTCTTCCATCAATTTACAACCTCACCATACTCCTTTTCCTAGTTCCCAATCATAGTAATTTTCCTCTGTAAAGTTGAATCAGTTTTATTTCCTTTTTGGCTTAGATGCCATTTAGATGAATGCACAGTAGAGATGAGCTGTCTGCTGTCTGTTTGAAGCATGGTTTCTTACCTCCTTAGGACAATTTGAGAACAGTAAGTTTGAGGAAACTTTGTCCTGGTTTATATAATCTTGACTTTAAAGGAGCTCCTTTAATTTTCTTTTCAGTAGACAAGTGATCAGAAGTAGAATCATTAGAAGTATCAAGACAGACAACTCTTTCTCATGCATACTCCAGAGCTCTGCCTCATGTTTTGGGTCCTGCCTCCTTGGATGCTTGATTTCTCATCCTTAATGTTGCAGTGATATCAGAATTGTAAATGGAGTAGCTTTACAATTTGTATACTTATTTCCCAAAGTTTCTATTTTTCTCCCTGAAAATAATTTTTAAAGTCAGTCCAGTGATCTAGATAGCAAGTTTCTTAAGCATGTAAGTATTAGTGGAATTCCGGTGTACATCTGAGTTATTTATTGCAGAGGATAATAGCTTTCATGTCACATCTCTGTCAGTGGTAGTGGATCTTTGTGTGGGATCAGACAGTAGTTCTGAACATTGTTCAGACCTTGTATTTTTCATCATAAGAAAGTAATAAAAACAGTGAAATCATAGCTCTTGATTTTAATATTGATTCATCCTCTCTCTTCCCAATAATTCTATTATAGTGAAAAATGAAGTCGTTCAGGTGGTAATTTGTACTGATGCATATTGAAAATAACAAAAGTAGCACATCAGACTGATTGCATTAAGTCCCCTGCAAACTGTTATTTAAGATGTAAATTGTATTTGTGACTTACTGTTTAATTATTTCAACTTGCAATGTGCTTTTCCCTTTCAATTGAAAACTAGATCAGGGTTTCCAAGGACAGTTTGGTAAAATGAACCCTTCTTCTGTCCCTTGGGACCATGGGACCCCTACCCATTTTCCTCTCCTCCGAGGAGCGTGGCCTTACAATATGCCTCAGAACTACATGCAGCAGGGAAATGCCAGCTACCCACCGAACAAACCTTTCTACCCTCAAGGTACTAGAACCAGTATGTGAATCAACAGCTCATGCACCATGTCTCTGTACTGTCTCAAAGGCTTTAAAAGCCAAGGAATCATGTGTTACCTGCCAGGCTCCCTGGACCCAAAACGAATCCCAGAGTCAAATCAGTGCTTCAGCTTCCTCTGTGGATGAAAGAAAATCTTTGTGGGAGGGAAGGGTTAAATTAAAATTCTGAAATCTGAGCCAGTCTGCAGCCTGTTGCACTTCCAGCCTCTTTTTCTTTGCTGCTGGCTCACTGTAGACCTGCCTCTGGCAGCAGTAGAGGTTAAGATATTTGGCCCATGAGTGTGTTCAGAATATGAAGAAATTTTTGTTGTAATTAACTTTATTTGGCTTTTGTATCTTGCTTTGTGAAATGACTTACTTAGATAAAATATTATCTAGACCAACTGAGGTTGGAAGGGGCCTCTGGAGATTTAGTCCAGCCCATCCACAGTCAGAACAGCACTGCCTGCAAGGTTAGGTCAGGTTCAGTTCATCAGGGAACTGGGAAGGACTGACTTGATGTCAGCTCTGATGTTTATGAAAGGTAAAGATGTTCAGCATCTGGCAGGAAGGGAAAAGACTTCTATTACCAGAAAAACAATGCTCAAATTTGACTTGGAGGATGTGCAGCTTCCATGTTGCTGGGGTCACCTGGTATAAAATGAGATACGGGCACCACCAAATCCTTTTTCAAAATTATTGGCTCTAGCAGGGTTTTCAAGTGAAAACTGAATTTACTTAAAATTCTGAAATTACTTTTGTTAAATAACTGAAGTAACACAACAAATGATTGTTAGGGAATTTTGGATATAGGCTTAAAGTAATTCTGCATTGTCCCATTAAATGGGTTAGTTGCACAGATAGCATTTGTGTCAGTCTAGTAAATGGCTTTATTTCTAAGTTAGATTAGTACTCTGAATAATAGCCAAGCACTGTTACATATGTGATTTGCTGAAGTAATTGTAATCCATTTTCTTTTAGCTGGTCCACTGATGCAGAGTAACCAGCGGTTCTCGCTTCTGTCTCAAGGACACCCACACTTGAATCTGAATTACATTCAACAGAAAAAGTGATATTGGATGGGATTGTGGGTGGGTGGGGGGAGGGGAGGAAGAAATTCAGGTTCTGATTTAAAATCTTAATGCAACATGTTTAGATACAAGATTATTTAAGACTGTTTTTAAACTGTATCATTTGTACATAGATATGAACTATAGTTTTTACTAGTATCACAAAACTGAGTGATACAAATTTCATCTATTTTATTACCCTATTTTTAAGGGGAATTGTGTTTTGTTTTATCTTGATAAACTGTAAAGAGAGAGAATTTTTAAAATTAAGTTCTTTATTTTCTATTAGCTGTATTCATACTTTGGTTGCTTCAGACTTTATATATATTGTTCTAAAAAAAATAAAATTAGAAGGGGATTTCATGTGTTTAAAAATTTGTCACTTCTATTCTTTACAGAACAATGTAGTGCCAAAAAACTTTTTAAAAAGAAAAATAAAACTGCAAAAAAAAGACGTAAGACGTTTTCTCTATTTGCATGCATGCTTGCTTTAATGGGACTAATACAAATGGCTTTAATGTGATCTTGGAAAGATGAGCAGTTTCAACAAGTGCTACAAGCACTGGACATGTTTTTCTCCATGCTGGTGTTGTTGTATGTGCTGTTCACAGCCAATGTGTGTATTATACTTGAAGTATTATACCTGCTGTTCTGTTTATCAGTTTTGCAAAATAATGTGCAAATACCCTGGAAAAATTAGGCTGTACTGGGAAGCAATTTTAAAGAGGGCTTTCCATGAATTTACTAGGCACACTTACTTGTGTTGTCAGCGCTCCCAGGGCAATATGAGCACCCTGAAGCCCTAAATGCAGAGTTCAGGGATAAACCTGCATGTCCCTGCTCCTGAAGAAGGGCCATGAATAAAGGCATGGTACAGAAGGGCTTAACACAACTGATTTCAAATGCAGTAAGAGGAGAATTGTATCTTCAGTAAGAGCTTAATTATTCTAAGTTTAAAAAGCTAACTTCACTCAGAGAAGGTAGAGCTGAACATCATGGTGTCAAATTCTGTCCCCAGGCACAGGGAGGCCACAAAATGTGCTCAAAGTAGTGGTGTATTCTTTTTAAATATACTGAACTTCTTACTCCAAAAGAATTAAGTAGTGCTATGTACTACTTTAACCTTCTGAAATCTCTGATGGCATCATCAGAAGCAGCAGATTTACCCTGAAGGGTGATTTTTACAGAGCACCCAAAGCTGACCACGTGTTCAAGAGCACTTTCAAGTGAGCTTTTAGTAAACACACTGGACTGTGGCAGCCTTGCTTCCTCTCCTGTACTGGAGCTCTGAGAGGCCAGGGCTGGGAGCCCTGCAGTGTTTGTGACTGAATCCAGACTTCCTTTGGCACCTGATTGCAGGGACAGTTTGACAAAACAATGCCCTGATTTGAGAATGAAGCCAGCTTCAACCAGGGGACATCTCAACAAAATATTATGAAGGAAACAGCCAGGAACCTCTAAACACAAACCTTCCTTTTTTTTTATTGCTCTTCATTAAGTTTTTACAGGCTTCAAGAAAAGCAATTAAAAAGCAACCTTCAAATTCCATCACAAGGATGAGTAACTAACTACATAAAAAGTATCCTTAGCTTACCTTTAATAAAAAAATCCAAGACAACAAAATGAGAAAGACTGAAGAATGTGACTGCTAAAGCAGCCAATACAGAGCCAGCTGTCCTGGGGAGCAAATAGGACAGCATGAGACTGTAGTTTAAGGTCCTTAAATGGTGGGCTGGGTTTTGTTTCTTATTCATTCCCTCGTCGACTCTTTTTGTGACTTTTCTTAGATCTGAAACAGAAAAAAAACAAAAAGCCAATACTGTAAAGCCTATATTTAATTCCCAAGCTGCACTTCAGAAATAAGCTGAGCCTTTACCTTTCAGGTGATTTGGAATGACTTCTGTGTCTGTGACTACGGTGATGCCCTGTGAGATAAAAAGGCAATAGTTATTTCTATTGCCACTGGAATTCTGCATTGTTTTGCTAATGCAATCTGCTTCTAGTGACCAAGTGTGCTAGATATTGCCAGAACAACCCTAGCTTTAACCAGGCACTCAAATTAACCTCCTGGCAAGTATCTGAAAATTTACCAAGACAATTTTGCAGCCATTAAAGGAGCTCCCCAGCTCTGCTTTCATACAAGCAGCAGTTTTATCAGCTAGATTTAACACCTGTGCTACCACCTCGATACAGTGACAGATTTTTCTTGCAGTGGAAGGGCTGCTGATAAAGACTTGCCAGCGTTATTCTGGAAGTGGCAGAAATACCTGGAGATTTAGATCTCGATCTGTGGCGCCTCTCCCGGGATCTGCTCCGGTGCCGTCTCGGGCTTTTGCTGCGATGCCGCTCCCGGCGCGGTGAGGGACTGAGGGAAAGGCAGCTTATAAGAGAGCTGTACTATAAATGCACGTTGTTCAGCTTAATTAATAGAATTAAAGAGTACCTTCTTCTCTTTGGAGAGCGACTGCGCCTGCAATTGGGGGAGAAGAGCAAAAAAAATCACTAAAAGTCATGAGCAGAACAGCTGTTTCATCTCCCACAAACTTCATCAACAACACCAGGGCTTTTACTTTCCATTAGTGTTTCTGGCCTGCTACACATGGACGTGTCTAGGACTGGACCATGCAGTGAGCAAAAGTTTAGTGATCCATTTTTTCTGGTTTAGTATCAGTAAGAGTAGTCAAATAGGATTCTCTCTGCTTACATGAAAACAAAGGAGTTGGTTCTCATTAACATCTTCATTGTATTGTCAAATTTAGCTAAAGTCAGCCAGCAAGTTCAGGAGTTAGAGAATGACTGGAGAAACAGACAGAGGGGTTGACTGTGGCTGTGCACTGCAACTCCTCACTTCAGGAAGTGCTAAAGAAACTAGGAGATGTGGGAGGTTGTGGCTGAACTGCTACCTTCACTGCTGTGCTCCAGCCATCTGCAGCACAACTGGTAAAAATATTGGTCACGGAAAAGTCACCTCACCTCCTTGGGGACCTGCTCCGGCTCCGCCGGTACCGCACCACTGGAGACCTGCGGGGCTTGTCCAGGTCCCTGTAGCCCCTTCTGCGGTGGTCAGGAGATGGGATCCGTTCCAGCTGTAAACGAAGGGAGAGGAGGATCTCTAAGTCTTGTTTCAGCAAGGTTTTATGCTATCAGTAAAGATTTCTGAACAGTGAATATAAATTGCAAAAGTCAGGCAGCTAAGCCTCCCCCTCCCCAAATATTTCTTATTCAGGAGGGAGTGGTGCTGCCCAAAACTACCAACTGGAAATTCAAACAGCCACTTCTCATACTGTTGGTTCTGAAGAGGTACAGCAGCCCTGACTGATGGTCACGGGATGTTCCATCATCACCTTGAGTTCTCTCTATTAGATATGCATATAAATCAATTGATCTAAATAAGCTTAAGATGGAACAGATACAGATTTGTGGAATTCAAGAGACAAGGAAAACATGGCAACCAGAGAGTTTCTTCAGGGCCCAAGTCCTCACAAGCTGCTTATATGAAATTATGTTGTTAGGGGAGGTAAGAGCTGCCAACAGCCTCCTGGTGCCTCTCCTCAACTATCTGTCATAGATTATGACGTATCCTAAAGGGGTCCAGCTTCAACTACTCCTTTCCAAAATAGTTCACCAACCTTTTCATCTTCTTCTTCCTCCTCCTCACTAGATTCTACATCATCCATGTCTTCTTCCAGGGCACTAACACGAGGCTCAAGTTGCTCAGCTTCTTCCAGAACATACCGTTTCTAGGAGAAATTGCAACTTTATTCAACATAACCCAAGTAAGCACAAACACCTAAGGAAGCAACCATAGCTTAAACAACAAGCCAGCAGCCAATGCAGCTACTGAACTCGGTGCAGTTAGGAATTCCATAACCATCTACATTTCCCAACCTGCAGTCGAGGCAGGATGATGTCACAAACACGTTCCTCGTGGAGTAGTTCATCAATAAATTCATCCACGTGCATCAGCTCAAATTCTGGGGATGAAAAATAGCATTTAAATGACAAAATTAACACCAGATGCTAAAGCAAGGATGAAGCACTTCAGACAACTTACGTCAACAGGTTATGCCACAATTTTTAAGATCTATATTACTAAACAGACATAAAAGTGTTTACCTCCATTTCTGTTCTGACTTTTAATTTTCCGATAGTCGTTGTACAGCGGTTCCAGGTACTTGTAGCAGTCGATGGCAGTGCCCGTCAGCCTCATGTACAGTGCTCCAAGCATTCGGACATACCTGGAAAGGAAACCTTTCCCTGGATCTTGGCTTCCTGCATGCTTAGCAGTTTGGATAAAAAATGAGTTTTTTCCCCTCAAGTTTTTGAGGAAAATCAGTACACTGGCCAGAACATACAACCATTTAGATTTGCTCCATCACTTCCTCACTGCTATCAAAACCATATATATGCTATGCATGCAAAATGTCTGTATGGGGGCATTATCACTGAGAGATGGAAAAAATACTGAAGAAAAAGTAGATTAGCATGTATCCCTTAATGCAGCCCATTCCAAATACTTCAAGAAATTTATAATCACAGAGAGCATATGCCACAAAGATGAGCCTTTCCAACAGGCCAGGTGACAAGGAGAGCAGTCTTGAAAGCAAGAAGAAAAGCTTGAGCAAGCACATTTATCAGGGCGCACTGAGAACTAAACCCTGCACTGCGGTTTCCTTGGCTGTTTTAGGCATTTCCCCTCGGTACAACAACTTCAACAAGGAAAAACTGACACTACAACTTACTTGAAGTCTTCGTTTTTTATGAACTCCACGATGATGTCTTTCTCGGGCTGGATCTGCAGCATCTTCAGCGTCAGGCACAAGAAGGGCGTGGGTTTAATGTTCCCTCCATAGACGCCCCCCACGTACTTCAGCTCCATGGCCTTGTCCACCACCAGCTCGGCTGCGAGAAGGACGGGACAGCGTCAGCGTGGGCTCCCCCCGGCCCGGCCCGGCCCGGCCCGGCCTCCCGCCCGCCGTACCCGTGAGGCCGAAGCACTCCTCCTTCCAGTACTTGGACTCGTAGATGCGCGTACGGATGATCTTCTCCACCAGGTACTGCGGGTTGGTGCCGTGGATGCTGTGCGCGTCCTTCACCGTGCGGTTGGCCATGGCGGCCGCTGCGCAGCCCCAAGCTCACCCCCAGCCCCGCTCCCCCGAGGGCCGCGCCGCTTTCCCCTTTCCCCTTTCCGCTTCTCCTTCCGCCTCCGGGGCGGAGCCGCCGCCGCCTCCTCCGCGCCCGCCCGGTACAAACATGGCGGGGCCGCGCCTCCGCCCGCCCCGTGCGCGCGCGCCGCCGGGGGCGGGGCTGTGCGCGGCGTTTGGCGCGAAGTTCCATCGGGGCGGTGAGGGGACGCGGTGAGGGGACGCGGTGAGCTGGGGCCATGATGGGGCACGGGGGACAAAGTGCGCTGGGACAGGCTGGGTACCCTCCCTCGCTCGAGATATCCCAGAACGCGATCCTGTGCAGCGTCCTCTGGGACGGGGAGCGGGCAGGCGGGACCCGACAGAGCGCTGCGGTGTGTCCCAGGCTCTGTGAGGGGGTCGGGCCGGCTCGGGGCTGTGCTCGGGGGGCTCTGCGGGGTCAGTGCTGCTGCCGGAGCCCACCGGTGTCCCCCGTGTCCTCCCCGCCGCACCGGGGCCCCTCAGCCGCCATGTGCCGCCCGGGCTGGGCCGGTGAACGGCGCTGTGGGCTGTGCGTGGATTTCCCTTTTCCCCGACTTTCCAGACGAAAATTCTTACTTGGGAATTACAAAAAAAAACCAAAAAAAACCCCAACAACAACAAAAAACCCAAAGGAATTAAAACCCAAAATGAGACCATAAGCATTGAGCGGAAGGGAAACGTCGGTGACGGTCTGACGGTCTCCCCGGGGAAGAGCCGGCCCCGCCATGGCGGTGAGGGCCGGGGAGCAGCGGGGAGTGGAAGAGGAATTGAGGAATAAGTCACTACTGATATCTTTCTTTTTTTCCTCATCCCTCGCGGAGGGGTGCCTTGGGACTTTTGGGGAAGGTGGGCTTTTCTGTGTCAACCACCGTTCTGCTGCTGAAAAAATTGATAGCGCTTCTATGTGTCTTCCCATTTTTATTTTATTTTATTTTATTTGGTTTTAAATAATAATCAAAAAGTGTTTGTTTATTTATTTTAGCTTTTCCTTGGGAATCATGAACACCCGGCAGCAAAGCAAACTTACCCACTGCTGGTATGGAAAACCCTTGGGCTCAGACAGAAAGCTGAGGACTTCCCAGTACAAGTAAATAATATTTATTTCTGTTTTGCTAAGGGAAACGTAATGGATGTTTCTTTACCTTTCTGACATCGTGTAGGTTAACATGGCAGTCATTGACAATGCAAGTAATGTTTTGAGCATTTTTTGTTGTGACACCGTAATGTATATATGTAATGAAAGCATTATCACTAAAGTCTTAAATTATAAACTGTATCGTGTATAAGCAAAAACATTTAACCAACTGCATGAATAAGTTTTAACTAATTGAACTGCATATGAAAGCTTCTAATCAGGTAACTAAATTGCAAGCATTGCAAGAAGGGACATAACTAACTGTAAAGTTGATAGGCCATTAGGCCTCATGATATGTGAATTACAAAGAATATGAAATTCTCTTAATCTTCCTGTGTCTGTCACTTTCTAGGGGGATCGTAATTATATCAGAAAGCAGCAAAACAGAAATCTGTATACAGCTTGGTGACTTTATTTTAGTAGAAGGGGTAAATGCAGATCAGCCTTATGTGGCACAGCTCGTGGATTTATATGAAGATGGTAAGAGAACTAAAAACTTACATTCTGTGTGAGAATTTTTAAAATGTTTTAAAGTTACCATTAACTCTATGTCACTGGCCTAATTTATTAAGAAAATCAGATTTTGGTAATAATTTCTTCTGTATTCATGTGCTCCTCCAAATATTTTGGGCTGATGGCTAATTTCATCTAAATTTGATACATAAATGGAAATTAAAGCACACTGTAATTTTTTAGTCTTTTTATGTAACTGTCTAATTTAAAAGCAGTGGTCATTGAGGAAGACAATTGGAGCTCATGTGTTATTTAGAAATGTAAGAATCCAAGTGGAGCAAGAGTACTGCAGCCCTGAAATTTGCATCTCATTAGACATCAGGCATTTAATGCCTTGAATTTAAAAATAAAGTACAAGGTTGAATAAATGGGGTTTCTTACTTCTGTTCCTTGTGGAGCTAATTGTTTATACATAGATAGCTACAAAAAGATAGATCATGGGAGGTGAGTGATACAAAAATTGTCTGAGTCTGAATTGGGAGCTACTCATTGGCTCTATCTGATTGCTTTGAGCAACTTTTTTTTGTGTTTGTGCCATAATAATACTATTTCAAGAGTTTTTTGTATTCTTAATCTTTTCAAAAGCATAAATGCATATAATTCCATTTTATTTATTTATTTATGCATTTTTTTGTAGCACAATTGAAAACTCTTCTCATGCTGGAACAAAACCCATGAAACTTCCTTAAAAACAGGATATTTCATCAGCAATATTCCCTGGTTTGTCAGCCAGTGAAAAAAAATGCATCTGACTTTTCAAAGTACAATGGCACTACAAATAATATCCTGAAATTTCTCAGTTCTCCTTTTATGTCACTGCTTTTAGTTAGCAGGGTTTGAGGAGATCACATCTATGCAAATAAGGAACCTCTTTGTGATAGATAAACTGGTGGTCTGGAGCTGGTCTCCAGGTATTTTTGTGATTGAGACCCTGTGCAGGTGTTACCTCAGCCCTTAAAGTTCTCAACTCAGACATTTTAATTTAGCTTAGAAAATGAGATTTGCAAATCTCTTACCAGATGCTTTCTCGCCTGTGTCCAGGGAGGATTTCTACCCTTGCTGGCATTTCAGCTGAAGTCTGGCACCATTTGTGACACAATAAAATTCTGATGTTCCCTGATTTCTCCTTGTTGCAGGCGCTCAGCACAAGCGTGCAGTTGTGCAGTGGTTCTGTCGTTTGGAGGAGATACCTCAGAACAAACGGAAGCTGCTTAAAAGAGAGATTTCTGCCCAGGAGGTGTTTTTCGATCAAGTTCTTGGCTATGACACTGATATAGCTGCAGAGACCATTATTAAAAGTATCATGGTATGTACTGCAACCTACCTACACAGTGAGGGAAGAAAGAAACAGCAACAGCCCTTAGTGTAAATTAGAAACTAAGGATTGCATGAGTTGAAGTAATAAGATCTAGAAATAGAAAATCGCTGAATTCTAAATTAACAGTAAACATTAACCTATGTGTGTTTTGATATTTCCTGGTTTTGCAGGTAGTGCCACTACATCTGGGTGAGGAGCTGCCTATTATTACATTAAACAAGGAACCAACTTTCTATGTCAAGCAGTCTTGGGATGGGAAGTGCTTTAAGGTTTTGTCCCCAGACACATTCTCTAAGCTGAAAGAAGCTAACAAGAAAAGAGGTGTCATCACAAACACTTCAAAAGCATTTATTCCTTCAGACATCCTTACACCTGTGAAAAAAGAGACGGAGAGTGTTGTTCGGAGTGCCGCAAAACCGAAAAAGGTTGATATGGAAATAGAATCCAAACATTCTTCTTCCAAGTCCTCACTTGCTAAGGAGAGGCATTCTCAAAGAGTGGCTAATAATGACATCAAAACCCCAACAGCAAGGAAGAAGCTGGAGTTAAACAGTATGTGTATGGCAAGATTCTGTTCATTCAGTAATTCTGTATACGTTTTATGCTTCTCCCTTTTGGCTAGTTCAAACTGTTGTTAACATTCAACATCGGTATTTTTAGCTACCTTGTTCAGGCTTTGGGATTAGCCCAAACCTTGTAGGCACATCACTTGTTTGTCTTGTCTGTTGTTTCAAGTACTCTACTGCACGTATCCAACTGCTGTTGCAAATGCTGTATTTGTATCTGATAAGTATAAATGAAAGTGCTTGTTGTCTGAAATGCTACCAGTCAGCCTCTTGATGTCTGAATGTCCCAATTTCTTTACTCTTTTGACTGGTTGTCATCTAAAATGTTTGCATTCAGCTGGTCGAATAAGCACATTTGGTCCTGTGTAACGTGCAGTACTTTCAACATGGAACTAAAGTTGTAAGTGGTGGAGGTGGGTTTGAAAACTGAAAAAATCCGTTTGTCTTCCTTCTATTTAGTAATTTTTCAGAGGAAGTGCCTTCTAGTGATCCAGTTCCTTGTTCCTGGAGTGAAATGTCCATCTGCTTTCATTTAAACAACAGTCACTGTGCCAGCTGTATCATCACTTCTGAAAGTTAGCCAAACCAGCCATATTGAAGCCTGACAAAAGTTCATTTTGCTTTTCATTTCTAGGTCCCACGAGGTCCAAAGGCAGGCTGCTGGGATGTGAAGTTTTGGATCTTTTGGATGATGACTGTGATGCCATAGCACCATTACAGCCATCAGCCACTAAAAGAAAAGTGAAATTCACAAGTGAAATTTTAGGCTCACCACCAAAGATCCCCTGCAGCAATAAGTCAACATCTGTGACTGCAGAGCACCATCAGAGTTTCAGTGACACCATACGATTGTCCCCCTGCAGCAATGATAGATCAACATCTGTGACTGCAGAGCACCATCAGAGTTTCAGTGACACCATACGATTGTCCCCCTGCAGCAATGATAGATCAACATCTGTGACTGCAGAGCACCATCAGAGTTTCAGTGACACCATACGATTGTCCCCCTGCAGCAGTGATAGATCAACATCTGTGACTGCAGAGCACCATCAGAGTTTCAGTGACACCATACGATCATCCCCCTGCACTAAGGTCAGAGAATTCAGTGATGAAGACAAAGATCTTCGTGAGAAGGATGACATTCCATCGTAAGTGACAGCATTTTTGTCGTTGTTTTTGTATGGGATTTCTATTTGTATGAAGCTCTCTTGAAACACATTTATGGAAGACCTCTGGAGAGAAAAGTAGGTGAAGTCTCTCCACGTGCCATGTTTTGCCTGTTGAGAACAAGGAGAGAAGGGGGAGAACCTCAGCAGTGACAAGTGCACTGTGATGAAGCTTCAGAAAAAATTACTTGGAGGTGAATGAATGATCAGGGAGATCCAAAGAGGACTTCACTTTTCAGATGGAAAAGCAAGAACAGAGAGATGGTGTTGGAAATGGGAATGGTAGGATGATATGAAAAGAAACTGAAGCCATGTTGATCATTGTACTCATCAACATGGATGAAAATTGTTTCTCTGCATTCCATTATCAAAGCTCAGATGTGCTTGACTTGTGACAAGTGTTAAGGGATGCTGGACTGTAGGAAGTGGTTTGATTGGCCTCAGGAGAGTCTCCATGAGAATTGTATGTATACTTCCATGCTAATTTTTATGTAGGAAAGAAATCTAAGCCCAAAAAGCACAACTACTCAAGTATATTTTCACAGTCTTGAAAAATGGCATAGATTAGGTGAGGAGAAGAATGGAATAGATTTTCTTGTGCAAGAAGCCAGAAAGCAGTCCTTTTCCTCTTTTCCAAGAGTTAAGATGTGGGTGCAACAATGGAATTTCTGCCTTTTTTAAAATATAATTTATAATTTTATATAATTATATATAACATGAAAATGTTTACCTTTCATTGATATGGCAGTGGCATTTCAGTAGTATTTATAGATCAAAAAAACTTGTTAGGAACTGTCAACAAATAATAAAAGCGTCTGTAATTAATCTCATTTTGTACTTTGAACCAGTAGTAACAGTACAGCGTTTCAGTGTCAGGGATGAAGAAGCACTCAGGTAGATAACCAAGGAATATCAAAACACAAAGAGAAAAATACATTCCAAAGGGCAAATCACGGAGATGCCCAAAAGAAATATTTTTTTTATCTTTCTCTTTAAGAAATAGGCAAAAAATTCCACCTCTCAATAAAATAAAACCACAGCTGTTCTGAGCCTCTGTCCCTTCAGTTTGGCAGTGCAAAATAGGACATGTATTTTGTTTTCCTTGGCAAATGTGTATTGGAGACACAGTGCAAGAAGGGGGAAATTGTGCTTCCAGCATCCATGCCATAGCCCATCTGTAAATAACAAATAAGAATTCATGCTGGATGGACAGTGGTAACAATTGAGCCTGAAGTTTGAAAGGCCTTCTCTGTGTCTGTCCTTACAAGTGTGATGCAAAGAGAGGGAATACAACCAGCTTTGTTTTATTTCTTTCCAGGTTAGGTGGGTATCGGAAACGGAGCAGCCAGAGCCCTGTGTTGACCCCTCGTTCTCGCAGAACATGTGCACAAAAAACCAGTGCTCTCATTGCAGAGCAGATCAGGTAAACCCTGCAGCCATGATCTCCTGTTCAGATTGCTGTTGAGAGCTTGAAGCCTTGAGAGCTTGTCTGGCTTAATGTTGAAATGCAAATGGTTCTAGAAGCACAGCTTCATTGCAACTGGAGTAAAACTGGTTTATGTTCAGAAACGTAAAGCTTGACTCAACGGTGTTCTTCAGAAAACTGACTTCATTTAAACCAGTCTGTTAAAAAGCTATGGAAAATTAGCAGCTGAAGTGGAAAACATTTTGGCTTGCTGATTACAAGAACTCTAGAAAAAGCTGAAAGTGTACAAATGTTGCTCTGTGATGTATTTGTGGACTTCTATTTTATTTTTTTTTAAACTCACATAATTTCTGTTTCTCATAGCATGTTGTACCAGGAAGATTTTCTGTCTGGCTCTGACAGTTCCTACTCTTCAAGTAGTGAGGAAGAGGAGGATGATGATGTGTCCTGTACACCAAAAAAGAAAACTAAATCCAGCAGAATATTCAGCACCCCAAAATCTTCAAGGAACTCAGCAGTTCACACTCCTGCAAAGACACTGAGGAAAACTGTAAGGTTCCATATAAAAAAAGCACTATTTTTTTATTATTTCTGAGCCAGTTATTTAAATGCTTGATGCCTGTGTACCAGAGTTAAGTATCTGAACTCCCTAGCTTTTAATGAAGCATTATCTGGATTAGTTTAATCTTTGCTATAAGTAGGTTATGCAAATATATAACCATTTCCATGTTGTGAATATTGTGACAATATTGATCAGAAAACTGTAGCCTAAACAAGGAAGTTAATGACTTGGATGCTGCTTCTTAAGAACCAGATCATTCTAGTATGCAGCACTTCCAAAAAGGATTAACAAAAATTCTTCATACAGTTAAAAGGTGTAATTGTCACCACCCCCTTTTCAGTTCCCTTTTTCTCTTAGGAAGAAAACACCATAAGGCTTGTTTAATAATTCCCAGTGTAAATACTGGTTCTCAGTTCATCTTGTACTCTGGCAAATCATATTGATGATTTGTTCCCAACAGAAATTGCTGTTTATAGAAAATCTGTGTGAGGTTGCAATTTCTCTTTGCAGCCTTTAAAAGAAACACCCAGAACACCCCGGAATGCAACTCCAGAAATTCCCAGGCGCATCCAGGCAGCCCAGGAACCAGCCAGTGTACTGGAAGAAGCCAGATTAAGGTAACTTGTGCTTAGGAAAATCAGCTTTATTTTGCATCAGGTGTGCATAGAAGTAGGCTGTGCTGAAATGGGGAATGTCATCTTTACTATTTTGAATAAAATAGGTAAAAATGCATGCTGTTCTGATCCAGGAAGAGTATTTAATAATTTACAGTACAATACTAGATTTACAAATAGTGGTAGTACTTACAGTACTACTTTTGCAATTTCAAATTTTTTTAACAAGTCCATGCTAAGTTCTTCAGAATTAGGTATCTTTATTCTGTGCAACATTAGAAAAACAAAGATCTTCTTTGATTAGCTTTAGATTGTAAAGGTACAATATTTCTCTCTCTTTGGTGCTTGAAAAAGCTTTACAGGTATCACTGTAGATCTTCACAGTGGGGAGAAAAAAAAAAAAGGCATTCAATTCAGGACTGACTATCTTCCAAACTGGGTTTTAATTCTGTTTCCTATAAGCAGTCTTTCCTGTTTTATCCTACCTCTGCACTGACTTATAAGTAGTTTTGGAGTTAAAACAGATGGATCTTTATTACTGCATAAATTAAGAGCACATAGGGAGAGAGCAGGCTATTTCTTTTGGGATACCTGACATTGATGCTCAGACTTAAAAGTATGTGAGAGAGATTGAGAAAACTCCACATGGGAGGAAGGTGAGCATCTGCCTGTTTGTTTGCATCAGTTCTTCAGAGAGAGCAGCAATTTTAATCTTCTTTTTTTTATTTCAAAGGCTGCATGTTTCTGCTGTCCCAGAATCTCTGCCTTGTCGTGAGGAAGAATTCCAGGATATCTATAACTTTGTGGAAAGCAAACTTATTGATGGTACAGGAGGGTGAGTTTGCAAGATCACATCTGCTTACTGCATAACAGCAGTCAGATGATATACTTTTACTTTATATTTATACTTTATATTTATTACTTATATTTAAAAAGTTATCATAATTTAAAGTAACTAGTTCAATTTTCCTGGTATTTTTCTTCCTTAAGTGATGCTGTGTGTAAAAATAGCGTGGGCTTCTTTATTTTACAGATTCAAATTAGAGATTGGATTATAACTGGTCAGTTTTAGAAGTCTGGAAAACTTTTTTTTTTTTTTATAAAAAAGGTAAATTACATTTATAAGATGTTTTAGGTTGTTAATTGCTTCAGTAATAATAAAAATCCTCGTGATCCTCCAAGGTGTTACATGTCCCAGCTTGCAAATAAAGATGGAAGATGTAATAAGATGTAGGGAGTTGCCAGAAATGTCAGAGGAGTATTCAGGACTGGTGTTAGAGGTCAGGAATTGCAGCTCATTAATCCCAAGAGTGTTACCATTGGCTTAGGCTGCTGAAGAGGTGCTCTCCTTTTGTAGGTGCATGTACATTTCTGGAGTGCCTGGAACAGGTAAAACTGCAACTGTTCATGAAGTCATTCGGTGTCTTCAGCAAGCTGCAGAAAATGATGAGCTGCCACCATTCCAGTTTGTGGAGATCAATGGCATGAAGCTGACAGACCCTCACCAAGCCTATGTGCAGATATTAGAGGTAAGTAAAGTGTTTTCAGTGGCTCCTGGGTTTGAAAGAAGAGATCTTACACTTCACCATCAGACCCCTGATATGTTACAGTGTTCAAGGCACTTATCAGCACTTCCCAGTTCCTCCTAGAGACTGTGTGCTTTTATCTTGGAGCAGATTAGAAAATTATTAACTTAAGGTCTTAGTCAACTTCTTGAACTGTTTTGCTTTCTGCTGCATAAGGATAGTGGCTGAGAAATACCCTGGCTTATTGCATCTACTCATCTAAAAAAAAATCTAAACCAACTTTCTCTATTTTCCTATGGTGTACCTTTTTCTGCATGTCTGCTTAAACTACTAAGGTGACAAGTCTGAAAGTGAGTGTAACAGCAGAATAATTACTGAGGGGGTCCTAATGGTTAATCAGTCAGTCATAATAGTAATGCAGCTAAAGAGGGGCCACCTCTGTCAACAAAAGTCTATTTCTGATATCCATGAAAAACCAGTCTGCAGTATCCATCTGTGACTACTGACTATGCTTGTGTTGTATGGGTGGGAATTAATCTTCTGAGGACTGGATTAAGATCACCCAGCAGGCATTAGGCAGTAACTGCTCAAAAGCTTTCTCAGTCTAGGCTAACTTTAAACCAGTGACCTGGAAATTAAATGGTTTCCTGAAGCATCTGTTCCATTTTGATACAAACTTCTGCTCCATTTATTTAAGTTTGACATCATCTTTCTGAGCAGGGAGTGGCATACATTAGTGTTCTAATGTCCCTGTCCTCATAGTTGTGAGTTGAATTTGCATATTTGCATCCTTTCCTCAAAACAGCTTAGACAGACAGTGTCTTGCTGAGGGATTTGCTGAGGCCAGGCCACTGTGTTTCTTTAGCATAGTGAGAGGCTTCCCGACAATTACCTTATTTCATGGTAGTGTGAATGCATTTTAGCATCCTTTGTTCCTATCTCATTCAGCATAAAATCTAAAAATGAATAAAGAATAGGCCTTTGGAAGTACAATCTGTTTCCCCCCACTGGTCCTGAACTCTAAGGTAGCCCAGTGAAATATCCTTTAGGGGAGTACAAGGTCACATGAACCATGTACTTCCCAATTCCTTCTGCCTCAGCTACTGTCAAAGAGCCCTAACTAAGAGCTGGGCTGCTGCTGCTCTCCTGATTGCTGCAGGTCAAGATCCACTTTGATGATGTTTCTTTGCATGACTCAAGCAAATTCTGGAGCTTCCCGTCTGCAGTTACTGCTGTAGCAAAGTTTAGAGATGGAACAGGGATTGGAAGCCCTGGACAGATGAAAGAGATGGGGTTAAATACCTGGGTACAGTAAGAGTCCAGTTCCACCACAGCAACTGAACTCCAGGGTATGCTGGATACTCAGCTCCAGAGCTGTAGAATCAGGGTTCTCTGGGATTCAGCTCTTTTCTCTGACTGATTTGGACTGTCCTGACTAAACTGGAAACATGAAACAAGCAGGGATTTCATGTTAATCTTGTGCTCTGGCTTGCTTAGTAATTATCAAATCATAGGTTTATAAGAGATTTTAGAAAAGAAATACAGTTTTCAAATGCAGTCTCCATTTGGCTTTATTCCTGGACTTTACACTATGATGAACAATTGATGCAGCATCTGCAGTGTAATTTTGAAATGTCATGCTTTGATTTCTGGATATCTTTGGACTTGCAAGGGAAGGGGTAATGTACAGTCAGCTCATCTGTTCTGCCACATAGTTGCAAAAGGTATTGCAGGTATTTTTTTAGCTCACAGTTGAATAAACTTAATTATAGGTCCTGCTGATGATTCATTAGAATTTTAATAGCAGTCCAAGATTACTCAAGTCAGGCTATTCTTGTCAGCTGATTTAGGCTTTTCAGTAGGTGTTTGCACTCAAAGATACCCTAGAGATATGCTGGGTTTAGAGCCCTCTAGACTGGGTGGGTTCAGGATTTCTTAATGATTCTAAGACAGATTGTAAAGAATTCTGTGGGCCTTTCTTTTTAGCTGTGCATTGTTTTGTTTCTCTTCACCTTTATGGGCAGTTCTTGGTGTAGACCATAGTAGTCTTATGAACTACTTTCTCCTTTTTTTCTTTTTTACTCCCCCATGGAAGAAATAATCCAAGATCTTGGTGTTGATTGTTAAGGAAAAGTAAAGTTGAATGGAGTCAAATTCTGTATTTCCAGGGGTTTGGTGTGATTAATCTGCAATATTTGTTCAATCCTTGTGCAGTTCTTGACAGGTCAGAAGGTGACAGCTACCCATGCTGCAGTACTGCTAGCAAAGCTGTTCAATACACCTGGACCAAAGAGGAAGACAACAGTGCTGATAGTGGATGAGGTGAGACAAAGAATCCTTTGTTTTCTTTC
The DNA here is from genome assembly GCF_963662255.1 of Cinclus cinclus. Classification (NCBI taxonomy): domain Eukaryota; kingdom Metazoa; phylum Chordata; class Aves; order Passeriformes; family Cinclidae; genus Cinclus; species Cinclus cinclus. The sequence continues at coordinate 25,246,534 of NC_085053.1, read as the reverse complement.
CTCCAAGGAAAGTGAGTTTTTGGTGGATGGAAAATTATGCATGCTTTGAGTGTATCACATGTGGTGGAACAGGAATAGACGTAGGAGAGAGGAGACACAAGTAGTTCCTCTTACCTGTTTCAATTCAGTTTCCTAAGAAGGCTGAGTATCCTGTTGCCATGTTCTCTGCCTTGGATTTCATATTGGTTTTATGTTTTGTTATTCCAAGACATGGAATAAGTTGTCAGTTCTAAATACCAGAGAATTCAACTGTATTTTGTCTGGAAGCTGCTGCTTTTCCAGTGGGAAAACTCACAGAGAAATAAGTCACACCCAATTTAGAAAAACCTTGAATATGCTATGTTCAGTAATAATCATATATGCTATTTTTGCTGTAAGCTAATTCAGGCTCTCACTTGGAGGGTCTTTGAATCTTGTTAGATGTAGTGTCAGTATCACAGTAGTGTTTTAAAACTCCAGCTATTTAACATTTACTGTTCAAGCATCCAGTTGAACTGCGCTTTTCCAAAAGAGATTCGAGCCCTAATTCAGCAAATGCAGCCCAATTTAGTAGATGGATAAAGGAAAGCTAACTGAGACAGCTTGTTTAGAATCACATGAGAAATCATCTGTGGCAGAGCTGGTTCTCAAACCCCCACCAGGTACTGTCATTCTTTTCTCCAGTCTGATTCTTCTCTCTCTATCTCTGCAGCTTGACCTGCTGTGGACCCGGAAGCAGAACGTGATGTACAACTTATTTGACTGGCCAACCCAAAAGCACTCCAAGTTAATCATCCTGGCCATTGCCAACACCATGGACCTGCCAGAGAGAATCATGATGAACAGAGTAGCTAGCAGGCTGGTATGTCCTAGCAGTTCTGTTGCTATGCCATAAAAGGAGAACAGGTTAAATACTGGATGCAATCAAAAGCAATCCAGAAGAAAAGTAGGATTGGTTATATCAGAAGCTGAACAGTGTTTTTTTTATAATTCCCTCTCCAGAGGGTTGATAATGAACACATAAATCTTAGCAAAGTAAATTCATGAGCATGTTTGCTAATCATGTATTATGCTGTGTTATGTACACTATGTTCTTGTAAGAATGAAATAAGAATATGGATGCCTTTTTAAATATATTAGGATCTGGATAATCAAATGCTGTGCTTCATGGTTAAGCTGCTTACTGAGGAGTTCAGAAGAATTCTCTTCTGTTTTCTCTTCCTCTTTCCCCTTTGATTCCAGAAACCTACTACTCTGTTTGCCTTTATCAGTTGGTAGATTATATAAAAGTATCCAACAAAGAAAATTGGATGCACTCTGCACTTGTTTTCAATATACTTTCCTAGGTCATCTCACCACAGCTCTGAAAAGTGATTTGCAAAAACAGTGCTATGTGCCTCTATCCTTCCATGACTCAAAAACAGCTCCACAGGGTGTGAATTGCTTTCCCCCACCCACTAAACCCACTGCAGATCAGCTGAGTCCATATAGTCACAAGAGAAGTTTTGCATAAGAGATTCAAAACTCGGGTCTCCTGTGGGATGACAGGCAGTGCACCCACCATCTGTAACATAGATTGTTCTCAGCTGAGGGAAGTTCTTATTAGCTTGAGGCAAAAGAGAGTTTTAAATCTTGTCTGATGGCTAACTTGAAGTCAACACACACATACAGATTTGCTAAAAGAGACCTTAATGTTTCCACAGCTGCTGCTGTTACTATATTAAAAAAATAACGGTGTAGACAGATGTAACCAGATTTTTTTGTATCGAGGAGTTCTGATTTGTTTAAAAGGTTTTTTGTAAGAGAAATCTGGATTCTAAGAGCAGCTTCACTTTGTCCTTGGGCCTTTCAGTGGGGAGATCTAACTCAGGTCCTCACTGAGTCACAGTTTTGTGGATTTGCACATTCATTTCACAAATGTGATTGATCAAAGCATGTCACTAGGAGGGAAAAAATGTGGAAGACTGATTGCTCCTACCAGAAAAAGTAAAAGTAAGCACACAGGCCATGCTTGGGCAGTTGAGAGTTTTCCAGCACCACAAACATTTCTCGTTGTGTTGTGTCATTTGTTGTAGGGCCTCACCAGAATGTCCTTTCAGCCCTACACCTACAAACAGTTACAGCAAATCGTTTCGTCCAGACTGAAGGGTGTGAAGGCATTTGAAGAGGATGCAGTTCAGCTGGTTTCCAGAAAGGTGAGCACAGATCAGATCAATGTCCCTCATGTTGCACCAGGTGAAAAGTGTGAGGACAGCAGGGAGAGTTTTTTAACAGCTGTTAGAGCTGGTTCTATGTTTGTGTTCTGTATTGGAGGCAAGTGGGGTACAATTAGATCATGTGTTATTCAGGGTATCTTCTCAGAAGACATTGCTAGAGCTGTGTCCTTGCTTTTTCCACCTACTCTGAGAAGGCAGCAGCATATTCCAAGAGCTGAAGGCATGACTGGAGTCGTGATGATAAGATGTCAACTGTCTCCACTCTTTAGCATAATGTGAGTCATTGGAGAATCCTGAAAAAGATAGCACACCAGTGGCAGTGGAAATAGCCTTATTAATTTTATTTCTGGAGATGTTTAGTGTCCTGTCATAATAGATAATACCTGTTCTGTTTGCAAGTCTTAATACCCAGTTGTACAAAACCCAAGTAATGCACTGGGGATCAGTAGCTTCTCAAACTGAGATATGTGCACTGCTAATGTGTTATGTTAGCAGCTCTATATTAAAGTAATCTATTAAAATTATGTCAAAACATCCTACATCATTGTAGGCTTAAAAAAGAGTGCTCATAAATATGTCAGAAGTAAATACAAGCATGTGTTTTGTCGTGAAGAAACCACCTCTCTGTAAGAGTAATAGTGATGGTTTTGCAGAGGGAACAATGGCAGTGTTTTTCTAGTATGAGTCTTCTTCAGAAAATATATACCTTGCAATTAGATTTTTTTACAGGGTTTCTCATTCTTGGTCCCGGCTGGGTTCTAGGGCTTTTGTATATTAGCAACATCTGCTGGAAAAGTAGGCCAGTACTGTATGTGGTGAATGTTCATAGCTTTATTAAAACTGGAAAGCATGGTTGGGGTTTTAACAAGTATTTTGTTTCAGAAATCTCAGACACCTAAAACTTTTCCAGCAGTTGTAACTGTAAATGGATATAGAAATCCTGGATATTTCTTTGAGACATTCTTAAATTATTACTGTACTCTTAAAATCAGTATTTTAATGAGTATAGAAGAACTGAGCTTTTTGGTGTCATACCCACCCCTGCTTTTTTTTTACCTTTTGCATGAACCCAGACTATGGTAAAGGTCTTCACTGATAATTAAACTGATATTTCTGAAAGCTTCTGGTGTTGAAGTGAACTGCACACCTTTAATTTTTTTTTTTTAATCTCTGACTTCTGTGTTTCAGAAAAAAGTTCAGCCTTGAATTTAGGATGTCCAGATCAGGGTGGGGGTGTGGGAGATGCAGAGAGTTGCTTCTGTTGGTTTTGGTCAGTAAGCTTTCTTGTTCAGGATCTGGGATTATAGTCAGGCAGTTCAGAGATGTTGCTTTCCCACTGGGTGCTCAGGGTATTTGGGGTTTGTTTGTTGCTTCTTGCTGAACTCTTTCCCCTGCTGTTTGGAAGTGTTGTCACGAATCTGTCACGTTCACTTGCAGGTGGCAGCACTGTCCGGGGATGCCCGGCGGTGCCTGGATATCTGCAGGAGGGCCACGGAGATCTGCGAGCTCTCCAGGCAGAAGAGAACCCCAGAGATGGTCAGGATGGCCCATGTGACTGAAGCCATAGATGAAATGTTCTCATCACCGTATGTCAGTGCAATCAGGTACAAATATCTCCTTTGCTTTTGTGTCTCTTTCACAGCACTAGTTTTTTCAAGAACAAAAATTGTGATGCCAGAGTTGCAAGCGGTGATCCAATTGTGACATAAACTGCCCACCCTGCGTTTAAATATGTAGCTCCCAAGGAATTTCCCTTCCAGACTTCCTCCTGATGTTTTGTAGGTTCTGCACTTCACAAATGGATCTTTGTCTGTTTTGTTTTTTGACTCAGGAATGCTTCGTTGCACGAACAAATCTTCTTGAAAGCAATTTTGGCAGAGTTTCGCAGGGCAGGCGTTGAAGAGGCGACAGTTCAACAGGTACGGGGCTTTTTTGTTTTGTCCAGACACCAGTGGTCTGGATCACAAGGTGGTTTTATTTGTTTTGGCCTGAATGTTGAAACATCTCACGTTTCTGCTCTAACATGTTTTATAACAGGAAAAATCAAAGAGAAGCTGAAATTATCAGGCAACAGTCCAGGGAGGAAAACTGAAAGTTGATTCCAACTTGTGCATCACTGTTTTTTTTCACAGAGGCAGATATGTCACTGGTAGCTTTGTTTTTTTCAGTATATTCATAAAATACTGGGCGCCAGCAGAGCTGTGAAGACTCTGGAGTAGTCATGAGTAGTGTAGAAGCTAAATGTTAACATTTATAGAAAGATGCAGTTCTAAATATTTTTATATAAAATTACAGCATCTGAACAGGCTGGAGCTGTTTTATCTCCCCTCCCATGGATGTGGGGGGAAGGCAGCAGGCAGTAAACATAACCTGTGTGCTTGTTTTCTTTTCAACAGATCTACCACCACCACGTGGCCTTGTGCAGGATGGAAGGCCTGCAGAGCCCCACGGTATCAGAAACCATGGCAATTTGTGCAAGACTTGGTGCCTGCAGGCTCTTGCTGATGGAGGCCAGCAATAAATATCTGCACATGAGGGTGCGACTGAACCTCAGCCAGGACGATGTCATGTATGCACTCAGGGAGGAATAAAACTAAAGAGATTTTATTGTTTTTAGCATGTATAAATATTTTAAATACCCTCTATTTTTATTTTTTTTTAATTATTGATAAAATGGAAATAGTGTATTTTTTTAAAATGCTTTGCTAATTTGTTTGGTGTATGAAAGCACTCTTTTTTAATAATAAAGAATTAATTTCAAAGCATTTTAAATATTTCAAACTACTTGTTTTTAGAAGTATTTTTATGTGCTGGTAGCTGGACCCCTTTTAATTGAGGTGTATGAACTTGGGATGGATTATGTGAAGAAGATTAATTGCATTGCTGTTTTTTTTTTTTTTTGAGGCTCGTGGTGTCTTTGGCATTCTGTAGATTTTCCTCAGTGACTTTTACACTCAATGAAAAGCATTGTTAAAACGTGCTTAAACTTGTCCTTACTAACATATTTAAAAGGAACATCCGCTTTGCAATCCAACATAATTAAAAGGAACTTTAGTTTGCAAGGCAGGCTCGATGTTGGAATGGAGGTGACTTAGGCTACCGCACGAACCGTGCCATTCAAATGCCCAGCTCCTTTGTCTGACGGGTCACTCTGCAGGGCTGAGAGCGCCGGGGCTGTGTGCAGGGCCCGGTCGGGACCGAACGCGGGCGGGCCGCGGCTCCGGGCCGGGCCCGCCCCTCCGCGCAGCCGCGGAGCAGCCGCGGGCGGCCGGGCCCTCCCCGCGCCGCGCCGGGCGGAGCTGCGGCCGCACGGGCGGGAGCCGAGGTGAGGTGAGCCGGGGCCGGGCTCTCTCCGGGCGGCCCCCTCCGCGCTTCTTCGCGCGGCTCCCGGCCCTTCGCCCCCGCAGCCGCTCCCTGCGCCGGCCGGGGAGCGCCCGCAGCCGGTCCTGCCCGCCGGCTCCCTCCGGAGCGCGGGTGCGGCCGGGCCGGGCCGGGCTCCCCGGGCCCCGCGGAGCGCGTCCCGCGGCGCTGCCCCTGCTGCCCTCACGGTGGGGGAGCCCTGGGAGGGACAGGCGGGGGGAAGCTGCGGGGTCGCGCCGCCCGCCTCCGTCCGGCGGGCTTTGCCTTGGCACAGGCAGGGCGCTGACTGTAAGTTCCGTGTGCTCTCAGTCCTATAGAGACACTGCCCTCTGAAATTCATGAACCAACATGCTTGGCAGAAGACCTAAAAAGAACCCTCAGGCAAAGGGCCGGGGAGCTGCAGTTGCAAAGCAGGTAAGGAGGGCAGACGGCCAGGGAGATGTGGTTGCAGAGCAGGCAGGGAACCCTCCTGTTCCCACTGCTCCTCAGGATAGCCTCGTTCAGACCTCTCGCTGCTGTTTTCCTGCAGGATCTCCCATGTGGTCATAGCATTGCAGGATCATGGAAAAAAAATAGATTATGTGGTGCCTGTTTTTCTTCCTTCCTCTTTAATACATTCTTCTTCAAGTAATTATCTGATAGGCAACTGTGGAGGTCTCGCAGGGAAAGCACGGTGTTGTAATGCTGTAATCTTTGCATGAGACCTCATGACTCATGCTTACAGTATTTTCTTAGCCCGGCTACGTTGAGATTTAGTAATAACTTCAGTGGCTCTGTGGAGGTTTTCCTTAAATCTCTAAGAAAACAGAAATAAGAGCAGCAGAATATCGGGTAATAAATTAAGGGATATGTGTGCGAGAATGTTAAGGTGCTAAACAGGAGACAGTTAACTTTAATTTCCCTTTCTATAGTAGTTTTTTCATGTAACAGAGAGACTGATAAGCCTATGCACCTTTCTTGTAGCTAAAATTGAGTTTACTTGTGTCCATGTGTTGGGTTTTTTTTTTCAATACTTAGTTACGTTCGGATGGAGTTTCAGAAGTCTTGTGGAGAGAAACAATAATTACTTATGGTTGGCAGGTGTAGAAAGTCAGGCCACAGTGTCAAAATTAGAAATACAGTCAAGGCAAAATTCTGGTAGAAAACTGACAGAAAAACAGTATAGAGTTAAAGAGTATGTTAGAACCAGAATGGAATTTCAAAAACTTTTGAAGGTAGAATAGGGGCAAGTAACAGGTAGAAAAACTGGTAAGAATATAGAGAAATGTGAAAAGGGAATGTAACAGGTTATTAGAACAGAGAAAATAGCTGAGATGTTCTCTTCTGGTGATTTCTTAGGAACCACTATTCTCATACTGAAGGCAGAATTCTGTAGTTAGTGATCCCTAATGTCACCATGACTCCAGTGTGAAAGTTTGCATTTCTCAGTGAGAGACAGTGTATAACTTAGTTTATCTGAGCAGGGGAGAAAATAAAAGGTGAAAACATCTTCCTTCCTTCCTTCCTTCCTTCTGGGCAAGAAAAAGAAACCTCACTCTGTAAAGACGGAGAGTAAATCAAGGATCTGATTAATGTATTTTACTAATTTCTAACTCAATACAGTTAATTATTCAGCCTGTCTTGCAGCATGGATGAATGTTTCTTGAAACAAATGGCTTGTTCACTTTCAAATTAATTCAGTTTAAAATGGTTTATTGTTGTGTATCAACTGAAAGCTTTTTATAACTTATTTATTCTGTTTTACTAAACATTGCTTCACTGCTACTAATTCAATTAAAAATTTCCTTATTGAATGGATGGTGACTTGGAGCTAGAACTGCTGAACTGCGTTCTTGACTAGAACTGCTGAATTGTGTTCTTGACTTCTGTGGTTGCTGCAGTTGCTTTCTTCAGTGTCCACACTTGCAGTGTGGTAATGAACAGATCCTGTGTGCTCCTGATCCCTTCTGCACATTAATGAGAGGTCTACATGTGTTCCAAAGAACTTGAATCTTTAGATCACCATTATAAGTATTTCCTATTTAAATATTGTTCTCACCTTCCTTCTCTTCTAGCCAAGTGTGCAAATACTTTAGTTTTGCTTTACAGCTGGGAGATGGATAAGGCAGAGGGTGGCTGACAGATCTGTCCAGTGCCTTGTGGAATGTCAAGGGCAGGATCAGGGGTAGGAAACAAACAGCTGCTGACTTTTGAGTGCTGTTGCTGGTGCTTGGAACCAGTGTTTCTTTGCTTTATCTTTCACGTTCTCCTTTGGGATTATAAAATGGCACAGTATGTTTCAGGGCAGTAGCCACCAGAACTTTGATTCCTACTTTGTTAAAAAAAATGTTACATTAATTTATAAACTGACAGCTTCTTGCAGCACTTCAGATCCTCACAACAGCAAGAGATTGCTAACCCTCACAATAATGACAGCTGATGTTTTTTCCTGTGCTGGAGAGAAGCTGAAGTGCTGCCTTCTTGGCAATGTGAGGATCAGTAAGGGCTTGTGCTTTGAAAAAGTCTGAGGAAAGCTTCACCTACCTCATAGGATGACTCTAATACTGTTCATTCATATTTATAAAAAATCTTAGCATACTTAAATTTGTTTGTTTGTTGTTTTTTTTCTGAGGCAGTTAGTATCTTAACCAGAAATACAAAAACTGTGATAAAATGGCATTTTAAAAGAATACCTTTTGGATTAAGACCCCAGAGATTCCTGTGATGTGCTTTGGAATATTTGGCCACAAGAGAGTGATAACCCTTACTATCATATCCTGATTACTGTTATTAATGCTGTTCCCTGAGATGCTATCTCTTAGCTGATGATCTGTGCCAGCCAGTTTGATGGTTTTCTCCAGTGCATTGTGGGCATTGCTGGGTTTTAATGGCTGTGTTTGTTTCTATGGGATTTAGAAACTGATGGAAGAGGAAGCCAGAACCGTTCTGTGTTTATAAATGTAGCTTCTTCAAGAGGTGATGGTGAAGTCTCTGCAGTGTGCACATGTCAGACCTGTTGTGTGTGAACCATGAGTGGATGTTTTTCAGCTTAGCTGTTACAGGCACTGCCCTCAACTTCCCTGATGCTATCTGCTTCATGAGGCAGAGTAAAACAAACATTTTATTCTACCTTCTTATGTCAGACTATTAAATAGGATTGATTTTAAGAAATTGTGTAGAGTTTTAAAGGGAATACTTGTGGGGTATTAAGATTTATGTACCTTACACCAGTTACGGGTGCCTGGTATGCATTGTTGTGGTAATAGAAGTGGTATGATAATGGGCTGAAAATAAAAATGAGCAGAATTCAGAATGCTGGAAAATGTCTAAATAATCCATGCAGTGTGCTGTTTTTGAGTGTCATCTTTGTTGTAACTGTAGGGTATTTTATTATTTTGTATTATTATTTTTCCTTGGCTCCAGCTGGGGCTGTTTGTGGATTTCAATCCTGAGGAGATGCTGCTGGGTGCAGAGGAAGGTGAGGATGATGGGGACCTTGAAGCAGAGCTTGCTGCTATCACAGGAGGAACAGTGAAAGAAGGAAAACCAAAACCAAAGGTGAAAGGTAAGTTAAAGTATCTGAGTTTTATTTTCCTTTAATAAATTTATCTAAATTTACTATTGACAAAAAAACCTTCAAATTTATCTAAAATGTTTTTTTTTAATCACTGGTAGAACCTGAATTTGCAACTGCTTTCCTTTACTTTGAAAGTTTTGTTACTCCACAAACAATGTAAAAGGTTTTTTTTTGTTTATGCTCTTGTAGGTATAGGAAAAAGATCTCTGGTGATGGCCCATTTAATGACTAAATTAAGACATGCTTTTTTAGCATATGAAGTCATAAAAAGGTGTAGTAGGCGCTAGATGATTTCAGAAGGGAAATTGTGTTTCTTGTGGAGGGTGGGTTGTTTGTCATGTGGTTGTTCTTCTGTTTTTGTTTGAAGAATGAATTTACATAACGAGCATTATATTTTTAGTTACTTGGAGTCTGTAACCAGAATTGAAGCCCATTTTCAGAGGCAAATACTGATGCAATTGGAGAATGCTGTAGCTTGTGTTATACAGGTTAGAGTGTCTCTTGGAACAGACTGTTACCATTCTTAATACTTTACGTATCTGTTAATTTAGTTTGGTGGTGTTTGCATGCAGCTCTGCAGTGTTTTACAGGCTTGCTGTAATCTACCATAAAACAAGGCTGCTGCTGTGAGGGACACTCCAGTGAGCATGCTCTGCCTCTGAGCATGTCTATGTTTGTGGAGCTGCAGGGTGAGCTGGTTCAGGAACTCAGCTGTGGGAGGTTTTCAGCTGAAACAGGTTTGCTTCCTGCCTGTCTGAGAGCTGGGATGGCAGCCAGTGGTTGAGGTGGGACAAGGGAAATGGGACCTACACTGTGTGAGCAGGTGCAGGAAGGAAGGGATTGTGCACTTACAGCCTTATTTGCAGCTCTGCTGTCATTTCCCTGTAATATTTGAAGGGGCTTCATGGAGAGCAGCAGGGAAATAAAGAATTTTGAAGTGTTTAGGTAAGACAACTCTATAAACACGGTAGCTGATAATAAGACAGAGGACACGTTTGTATCTGAAACTAAATTCTAAATCATTTCCACTCTCCAGATTTCAAAATTTTAGTAAACTCTTAAGGCTGATATGCATAATTGTGCAAATAGGCATAATAGCAGAACTTCTGCCATTAGATATAGGTTGTTCTTGGCTAAAATATGCAGGATAATGCTTTGAGGGTGAATCTGTATCAGGACCTCTTGAATTGTTGTCAGCTTTTCAGGAGCTGACTTCCCTCTCACCCTCATCATGTCACTTATTTTGTTGTTTTGGTGTTTTTATTCATAATAGGAAAATAAAAGTTCAGACAGTGCAAAATTAACATTTGCTATGCCTAACATTTACTGTTCTGAATGTGTGGTTCAGAAAGGATTTTCCGAAGTATTGTGCAGCTGTTTTCCTGCTAGAATTGGAAGTGTGTGGGTTAGAAGCTCATGGAGGATGAGGAATTGGGCAGCTGGCACTGGGGACTCCTGAGACCTGGCCTGGTGCAGTGGTGGGGCAGGATGCAGGCAGGCCACTGCCTGGAAAGGAGGAGCTCCAGTGAGGACAGGGGAGAAACAGGTCCTGTCTGGGAAAGGACAGAAAAAAGGGATCCAGTGCATCTCATGTGCTTGGTTGTTGGCTGAGTACCAGGTGCAGTAATCCCCTCCTGAATTACATCCTAGAGCTAAGATTGGGTATGGAGGAATGGCCTCCTCCTCCAGCAAAAGCTGCACTGTTGGAACATGTTAAGCACAGGGATCCTGCTCTCTCTGATAAGTGCCAGCTGGACAGCCACTCATGTGTTTGATATTGTGGCATCATCTTGCTGCACAGGATTAGAGCTGAAAAACCATCTGAGGAGGCTTGATTCAATTTTTTTTTTTGCCTCTGCTGCACTTTTCTGCACAGCCAGTTGCCTTCTGATATGGCCTGCAGTCTGAGTTTGCTAAGAATTAAATTTAGGAGCATAATGTTCGATAGAAATACTGAAGCACAGATGGGGTGAATTAGATTATTTGAACAGAAAGTTTTGTACCTGGGTTAATTTCCAGCTGATTCAGCAAATACAGGGAGTGAATGGGATCCAGTTAAATTGACTGTAAAGCTCTGTCCTGAAGATCTATATTTTCTGCAGCTTTGACTGCCACTGGTGAATCACCGTCACGTGTCTGCATAGGGAAGTATCAGAAGCATTTACATGGACAGTTGGGATTTGTGGGCAAACAACCTCACCTTTGAGAGCATGTGGAGGAAGTTGATAGTTTAGGAAGATGTGGTTGGCACAGGATGAAGCACAGATGAGAACTCAGCAATGTGGAGTTAAGTAGAGTTTTCAGGATGAAGACCAAGAAGCAAAAATGCAAAATGAAGGAGCCAAGAAAAATTTGGAAAAGGCTGAATCTCATCATCACGACACAGCAGTGCAGAAAATGTGCAAGTTTCTTATTGCCTGCCTTGACTGTCATAGCAGAAACACCAGTGCTGCTTTTCCTGGGTGCTCACTTCCAGTCTTTGTCCTTTATCCTTCAATACACTCTCAGTTACCTACAGCAATAAAGGGGGCATAAGAGGGGAGGTCACTGCTCTCTTTCAGCTGGTAGCAGCTCCTTCAAGATTTGTACCCAGTGTCTGCATAACTGTTCCTTAGGGTTTATGGCTCCTTGGGATTTCCTTTTACAGCTCCTCTGCCCATGGATCATATTGAAAAGATGGCTGCGGAGTGTATGAAGGACCTGAATGAAGACGAAGAGGAAGATGCAGATGATGAAGACTTGGAGAAAGATACAGACCTGCTGGTATGCATAACTGTTAGCAAAGAGTTTTAGTATTTTTTTTTTAACAACTGCATTTAGCAAAAATGTCTGTTAACTTTGTGGTGAGAAGCTAAAATATTGCAAAAGCACCGTCGGATGCAAGTCTTTGCAGGATCCATCCCCCTGCAGTTTCCTAACATTTATGTGTGTGGGGATCTTGGACAATTCAGTGAAGAGCAGGAATCCTATTCCATGTCAGCTGATGGAAGACAGCCAGGAACAGTCTCCTTAAAGTGATGTCTGCCACCATTTTGCTACTGCTTGAAGTAGTGCTTGGCCTGGGAGAGCACCTCAAGAAAGTCTTTGTTGTTTCAGTGACTCATCTAACTGGCAGGGTTTAGGGAAGGATTGTGAAGCAGTGGTTTTGACTGCCATTGCTAGTAGAGGTTTTTTGGAAATTTGAAATTTAGGTGTGCATAATCTTTGTGAAAGTACTTCTCTGAACTTTTTCTGCTTCAGATCTTCAGCCACAAATTTGTGTGGTGATCCTGGGGCTGCAGTGTGGCTTTTCAGTGGTGTCTGGAACCAGTTTAAATTAATAATAAAAAATAAAACTGAATTTTAAAAATTCTTGAATAGAAGATCTTCAGACTCTTCACTTGGGTTCAAGATCTATCTTAAGCTTTTGACACTTTAGACTTGATTTTATTTTTGTCTTTTGAGGACAGATAAGATTTTGAGAAAAAGCCTTTTTTTGGCCCTTACTTTTGCTTAGGCAGAGTTGCAGGAAGTTCTGGGGGAAGAACGTGAGACAGGAAGCTGTGAGGATGAAATGGCAGCAACAGAGCCATCCCCAGCTGAAGCAGAAGATGAACTACCTGGACTGCAATCACAGGTAGGGATGAGCTTTGTGTTTCTGCCAGTTTTGCTGGATCACTGTTGTCATGTGGCTTGTATGAGGGTCATTATCAAGAATCTAGGGAGGTCTTGTCTTCCAGGGAAGGAAAACTCCAGTATTGCTGTTTCCTCTGGGGAAACAGTGCTGTATGGGTGCAGGTGATGCTTTTGTTTTGTTCCAAGGCTGAATTCTGATGTTAGCATAGAATTAAAGAGGTTAACAATTGGAGTCAAGCATGTCTTGTCCCTCATTATACATAGGAGCATGCAGACTGCAGTGCAGGCTTCCAGAGTTCATACCTTCTCCCTAAGAGTATTGAGCAGCATGCTGAAATTGTGAGGCATTTTGTAACTCAGCATCTCTGACATAGTTTTGGATTTTCGCTCAATAGCATTATCTGTCTCAGCTTAATTTGTCAGTCCTCATGCAGTCAAATCCTTTATTCAGTCACTGCATGTTTCAGTTGTGTGCTACACATTCCAGTGCCTTGTACATTGGGCCCATTAGTAAATGGGATTGAGAGGGTTTCTATAGAGGTAATGGCAATAATTACATCAGGAGCCATCTGCAAGGTCTCTGTGGCTATGGAGAGTTTACAAGTAGCTACTCATGACTTTGCTCAGGCTGCTTTTGTCACCGAACTAATTCCAGTCAGAGGAGGAAAGAGAGCTCTTGTTGTAAAACCAGGTTGAAGCTCAGAAGGGAGCAAACTAGCAAAAAAATTTTCTTAACAGTAAGAAAAGAATAAGTCAAGATTTGTGCCAAAATACCTCTTCACACCCTCTGTTGTGTGGGGTTTGAGAGACTTTAGTGTTCTCTTCACCTACTCACCAACCACATGCCTCCAATTACCCTGTGAGTGAGAGTTTCCCAAGTCTCTCCACCCATTCTTCTCTGTGAGGCTTTTGAGAGAGCCCAGAGGTGGAAGCAGGGACTGTTAGCACAGCACAAATGCTCCTCTGTTTCAGGGGCTGGTCCTTCCTGCACTCAATTCCCAGCCGGGTGTGTGTAGAAGAGGAGTGTCTGTTTTTCAGTGCGGTGGGAAAACTCGTCTAGCTGGATGAAATAAGTTTTCTTGATCTGTTTTATTGTTTTTTCTGAGACCTCCTCACTTCCTGCTGTTACCAGTGAGCTACAACAGACGCTGGAGGGGAGAATTGCTGACTACAGGACAGCAATTGCTAACGCGAAGGCGTTGGGGGAGAATGCCAAAATACGGCGGTACGAGAGAGGCCTAAAGGTGAGTTGGGATCAGCAGGATGTGAGTGAGGGTGAGGCAAAGTCAGCTCTCTGAATTGTGCTCTTCCCAGTGTGAGTTTGTTGACAGGGGAGTGAAATCTTCATGTTCTTCATGTTCTGCCGGGTGTTACTTTAAAAACATTTGTTGTTACTGACACCCACCTGATACAGCAAACGCACAGATAAGGTGTGGCTTCAGCTGCCTTTTGTGTGTCAGCTTGGTTTCTGTTGAATGTGGCAGGTGGAGGCAGGGTTTGTGGTACATGCTGAAGTTAAACCCACCTGCCTGGATCTGAATTTGACCTGTGGTGACTGCTCAGTGTTACCTTAAAGCAAGGTTTAGGAGTTTGCCTAGCACATACACCTTGCAGTTCATCACTGCTCCTTCCCTTAGGTACTAACCTTGTACTCACTTCTGTCAGACAAAGGGGGGTGGTGACTTTCTCTGAGTGTATTGGCTGTGCTTGAAAAGCAATAGAGCAGGATTTTTGATTAAGGCAATTAAGAACTGCAGCAAAGAGCAGTCTCTCCAGCCTCTCGTGGTTCCAGGCAGGTGGCGTGCTTGCAGTGAGCTACAGTGCTTGTTTACTGCTGGGCAGGGCCTTTCTCTCCCCGTTGCTTTCAGCAGCTCCCCTGCATCACCTCAGGCAGCAGCAAAGCTGTACAGCTCAGGACTGTGCACTGGGGCAGGATGTAATGGCCCACTGGCTACCAAGTGTCTTGGGGTACAAAGGGAACAATTGAGGCCAAACTCGGGAAAGAAAAAGCACAAGGAAGATGTCTATGTGTGTCTGTTGCCTGCCTGCTCTGACAGGAATGTACACAAAACCACCTGGTTTTTCTGAGAGCCACAGGAATGGACAAACCAGCTATTCCATTCAGTAATGAACTTAGTGCACTGTGCCTCTTCCTTCATTTTTCAGGGTAGGGAGTTTCCTTGTGCCTTAGTAGTGTAACTGAGGATAATAGACCAGATCTCACTTCACAGCTCACAGCTACTTAATTAGCAAAATTACATGTCAACAAATGGTGTCGAGTTCTCTCTTGTATGTAGTTCTTGGAACTGTGAACTTGAATCTCAATCTGTCACCCCCACTTGGAGAAGAGGGAGCTGCCTATGGGTTGTTGGTCTGAACCCCAGTCTCATATGCAGTCATTTCAAAATATCTCTGCTACTGTTACTTAATAGGTCAAACAATGCCATGGCTAAAAAAAAAAAGCAGCGATTCTGTCACTGATGAGATTTTGTTGTTGTTGTCTTCTTTGCTTCCATTTCAGTTTCTTTGGAAGATGAAAGAAGTAAAACATTTGTTTTGGCTTGAAGTGCATGGTGGTCTTTTGTCTGAACCTCAAATTAAATTTAAAAAGTAAAAATACTGAGGAAGGTAATATTTGTGGTGGAGGAGGGGTTTTAAAAAACTGAGTGGCAGTTAATACAAGTTGGAATTGGTGAAAGCTCCTTATCATAGGTGATGAGCTGGAGCTCCATTACCTTTGTTAGTATTTAATGGCTTTTCTCATTGCATTAAATAGGTTTGCAGACCTCTTCCTTTCCTGGATCCATGTAGGCAGTGACATTTCAGAATAGCATATTTTATTATATTTTTAAGATGCCCAAAATCCATCTACAATTGGTATAAATGGCTTCCTTGGTGACTTTCTGTGACAAAGCTGAGTGGATCACATCAGCGCTCCAATAATTCTGTGCACCGAGGTACCTGCAGTTACCTGCTTTGGGTAACGAGACCTTTGCACTGTGTTCCTCTGGTATCTTGACACCTTTCACTGGCACTGAGGTTCTGCTTGCAGAAAAACAGGGAGCAGAAGGGCAGCAGTCTGGTGGCGTGTGTGGCAGAGCCTGTTATGTATAAGGGGATGAATTTGTCTTTTAATCATTTTATGCTAGTGACAAGTTTGGTGAAAATGCCTATTGGCTCTGTTGTTCCTTCCGTGCCAGACACTGGAAACCATGCTGGCTGCAGTGAAGAAAGGCAAAAAAATCAGTGAGGAAGAAATGCCACCTCCTGTTGCAACAGGAAAGAGTAGTTCTTATGTACCTCAAGCCATGGGAGTGGAGCTGGAGAGTTCAGGAGATTCACCAGAGAATAAAGCTGAATCTGCTGCAGAGGATGAGCAGAAGACTTCTCCTGAGGCAAGGGAGCATTTGGAATCAGAGTCTCTGCAAGGTCGGGCTGCTGCTGATCCTGCTGTGGAAACAGGTACTGTGATGTGAGAGAAGCAGTTGCAACCCTAATTAATGCTGCATCTTCCCTGATGTTTGTGTTGTGTGTAGCAAAGCACTGCTTATGTTGGAACTTCCCTGCTGAATGTCTCAAGAGTTGTCCAAGGAATGCTGAGTTTCTGGCTGTGGAATCAGTTACTGTTTTAGAGCTCTTCTGTGCACTGGATCACTAGCCTTAACTTCTCCTGTGCCTCAGTTTCTCCTTCATTATTTGATATGTAGAGTTCCAGCCTTTAAAGAGTTTTGAGATACTGACTTAGACCTAATATTTTTTTTCTTTAAATTGGGAAAAGTAGAACTGTTATGTTAGGTAGGACTTCTGGAGACTGGAGGAAAAAGGATAATTGTAAAATGGCTGTTGTGACTTAGAGCAGAAGGGGATAGATATGGGTTTGCATACATGGATGTAGCAAAGGATGCAAATTTTGCATGCTCTGTGTTAATCTCAGCATGGTCTCATTCTCCCAGATCCCCAGCACAGCAGCACACGAGCAATCCTACTTATGAGGCAGAAGGAGTATAAATTAGCAGCTCTAAAAGCCAAGCAGCAAGGAGACCTGGAGAAAGCAAAGGAATACATGAAGGCAGGCAAGGTATGCACTCAAGAAATCCCAAATGCTGAACACACCCTGTGCTGTACCCACATGCATTAAATAGATGATGGATATATTAGACAGATACTTACTGTGGCAGCTGTCAAGCCTTGGACAGACCAGAACAAATTTACTTGTTTTGTTTTTTCTGTATTAGAAGTTTAATGTGGTGTTGGAAGCTTTGGACAGTGGGCAGCCAATAGACCTCCAGAATATGCCTCCATCTCCTCAGGGTAAGGCTTGTCTTCAGGAAACCTTTTCAGAAGTCTCTCTATGCTGTAATGGAATGATTCTACATTTGATTGCAAAACTATTAAAAGAACTGAAGATGGTTTAGGACTGAGGCTCACTGCACGTTCATAGTCTAATCAAGACCAATGAAGAGAAATGAGGTATCATTACTTATATTGCAGTTACTCTCTGTGAATTACAAGTTCAAACAAGTATTGATGTCTGATATTCTGGGTATTTTAAGTGTAGACAATAGCAGCCAGTATTTGAAGTGGAAGGGAAAGAAGGATAATGGCAAAGTAAATTCTTAAAATTTACTGTAATATTTGATGGTGTTATGTGCTTCAACTAAAGCTCATAACGTTTCGATTAACAAACAGATCATAGTGCACTAAAGTCTAATTTTTAAAGCAAGTTATCAATATTAAAGATATACCTCAGTCCTGGTAAGAGAATTTGGTGGTTTTTTTAGGTAGATGCAGTATCCCCACCAATAATTAATACGTGGTCTGTCCAGCCCAGTGTTCTAAGCAACTTACTTTAATAGATTATTTTATTCTAAGACACTAAATGACAGATTATTTCAGTAAATCATGAGATTCATGACTCAAATTACAGATCATTAAATGGTATTGCAGAGGAGCTTCATCCAGGGCATAACCTTTCCTTAAAAAGTGCAAGATTTTTGCAGCAAATAATCTTCTAGATTTCTGTTGCACAATACTAGAAACTGGAGTTTCTGAATAGATTATATGAGTTCTTCCCTTTTCCAGCACATCTTTTGTTACAAATATTTTAGTCAATTAGCAGACTTGTTCACTCCTTCCATCTGCCAAGATACCAAGTGATATTTCGGGGAGAGAATTCTGAGAATACTTGAACTACTTTTACTTATTTTTTCCCCCCTCAAGCAGCCCTAACCAAAATTAAATCAGCATTTGAGATTTTCTCTTACAAAGCACGTTCTGTGGATAATGTGAACCTTAGACTTAGCTAGCCGTGGAGATATTTGGAAGCCAAAAAAGCTTTCAGGAAGATTTTCTGAGTGACATGCAGCAGTAATTGCTGTGTATGGAGCGTGCTGTGAAACTTCCTGCTTTCTCTGCTTTGCAGATCTTGAAAGCTTAGGACATGTACAAGATGCATCCAAGCAAAAACTACCACCTCAGGTGGGAAGTTCCCAGGATCTTGCAACACCTGAACCTCAGGCCCAAGAAGCTTCAGGTAGGACTTTTGCACTTCTCTAGTAAGTCATGAAAATAGCACAGCTGGGAAGCACTTTAAGGTCTGACCTCTCCCACTGAACTGCAGCAGGACTAAGTAAACCTGGCTAATGTTCCTGAGTATTGTTTGCTGCTGATCCAATCTACTTTTGTTCTGGATCAGTGATGGAAATAAAAGTTTATTAACTTTCTTCATAACAGCAGTGTTTGTAGTGAAACTTTCCGGTGATGCTCCCCGACAGAGGTGAGGAAGGGGAGGAGAAAGGCAGCCTGCGTGTACTGAAATCTTTATGATGTGACATTCGATTGTCTGTGTGGTTTGCAGAGTCCCTGCAGCAGCCCAAGACGGTGCTGGAGGCGTTGCAGCAGCGGCTGGACAAGTACAGGGCAGCAGCAGCTCAGGCTAAAGCCAGCGGGGACGATCGGAAGGGCAGGATGCACGATAGGATAGCCAAGGTAAAACTAAAGTTTGGCTCTTTGCATCCAGCAAAGCCATTTGAATCCCTTTTCTTGCTGAAGACTTTTTCAAGGCTGAAATAATTTGTGTATTGTCTGTCTGGTTGAAAAGAGGTCCAGTGGGGAAGTTGGAAAGCATTCGGAGGAAGAAATAGAGACAATGCACATATTGTAGTAAAATACTGAGTCTTGTACAGTGTTTATGCTGCTTAAATACAGATGATTGCTAATTCACAGTCAGCTCTATTTTATGTCTTACTGAGTGCCTTTGATTGCAGCAATACCAGGATGCCATAAGAGCCCACAAGGCAGGGAGAAAAGTGAATTTTTCTGAGCTACCTGTTCCTCCTGGTGAGTGTGAATGTAAAACGTCCTAATCCCCCAAATTTTTTTGCACCTGCTAGGCTCTGAAGGGGCTGTGCAGATACTGCCTGCTCATCCTGTGGAGCAGCTCCTCAGTGTTTTCTCAGTGAGTAGCTGGCCTTGCTGTTCAATGGTATTGTGAAGTTTTTTCTTAATATGTTCCCAAACACTGACCCTAGTGAATATTCCTGCATATTGATGACCTGTTTGACAGTATGGGAACCTAAAACTGGCACTCTTTGAGAAGTTCAACAATTTCACCGTAGGCAGGTGCTAAAAATGTTACTTGTCTATCCTCTGTGTCAGCCCTCCTAGAGGAAAGACTAAGTTTGGGTTATATTGGCTTCTTAGTTTTGCTGGAAGGACATTTTTAAAAGTGAAAAAAATTTCCTGATGTTCCCCATTCTGCTGATTCCTATTAGGACCCTCAGAACCTGATATGTAATTAATATCTCCATGTAACACCTTGTAACATCAAATCAGTATTGCAGATCTCCTGGCTGGTAAAAGTCTGCAGAGATGAAGCAAATCGTGCCCGTGGTCACACTGGGACAATGGCAGAGGCAGCAGCTGAGCCTGTTTCTTGAGACACTGTGTCCTGTTTATCTTCTTCAGAACACCGAGTGCTGTGTCTGGAAAAGTTTGGGCAAGGTCATCTGTGAATGCCTCTCATTTGCACGATAGGGTTTCTCCCCTAGGAAACATTTTTCCTTTTATCTTGGGCCTGAGGTGTTCTTCTGAAGGATACACTCAGCACTGCAAAGCAGTGCCTGGATTTTTTAGGTTAGAGGACAGAGATGGACCTTGTGGTGTTTTTGTCACTGTCAGATGTGGCAATGGCAAGCGCAGTGGTTGTAGAGTAGGCACTGCCAGCTCTTTCGGGTCGTGTGTGGCTTTGAAAGCTTCCTCCTTTGAAGCTGTCCCTGAAAGGCAGTTTAACATCCCTTTTTCCAGACCTTGATCCCTTTCTTGGTAAATACCAGTTTCTGTAAGAGTGAGGTACTCCATATTTATACCTCTAGAAATACAGAGAACTGCTCAGTGTCCTTGCATGTCAGCTGGATGTTTTTCAGCCATCATTTAGAGGCCACATGATTTACATTGAAGACAATTATCAGGCAGTCACTGAAACCAGCAGTGAATTATCCTGGGATGGCAGTGCCCTTCATGGCATCTGGCTGGTGATGAGTACCAGCCTTGGACTCCCTGGAAACAGAAATGCTGCTGAGCAGTGGATCAAATGTCACACGGGGCATCAGCACAGGATTCTATGTTCTGCCTGCCTGAGTACCTTGAATTTGTGCTCTAGCAGCCATCTCTAGGTTTAGAAGCAGTTTAGTCACTGTTTCTTAGCACTTCTCATGAGACTGGCAGCAAGAATACTTGCTATATATTAAATGAGAAAAGTCATTTAATATACAGCAAATATATATACAGATGTTTTATAGCAGTGGCTCTGGATCTCTGTTCTATGACGCTGACACTAAAGTAGTCATGTGGCAATGAGAGTTTTATCTTCCATCATGAAGCCTTCCTTCCATCCTTAAAAGCATAACAAAAGAATGGAGAACATAATTCTTCATACACTTCTCATTTAACTCCTCTGATTCTGCCTAAATTTGGTACCTCTGCATTGCAGTATCTTTTCAGCAGAGGCTGTGTGACAACCCAGCTGTCAGCAGTGGACTGTTTATTACTCTGGGGGTAGCACTGATATTCTGCTGGATTGTGTGCTTGCTAAAGTCAGGCAGCAGTGAGAGGGGAAAAATAAGACTAAATCCTTTGCTGGTTCTGAGGGCATTGCTACAACTGAAGTCTTGAGGTTGTGAGGTTGCTTGGCTGGCTGCCAGTTGCTCAGCTTGGAAAACCACTCAGTTGTTGCATCATTTTACTGCCATCCACTTAAGCTCGGTATCTGAGAGATCTATCTTAAGCCCACCACTCAGACTTCATCTAGCAAGGATTTTTGACCTTTGCCTCAATTTAGTTAGACTGAATTCTAAAATACATTAGATAATAGGTATTTGCATATAAACAGCTTTACAGTAAACAAGTAATATGGAAGACATACCATGGGGCTTATGCAACTCTCTCTCTGTGTTCCTTTCCTTCACAGGATTTCCCCCTCTTCCTGGTGTTGCAGCAGCAGATGGTGGCAGCACCATCGCTGCTGTCCTGGAGAATGCCAGCAAGCTGGCAAACATGGAGAATGATGAAGAGGAGGAGGTTAGTGTTGCCTGGTAGGATGTGTAAAAGTTCAATTGCCATCTCTTGTAGCATGCAGAGATGAGGCTGGATGTTGGATTTCTGGGTAAGGGTACTGAGGTGAAATATATTTCCCAAAAGTCTGAGGAATACGGGACCTCAGTGGTAATTTCAGTTTCCTTTATAGAGTAGGGGAGACAGATGAGATGTTATTACAGTCAGTACCTACAGAGTCTGTGAGTGCAGGGTTTGGCCCTTCCATGGCTGTCTTGTATGTAGATTTTATTGTCAAAGCGAACACTTGAGATCCTCACCACTCCTTTACCTTGGTCTGCAGTACTTAAATCTGTACTTTTATCCTGCATCCCAGTAGCTTCCTATGTTTATTCTTTCCCAGGATGTTCAACACTTACTGCTTTTTGTCAGGCTGCACCAGCATTTAGACTTTGGTTTGATTTCTGTCTCTCTCTGGATTTGGTTGCTGATTGATTGTTCTTTCAACTGGAGGAGCTTATAATGGAGAGAATTGCTGGATGATTTTTTTTTTCTGCATGCCTCTGCTTCTTTAAAAATCACTGCCTTGTTGAACATTCCTTTATTCCATCCATGGCTTGCATAGGTCAGCTACCTGCTGGCCCAGCATGGCTCATAAACCTCCAGAAGTTAAAATTTGCTGTGTGGAATTCAATGCTCCCCTCAGAAGGGATACCTGAAGGCTGATATAGACATAACCATGGTTGTTGATGCTTGAGATGGTGTCCTCAACCCTGGAATAGATTTTATGCATTTATTATGCAATTCTTTTTGTTTTGCTAGAATGAGCCTCTACCCCAGGCCCCAGTTGCCAAAAAGCCAACTCAGGTTGTTAAACCAACTCCAGTTCCATCTGCTGCAGCTCAGGAGAGCTCTCCTGAGCACCTGAAACGAGCTGCATCACCCTCCACCGTGGACAAGGCAGAGTCAATGGATCATCTCCCTGCAGCTGGTAAGTGAAGGGATCACCATTCCCAGTGCTCCACATGCAAGTTGTTTGCTCTAGTTTGGTGAAGACTTTATCATTATAATTGAAGTGTGAGCCTGTGAATGTGTATCATAGATTTCCTCTGACAGGAGCCCCAATATGTGTGTGCTGGAGGGCAGATCCAGACCATGCAGCTTTATTTCACAGAGACAGCATGTATAATTATAAGGCTGATTAGGTTTTTAATTAATTTTGCTGTAACAAGTGTATCGATTCATAATGTTTAACTCTGCTCACAGCTGAACTCTCCATATACTCTCATTAAAGGGGATGGGTTACCAGTGTGAATTATTCATTGATCCAGTGGAGCTTCCTACATCAGACAGAGTCCTCTGTCTGGTGCTTCACCCAAGGATCTCAGGCTGGCAGTGCAGGCAGGGCTTCATCCATCTCTACTCTTCCCTTGCTAAGGTCACTTAGCAGCTGTGTGTACAAGATGAATTATGCAGATAGTAAGGGACAGCCACTACCTCACAGTGTGGTTTGGGCACACACAGACAGTGCTCAGGCTCTTGCTGATGCCTTGACTGTAATCCCATCCTCCTTCCCTTCTTCCCTGGGTAGTTCTCTCAGGATGAAGTAGAACTTCCTGACTGACTGATGCACTGGCCTGGTACAATGTAGAGCAGTTTTATTGGTGTGGTTGTCCTTACTGTTTTGGCAAGGAAAAGAAGAGACTCAAGCATTAATAGGAAACTAAGAGAACAAGGGATTACAAAGATGCAGAGGTGGTATGTCTGAGTGGGCCTGCACATTGGTTCATCAAGTTTCTTTTCTGACAGATCAGGGGAGAGGAAGGAAATTATTCCAGAGGACGCTCATAATTTGCTGTTTCGTAGAAGTTAACATGGAGAGCTGAAAGTTTGGATTCAGCTTTTCCTTTGGACCAGTCAGCTGTGCTGGAGTCTGACTCAGGCCTGCAAATTAGGGGCTGTAATAACTCTTGTGACACTTGTGAAGTGCTGTGAGGTTTTTTTTGATGAAGGATGCTGTTCTAGAAGGAAGCTTGTCTCTTTTTTTAATGGTTGGAATTGAAAGTGCCCAAGAAACAGTTGAGTGCAGTAAGGAAATGTCCTGATTTGATATCTGTATTTTCACTGATCTTTTCCTGGCTGTAAACTCAACACGGTAAACCTGTGTCAGGGGCATCGGCAGTGTCAGATGAGTGAGTGTTTCTGTACAACTGTTTTTCAGTTAGGGAACAGCTGGAATTTCTGGAGAACAGAAAGAAGCAATACCTGAAGGCAGCCATCAAAGCAAAGAGGGAAAACAACCTTGAACAGGCGAAGACTTATCTCAGAACAGCGAAGGGCCTTGACCTAAAGATTGAGCAGGCAAAATCTGGGAAAACTGTTGATATTTCCAAGGTTAGTGGGACTGTTAATATTCTGCTTTATTTCATATTCTTGGACATCTAAGTGCGTAGTTTTCCCTATTAGGGCTCAGAAATGTGTTCTTGTGTTGCAGCTGCCATCACCTCCTACAGATGATGAGGGTGATTTTATCTTTGTACACCATGAAGATGTCAGGCTGTCTCAGAAAGCAGATGAAGTTTATGCACAGCTTGTAAAATTGCTGAAGGACCAACATGAGGTGACCATTCTATGTTTATTTAGAAATGTTTTTGAGTTTCTTTTGTACATTTCTTTGGGATTTACTAATATTATATTTCCATCATTGTTCCAGTGGGGTGGGTTTTTTTTGTTGTTTGTTTGTTTTTGGGGTTTTTAAAATACTTTTGATATTGCATGCCCTAAAATGGAGAATTTTCAGAGTTGGAGTCTCTGGCTAGTTGAATGAAGCCAGAGGGTGTGCTTGAAGGCTTGGGGCTAGCAAATTATCACTGTTAAATATGAGCACTCAAGTCTGAAAACAGTACCTGAATATTAAGACTAGGCCTCAAATCTACCAATCAGGGGATTAAAATGTAATAGGGAGAACAGCTCAAACAAATGCTGTGCTTTGGACTTGAGGAATGGGGTGGTGAATGTTCTTGAGTGACTCAGGAAAGTGCCTGGTTTTTATTAAACTAGGTTGTCATCAACCTCAGAATTGTACCATTCATGGATCTGTGTGTGAGGACCACTAAGTGAATCTGTTTGCTTTTGTTTGTGTTGACAGAGGTGTTTGCAGTATTCCAAGCAATTCATGCATCTGGGAAACGTAGCAGAAACAACTCGGTAAGACCCAGTGCCTGCTTTCAATCATCCCCAAAACAGTTATTTCAGGTTTGAGTCTGCCTGACCCCCTGAAGATGTTGGGGCTTGAGTTGGTAAATTTATCCTTGTGTGAAAGGATTGAGACTGTGATTCCTGCATCTCCACATTGCTCTCAGGTCTGGCTGAGGGTTACTCTGTGCTCTGTTTGATTTCTGTGGTTTGTTTACTGGCTTTTTTTTCTTTTTTTGCCTTTTTCTGTAGGTTTGAGAAACTGGCTCAAGGTTGTAAAAAGGATATGGAGATCCTACAGCTTGCACGAGCACAAGGAATGGATCCTCCAAGCCATCACTTTGAGGAAAGAACCTTTAAAATGATAAGGTGTGGAAAAACAAAAACATTTCTCAGGCAGGCTGGAATGACTTTCCTGGTCTTTACCCTTGTTTAGGGAATTCCGGGCTTCAGCAAACTTGGGTGGCATCCAGGGTTAGGCTCAGGATTCCTGAAAGGATACTCTGAACAACTTAAATACAAAGAAGTTGTTCTCTAACTTCTCTTGCTGATTCTTTTGTTTTCAGGATGCCTCCAGCTTCTGCTCTTATATTCTGTTTCTTCAGCCGTTCTTCCTTCCTGTGTGCTTCTCCCTCAGTCCTGTTGCCTCCTGGGCTTTATTCCTGGCCTCAGAGATATTTTTAGCTCTGTTTGTGCTATTCCCTTGCTCTGCTGTATTTTGTGGAGATGGTCTCTGTAGGAGTGCACTCTTGAAAAAGCTCTGACAAATAACCATGGCATCCCGGTCTGGCAGTGGATCAGCTGACAGTGGGATGAATGTGCTTTTTTGTCTCTCTTTTCACAGGATATTTTCTGATCTTAACAGCACAGAAATGCACCTTCTTATTGTCAGAGGGATAAACCTACCAGCCCCACCAGGTGTGTACTCAAGAGGGCATGTGGGCTTTTTCCTCTGAGTAGGTAAGGAAAGTAATGGGGAATGAAATTTCTCTATCTTGAAGGCCATTTTAGGAGCCAGTACTCAATAAAACAAAATTAGCATGTTTTGGGCTCATGTCCCCCCAAAACCTTAAACAGTATTTTTAAAAAAGCAGACAGGTGAATAAAGAGAATCTGGGTTCCATCTGGACAGAAAGAAGAGCTTTAAATTTTCCTGGGTTCACTCATAACTGGCTCATAGTTAAGGTTTCATTTTTGCCTCCTATTTTGTTACGAGTGCCTGCCTGTGAGTTGCACCACTTTGGTGTATTTTGAGGCTTCAGTAGAAAGGATTTGCTCCTGCCAGTGTTACTGCTTTTAGCCCCTTGCTCCTGGGAGCTTGTAAACCATCTGTGCTAGACTGTGTTAGGACTAACAGCATAAAAAACCCCAGGTGTTTTCCTTTGGATGCCAACTCTCTGTGGATTTTGGTTTGATGGATGGGTTTTTCTGTTGTCAAGAGGCAGGTCGTGAGTCCTACTGTAAAACAGTTGGGTGCTCTTGAGAATCCCGTTCAACATGACAGATGTAATGACAATGTCTGTACTGGCTGTTTGGATTGGCTGGTTGTTGTCTCACCCAGGTGTGTCACCAAGAGATTTGGATGCATTTGTGAAGTTTGAATTTCAGTACCCGAGTGCGGTGAGTGTGTCGTGGCTCTTCTGCCCCTCAGTCTGTCCCCCCTGCCTCTGCATGAGCTTGTGAGGGCTCCAGGGAAAGGGAGGACACTTCTAGACATCCTGCCTGGATCTGATTTTAAAGCAGATTTCTTTTCCTGAGAAACAGAACTGCTGAGTGTGTTGGCTGCAGGTTTGACCTTTGCACCTTTCTCTCAGTGCTCTCCACACCTTACCCTTGGCATGGCGGTGTCTGCAGGTTCTGTGTCAGCAGCACTGTCCCAGTGTTGGCAAAATTTGTCAAAGTTGATTTCTTTCAGAGCTGCAAACACACCAAACACCAGGGCACACAAAATTGTTGCCAAGGGCCACCTTAGATGTGATCACCCTAAGTCCTCTGCCATCAAAAATACAAGCTTTTAAAGGCATTGAATTGAGCCTCTCTTAGAATTGTAGAAATGGATTTAAAGGGTTAATCTTTGTCATCAAATAAATGGTGATTTAATTAGCAAATATATATATATACACACACACACACACACACACATATACATACATAGACCTGGAGAGAGGACTTGGGCCATGCAAGTTTTTCTGATTAGCACTTGTGTGTATGTGCATGTATGTATGTGTATGTATATAAAAATATGTATACACATATGTATTGCTTCTTTCCTTGGAATTCCCCAGTGTTATCCTGTTCCTCTCACCTTTAAAAGCAGTCTCTGGTCTGAAAAATACTCAAACCTTAGAGCTAGAAGGGCTTCTGAAGGAGGGACTGACTGGTCTCTTACTGTCAGCCCCCCTATTACTGGGGCTTTGCTGCTCTCTGTGTAGGGCAAAACCAGATCTTGATCTTGCAGGACTAATGCTTAGCCCTGAGGGAGTGCAGAGCCTATGTTTTTACCTCCCAATAAATTTTGCAGTAATTCCACTAAAATTAATTCAGTTACCTGTGGGAAATAGGTGATGGTCAGACCAGGTTTGTGTTTAGGTTTGAGTGACATGAGGCCTTAATGAAGGAGTAACTCAGGGTGGCTGAAACCAGAACTGGCCTGTATGAATAATTTTCTGGGGAATGAGTAAGAATCAGCATAGTTCCTTTTAATCTATTTTCCTTTGTTTAAAAGAAAAAAGAGATCTTTACTCCTTAGCCAACAGTCAAATAAATATACCACCTTTCTCCTTTGTAGCTGAAATCAGTTTTGCAAAGTAGCTGCAATAATTAGGCCACATTGTCCTTGTTCATTCCCCAGAGATTTAGTTTGTACTCCACTTTAGGTTAAAAGTTAATTCATTTTGGTGGCAGATTGATTGTCAGGGAAAATAATAGTAGGGCAATTCCCTGAATGATTTATGATGAATTCCTTGTGTAGCTTATTATTCAAGCTAATGCAGGAGGAAGAGAATTACTGTGTCGTGGAAGGTGCACAGTTTGTCATGGAGTTTAACAGCCCCAGTCAGTAACTTTATGATGATTGGATTGAATTGACTGTGACTGTGTAGCTTATCTATGGCTCTCATATTTAATGTAATGATTTGGCTTATTCTTTCTCCAGTATTATCCTTGTTACCACAGTGAAATCCAAGTATTTTATTTGTGAATATACCATGACTCTTCTCATTTAGATAACCCCTAAAACCTTACTTTTCTGGTACAGGCATAAAATAGACCTGGCAATAAAAATGGTCATTAGTCTGTTTTCAAGCATTGCTTGACAGTTTTACATTATGTCTGTCTCTTTTTTTAATAGGAACAACCTCAAAAGAGTAAAACATCTGTAATTAACAATAACAATTGTCCAGGTGAGTCCTTTTTTTTCTGGAATGGCAGGAAAAATGTTGCACCTTGGGAATCCCTGGACAGTACAGACTGGTGTCAGACTGTGAACCAGGCCAGAGATCCTCCCACCACCTTTTTCCTTCTTTCTTATGGAAGGGTTTGTTGGGGTGTGAAATCCAGCAGCGCCAGCTATTTCTTCGCCCTCATCCCAATCCCAATATTGGTGGTAGCCATTATGTTATTAATTAAACCAGTATTAATTACATTATCCAAAACACCCCTTCCCAGTAATTTCAGCCTTTCTCTGCTTTTTCTTTAATATTTTGTCCCTTCTTTCTTAGCCACAAACACTCTTTACTTGCTGAAAGACCTAACCTGTCTAGTTCTAGCTCTCCAGTACCTTGCTGTCAGCTCACAGTGGCTTGGTTTTCCTGCAGTTTGGTTTCTGTCCCTGTAAGGTGGGGGTGACATGAACTGTGGCACAGGGACACACCCTTGTGACTGACTGAAAGACCCTCCTGAGGAGGAGTTCCTGTGGCTGTGAAGTGTCTCACACATGGGCCAAACTGAGTAGGTGCATGGAATAGAGCACTGCACACCATTTGACTCCCAGCTTCCTTTCCTTTTCCTTTATTTCACTCAGAGTACAACCAGCTGTTTAAGCTGAACATCAACCGGAACCACCGAGGCTTCCGACGTGCAATTCGGTCCAAAGGAATTAAATTTGAAGTGTTTCACAAAGGGTGAGTCCACAGTTTGCTGCTCTGCTAACAGTGAAAAGTGTTGCAGCTGAAGTTTAGGAGGCACAATCTTTAAGCCAGCACTAATGAGTTGTCTGGTCTTCATGTCTGAGAGCTTTCAAAATGTGCCTGAGCTCTGTAGCTTCCCCTGTGGGGGTGAAGAAGGACACAGATTTGGTGAAGTTGATTCAGATCAGTTGAGGATTAGTGTTAAAAGGAGTTGGTGAGACTGAGAAAGCAGTGATCCTGAGCACTGCTGGCAGCTGCCTTGAGAGAGACAAGACTCCCCTCATCTCAGAGAGCAGGATCACAAGATTAATGTTAAAAACGTTCAGGGAGATCGTCCTCAGTCCAGACTCCTAACTGAGTTACTCAGAATAGGGGTGGCCTGTATTCCCTCATCCCTGGGATGGTTGTGATCCAAGACTGTGATGGGATACCAGATAAGTTGGTTTTTGTCTGGTGGCTCTTTGTCTTATTCCTTGTTGCTATTACTGGGCCACGCAGAAATCATTCATATGTTTTCTGAGATTATTTTTAAGCTGCAGATGTTTCAGTTTTTGACCTCTATTGTCATTCCTATTGAAGCAAAAGTTGGTTTTATTACTTTTTGTGTCAATCCTGACTACTGTACTGCTCTGTGTTCAAGATCTCCCCTCTTTTGCAGAGCTGTGAAGTGTTTACATTTGTTTAAAATGGGGTTTTTATCACCTTTTCCCAGCTATCTCCTTGGGAGAAAGGAGAGAATGAAGTGATCCAGGCTCTTTCTGAAGACTGTCTGCTCCCTGTCTTTTCTGAGACTACGGATGAATAATACTTTCAGAAATGCTTTTGTGGATGTTGTAGCTTTGGGGTCTCTGATAGCTCTTTAACCATCTCCCAAGAATTATTTTTGTTCAGTGAGCAAAGGAGACTTGTTTCAGGTCATACATACTAAACTTCAGTTTAACAACACTTTAAAGGGAAAACCCAGCAATGTATTTTTCCAAAGGAAAAAGTCTCTTCTTGAGCCTCTCCTAAAAGCTTCTGAAGATGAAAGGGGATTTCCCCAGAGCTCTTTCTGAAGCCATAGCCTAGAGCAGTTCTTCACAGCAAGCCCCTGGCACTGAGCAGGGATGAACCAGTCTTTATTGTTTCTTGAGTTATAAAATGGAAATATGCTTTTAAAAATTCAGCAAGAATTGCTGATTGTCTGAACTTTACGAGCAAAGTGTCCCATATGCTGCAGTACAATTACATAATCCTTCATTTTAAGGTTCTTGTGAAGTGAAGGAAGTATTCCAACATGGGAGTTAAGAAATCCTGAACTTCCCTAAATGATTGTGTGAGTCTGCTGTGGTGTGGCTGATGGGGAGTCTCAGTCTCCTGTTTCCACCAATAATGTGATCTTGAGGCTCCATTAACGATCCTTGAGTTTCCATGGCATATGTCAAGTCTTGCTTGATAATACCTTAGTTTCTCCTAGTGGTAATAGGAAGAAGGGTGGATGTTTTGTGGTTGTGAGTTACAGGTTTTTTGTGTTTGTTGGTTTGGTTGCTTGTGTTTTCTGAAACAGAGTGGGTAAAACAGGAAGCTTTTGAAATCTTGGAAAATTTCCAAAAAAACACAGCAGGTGTGGTCAAATTATCTTTTCTAACTCAATTCTAGAGTTCAGTTGTTTTTCAAACCTTTTAGAGACTGGTTCAGGGAGATGCTTGGATGCAGGCAGAGAAATGGTGTGCTTTGAGCTGAACAGTTGTGTAGAATTAGGGTGGTTTAGTCTGTTGCCTTTTGGAGGAGTTTATGTGGGTAAGGGTTGCAACATCTGTCTCTGTTCAGATAAGGATTGACTTACTGCTGATTAAATTGTTCAGTAGAAGTGACTACAGCAAAGAGAAATTGCTTGTTTTCCTCGCAAGATAAAAATGCTTCTGTGTTTAATTACAGCAGACTGGAAATTCTAAAATTATAGTTGTTGACTGTTAAAACTATGAGCATGTAGGTGAATCAAAACAATAGCTGGAACGTTCTTATTTACTGAAATTGTTTTGATTTATCAAGATGAAACAGAATGATTCATGTGACTTTTTCCTACAAGTAGTTTGCCAAAAGTAGCAGGTGCCTGCAAAATGTTTGTTTTGCTGGGAGATGCAACTTCCTTGGGAATTCCTTCAGTCTGTTCTGTTAAACAACCCCAAGCAGAGGATGGCCCTGTCCTGGCAACTGGGACCTCCTTCCCTGTCACCCTGGACAGAGACAGAAGCTGCTGCCACTCCGAGTGCTGATTTAGTTGATTGTTTTTCTTCACTGCTGTCCTCATCTTTACCTTGGTTGCAAACAAATAATTAGCAAATGAGTACTTTCTTCTCTTGTTC
The DNA here is from genome assembly GCF_963662255.1 of Cinclus cinclus. Taxonomy (NCBI): domain Eukaryota; kingdom Metazoa; phylum Chordata; class Aves; order Passeriformes; family Cinclidae; genus Cinclus; species Cinclus cinclus. The sequence goes on along the minus strand of NC_085053.1, from coordinate 25,215,591 downwards.
CTTGCAGTCTGGCTTTTAAGGGTTTGCCTCTGTTACTGTGGGTGTGCAGGGTTCCAGGAGTCCTGACCAGCCCTCTGAATGGTAGGAGGGATGGGGATGGAGCAAACAGTGATGACCCTCTGGGCTTGTTTACTGTCAGTCAGAACATTCTGACTATCCTTACCCCTTCACTTCTTTGGCACAGGTCCTTTTTCAGAAGTGACAAGCATGTGGGAACAGCACACTTGAAGCTGGACAAGCTGGAATCAGAATGTGAAGTTAGAGAGATCCTTGAGGTATGTTTTTGGGATGAGGTGTGTTCTTCTGCTTAGTATTTAAACCCAAAGGGGAAATTAGTATTTTGATTACATAAACGTGTGAGTGCAGTTGAGTTTTGTATTAGGTGAATTTGAAAACCTGCCTGGGTTGGGAGGGACCTGGAAGGACCTGCTCTGCTGAGTTCCAGTCTGAGGAAATACTTGGCTGTGACACTCCAGCACTGCAGTCACCTGCAGGGATCTCTGTCACCCTCAGGCCATGGGCACATACAGTCACAGTTGCCTGAGGCTCTATAGTTTAACATTCCAATCTCTATTTGTTCTAACCACTCTTCTTTTTATGTTTTTTTCAGATTTTTGATGGCAGAAAGCCCACTGGAGGGAAACTGGAAGTAAAAGTGAGACTCAGGGAGCCCCTCAGTGGTCAAGATCTTCAAACAGTTACAGAAAATTGGCTGGTCCTTGAACGTTAGTTCTGTCTGAGGTATGAATGCTGTGCCCAGAGGTGGTCTGGGCATGACTTGACAGGGCTACAGATAAATTCTGCTTGAATAATGTCTTTTGTTGGCATTGACCTAATTACACAGCTCTGGCTTCAGTAGCATTACTCTTTATATTTGTGGTGGGGAGTTGACATCGTTTCATAAATGAGGTTACAGAATTTCTGATTAGTTTGTATCTCAGAGATGTTGTTTCACAAAAACTTGAAATACAGGGACAGCTCCTGGTGTCACCTTTACTAAGAATATTATTTAGAAAATAAGTGATAAGTAATCCATCTTCCTTTGCTTGATCTGAAGCCTCTGTGCTCCCTCTTCCTTAGCATATGGTTTCACTTTACATTTCTAAATGGCAGTTAAGCAAATACTCATCAGCTTCAGTGTGACATCACCTGTTTGGAAGCAAATGGTGGCAAATGGTGTCAGATTGTAGAAATTGAGGTCTTGTTTCAGTAGAGGAGTCACCATTTGGGCACCAAAAGGTCTGTTTTAGTGGTTTCCTCCCAGCCAAAGGGGTCAGGAGGTCCCATGAGCTCGTCAGGCATAGGGACACATTTGATGGCCATACCTGAAATAACAACTTGGCCTCGTGCCCAAGCACTTGCCATCACTGGAGCTTAATAATTTTGCTCCATTGATTTTTCTTATTGACCATCCAGAACCTTGGTGTCAGCATTTTCCATATAATGTCTCCTTGAAGTGTGAACATCTGTTCTGTACTGCAGCAAGGAATTCTGATGGGTTTGTTTGTGTTGTTCTCTCCAGATCCATGGGAATGTTAGAAGTCGTGGGCTGAGCGAAGGCAGGAAGATGCTGCTAAGCTGCAAGCACCAAAGATGTTAAATGAATGCACTACTGAACCTAATGTCTATTTTGATAACAGCCATAGTGCTTATTAATAACTGCAAGGCAAACAGGAGGCTCTGGGAATGCGCTGCTGCAGGGCTTGGGACTGGTCTACCCAAAATAGACAGAATTGCCTTAATGTGGGACTACTGATGTAGCACCAGGATGAATGTTACATTAACTATGCAGAGTGCTGTGAAGGGTTTAGCCCCTTAAAAATTCCCTGAGGTAGTGCCAGAGCTTTTTGGTTAAGTCACAGGTAAGACCTTTACCAGAATTCCTGTTCCCAAGTGTCTGAGCAGCCGGCGTGGTTCAGTGAACAGTCTGCTACTGCTTTTTCTGTCCTCTCCTATCCAGGCCTATTTGGGTTGGGGGTCTTTGTTTCCTGATCCAGAGGAGAGCTCTCAGGCAGCAGTTCAGGGGTGCCAGTCCCTCCTCTGTGCACGCCCGTGGCACATGAGGTTCCAAGGGCTGTCCCTTTCTGAAGGAAAGGCCCAGGGCTCCTCAGCAGGTTGGTGTTTACAGACCTCTAGTTTTGTTCTGGCTCCCAGCTGTGTGCTGTGCTTGCTGCACTGCTTCTCCAGTGCAGAAGGGTACTGTGCCTTCATCCTTTATGGTGTTGGGGTTTTAATTTAAAAAAAGAAAGACAAAAGTACACTAGACTCTGCTGCTTCCCAAATGTTCCTTGTATTTTTACAAAATAGGCTTTTACAGTTCTTCCAGGTGAGGGGGAAAATAGTCTCACTTTGTCCTTTAAGAAAACTGGATCATTACTTATTTTCAGGAATGCTTTTTGATCAGCAGCATACAAGAAAGGGTACTAAATGTGCTTGTGTTTTTAAATCTCTGTGAGCTAACAGAAACCAGGGATCTCCAAGGGGAGGATGTGCCTGTGCCAGGGATGAGCAGGTTGGGAGACAGAACAGAGTCCAGACAGGTCAGGCAGTTCTGCCTCTGTCTTCCTGAGCAGATGAAGACAATACAGTGTTTAGTTTTTAATTTCAATAAATTTAATATACAAAACTACATGTCGAAAATAAAAATATAATATGCAGTTTTTTGCAGTGTTAACTAACTGAATTTTAAAAGTACTTTTTTTTTTTTTCTAAACAAGTACTCATTTCTTAACAACATGGTAATTAAGGTCATTTCAAAGGCTATGGTTGAAGCAGACATGTCAGTCACCAGTTGATAGTGTTTTGCACAAACAGAATCCAAACCTAAAAGACTTCCGGGGCAAAGGAAGAGAAGATAAACATTTTTCACCTTTTACTGCATTATTAAGCATAACAATGCAACTAAAGTAACTGGAAAGCTGCTACTGTGGCAAAGCTGGAGTGCAGGCTCTAGGAGGAAGATTATTACCGAGTTTCTGGAATGCTCTTCCAGCTGTGGAACCGTGCCTACAGCGTGTCAGGCTGAGCTGTGTCCCAGAGTGTGCAGAACCAGGGTGCACAGGGGATCAAGTGGCCTCAATACATCTGGGCTGCACAGGTACCTCTGCAGGAGCAGGGGGTGGGTCCCAGTTCCTGCTTTGGCCAGCAGGAACCACTCTGTGATCTGCTTTAAGTCACCCACCCTCTCCCAAATGCCAGAGGTAAGGCTTCACTTGGATCTGACACCTTTTAAAGTGTGGTAGTGTGCTCCCTCTTGTTGGCCAGCTTTTGGTTGTGGAGTTGGCCCCAGTTCCCTGGCCTGTCTTCTCCAAGGGCTGGGTGGTGCCAGCTGTGATTTGGAACATTGGATTTGTCATACTTTGTTTTTTGAAAAGCGGCAGCCATTTATTCCCAAGTGCACTCTGTGCAGACACTGGGCTGCCTTTCCATAAAATGTATCACTCTGTCCAATTACCTTTCCCCTGCCCAGCCAGTGGTGTTGATTTGTTTAAAAACCAGAGGTTCATCTCACAGTGGCCTGGCACTTCCCTTTCTCTTTGCTGGGCCACTGGTGTTACTCGGTCACAGCACAGCCCAACCAGGCCCTGCTGCTTCCCCCAGAATGGAGGGCAGTAGGGAATGTCTGACCACAACTGTTCACTATACATTAGCACCTCTCTTCCCAAATTAGTTCTAGACAGGAGAAGAAACCTTCACTGCTCTTCCTGGAAGGGACTTGAAAGAGCTGCTTTGCATGACTGGCTAACCACATCAAACCCCTTCTCCTGCTTACAGCTCTTGCCACTGGTTAGCAGCTTTCCATGGAGACAGTAAGAACATGGAACCGCATTTCCTCTGGCTGATGCTCAATTCCAGCTTCTTAATGCTGTAGCAGACACGAGCAGCTGCTTTCCTTACCAAAGCCCTCTCAGGTGAGACCAAGAGCACTGGGCCGAGTGCAAGTGTTCAGAACTGACCACAAAGCCTTTTTCAGCAGAACATGCAGGAACAGCCACTCTACACTGGTATCACACGTAAGCTTGGACATGGGGCTGCAATATGAAGTGCAAGCTGGCTTGGGTTACATGACACTGGCGTTACACTACAGCAAACAGCAGGGAGGGGACAGAGCTGCCCTGGGTGGGACTTGCCTCTAAAAAGCAGAACCTACTGGGGACAAGAAACAAGATGGAACTGCACTTTAGGGCTGATCTTTCCTCTGCTTCAGAAAGATTTGTAAACAAAGTACAGAACAGCAGAGTTGTAGGAGATGACAGAAATCTGCCCAAGTGAAGGACTTTTGTGGTAAATAGAGAAAGAAACTAGCCTATTCCACACACACAACTGCAGTTCAGTAACTTGCAGAGAGATGCCTGTCCTGCTCCTCTGGACGCACAGACAAACAGGGTTATGGCTAGGGAATCTTTCCCTATCTCAAGGGCTTCTCCCAAATGTATTTCAACTAATAATCTCGTCAAAATAATGTAAATGCTACTTTTTAATGTTTACAGAATAACCACAAATGGCATTAGGATGAGGTCAGAATGGAGGTCTTGAGTGTTTCTTACATGTCCATCTACAGACAGTACAAGGTTGGAATTTCACTTTTTATTTGCGCCCCAGTGATCTTTGCACCCTTTCAGCATTGAGAGTACATGACTGTTAAGTCTTTAAACATGAGCATTTTCCTAAACAGTAACAGAAGTGGATTAGCTGCAAGGATAGCATAGCCATGTTGTAGTATAGAAGCTGCCCTGATCCTCTGGTTGTTGACAATGCATAGAAGATTTAGAATTATGGAACAACTGTCCCACCCCCCTCCCCCCCTTCCCCAATAGTGTTAACAAAAGCTTAATTTTCCAGTTTTAAAGTGCAAATGATTCAGATACAACTGCTGCTGGAACAGGTCTGAACAGAAAATGAAGTCCTCTTATGAGATGTTTTCCAGAATATAAAAGATGAGCTCCATTATGACTGGCCCCTCACTCAACTGACAGGCCCCTCCATGAATCACCGGCACTAAGGCACTGTCCAGGTCATTCATGTATTGAGAGGGCAGTGGCTGTCCATTGCTCCCAGCTTGATAACCAACCTAAAAAATACAAAGAGTGGATTTTAAGAACAGGACACGAGGCTGTGAGTTGGGGGCAGGAAAGGAGGAAAGGCTGTGGCATCTCCCAGAGAAGTCAGGAACTCAAACTGGATCAAGCAGGCACTAAAAAGCTTATCTACCTGTCTTTCTGCTTGTGTTCACAGTGGTTGCCTGAGCAAAGGGAGCCTGTTTTTGCTCCTGTTTTCTCAAAGTAACTCCTTGGGATGAGCAGGACCCTCACAGAGCATTAACTGCTGGCAAAAAGGCCAACTAAGAGTCTCCTCTGAGCACAGAGCAGGTGCTGCTCATGCCATAATGGGGGTCAAGTCTGTGTTAGTTCAGGTTGGGCATTGGCTCTAACAGATGTCCCAAAACACCAAACAACAGCCAGCACCATCTGCATAACATCTGATACTAGTATTTCTTCAGCATTCTTCTGGTCAGAGTGGTGTACTCCTCTTCTGGGGAATGAGCAAGAGAACAACCTCCCAGTTACACCCAAACTATTGAAGACTTACTTGATCCGAGTCCAGTGTAACACGCAGACCCAGCTTAGTCATTCCATCTTCTTTCAGCAGTTTAAGATGAGGATACAGAGCCAGACAGAAAGCTTTTGCCACATTTTCAGTCAGTCTGCTGTGATCAGCTGGGTCACTCAGACCATTGTGTTGCTCATCATTTTCCAGAAAGAACACCTAAAGGGAAGAGTCAACACAAGACATAACACTTAGCTTTTCTAGAAAGTGTGGGTTGGATATCATTTAAACTTCTACAAATACTTAAGTAACTGTTCAGGGAAGCCCAGCAAAAACTCCTGAAGGTAAGTCACCTTAGGGACGAAAAAATCTTAAAAAACTTCAGAAGAAACATTAAATTGAAATAGTCCTCTGAAACATCTCAGATCTGGTCAAAAGGCTTGCTATGGTAATTCACTATGTATTGCACATGGTTTTAATAAAAACCTGTTATTAGACAGATGTTAAGTTCAGAAAAATGACACTCCAAGCCCAAAGATCTGCTATTTTTGTAACTGAACCTGTTTCTGTTGAGACCAAGTGACCTGGGAAGAAAGGGCACACGAGGGCCAAGCTGCCGCGTAAGAACGGGGCTCCTTCTCAGCAGGCAAAGTGAAACACTTCCAGAAATATTTTGACATCAGCATTTGTGTGCTGGCAGAGTCACAGGCACCATCAGCCATGCAAGCAGTTTCTGAGTGATTTATGCCACAACACTTTAACATGCAACATTTTATAGAAAGTGGCTCAAAATAACATTTCTTAAAAAAACAACTTATATTAAGATGTGTCTCCATGTAGAAAGGCAGGCAAATGAAACCAAGTGTTCTGTGTGTAACACAGCGAGTGGTGCTGTGGTCCCCCCATGCTGAATCGCCGATGAGAGCAGCGGTGGCCGGTGCAGCGCAGGCTGCAGCAGTGGGAGGATGTTTTGGCTGTTTTATCCTGCAGGATGCCACCCTGCAGCTCCCTGTGCAGGCAGGAGAGGCACCACAGGCTCGAGGGGAAGCATGTGCTGCTTTCCTGAGGTGCCTGGGGGAGCAGCTGGGTGCAGTCCACACCCAGGGCCGGGCTGACAGACCCACCTCTGTCCACCGGATGACTTTCCCATTGGCCTTGTACTCAGAGCCGTGGAATATCTTCACACTGGTTATAGATTCCATGGATTTCCCATCAATAGGGCTCACAACACTGCAAAAGGGAGGGAGGAGGGTGAGCTCTGACTCAGCACAAGACATGAGCTGGACAGAGCCCTCTGCATAAGAGAATGACCTTGGAATCAAAGAGCAGTTCCTGAAGGAGGTCATGTGCACAATGCAGGTGCAGGAAGGAGCTTCCTGAAGGTTTCATACAGGTTGGATTTTTGCTCATTTGTAAACTCAGTGCAGGCCATCAATACCTGAAACACAACTTACATAGCCCAGGACTTGATTGCAGAACCTAAGATTGAGCTGGAGAGCCCAAAGCTACAGAAATACGATTCTTTCTAGGTGCTGAGTCCTGAAATATGGAATCCATCACAACAGCATTTTACTGCCGTAATACTTAGATGCCAAATCCACTTTTCGTTTGGCTTAACTGTCAAATGTCCAAAGATACTGTTGAAGTTCAGCAATTTTGTTTCCAGCTCTACTTAATGCAAACTAAGCACCAACAGAGCGAAGTGCCCACAGTGTGCAGGGTTCAGCACTTAAGAGTTGGAGACAGATTAGTGGTTTCCAATAACTGGATATTGGCAATGCAAAAAAAAAAAATCCATAGCACTGCCAGTTTTCTTTTTTTTTTTTGACGCCCCAAAGCTCTGGTATCTCAATTCCACTGTCGTTACAATTAATTACATCTTATCACTCAAAACAGAGGTGCAGGCTTTTAATTCCTATTGATCTGAAGACTCACATGCCTTAAAAGATCAATTAAAATTTTTAACAGGCACCAATGTCAAGTGATTGCTCCTCTACTTACCCCTTATTAAAGTTTTTATCATCTTCTACCCACTGAATGTGAACATGTTCCTGAGGGTCTTCAGCATCTACTTTGCCACAGGTGATGGTAAAGTCTTTCATCTCTCTCAAGGCCTGTCTCAAAGAGTCCATGTTCTCAGCAGTTATCTGGACCATCACTCCATCTAGGGAACCAAGAAATCCTCATAAGCAAAGATAAGCCATGCCAAACAAAGCTGATGTAGAAAAAAAATAAACATCTTTCCTCTCTCTGAAGAGAGGTTAAATGTTCATTTTAAGCATCATGGGCAGCAGTGCTCCGTAAACCCATTTCTGAACACTCACATACCTAAAATGCGAACCTGCTGAGTGCTGATGAGGGAAAACACAACATTAAGGAGAAGGGCAGCTCCCAGGTGGAGTCAGCTGTAGCAAAGACCCCATGAGTTTGCCTCCAAGCCTGACACCTGCTCTAGACCACCCTCACAAACCCCACATGACACCATTCTCCATTCAGCCATCTCCTCTGTTGGCTCTGGAAGCAGCACTCCAGTATTGACAGTGGTTGAGAGTGCTTGCCTGACAGTGGCAAAAGATAGAGAATTTGGATTCACAGAATTAAGGTTGAAAAGACCTGCAACATCATCCAGTCCAGCCGTTAACCCAGCGCTGCTTCGGCACAATCTCAATTAAGGCAAAAATTAACAGGAGTGAAACACTTCCCCATGCAGAGACTGAGCCCCCCTGTGCCTGTGTCTTACCCTGGAAATGGCACAATGACCTGCATGCTCTGGTGACAGTGGGCTGCATGTCAGCCCAGGGACCCCTCCCATGGCCACACACTCAGAGCTGCAAGCCTGGAGCTGGTGCAGCACGAGGAGCTCCTGCTCTGCCAACCGACTGCTCATGTGGGCACCTGGCTGGCATCCCTCACCACCGAGGGCAGGAGCACTGCTACACCACTCCTGCCTGCACAGCTGTGCAGCTCAGCACTAAGAGCTTCCAGCCCGAGCAGTGCAGCAGCAGCTCTTCCTGTGATACAGCAAACCAAGTCCAAGAGGGAGCAGCTCAGTGCTCTCAACCTGTCGTGTTCTCATCTGCCCACATACAAGCACATAAACAATGAACATTCATACCTTTCCACACTGCAGAGCTATCTGGTAACAGAGGAAATTTAGCAGGCTTCCTCTGCTTCTTGGTGGATTAAATATACTGTATTTCCTAGGCTCACAATTTCCTCATTGAACTCAAACCAGTGAATCGATCACAGGCTCCCAAGCCAAGTATTATGTATCTTACCCTCATTTTCTTGTGACCCTGTTTTGCAGCATCTGCACAAATTCCTCCTTATTAAAGGGAACAGGGTGTTTTTTGCTAAGAAGTAGGATAAAGCTGAAGCAGCAGCAGGACTCTAATGCCCAAGGCATATGGGCAGAGAAAGCCCCGCTAGCTGCAGAGCTGAGCTGGGCAAAGAGAGAAGTGTGTTTTAAGCAAGCAGTTCAGTTCTTACCTTCCACTATACTGGATTTGGCAAGGTAGCCTGAAGAGGATTTTAAAGCTCCACTGAACACAAAGAAGCTGGCACCAGTCACTGTAACAACAACGGGAGAGATTTAGTGAGGCTTTCGTCAAAGCAATGCCTTACCCAAGAATCAGGTATCAGCTCTATCAGCCAGAGGTGATTACCCTGAATCAGGACAAATGCTGCTTCAAATTATGGTGTCTGCATTGCACATCATAAGCTTGGATATGCAAAGGCAAATCACCCAGTTATTTTCTAAACTGGACAACAGTTTTTGTCTAAACTAATGAATACTTGTATTTTATTATCACTCTCCCTCTCCATGTCCTATACACCTCTGAGTTTCAGAATTATTAATTTTGGGTAAACAAGTACACAGCTGGCAGACTGTGAGGGAGCTGTTTATGGATCACGCTGTAACACCAACCCACCAGCAAAGCTACAGCTCAAAGCCACTTGATTTAAAGGAAAATTATGTTCAGTGACTACTAAGCATCATGAAATTCCTGCTGGAAATCCCTCTTCTTGTCCCGTAGGTGAAGTTAACAGAAGTCAGACAAGACCACCAGTCCTGAGTGACATTCCATGCCAGTGCTCTTGCTGGAGTCACCAGTGATACTTGCAAAACATCCAACTCAGCCTCTCTCTTGTGCTCATTTGGAGATTGTATATCTTTGCCAGAAATGTCCCCAAACCCACAACATTTAAATTCTCAGCACACAGCTGCTGCAGCCTTTCAGCCTCCTGTAACAAAAATATACCCTGGAAATTAGATGGTCTAATTAAGGTGAAAGTTAGAAGCTTCTTGAAGATGCTTTATTAAAATGGTGCTGCGGTTGGTTATTCCTATTTAACTTTCTGTCCTTCTGAATCTTGTCTTTCTTTCACATAGTGTAGGTCAAGCACAGGCAACCACAACCTCACCTGCACATCCAATAATGCCAAAGCCAGCTCTCATTAGCAATGGAGAGGGGTTGCCTAAGCCAGTTCCAGCACAAAGCTGCCCAGTCAGGGACGCCAGTGGTCAGACTGATTTTCTCTAATAAAAACTGGGTGAAACCCAGCCAAATCCAGCTGTAGCCAATTCACAAAGCTAGGGCAGTAACACAGGGGCCAGGGAGCCATGCAGAGCAGCAGAGCCAGGGCTCCCCTCACCTTTCCTGGGCTGGTTGTGGATGCTGATGGCCTGTGTCTGGTAGTTGCCGTCATCGTTCTGCACACACACCAGATGTGAGTCTGCCTTCTCGTTGAAACACGCTCCCCCTGCCAGCACGTGCTCGTTGGATTTGTTCATGGCTTTCATCATCTGCAAACACAAAGCTTTAGCATTTCCACCCAGCTCAACAAGCACTTCCATAAATAGGTGGTTCTTGGAGCAGTTTAATCAGAAGCTTCTCAAGTTCTCATATTCCATGTCAGGTTTTAGCACTCAGAACTATAAACTGCTTTTGAGAAGAGGGTTCAGGTCTTTGACTGCCTCGATGCTTTAAAGTGCCATATTTTGTGCAATTAAGATAAGTGGTATATGGGATAGCTGAGCTACAGGAAGTTGCAAAGGCTGTTATCTCTACCTGGTTTTAAAAATTCACAGAAAAAAAAAAAAAACAAACATGAGAAATACCCTGGCAGGACACACTTGGCTTTTTTACACAACTACAGTTGGTAATGACATAAATCATAAATGCCCCTCCAGAGTTCAGTGCCACATGGGCTCCCCCACACTGGGGCCATTTCATCTTGTTCCGCCACAACCAGACACCAAAACTTCAGTGTCTCTGTGCTTCATCTGTATGAACTGGTGAAACTGGGATCAATGTTCCCAGTCTAAAACATTTTTTAAAAATCCAAATTTTCTCTCTCTGCAAAGGAGGCCTCCAGAAAGCATCCAAAAGAGTTTGTGACACATTTGCCCTTCAGTTCTGCTGACTATCATCTAACATACACTGTGTTGCACGCCTTGACAAAATACCCTTGTAGATTATATAGTTTCTTTTCTTTTCTCCACTATTCCTCCTCGTGGAGGCTCAAACTTGGTGATTTCTGATACAGAAGAAAACTGAGGGAGCCACCCAACTCTAGAATTTGTTTCAAACACAAAAATGACATGTTTGCTTAAAATAAAAAAAGTCAAATTACATGACACAAATCCCCCTGCAGTGAAAACCCAGAAAAATGTGGAATTATTTGACATCTCCTAAGAGTACTCACACTCTCACCTCTGCTTCCTGGAGCTGATAAGCATGCAGGCTGTACACAACACATTTGTCTCTCTCAGTGCAATGTAAAACCTTAATTACAGTGTCAGGAACATTAACTGATGCTCGCTATTGATAAATGTGCACAGGTGTAATGTTTGGGGAGGAAACTTAATTAAGATTTTGCATCAGACAACAGTGTCTTTCATTATCCAGTTGATCATGTCATGCTCCAGAAACTGGATTTTAACTCCAGAACAGCCACATTTGTGGAGCCCAGCAGTTGCCTTCAGCACAAGAAGAAACAACTGGATGTGGCAACTGTGCTTCCTTAGCAGGCAACTGACCAAGAAATTACAGTCACCTTTGCTGAGGGACTAAATAAGCAACTAGGGACCTCTAAACTTTTGAGATTTTAAATCATTTTGAAGACAAAAAGCTGTATTTAATAGAAAAACTATATATTAATGTGCAATTTGTTAATCCCAGGCTGAATTCTCCCCACTTAATATACACGTAAGATTTTGAATTAGTTTTTCACTTTTTAGATAATGAAAACATCTGAGTAACAGTCCTTTCTAATTAAATGAAAGTAAAGGTCTTATTATTTAATTTATCTTGAGACTGGCTCAGTTGGTTAGAGGAGGGTGATGGTAACACCAAGATCAGGGGCTTGATCCCTATATGGGCCATTAAGAATTGGACTCGATCCTTGTGGGTCCCTTCCAACTCAGAATATTCTGTGAATCTTAATACAGAGTAAACTCATGAAAAATTCCTATTAATACAACTTTTCAAATGAATCACAAACTATGAACAATGTTAAATAAGGAACAATTTCTCCATTTAAAAAGCTGAATCCTTGCATCACACCAGGAAGAGAACTCAAGCACAGAGCAGAGGTTTTGCTACATCCCTGACACAGGAATTCCCTCTCAAGTCCATGTCTGGCACAAGTGGAGCTGACACCATGCAAACACCTGGCCCACCTGACACTGAACTGCATCCTCTGTGTCATTCCAGACTGAATTCATTCAAACCTCACTGACCTCTTCCATTCTGGCACAACTGCATCAAAAATTAAAACACCTTTTAACAGACCCTTTATCTTCATCAATTTCATCTTTTTCAAACTTCATAAAAGAACACATTTTCTTCAATTTTTTTTTTTCTTATTTTACTCAAATGCTTCTTGCAGAGAAATTCCCTCTTGAGATAAAGCTGCATTCGGCTCTGATCTTACAAGAACTTCTACAAATACCATTCTGCTCAGGAGGTTTGCTCTCACCCCAACTCTGACAGGTTTCAAACTCTTTCAAGTTACCCCTGCCTCTTCAGACAGAACACAAAACCAATCCCCTTCTCCACTGTTCCCTTTCATTACTGTTCAAATACCTCCTCCTCCAGCTTTCTCTAGTTAGCAGCACTAACTCCTACAGATTCTGACTGATTTTCTCACACCAGAAATCAAAATTTTGATGTTGAGGGAACTTTTACATAAAATAATCGGCAATCAAACAAATACTATGAAATGCTTTGAGTGGGAATACACAAGACAAACGAGAAAAGCTAATGCATCTTTTTTTCCTAGTTTTATCTCGAATGTAAAGTTTGTCAACTTACTTGCTCAAATCAAACATATGACACTTTATGTACAGTTCAAAAACCTGAAGAAAAAGAGTTTAAGAGTTTAATTAATACTAAATGGAATTGCATTCTTCCTGTGAAGCTAGGCTCATTCACTTCCAAAAGCTGTGTGCATCACACAGTTACTATTTGCTTTTGAGACATTCTTCCTTAGTGGTAGTGAATAAAGTAATTCCTCTAGATCCCAGGTACTCCAATCACAAAGAAACTGTACACAAATGTATGTATTGTAATCATTACCTCATTGTATCTGTTGCTAGGTATTTTGATGCTGGTTTTTCTGACTTCCATATCAACCACTAAACCTTGGACCACAGGCAGTGTGTACTGGTAGTTTCTGAAGTCCTGATAATGAGAACAAGATTTCAAGTTAGCCATGATGATCATTGCTAACACTGCAGTTTTCATAACTATCCTGGTGACTACTACTTAGCCCATTCAAATAACTGTAATCAGTGACTGGAAGGCAAGGAGGGACAGAGACACCACAGCATGTAACCCATGTAACTGCAGTACACAAATGAAAAAATATCATTGTGACTCTTAGTAATGTCACACATTTTTCTTACATCAAAATTCATGTTCTCCAACCTTGAATATCATCACTGTATGTAAGAAAATTTGCTCTCTCTGTTCTGTTACGTTACTAGATAGAGTTATTAGTTTTTCTATCAGAGAGATTAAGTCATGCATCAAACAGAATATTGAAAATATTTGCAAAGTAGGAAGAGATAATAACATCCCTCCAGTCGGAGCACTGTGTAATCAGAGAGCTGTGACTGCACACTGTGATGACCCAGCACTTCGGAGATAGCAATCTGAGCAAACAATGCACTTATTTCAAGATCCAAACATCCTCCAGCAGGCAGGTTTGGGATATTGATTTGGGTACCTTGTTGCAACTCACTGTGTTGTTGAAAGCTAACACCCACTCTCAGTAACAGCAGGGAAATTCACCCAAATCCCCACTACCACCTCTTGCATCTCCTGGACCTTCCAGCTACTACGTGCACCTGGAGCCCCCATCTCCCCACACAGATCCAATGGATCACGCCAATGGAATGCACAAATTCCATCACAGACTTACTGCAAGGAGGTTCATGATCGTGTGTCCAGTCTCTCCAAACAAAGGCTTACGGAATCTGACACTAAAAAGTGGGCATGGATAAACTGGAATAAAACAGAAAAGAACATGTCATATGGAAATTTACATACTCAGATTCTGCAAAATCAGACCTAAATATCATCTCCTCGGTCAAATGTGGTAAGAGGCAGCTAAATAAGAGACTGGGAAGACTGGAATTTAAAAAGCAAAAAGGCAGAAGGGTTCAACAGTACAATGACCTTACATGTTCATGGGAGCTTGCTCACCATGCTAGAGACAAGAATAATTACATGGAAAGCTTACAGGTGCCACACTGCAGGACTGAACTGAATGACCTGGGCCTTGATGGCAAAGATGACCTTTCTAAGTGCTTTTTTCAGGCTACTTCTTGGAAATGGCTTCTATTTTTGCACAACCATTCCGCTGCTCTCCACTATAGCATCATCAGTCTTTCAGTTCTGTGATAACCCAGATGATTTTATTTCCTGTTATCATTATTTCATGACAGTGTGGCAAACTCCACAGGGGTACGTCAAAAACAATTTAAAGGACATTTATGGTATGTCAGTGATGTGAAATATCTGCATTCCCTGGCTGACATCCATACCTGTAAAACATCTGTGATGCAATTCTGAGGGCAGGGCAGGATCTGGCTGCATTACGTTATGTTGCAGCAGAAGCCATCCCAATGCTTGGAACATGACTCACGCACTGGTGCATAATGCCAAGGTTTCCTAAACACATGTTTGAAGGAGGATTTCTAAGCTATCCTCAGGCAAACGCTCAGCCTGATTTCCCCAAATGCCACACTCCAGTTCCCAGTGTGGTCAGAAGGGACTGCAGAGCACTCAGCATCATGTGAATAACATGAGGATTTCCTGATGGAAATCAGCTCCAGCCTCTGCACACTGATTTGATACCTGAAAGCACCACACACCACAAGGCAACCAACCCATGTACAGTGCCCTGAGGCACCAGTAAGGGCTGAATTTCCTGTGTCTGCCACCCGTGGTTTCAAGCAGCAGCTCAGCTCCATCCCAGATGCACCCAATTCCCAGAGTCGGAGCTGTTGGGCTGATCTGTGGATGCTCAGATGTTTTCTGTACACCCAGCAACCCGACGGTGTCCTGCATCTGATCTGCACAGTCAGCAGCACTGCACAAATGGCTGCATTCTGACAGCTCCACCAGCAAGGAGTGTGGAAGGAAACCTGGGACACAAAAGCAGCACCTTCCAGGGAGAAACTGAGGCAGTGCCCTGCAGTCACAACTGGCACAGCTCAAGGGAATGTGCCTAAATCCAAACCACAGCTGTAGGAATGATGGAAAGCCTGGCTTCCCAATATATCAGACCAGGTACTTTTGTTTGTCACTATCAAAACACATCTTTCTCATGATGTGTGCTCAGAAACAGATGTCCCATCCAAAATATGAGCATTTTTGTTTGTTTTTCTAAATATTGATGGGAATAAATGCACTAAAAAAATTCCTGTGGGTACACACAAAAACCTACAGACCTTTAACATGAATGTTTCTTTAGACAAGTTTGACCTTCGGTCCTCATCCTCAGAAGGCAAATTTTGAGGATTTTATTTTTCTCCTCCAGCAACATACATATTTTGTGGAAAATTCCCAATGTTCTCAAAACTTTAAAAGTTAAAGTGACACATCTGTGTACAGCATATTATAAAACTTATTTTGTTAAAATGTTCTGAAAAACTGGGAAAAATTAACAATAGACCATTTTCATAGTAATTTAGACATACCAATTAAAACTGCAGATGAGTGAGACATACAGTTTTTGGCCCGTCATGGTGGACAAACTGCCAGTAATGTCTTTGCTCCAGCAATGATAAATGTCTTTTGAAAATTATTTTTTCTTAACTTTATGCTTATTTCATGCTAACTGCTAAGATTTTGTTCAGATGAAACATTCTCTCTAGCCTATTTATTATTAGTTCCAACAGAATTTTGCGACAAACTGGCAAGTTTGTTGATCCTGCACATGTACTGTTACTCTCTGAAAAATGAACACTGTTTTAAAACCCTAAAAGCAAATGGTCTTTCATTTCAGCATGGAAAGAGCTTAACATCTCCAAGGTTCTCGCTGTGCTAACTACACCAGCTAATCAGGCTTGTTTCACAGGTAACTCTCAGGTCACTTAGTGGATACAAACATGATGCTCAGAACTAGATTTGTCTCCACTAAAATGTCCCTGATGCCCCAGTAGTGTTGTAAAAAGGCTGTAGGTCCCATCACCACCTCAGTGCTGCACAGTGGGTCTGACACACAGCTCTTCCTTGTCTGTTTGAGCCTGGGTGGCTCTGACAGGTAACAATCCACGGCTGGGGGGTGTGCTCTGAAGCAGAATTCATCCATTCCCCTACAGAAGTTACTCCAGCAGTGCCTGCTACTCACGCCTGTATTCAGCTCCGAGTCTCAGCATCAGCCGGATGGGGAACACTTTGGCCCAGGGAGTCTCCCACTTCTGGATGAGGATGCCAAACAAGTACGGTGGGGTTGGGAGCACCAGGTCCTGCAGGGACTGATAGGTCGCTGCAACGTACAAGAACCCTCCGTGTTCTTTACTTCCAAGAAAGCTCTGGCTGAAAAAGGAGTGTCCCAGGTTGCCAACAATGTTACCTATGGGAAAAAAACAAGTTCATTACTGAATTGGATTGAGAGCTGTATCAAGAATGTCTAGAGTTTTTCAGAAGGGGGAAAAAAAAAATATCTATGTTAAAATTCATTTTGCTTCCTGGAGCATTAATGTGTATTAACCACACCTGAAACAATGATTTGCTGCACATGGATGCTCAGGTTACCTCCTGTGCAAAAAGTGCCCCAATCTGGCCTTGGACACTCCCAGGGATGGGGCAGCCACAGCTGCTCTTGGCAACCTGTGCCAGGCCCTCATTGCCCTCTCAAGATTTCACAGGAATTCAGGCCAGTATTGCTGCTGAGGTGGTACCTGAAACCTCCCCCTGGCACTACAGACACACCCCCACAAAGCCTGTTTTCAGTGCCTTACAGATATTCAAGGGACTTGCACTGCAGAAGCTGCTGTTGTTTGAACTAAACTTTTGGATTCAGCTGCAATTTAGGAAGGTACATGCACCTGGTCAAACAATTAATGTTCCCTGGTTGTCCTTCCATTTAGGCAAACCCTGCTCAGACACATATTGAAGATCTGGGCCATTTCAAGAATTACACAATAGACTGTTTATTTCATTAGTACACTTAATGTAAAACACAACTGAGAGAGACACAGGGGAAAAACAGCACTAATTTTTATTCACATTTTTACTCTTTGATGCTTCTAATTTCCAAAAATGTTTACACTCAAATGGCTGAACGAATCTGAATGTTGATGAGGTTATTATAGCATCCAACACAGCATTTAACATCGAAGCAAAGAACCATGGTGTGATTCCTTTTATCAAATGACAACAGCAGCATGCAAATAACGTACAGAACAGCTGATCACAATTCTCCATAGGAAGATGTGAATATTAATAGTACTGATTTGCTCTCAAAGAAAAAGGCAATTTCAGAGAGCGTGGTGTGCTTGATCACACCACTCATGAGGAATTGCACAGGACTGAGGTACTCATGCAGACCTCCTGGGCTTCTGGAGCAATCCCAGGCTTTCCCACCTGCAGACAGAGACTGCTAAGCAGGAGTTTCTGCTCTTTCTCCACCACCTCATAACAGGGTGTTTGTATCTGAACTCAAGGTGGTGATGTGCACATCTCCACCTGCACATCACTGGACACTACCTGGAGAGTTTCTTCCTTTTACACACATGATACATACACAGACAAATGCTAGGTTTTAAGTAAGTAAAAATATGAGTCACAGAAGTGATACTTCGACATCCTCAGTAATACAAGTTTTAATAATACAGCTCTTCCAGCCCTCCTGGAGATATGGCCATGCTGCTTTGCACCCCTCCAGACCACCCTGGCACAACCATCACTCGATGTTGACTTCACATGACCTTGGGTTCTCCAGCTTTACCATATATAGTGACTGGCAGGTCTGTAAGCAAAAGGCTCCTTTTATAGTCCAACTAACAAATAAGCTCAGGGGTTTCCTTATTTTTCAAATTTCAGGGCCCCTTTGTAGTTTGTTTTTTTTTCTGTATTCACAAGTGCTGCACAAAGTAATTAGGTTCCCTGTTAGAAGGTGACAGCTTTGGCAGCCCAACATCCCGTAGCAGGGTGAGCTTGCCACTGTCCTACAAAGCCAACCTGTAATTTTACAGATGCATGCAGGCCCAAAGCTGACATGATCACCCAGATCAAACTCCAGAACTCTTGGAGTGTCTACATCTTCTTAGGTGAGCACACCTGATGAAAAGAAGCTACTGGTCAAACTACCATGAATAATAGGGGCACATCAAATGTCAACTGCAGAGAATCCCTGCTCCTGCCCATGTGCAAATGCAGCTCTGTCAGCTCTGCTGGGACACTAATGCCTGCTCAGTGAAACACCAGTGCACCAACATGAGCATCCTGCTAGTGACTGCAAACCAGTATATCCACTGGTGAGAAAAATTTTCACTTATCTAAAATAGCTGCTGGCACTCGTTTGCTTTTGCAGTTCCCACCTACCCTCACTAATCGCCTCTTCTTCATTTATACTTCCTTTTCCCCTTCCCATCTGTTCCTACCCAAATAGAGCTAAAAGCCTGGTAATAAAGTTACTTGATGAGGTTCTCAGTTCCAACAACATGACCACAATAATCCTTTTCACCTTTCAAGTATATGACGTGTATGAACTGCCAAACTGCACTGAATTCTGCCCCCTTTTCTGTGTATTTTCTGCATGCAAGAGGCCAGGCAAAGTGCAGCTGTACGATCCTGGATGGATCTGAGACGTGTGGCACTGCCCACTGGAATGACAAAGCACCAGACATTTCCACTTGAGAATGGTGCCAAGTGCTGCAGCAGAAGGGGCTGACTACTTATTTTTTCCGTTTCAGGAGATGGAGCTTTAAGGCTCACACGCCTGGGATGCCTTAATAAGAATTATTCAGCCAATGGAAATGTGGAAAAAACCCTTAAGAGTGGAATCTGCAACTCAGCTGTTCAGCCCTTTCCTTCCATAAGCCACAGCATCATAAATTACTCCTTCTGACACAAGCAACTTGCACAGTGCAAGCTCCTAGAGGCTGCCACCACTTTAAGAGGACAAATTACTGGGATTAGGTAGCTGTGCTGCAATTCATTATTTATAACAGCTTAAGAGCCTGCATGTGGACAGCATGGGAAGAAGCAAGTGTTTTCCTACACACTTCTCTAGTGCCCTTTTCAGTCAGCACAACCAAGCCAAAAACCAAGTCAAAAAGCCTCTTTGGGCTCGTCCCTCAGACATTTCTGCCCTGACCAGGGGTTGTCCTGTCCTGTCTCTGAAGGTGATTCCAAGCCAAGGCCTCACAGAGAAGTTGCTATTCCCAGCCTGACACTGTCAAAGCCAACCCATTGCACCATTACATATTTTAAGCACAGAACTGTATCAGAGGCTTGTAGAGAAAGTGTAGGCGTCAGAAAAAAACTTCAAAAATAACTACCCTTTGCAAAAGCATGTAATTTAATTTAAAACATATCACAACTTCCTTTCTAATGAAGCAATCTCAGAGTGAGCAGAAAGGTGCCTTTCCATATATTAAGTTCCAGCACCTGACATCAGACAACTGACATTATTCAGGAATGCTTTAAGTGTGCATGATGCATCTAAAGCAGTTCTGCAGGAGGTCAGTACTTACTCTTTTCTCAATTATACTTGGGTTATCCTTGACTTTAAATCTTAAGCATCTCTACAAAGCTCTCTAGGAAAAAAAAAAAAAAAAAAAAAGATGCTTTTATCCATGGTGTTTTGAATTCTTCACTTAAGATATCTTTCTGTGATGAACAACGTGCTCTGTATACCAGTTTGGCATTCCCTTCCAGCCTCAAAACAGTCTATACCAGGAAAGATAGATGGGGAAAAAAAAAAAGATTCCTGCATTTGTTTATTAACCTCAATGTGTGGTGAAGCCAGTTAGGTACTTTCACAAAAAAATGTTGAGGTTAAATTCTTAATGTATGCTTCCTATCTTCTGGTTAATGCCAGGATAAAAAAAGGTAATGGCATCCAGACTCAGGCAAGGCATTTATCTGTCTCTTGGGGAAGTCCATCCAGCCTCATTCCACTGCCATCAAGAACAGCCAGGAAAGTGCAATGTACCAAACTCTGCTGGCATCCTGAAAACCTCAGCACCCCAGTCCTACAGCAGGAGATTCAAAGCAATATTCACCTGTGAACAATCTTGCCAGATGGATTTTCTTCAGAAGCAAATGAGCACATTTCCTTTGGAAAGGAACACAAACCAAATCACTCCAAAAGCCACAAAGAGCCAGAGAAGAGCCAAGACCATCAATGTACCTTTATGCCCCAACACTTCTGTAGCAGATGCCAACACTGAGAAAAACCATATGAACTCCACATTCAAAGTTCTGGCCATGGTCAGCATCTCTTTATTGAAATACATCAGGAAGTAATTTGGAAAGAACTTAGTCCTATTGCCAAGGGCCACAATGCTTCACTTACTATCAGTGGGAGCAGCAGCTGCCAGCATCCAAAACTTTCTCAGGCTACTCTGTGGCAGTCTTCCTAACATCACTCACACACCTCATGTGAAGTTTGATTTTGCTTTCACCTTTCCACAGACCAGTTCCAGGTGTGTATTACTACCACCATATTTAATTAAAACCACACTGGATAAAAAAAATGCACAAACTTTGTCTGGGATAGACCACCCTCACAAGGAATATCCCCAAAAACCAGGGTGACCACAAAGCCATTTCAGGCAGTTGCCAGATTTACATTTCCACTACAAAAGTAACAGCAGCTTTCATTGTCTTCCAGCACAAAGCTGATGCACTAGGGCATCTCTGGCTGCACTACATCAACACATCCAACTGCCTCAAAGTACCCATTCAGACGGACAGCTCTCACTTTCCCATCCACTGCCAGGCTTATAGCCAACAGACAAGGGTAATCATGGGATTACTACTACAGCAGTGCCACTACTACAGCCACAACAGAAATCATTAGCTTCCAATTTCAAAACAAGAAAAGCAACACAGCAGGGAGCTTGATGACAGAGGGGCCAGAGGAGAAGTAAAGTGATGAAAAGTGAGCAGCAACAAATCCTTGCCTTAACGGACTTTATTTTTTATAACTCATGTGCATACAGCCTGCAGTGAAAAATGCCATTTTCCCTTCAAAATCTCTCTGTGGCCACCCTACCAGAGCCAGCCTGCAAACAACACCCAGCAGAGAGGGCAGGACTCTGCCTCCAGAACAAGTTATGCCTTGAGGAAAGCAAAAACATCTGGGAAGAGGCACGAGTACATACAAGTACTTTGTGCTTCTAGGTTTGAGCACAGAATTCAAACTCCTAAATTCATGTGACTCATGAAGAAATAATTCACTATGGATTGGGCTTGAATCAAACAAATAAAAAGGGACGCTGTGTTTTTCCACTGAAAACAAGACCAAGAAATCTGAAATCACTTCAAAGCAAATTCAGCAATGTTACAAGTAATTCTTGTTTCCACTCCAGTAAAAAGTACTGTATGTGCCTTTTTACTGTATTACTGTTTTTAAGAAAACTTACGATAAAGAAATAAAAAACATCCACAGAATTTATTTCAGTTTCCTGATACAGAATATATTTAAGCCAATGTATCATATAATGAAAAATGAAATGGTGAGGCAGGCTGTTAAATAGTCTCTAAATTCTACTGGGAATTCTTGTTTGCTCTAAATGTCTAAATCATCTCATTGCCAGGAGAGGTGCAGTACCTCTGAAGTGAACAGCTTGGAAAGGACAGCTCCACCTACAAGAGCAGAACTGCTAACCATTTCCAAGGGATTACAGGCACCAAACTGAAACCCCTACAGCATCACCTCCTCTCTGCCTGAATAATGTTTAAAGCAGCCAAGTTACAAATATGCTAACAGATCCTTCTGCTTCTCAAACAACGCATGCCTTGGAAAGAAAAAAGGATGGATATTGAGAGAGCATTCCAAAGTGTCTTGGGAGTTTATCAAGGTGCACCATCTATAAAACCTGCAGGCATTACACAGTAACTGAAGGTGTCTGTCTACTCATCCTTCACGTCTGAAACACAACACACAGCAGATCCTACCAAAAGAAAACACACAGTGGAATTCTTCAACAGTGACAGTTGGTTTCTGATTAAGAATTGTACAATAGTAAGCAGCTCTTTGCACCAGTGGAATTTTAAGATATCAAATTACTACCACTACAGTACTAAAAAAAGAATTCCAAATACATTATGTAGGAGCTATAAATTATGTATTTCTGTAGCGTAGTTATAAAGAACTTCATAGCAATATACACACCAAGCTAGAATCATATCTGCAATATACATATATACACATTTATATACACATGCTTGCCATTTTTCATATCCATCTCCCTCTAAACAACATCATTATAAGACAAAGAAAATGAACTGAGGTTTAGAACAGTAGTTGTTTCCCATGCACACAAGATTCATTATAACATGAGATAATACATTCTGAACCCAGCATTCTGAACCTTCTCTGGACAAGCTGACCTTTGCTGGACAAAGATATTTTAGGAAACAAATATCTTTCATTATTTTATTAAAGTACTGGATTCAATCATTCCAAAGGCATTATGAATGATAAGCAGAACCTCTTGTAAATGTAATTTCAGCATATAACCTTAATGTGATCCAATTTCACCTCTGGAAAACAAGCTTTATTTTCTGAGCAGTGGAATCAAATACTTGCACTTTTCCCTATGCAAGGATTTTTGAATTCTAAGGTCCAACATTAATACCTAGAAGTGGAAGCCTATTTACTTAGTAAATGTAAAATGTGCAATGACTTTTTTTTTAATATAGAAATCTTGCAATCAAGATACAAAAATTTAAAATTCAGGGATAATTTCTGAAATGCTCTACAATTCATTCCAGGCACACATATACATATATTATTTTAAAATATAAAAAGGATGCCCATAATGTAGGAAGAGACTCAGGCACTACAAGAATCAAACTTTTGAACTACCTGATCAGGAGACATTGAACACACTATCCACAAGAATTCCCAACATTTTCCTTCTGGCTGAAAGATCTTTGGAGCAGCTCCCCAGGTTACCAGCATTTTATCTGGTGACATGAATAGAACACTGGATACTGACAACCAACAACTCATCCCCCTATCAGCTTTGATTCTTACTCTCTTTTTATTTTTTTTTTTTACAAAAAATGCCATTTGCTGCAACAGAAATGTATCTGACCTGTCAACTTTCTGTCGGATGCACTCAAGTAGAGAAGGCACACAATTATCACTGACCCTGTATGATCATTGTTCAAAGCATTTTTAACAGAGAGCATTCCTACCTGCTAAGGCATCCCGGTAAAGTTGCACAAAATGGTTAAAGATATCCTTAGGCAAACACTTCTCATCAGGCAAACACTGCAGGAGAATGACGATCTCCGACTGCCCCACGGCATGCATGCCTTTTGTGGTGAAACACCAGCACTTCCTGTTCACATCTGCATGGATCATGGAAACATGGATCAGCAGAGCACAACTGCAAAAGGATGTCTAAATTTCACTGTGGGAAGACAGCTCTTGCAAGGATGAGTTTTACAGCAGGTATTGTTGTGTCATCTGTCACACAGACAAATTACATCCTACATCTGTTATGTGAGGGCAAGCACATCCAAAACAAGAGCAGCTCAATATTTCCCAGTTTACAGCTAAGGCAGAGCCAGAGTATTACAGCTCCCAGTCAGATCCTGGGTTTAACACAACAAAGCAGACTTTTTAGCAGTTTCTGTATTCAAATGAAAGGCCAGGATTTAAATGTGAATGAAGGAGCCTGGGAATAGGCTGTATGTACCATGATCCTGACACCTAAAACAGTTTCCAACAGTGATATCTCTCTTAATATGGAGAACTGGATGTCAGGTGTCTCCATGAGACCTCACTCTGTTGTTCTGCTTCGCAGGAATGTAAATAATGACACATGCTCTGAGCTTCATTTCTTGAGAATACCAAGTTGTTCAAATAAAATGTGTCTACAATATATATCCTTTTTATACATATGTAAAACATTGTACTGCAATCTAAGAGATGCTGAAAGGTTTATAAACAATTTATTAATACAAAACTGTCCTTCCCAATGTTTCCATCATGTTTCTATCCAGCAGAGATCAGCTGAGGAACTGGCATGAGAAGCCATCCATCTGCCTCCCCACTCCTCCTTCAGCACAGGTACACACAGTCTCATGACAGAAGAGTTGCACAGGGGAATGGAACCTCTGCATTATTATGGAATCCCATCTGCTTTTTCCAGAATGGGATGACAGGGGAATAAGTGAAGCAACCAAAGGGAAATGGGTGATAAACACCCTGCCCTACTAAACTCTACAGGAGACACTGATCTCCAGACCTGAGACTGGAGGCTCTCTCAGTCCAGTTTATATTTTCTACATAAAATTATCTGTTCTGAGACCTAAATCACCAGAAAAGGGCCTTTTGACATTTAACGTAACATGGCTCAATAAAAAGTTTTCAACCTGTACACATTTTCCGAGACTATCCCACCAAATAAAAATGCTGCTGTTCCTACTAATAACCTAGGTAACATTGCCTCTCTCATAGACTAAGACTTATCTGATAATAAACACTTACAATTTACTATTTTTACCATGGACAGCAAATTAGCATTTAAAACAAATACTAAAGGGTCAGGGCCACCATCCTCCAGCTGCTGCATGACAGAGATCTGAGAAGGTCTCTCTTCCACAGCATAGTCTATGAAAGAAAACACAATGAAATCCATAAATAACTGGTACAGACTCTACATTACAATCAGATAACCCCAATTACAATTCTTTTTACTTGTTTTGACCTTTTAGACAAACACTTATTTAAGTATTGCTGATTTAATTGATTGTTTCTTAGATTGGTATTTTCAAACTTCAACAGAATTTATGAGATAGCCTCTATGCATCCTTCAGAAAGGTGCAGCTTGTTTCCGAAAAATAACTATTTTTCAGTATCAACCAGAGGAGAAAATTGAAATCAAATTGAAAAATGTGTCACAATGACTGTGAAACTGAAATCCCAAATGACTAAGAAGTTAAGAATTGTTACTTAAATCACAGTAAGGCAGAAGGGCATCAATCCTGGATTACCATGAACAGCTAAAACAGGACTCAACAGATCTGTTTTGAAATTAAATGCTGCTCATATTTTGGATTTGACACAATCCTGAAATAAAAGGTTACTTCCAGCTTAACATTAGAAATGCACTGTGTCAGCAAAGTATCTAATAGGAATAAAACAACTAAAGAGAAAATAAGTTCATTCCAGGAATATATTAAAGGGCGCCATGAATCAAACTGCGGAAAACAATTTCACACAAACAAATACACATTTCCTAATCTTTTCAAAATTAGTTTTTAATTTTCTGAAGCCTCCTCCATTTGGATCCTTTATAAGGGGATATCACAATGACTAAAATCTGCACTGTGGGCCAAGATGTGCAAAACTGTTGTTGAATGCAGTGCTTGGGGATGCCTCAGACATAGCCCTTGTTCCAACAGAATTTCAGAGAAGAGAAGTGTGAATATTCATAAGGCTAATTAAAACCTATCTCTGTGTAAAACATTCCCCACAGTCTGATTAGTAAAGAAATTAGCACGTGTTTCTGGACTGCCGTTAATTTTTTGCTTCATGTTTTACTTGTTCCTGGAATTTCACTGCAAGGTGGGGCTGTTCCTGGATGCAAATAGGGACCAACTGTGCAAAGGAGCGGCCCAACATTTACCCACAAGCGCTTACTGAGAGTTCCTTCAAATACTCAGCACACTGCCAGCATCTTATTTTTAAAATAAACACAGTAGCCATTAGGTTATTGCATCTGGTAAGCATAAAAGCTGGCTGCCAAATTATACCCTCACCTCCTTTTACTCCAGTGGAGATGAGAATTGGAGGAAGACCATCTTCAGGAATCAGATTCATTGCGCTGCCAACAGGACTGCCAACCTGAGTTATATTTCCCGAGAATACAGAGGCATTATCAGTCTACAAGAAGCAAACAACAAGGAAGGACAACATTAACAGTAATAATGATAAAAATGTAAGAGCTGGCTGGCTAAATTATTATAGATGTAGGTAAGGAGTCTGTGTCTGCTGGAGAAACAGAAGCCCCAAGTAATCTGGCTCTGTAACAATAGATGATCAAGTGATGACTCCTGTATGTGAACTACTGCTAGAAAATCTGCTTAGATCTGCACCTCCCTTCTCTAACACCACATATACCCATGTCTTCACAAAATCTTAATGCATCTGTGCCCATCTGAATTTTTTGTAGAGTCTCAATTCCACTTACATGGGGTATGGTGGACTTAACATTGTTAACTTCATTGCACTTTTCTGAATACACAGTTTTGTGACAGAGTATTCTCCTGATCCACATATGATAATCTCATTGTTTCAAACTGCTTACTGACCACGACTCACCTTTTTTAAAACATGCTACACCAATATCCTTCACACACCAGCTGTACAGCCAAACAGCTGGAAGCCACACAGACAACAAATGTTCTCAGCACTCTGCCCCAAAAACCCTAGTTTCATTTTCAAAAATATGGTTGTTTCAGCACTCTGCAAACATTCAAATAAGGACAACATTTGCTATGCAACATACTAAGACAAGCCTGATCAGATTTCCTACATCAGTCTTAATGCAGTCACCACAGCAACTCATAGGCCACTCACAACCAGGGCAAACACAGGATTTTGAATGCCAAACACTCCCTTACTTCTGCTGATAAAGTGTTGTTGGCCATGGGCTTTGATGGATCATGAGACACTGCTAAGGTTCCCGTGGAAGTTGTCCCAGCCACTGTCAGCTTTGCTGCATCAGCAACTTCTCCATTGGGTAAAATCCCATCAGCAAACCAAACACGCCTTTGTTCTCTAGGCTGAGCCACTGGGGAGAACGTATAAAAACAGTATTTAACATCTCACAGCAACACTGGCTAGGAAATTGGAAAAACTGAGTATAAAACAGAAAAATGGAAAAAACAAATATAAAAATGTGGTTTGGAAGAAACTTAAGACATCACCTAGTGCATTCCTTATGGCAGCATCATGTACAGACACAAGCACTGACAACAGTTTACATGCCCTGAAATTCTGATGTCCTTTCTGAGGGCAGGAACAGCACACTGGCATTAGCCATTACTTGGAATGGGTGAAGTGCAGATATTCTTTCCAAATTCTTACTACGGGTAAACTGCATGAAAAAGGAAGTGCTCTTACCTTCTGCTCCAGGATGCTTTAGAACTCCCACAGGTACCATGACAGTGGGAGGGGGGGAGCTCAGGGCGCCCGAGGCCTGAGCCTGCTGCAAAGGAGGGATAGTAGAACAGTATTCAGCAGGATTGTTAGGGTTAGGGCTCTGGCTTGAGGCACTCATCATGTTCTCCCAGGCTTGAGCTAAAGCAAACAAAGAACAAGAGCCATGAACACAGAGGAAGGTATCTAACAGTCCAGAACACTGTGTTAAGTTCTCAGCTGCTGTCAGGATGGACCCTGCCACCTCCCAAAGACCATTCCCTTCACGTAACAGCTCAGGAGACTGAAATTAAGCAAGAAAAGCACAAGGAGAAACTGCACTGGCCCCGTGCAATAAAAATACCAGTCCATAGAAAAATATTTTCTGAAAATGGTTACAACACACTTTGACTTGTGTGATGCTTAGTTCCTCATGCTTAGTTTTGTTTCCTCTTCAAAGATTTAATTGAAAACAGTCAATGTGTACATATATATATATATATATATATATATATATATATATATAAATATATCACAATGCATCGAGAAATAAGACATTCCTACTGCAAATGCTTCATAACCCACAGAATACTTGAGCAGATTTAGCTTTCATTTATGATAAAAAGCACCCTGCATTTCTTTGTGTCCAGGACAGTTGTGTATAGATCAACAACTTCTATGCTTAATTGTAAAAAATCCCTCATGCTATTAATTTGGAAGGTATGACTTGAGCCTTAGTTCAACTGGCCAAAAAATAACACATCAATCTTCTTTGTCAACAACATCTATCATAGGAAAATCTCCTCTGGTGAGTAAACCAGACTATCTCCACAGTGCTACTTCTTTTTGACCCTCTAAGGGAGGCTTGTAGCAAGATACCAGAAAATTCATACGTGTGCTTGCACCCACAACCGTATTAGTGTTTTACAAATAAATGCATTCTTTGAGTCAGGCATAAATATCATGGCACCTAAGCTCTCAGAACATGTATATACTTGGGTTCCTTCAGCTGCAAATTGTTAGAAAACCAAGGTGGAAATAACAAAGTAAAAAAAACGAAAACCAAACAGAACTCAACAGAACATAAACTGTCCTGCTTCCCACCATCAACCTGCAAAACCAATAGTGAAATGCTGGTGTCATAGTTTGGGTTTGCCAATTGTAATGTATTTACCTTTTGTGAAACAGAATTAGGAGCAAAAGCAAAGCAGGCCTAAAACTTAAATGGGGATAAAGAAAATCTTTATTAACAACACAAAGAAAAATAATAAATTCAGAATAGATCTTCAGACCACTCCCTCCTCCCCTTTTTTCACAGCTTAACAACATACAGAGACACTTCAGTCAATTCCTTACTTAAATAATCTTTTTCAGTTCACTTTAGGAGAGGAGTTTCTTCTTGTTCAGCTATAGGCATCTTTTTCAAGAGGGGGGAAAAAAAAAAACAGTTCTCTCCTGACTTCACTTTTTTCACGAATAGCAGCCGCCCGGGATCTGCAGTCATGAAACTCCTCCCATCAGCCTTCCCAGAGCCGTGCTTGTGGGCCATGTCACAGTCATGGGGTATTACCTTTAGGGATGAGCTGCTTAAAGGCAAGAGTTCTCTTCAGCTCTCTTCTCTGTTCATACTTCATTCCCAGAACAGAGATCCCCTTTTTTCCTCGGGGTAAAGGAACTTCCAAACACTTCACACCACCTCGCTCCATGTATTTTTCTACGGTTTAAAGGAATTCTCTAGTGTAGCACAGGCTGCCAACTTACAAAAAGATTTTTCAGCCAACCTTCATGGTGTCTCCTCATTCTCCTTCCATCTAAAAACTTAGCTTTTGCTTCACTGACTTTGGTGTATCCTTTCTGTCTTTTTTCTCCTCACCCAAGGAAGGATGGAAAGTCTCTTAAGTCTTATCTGAGCATTGGGAAAGTTAAAATCTCATCCAGAAGTTGCAGGGGCTGGGCCAGGCCATGCTGGAGCTGTGTCAGGATCTCAGGCCGCCCAGGCCACGCTGGAAGGGCAGGAGGAGAATTGCAAAGTGCATCCAGAGGAGAAATGGGTGCCAAGGCCGTGTGTCCATGGCTTTCCCCCGGCGCTGCCCGCCCCCAGCTCCAGCCACAGCCCGGGGGTTCTCCCTCTGCCCTGCCCAGCACACAAAGCCCTGGGGGCTCTCCCGAACCGGGCCCGGCTGCCTCCCCCCAGCCCGTGAGGGCGGCCGGCCGGGCTCGGCCACCCCAGGGCTGCTCCGAGCCGGGGCAGGGCAGGGCAGGGCAGGGCCCCCCGAGCCACGGACACACCGGGGAGGGCGAGGATCTCAATAATGGGCTTTGCTTCTTTTGGTTATCGGGGCTCCTGGTTGGAAACGGGGCCCAGCAGCCTCCCGAGCCCACCCCGCATGGAAGGGGGGCCCGGGCCACGTCGATGTTACCTTGTGAGAGGCCAGAAATGAAAGAGAGCCTTTTTTCCCGGGCTCTACTGGCTTCAAATGTGATTCACGGAGCGAACTAACATCTCCGATTGGTTTCTCAGGCTGTCAACAACTAAACCAGCCTCCAATTGATCCCATCAATTCACAGAGGAAGTTCTCATGGAGGAAAACTGAGTATGTCCTTCCCCCCCCAGGTGCCTTCAAGGCATGACCAGCACAGCTTGTCAATGAAAAAGGTACTGGCATTCCAGCTGAGAAAATTACTTGAACCAAAGCACTTTTTAGACAGCAATTCTGTACCAGTTATAGTAAAAGTCCCAAAAGAAGAAAGTATTAAAAATGCACAAATTTACATATCCAGGGCTTCGCTATTAGAAAAGTAAAAGAGCATTCTTAAAGCCTTCTTTAGATGGAGCAAAGTGCTAAGTCAGCATATCTACCAACTGAAAAGATACTAAAAATAGCATTGGAGACTGATGAAACACATAGCCTGGCCATGGAAATGTGCCAGAAAACACACAACCCTCCCCTCACACCCCAGTCAAATACAAACCAGATACCGAGCAACCAAATGAAATAATAACTGCTTTTACAGTTCCTACCCCCACTTCCAGGACTGTGCAAAGACTTATGCTAAACCTGCTGCACTAACAGGGACGAAAGACCCAAAACCTGCACTGACTAAGAAACTGGAAGGGTCAGGACAGGTGGGATACAATCAAGCTACAGGTTAACTAACCAGCAGCCCAAAGCATCAGCACTGCAGCAGGGACAGGAACAGAGGGAGACAGGGCAAGCACAGCACTGGCCCTGGAAGGAACCAGGCACTGGTGTCACTGTTTGCTGCCATTACTGTGCATCTGCCCTGGCAACAGGACAGAGAGGCTTTCAAATGAGATCATTATAATTTGATCAGTTTTATTATGTCTTTTCAAAACAACACTTTAGTTTCAACCAAAACATTTTCAGATTCTTCCCTTCCCCCAGATGAAAATTAATCCTACTCATCACCACAAAGCCAGCTGTCTTTTGCTGTGTATTTGTAATTCCTTGTTCTTTTACACCTTGAAATGTGTTCATTTCTCTATCCCAAATTGTGTCAGTTTACAGCCCCCCTTCAGCATCATTACTACAACTTGTTTTTAATTTCTAGATGTTATAACCTATAATTTGTCATCTTACACATTTGGCCTAGAGTAAAGAATTATTAATAATTAAAACCTACTGCTGCACACCGATTAATGCTTAATATTTTTGAAACATTTCACCTTTTTGAAATTTTTTTGAGAAAATTATATTCCTGTTTTGTAACAGATACTGTCTACTCATCTCAAGACTAAGCACTCAGTTACTTTCAACCAAACCTGAACCAATATTCAACTTCCTTGGAGAAAAAAAATAAAGCTATAACCTTAAATTTAGTGTTTTAGTTTAGATGTTCAACAAAGTAAGAGATCTTTCTGAAAACAGCCCAAATAATCCACAATGCAGTAATATGTAAAGATACTGCCAAAATTACTTTGTGTGATGCTGACACAAACCGCAATTTTCCTAACTAATTATTGGTTAGAATCTTTGCTAGAAGTCTCCAAAGTTCAGCTAAACAATTGCAGCAATGGAGATTCCACGATAAACCATCCTGATAATTACTGAATAGTTATCCTAACAGTTAAAAGTTTGCATTTAGAGCCTGAATTTCTCTTACTTTTCATTCTACCTCTTACATATTAGAATGCATCTGTCAGATCTTCCTCTACCACTGAATTCACTTCTGGCATCAAGTTTCAGTGATCCAGATATATATTTACACCCCAGGACCAAGACACCCATTCATCTTCCCACTAATAAGCCAAAATGCCTGGAATTTCTCATGATGAGACAGGTTATCTCAGGATTTAAGCACTCACATGGGTCGTCTCTCAACCTAATCCAATTTCTCTGTCTTCTCAATTCAAGACAGAAAAACTGAACACTGAGTCTTCCAGCAGCAGCTGTCTCAGTGTCATGGGCATAACTCAGCAGGACAGATCATCATCCAGAGGTAACTGGCATTGTGGGAGGTTCTGGAGATTTTCACAGGCCTCAAGAGAGTGCTCTGTATTTGCCTGTATTTGTAGTACAGCTCTAAAGTGTTAATACAATAAAGAACAACACACAAAATACATTCCAGAGCCTGCTGGTCAAAACAAGAGTTTTTCCTTACACCAAGCAGAGGTGATAGAACTTCCTATCAGTTCTACATGTTAACTACAGAACTAGTGACCTCTCTCCTGTGTCCCCTGTTCTCACGAGGCTTTTAGCACAGCACCACCCTGGTTTTGACACTCTACAAATGTGTGAATGAAATAATCTAAGCTCAGCTGTCCACATTTGTGGACCTGCATTTAGACAAGACCTCCTACTCCAGCACCAAGGAGTTAAGAAGAGGAGATGGACTAATTTATGGATAAATACGATTTTCCCAACCTCCTACAGTGCATAATTTAGAAGAAGCACAACTGCATTACTCTTTGGTATTCCATCTAAAAGTGTAGCAGGTTATCTACTCAGGCAACAAAGGATACAGAGTGCACTTCTGAATCAACAGCAAAAAAAACCCCAAAAGTCAGTTCTTGCAATCCTGGTAGAGCACTCCCAAATGAAAGCTTTCAAAATCACTACATCCTTGCTGGTTTTTCACAGGGATTCCACGCCAGCCTCTCAAGCATCTTTACTGTTTTAGAATACTTACCCATACAAATGAAGTATTTTGATAATTTTCTTTTTAAATGCCCTCCCTGCATCTTCACACAAAGCCAGTGAAGTGCCAGATCTCGGATTCCCTCCCCACTCACCATTCATCAGCACTGAGTGGCAGATCACACACACTCTGGCTTCCTTTCGGTCCATGTACAGGAGCTTGCACTTCAGGCTACAGCAGGCAGCACAAAACACCTGGAACACAGGGGAAACTGCTCAGGGGTGTGCACAAATATGGGACAAACTGATGGATCTGGACAACTGAGTGTCTACAAAGCTCATGAAATGCAAAATACATAGGTAAAAAAAAAAAAAATCAGTATTTTCCATTAAAGCCATAGTGACCAATACCTACCCAGGGTGCCTGTACACTAACCTTGATGATTATTTTGTGGAACACATAAATGCATTTTGTCCTGATGCTGCACTGTGGTGTTTTTAAAATTTGTTTGGCATAAATTACAGTGGAGGTAATAAATACCTACCACCTTACAATCCCTCACAGAGTTAAAAATTTGGGAATTAATTTCAGTCTCAGAAAAAACCAGAAGTACTTCCTAGAATTAAGCAGGAATTCAATGCATAGGTATTCCATGCGTATGGAAGGAGACTGCTATGGCACAGATTAATTCAAACTTAATTAATTAATTAATTCTTTACAGCAGCACAATTCATCTACATTGAATTGGACATTAAAAGGAATTTTTAGACATCAGGAGAAATTTGTTCACAGAAAAGGTGATTAGATATTGGAATGGGCACTCAGGAAGGTGCTGGAGTCACTGTCCCTGGAGGTGTTTAAGGAAAGACTGGACGTGGCACTCAGTGCCATGGTCTGGTTGACAAGGTGGTCATCGGTCATAGGCTGGACTTGATGATCTCAAGATGTTTCTTGCAACCTAAATAATTCTGTGATTCTATATTAGCAACTCCAGCTGTTTCATCTCTTCATCTCTAGCAAGCTATTCCTCAGTTGAGGAGGAACAGTGATTATCAAAATGTTGTAAGTGTTCAACATATAAACCAATGCATTTAAGAAAGCTGAATGACATTAGTACTGCAAGAAAAGCTTGCTCCATTTCTATTAAAAAGCTCATTCTGACATGAATACAAACACCACAGCATCACAACAGCAGGGAGAACTCAGGAACTGCACTCTGGCAGCTAAAGGCAAAGCTCAGGGAACACAAAGTGCTGTGGAGATGCAGCTGCAGTGCTGGTCCTTCTCCCCTGAAGTAGCTCTAAAAACTCCCCACTCCTGGGCAGGAAACAGTCCTGAGGCTTCCTCCAGACAAGCAAAACCATAAAACACCAGCATGGCTCCTGCACCAAAACACACTTGCATGCAGATATGATCCCAAAGTAGCAACTGCCTTCTCAAAATCCTGCAGAACATGTGCCCTAAAGATTTCTTATTTGTTTGAAATAATTATATTGTCTTTATTTTTAAAAAAACCACAGTAGTTCCTCAGGGTTACTCTTCAGGTGATGTGAAGATACTGATGAACATATATTTCCTGCAGAAAGGTAATGTCACACTCAGGAGATCTAGAAACAGCAACAGCTGCCTAACAAATGAGTTCAGATATCAAGGGAGAATTCCAAAATTTACTTATGGGTGGATATTATCTCTGCAATTCACTATGCATTATTATGATCTATAGCGCTTTCTAAATTAAGAAAAAACATTCCATCACTCCAGTAGCATTATTTCTGTAATATAGACAAAATGTTACATGGGATTCTTATATATACATGTGTTTAAGCCAAATGAAATTTCAACCAAGTTAAAGATCACACCAGATTATGACTACTTTGCAGCCCATTACTTGCAGGTTTTTAGTGGCAACTGTTTTTAAAAGAAGCAAATACAGGTTCTGAACTCAACATGAGAGTGGAAAATCGAATGTGCAGAAAGCTCAGCCTTGTCTCATTAGAACCAGTTTTAATGTTTTCTAATTATGACAACTCAAACATTTCATAAACAAAATATAATTAAGCATACACTGGAATTTCAATGC
Source organism: Cinclus cinclus (assembly GCF_963662255.1). Lineage (NCBI taxonomy): Eukaryota > Metazoa > Chordata > Aves > Passeriformes > Cinclidae > Cinclus > Cinclus cinclus. Next base: position 25,181,012 of record NC_085053.1, on the reverse strand, counting down.
AAAAATAAAATCCACCCTTTCACATAAGTGAAAATCTTTAAAAAAACAAAGTAAATTACTTGAAAAATCTGATTTCTGCACTTACATCTTAACCTAATATAAAAGTATTCTAGGGAATATTAATAATAACATCACAGCATATTTTAAAGACATTTGACATCATTTCAGTTCTCTGGGCAAATCTTCCAGTCAGAAGTTCATTCAGTATTGAACAAGGAAAAATCAATGTCATAGCAACCATAAATGAAGGCCCAACACAAATTAATATCTAATTTAGGACTCTTTTTCAAACAACACATTGTGCATTCATGAAAGCTCCCAAATGCAATGATTTAAATATTAAAAGAGAAAACAGAAGCAATGACAGAACATCCCCACCTCCTCTCTCAGGCTGCAACAGCCCTGAGCAGCAGTAATGCAGAGAAAGTAATCCAGCACAAATGACAAGTCAGACTTGTTATTAACAATCACCAAGTCATTATCTCAGTACATCATGCTATAAAAAAAAACAACAGAGCAGTGTCAAAGCAAGATTTTTATGTTACTAGGGTTTTCAGGTTCACTAGGAGCTGCTAAAGCATTCATTGCTAGGGGAATTGCTGATTTCTTTTTTTTTTAATTTTAGTGGAAAAATATAATTGTGATTGTCAATAAAAAAGATTGTATACCAAATTTCTGGCTTTTCTATCAAGAGTGATGATTTCATCTGGCAACAGAAAGTACATAAATACATAGCATATGATTTATGAATGTGTTCATACACATTCACTAGGCTCTTAATTTTAACCCAAAATTTACTGTAAGTGCATTACTATCTATCAATCCAAATGGTTCATATCATCCATTAACTTTGCAATTACTATTCTGAAATTAAAAACCCAGACTTCCCAGTTGCCACTCAACTATTTTTAAATGCAGTGTTTATTCCCAAATGAAACAGATACATTCACCCCTACTAAAATTATTTGTCATGATGCTAATAAAGCTTAAAAAGAAACTGTTGTGCTAAAGTTTGTGTTCAAAATATTTAATCCCATTACTTCCCCTAGAAACAAGTAACTGTAAGGGCTGAAGATGTTCTCTCCCCAGTTCTTTTAGTGAGATTCAGACATTTAACAGTGGAAACATCCCTGGGTTCAGTAGTTCCTTACACCACACATGGTCCAGAAGACTTGCTCTGGGGCTGGTGACCAGAAAGCAGGAGCAGACAGCTGAGAACTGGGATTTCTCAAGCCACTGCAGCCACATTCATCAGAGCTTGTCTGTCAAAGCTTTGGTCTCTCTCTGCCCAGAACTGTTACAGGAATTAAGTTGTAAAGCAATTTGCAGTAAGTGCAAAGTATTATTCGACTTCCACGGGTCCTTAGCATTTATTAATGAGTCTTTGATGCCACAGGTTTTGGCTGCACTTGTGCAAATTTGGCCCAGACAATCATTTGCTAACAAAAGCTTCTAAAAACAATCCAATCTAAGTCTACTGAGTCAGTTTGTCTACTGAGCAGAGGGATTTTTTTTATTTTATCCATTTCCCACATGTAATCAAAAAACCCCACTGGCACTGGTGGTTCTTCTCAAGTTTTGTCAGAAGAATATAAAAAGAAAAAAAACCAGAAACAAAAAACAAACAAAACAAAACCATAGAAACTTTTGGCCTTGTCCCATCATTGCATGTTCCATCCATTTACAGATACTTTAATTTTCTGCATTCATTTGTGCAATTCAGGGCTTTGCTTGTTACAGAGAAGCAATTAAATCCAGGCAATAAACTTGTTTAAAACACAAAAATAAGTAGAAAATTTTACTGCACATGAAAATTGAAGTCGTATTCGTTCAAGTAAAAAAGAATAATTACCTAAATAACAGTATAAGTTAACATATCAAAGCTAAAATCATGAACAATCCTTTAACTTCCACTTAGAGATTCTCCTTAACTGCCATGAGAAGAATGAGGCCCCTGATACAAACCAAAAGAACACTTTTGGTGAAGGCAGCCATGTGCTTTATGTGGTGCTGATTGATCACCTGTGGTTACTGGTTCCACATCAGGACTTCCACTGCAACCAAGCTGCAACAAGATGGGCAGAACCAACTGCAAGTCCTGGAGCAGTGCACAGGGAATGTCTGCTTAGCTTTTAAAAGTGTCCTGGGAAAGGCTGCTCAGCACGTCTCCAGTGAGAGACTGAGTGCAGTGCATTCTGCTTCCTAAAGGGACAAAAGGGACACGTGTTCCATCTCACAGGAGCAGGCCTGGGGATTCTGCTGGGCTGCTACCAGAACCAGCTGGCATAAGGGTTTGAGCTTTCCTTATAGATTTGCTTCTTTTAGGTCCTTTATCCACATCATTCTGCTCTCCCTGCACTCTTCTGGTAGCAAAAATTATCACTCATAGCAGCCAGGAGGTCTTTTAATCAACTTGAGAAAACTTTGAATGAGATCTAAATGAACCAAAGTTATTTTTATTCTAGTCCTCTTTGGTTTTAGTATTTCTTTTTACAATATTTATTAATATCTAGTTGACAAGAGTGTTAGTTTACTGCTTTGGAGTCATCATTCCTTTTTCCCTGAGTTCCTACCTATGTCACTGACATGTATTTCAGTAAAAGATATTTGGAAATCCTTTACAAGTTAATAATTTACAATAAACTCATCACATAAGAATTTGAGTTCACCTGGATAGCACATACATAAAATTTTAAAACACCCTCAACAACAAAGTATTTCTTACACAACAAAAAGTGATACAGAAATTATGCTTTAGTCGTCTTCATTATGACATTTCTCACCATGTGGACATATACCAGGTTACAGTTAACCACTTTTTTTTTTTCCCCTGGAGCAAATGTATGTTTAAAAACATGTTCATACTACTTAAAATAATGTCAGCAATATGAGAATAGTAGAGAAGATTGAGAAGAACTGAGTTGATCAGCCATGCAAACCAGCAGGAATGCCAGCAGTTCAGCAGCCCACTCCCAATGCAAAAGTTTGTTTCAGTAACTTTAATAGGATTATTGATGCAGTAATTTCTGTAAAGCAGTTTCCTGCACTTAGATATTTTATAAGAGTTCTGACAAACCTAAGGATGACAATCATTACGATCAACAAATAAAACTGCTCATTTAGACTAATAACAATTAGTTATTCTTTATTGGCATCCTAAATAGATCAGAGCTCAGAAATTCCCATTCTTGCTTCACTCAGACACTGCTTTTTAAGAAGAGATGTCACAAGAAACTATATCCAGCAGCTCAGCCAGCCCTCTGAAGCGATGTTGTGCAGTATCAGGGAAAAAAGGGTGCTTTGAACTTATTCACAAAATATGAACTTACCTTCCCACAGGCTCTGCAATGGTGCCTTCTTTTGGTGAATGTAAATCTGGCCTCACATTTCATACAGTTTGGTGCTTGAGAATCTGGAACCCACACAGGAGCCACCTCACCCAAAGTCGTAAAAGGCTTTCTGGCTGGAGCTCCAAACTGACCAGCTCTGAGATCATTATCTGGACTATCTGGGGCTACTGCAAGGCACGAACTATTAGAGACTCCAGATTCATACTCGTCCAAATATTCCCCATTAGAACCAGTACCAGAGGCATTTGAAGATGTTTCACCAGGAAACGTGTCTGCTGTATCCCCTAACTGTGTCTTACCAAAGACATTTTTGTTTTTACTATTACCTCCACAATTTGGGGGAATAACGTCATTTTGTAAGTGGTCCGACAATGGCTTCGGAATCTGCAGTTTCAGATTTGTGGGTTGCTTAGGTCTTGCACCACCAAAAGGAACACTGATATATTGCAGGTTAGTCACTGGTTTTGGTGAAGTTTGCCCTTGCATGGATGAAACCTGACTACAAAGATTATGCAAATAATTTTTCTTTATGTGGTCACCAGTGCTGCTTAAAATAAGACCACTCCCTTCTGTGGTCTCATTTCCTCTCTGTTCATAAACATTAGTGTAACATTCTGACTTGCTCTCCTCAATCTCCTTTTCCTCTGTTACCGAGTCTTCCTTGGAGGGTAAAGTCTTTGGGACATGAGCAACAACTGGGTTCTGCATTCCATAGGAATCACTACCATTAGACAGAGAGCTTGCTTCTGATGTAGTCATCACATCAGAGAGACTGGACCCTCCAAGCTCATCTGTACCAGACCCTTTTGAGTCTATGTCTGCCTCCAATACCCCATCTTCATCTTCTTTGCTATTCCCACATGCATCATCAGGCTGTTTGGTCTGCAAAAGTCTTTCATTCTCTCCTAGAGTTTGCTTATTATTCATATCATTCAACTTTGTCAGCTCCCAGTTAGTCATCTCCTGAGATTCAGGGTAACATTCTGCCATGCTGTGCAATTCTGTTGTGCCAAGATTTTTATCACATTCAATGACTTTGCTTTCAGTGGCACTAACATCCTCTGCAACACATTCCTTGTAATTGCCACTTCCAGCCATGTTAGGCTGACAGGTTTCAGTGAGCCCAGATAGCCTAGACTGCAACTGCTGGGCTGCTTCCTGTTCTACGATTAAGCTTCCACTACTGGAACCAGAAGAGTTTTTAGCTTCTAGACCTGTTCTCTGAGGAATGACTTTACTAGTGAAATTTTCAACTGAAGCACAATTTTCTTGCATTTTAGCAGTACCATCAACTGGTCTCTGTAAGAGAGTCACTGCATTGATCCCTGCAGTTGTAGCTTCTGAAAACAGCAAATCTTTACTCATATTAAAATCCTCCTTTAATTGAGAGGATGGGCATGCAGCGGTCAGGCTTTCAGAGTCATCTTCAGTGCACAGCCTGTTTATCTGCTTTTCTGTATCAATATCCTTTTCAGTGGATCCATTTACAGTAACACTAAACTGGTCACTCTGTCGGTTTTCGTTATCCAGTGTAAAGCTAATAGAGTCCACTAGGGACTGACTGTTGTAATTTGTACAATCCACCACATCACCACTTTGTAGTGTTCTTCTGTCACAGTTGTGCATGACTGCCACCACTAGTACATTTTTCTCCTCTGGCAAGCAAGCTGTACTTCCACATTTCTTTTCTCCTGCTTTCACAGAGTTACACTGATCATCCCGATTACCATTTCTTTTAATCAACTGATCATCTGCTGCTGCCTGGTCATCAATCCACATGACTGGGGTCTCTGGGCTTATGCTAAAATCCTTTCCATTAGCACAGTGATCCCCTCCTCCTGTTGGTGTAGTCACTGAGTGGGACAAGGAGAAAGACTTTAATCTCTGCTGATATTCATTAGGAGCTGTAGCTTCATTCAGGTTGGCCACAGTCGAGTTGAACGACAGGTGACGAGAAGGCGGATCTAGAATCTGATTCCACTTTGCACCCAGCAGAGTAGGTGAAACAGCGGCATCTGAAAAAGGGTTAAAACAAGAAAACTTACTGTTAAATTAAAGCTACAGGTTCTATTAATCCCGCTGTGTTAGTATGTCCCAAATAGAAATGCAGAAGTGTCCAAATATGGGCACAAAAATGAAGCTCACCTGCCATAACCAACATCCTTGGTCAACCATTAGTAGTGTAATTCCATAACGTTTCTGGAACTCAAGAAGTTTAGAGCTACTCCAACTAGTATCAGGATGAATTTGCAAAAGCATCTCTGAAGTATTGATTAATATATTTCAGACAGCTAAAAGTGCCTAGAAAGATTCTCATCCTCATAAAATGAACAGTTCAACTTCCTTGACAGCAAAGAATTACCAATTAGACTAAGCAAAAAATTTAGTGCTTTGAACATGATAACCTTCATTATATGATTTATGTGACCTAATAAAACATTTCTGCAAAAGAAGCTTAAAATAAGTTTTGCCTGATTTGTTTAAAATAAATTATTTAAATAATGCTACTGAGATTAAGCTTCACAAAACCTTTCATTAAAAGTGTATGACACATCTGCTATTAAACGAGTAAGAAATTTTACAAAAGTAAACAAGATGAATGGAAGCAGAAGAGAATGCTGCTAAGAAATGCTGAAGATATACCATGCAAAATTAACAGATGCTCTTTATAAATTCTGAGATTAATTTGCAACTCAAACCCACAAAGGGTATCACAGATCTTCCCCTCTTCTGTACTGCTCTCTGTGGGAGACATCTGATGTGCATCTACAATCCTGTTTGAAATAACTCACCTTCATTTTGCTCAAATTCATCTAAAACCTTATCGAGGTTATATGCCTCTGCTTGGAAATAGTTCTCCATTTGTCAGGGAACGACCACCAGATCCTTGTCTAAACCTGCCAGAGAACAAATTACAATCAGATGCTTAAACTTCAGTCAGCAGTGCTCCATTACATGTTGTCATGATCTAAGGGGAAAAGTCCTTTGTAAGTCAAATTTTACATACGTTACAGACATAAATCAAAAGTATTTTCCAGGAATAAAAATTATTTGTGTGCTTAAACTTGCTTCATTCAGATTAACAACCCTCCCAAACTTGCTTTGGATTTTATTACCTCCAGTCTCTCACATTAATGTGTCTGGCTATCAGGATCACCATAATGGCAAGACCAGAACTGCTGTGGCACCAGTCTAAAAAAAAAAAAAAACAGTCTAGAGATCCAGAAAGGCCAACTAAAATATCCAAAGACCTGACTTTCAGATCTGTGCTACCACCAATTAGTTCATGTGGCTTTGAACAAGGAGTTTAAACTCCCTGTGCTTCTGATTTTTTAATGTACAGTAGGCTAGCAGTACTCTGTCAGTCCTCATTTCCCTCGAGATGCTTCAAAGATTCATACTTGTAAAAGTTGTTAAGGGACTTAATGGCTGTTACTTGAATTGTGCTACCTCTTAAAATGTCTACTTTAATAATCCTTGTTTCCCTGAGAGGCAGCCACTGGAAACCTAGCAAAATACACAGAAGTAAATAGTCTCATCAAGAGATAACGCTCTCAGGCTAGAAAAGAAGATGACAAGAGAGAAATAAGAGGGGAAAAAAAGCTAAACCAAAGTCAAAAACCCAACCCCAAATCATTACATAACTATCTTCACATAATAAGTAATATTTTGCCCTAAGACCACTTACATGGACTCCTCACTTCCAAAGTCTTGTAGCAACAAGACACCCTGATTCATTTTTCCCTAACATTCACTACCAGCAGAGACATTTTCAGTGGGAAATGTGTGCCATAACCTATAAACCACAGAGAGACCTTGATTTGATTTGTTCTCTGAACATCATCCAAAACAGCCGTACTCTCTTCAGAGGGGCCTTCACTGTTGTGAAATAAGGCAATGGAGGAGAAAAGGGTAAGAACCTTGTTTTGCAGTATGAAGTAGTGTTAGGCCTGACAGCTCAATTAAAAACCTATTTTTTTCCACCAGAGATACAACACACTAGAGAAAGTTTTCTATTTAGAACAATACTTTACCATTATCCTCACAATATCCAGATTTGAGGAAAACAACAACCACCTTTACTTCCATTACTACAACATTTTGTATTTACAAATTATAAATATTTACAGTACAACAGTTTTGTATTTATTATGGGCAACAGCTGTAGTTAGGTTATTTATAGGAAAAGACTGCATTAAACTATCACAAAATGCAGAGTTCAAGTTTTCAAGGTCAACTTTAAATTTGATGCATGGTTGTTTAAAAGGTAACCATGATACAACAAATATATGCTATTTATTATAATTAGACTAAGGCATGTGTTAAAGATATACATAGAAGCCAGTTTTAAAGAAAATTCATCGAACAGTAACTTAGAAATGCAAGAAGCATTAACAGAAAAAAGACCATTTGCAAAATAATTCCAAGATAAACTAGACTAGTCATCTGACATACTCCTAGATTTGTCCTCTGTTTTGGGATTATAGATTAACTCCTTCTGCAAGGAAAACAGATGATTTTCCATATAATTTGCTGTGCACAGATGCACAGACCATAGCATAAGCAATGGAAAAGCTGCCCACCTTGAACACCAGCTGCATTTCAGGAGTCTCAAAAAGTAGGACTGTTTTGTACAAAATACCAGGTGATTTAACATCCAATTAAAATGTATTTAATTTACATTATAATGATAACATTGATCCTAGCAAACAATTGATAAAGACATTAATAATTATTCCTAGGCAAAGTCCTGCTACTAAGGTCAATGATACAAAGAGTATTTGTCAGTGAGGCATTGCAAGACTGAAAAATGTCATAAAAAATTTTTGTGCTCATGAGTTCCAGCTGAAGAGAAAAAAAGACCTTTTATATCACTATTGTTATTTCACTCACTGATGTACCAGGATATATGGAGAACCTTTTATTTTTAAATTCAGTCACAAAGCTGACAGCCACTTTAAATGAGATCTCATTGTCTGTTGCAGTAGGTATTTCTCAGAAAAGGTCAGCTGCAAATCTTCAGGTCTAACATCTAAAGTTATTATTATTATTATTATTATTATTATTATTATTATTATTATTATTATTATTATTATATAAAAGAACACAACAGCCACCCAAGCTTTTCTGGAAGTTTCGGCCAAGGGCAAAAAACACTGCCAAATCCACAGAAGTCCTTAATGTCCTCTCCTCTGTCTGACAGTAAAGGAGGATGAGAACTCATGTTCCTAGCAGATCTATCAGCAAGGCTTCCTGATTGTCAGCAACTCACATATTTGCCAGTTGAAGATCTAATGCTTCAACTCTCCATAGCCAGCAACTCAAGATCAAAATAGAAAATAAAATGTTCTAACACAGCATGCTGTAATAATTGAGTGGCTGTTTTCCCTGTGGTTTAGAATTTAATTTTATTTGGAATATTTTTATTAAATGCCCAAACTAAATAAAAAGCATATTCCTTTACAGGTCTCTTGAAACTTTTGACTGCATCTCACATGTACCACTATAGAAGTTTGGAAGACTTTTAGAACTACTCTAATCCCAATGTTCCTCTTAGTACAAAGGCTGGCATAGCATTTTTTAAAAGATCCTTAATAGTTGTGAAACTCTGTAGTATTGCTCAAATATCCTGAGTCATGGCATGGAGAGAAGCTGATGAGCAAACACACAACACTTAGACTCTGGAAAAAAGAGAATAAAAACACGAACAAATCAGAAAGAAGTTTCAGTGGTAATTTTAGCTGTATGCCACCAAAAAGATACTTCCTAAATTACTATATAATGGGATGAACAATATGAAGGAGAGGATCTTGTGCCACTGCAAGGAAAAGGAAGCATAAGCCACCAATGAAAAAGAAACAGGAGATGTTTTCTTCAAAAATACAGTCCTCCATGCAAAGATTTGGCAGAAAAGACTAATTATAAAATTTTACATTTTATTTAACTCTGTATACAACAAAGATTCATACAATGGTTACTATCCACTGATATATAAGTCAGAACTCAAGATCACTTGCTACCCATTGCAGAGTCATCTTCTGTCTTTCAGGGCAAAGAGCTAATTAAAACATGCAGCCTGTCAAATCAGATTATTTTCAAGCTCCTGTTGGATCACAGATCATGCATAGTTCAGGAAGCGTGTTTTACTTATCAATTTTTTCTTAACAACAGTATGGGCTTATCATCATCTTCATTTCTGTAACTTAGGAACTTGAATTCCATGAAGTTTACATGCTTTACTCTCCCTTGATGTCTAAATTTAAAGATGCACGTACCAGAAATGTGTGTGCCATATCTACCCAGAATTACTACCCTTGTCATCACAGTATTCAGATATAACACAAACTTCAGTTGCATAGTGGGGAAGAGGAGACAGAAAAACCTTCCTTAAAATTAGGTGTTATTCTGAACAAGCTCAGCCTTGGAGACTGCCTCTCAAAAGAGAGCTCAGATATCCCACATGCCAGCTTGCTCCTGGGAAATGGACTGTACAAGAGACTTGTATTATACCTGCAAAGTAGCCAGACTCGTATTTGTGTTGGGCTCTATGATAAGGGATTATGTAACCCATGATCTTCTGCACTGCACATCCTAAATTATCTTTGGGATGCTTTTGCCACGGGGAACTGACAGCCTTTAGTCTTTCAAATTGTCTCTAACAGTGGATGATCAGCTCACAATCACATTAAAACATTGTAATAAAAAATGCACTAAAAGGAAGTAATACTGACATTCAACTACTGGCCTCACCGCAAAGACCTAAAAACCAGAGAATATGTAAAGAACCAGAATAGGATCTCAGGATTTTCTGTCATGCTGTCCTGTGGAGACAACTCTTTCAATATCAAACTGTGAACCCACATGTATCAGAAATCTCTTACTGAACAAAATGCTCAAATAGTTTATTATAGTCCTCCCAAAAAACATCCACAAAAAGCTCCTAAGATGGAAGCCACAAAGGGCATGATCGAACTGAAACCAAATATTGCTCATTCATCCTGATAAAACTCACATATTCAGAAAATGTCATTTTCCCACAGCATGACAGCACAGAAGTACAGATCAACTGGACAGACTGATTTATTAGATCCAGGGCTCCTGAAGACTCCCTTGAACCCCAACAAACAATGGTCAAGTGCTCATCTTGTTCCAGCTCCCTTTGGCGATCTGTGTCTTACCGGTCCCTGTAAGTCAGGCACCTCAGCTGTAATGAACACTTTGTTCAGAGTTGAGCAATAGCTTTATTTAGAACTGATGAGATCTGGCTACAGCACAGACTGAGAAAGAAAGACTTTTCCCGCCTTCCCCCTCTCCCAAACAAAATAAGACACAATCTTTGCTTTAAAATGGGGCAATTACTCTCAGTTAAAAACAAAACAACAAATTGCTAAAAATATTCCGTCATCATCTATACAGAAGATCCATCCATATACAAAGGTGTATATCGATAAATACATATCTGTAAGAATACATAAACATTTCAGGTGCAGAACTCTGAATCATTATATTCTAAAGCAGAACTTGCCTCTTACCTTTTTCTTACACATATGTTAAGAAACAAATGATCCTGTGCCTTCTCATGATGACTGCAGCACGACCAGCCAGTTCTGCTGAATCAGGGTCTTCTATTTGATCCTAGAAAGAAAATTCAAACATGTGTTTTATGACTGGTAATTGTGCCACAAACCATGTTCTTTTCAACATACGACTGCATCTAGCACAGGCATATCTGGCAAATGCTGCAAGCTTCAGATAATTTGGATTACATCTGCAGCTTTAAATTCAGGGATGTGTGTGCACTATGCCACTACTGGTCTCCAACAGTGGTGAAAAATGTTGCTAATAAAAACCACATTGCTACCTACCTGTTATTATTCTTCATTTAACTGTAAACCCTCAGCATAATGCAGCAACTACAACTGTCCTTGTATTCCTGATGACCTTGACTGTAACACTTTATAAAACTAGCCTCTGAAATAAATTATATTATACTACAATAAGCCTTCCAAAAATAAAGAGCTAGTAGCTTTGATAGTCAACAAAAATTCACAGCCCTCTGAATTCTGTAAACTGTATTCATCAGCTTCCCACTGATTTTGTTACAGCTAAACAAGTGGTTTTGTCTTCAAATTATTCCCCCTACAATCTTAGGCTCCCTTCGTTTTCTGAAGGCTTCATCTCACAAAACCCACAATGGCACCAACCTTCAGAAGCAGGGAGGACCCAAGAGAAAAAAAAAAGTCATCAGAAGAAACTTCTGTTCTTCAATCCACAGCATTTCTATAGGTCAGGTGCTCATTTTCCTAACAGCCAACATAGCTCAAAAATCCAATACAGCCATGGGCAGAGAACAAAGAAACTATTTTATGACAAACAGTGCAACAAGAAAAGGAATGAGAAATGTTAAATTCATTTTTTAAGGTTTGCTAGCACTGACAGTTTGACCCGTTAGGTAGTTGAAATATTAATTAATACTCTGACGAAGCTGCAACATATGTTAGAAAAAAAATCTTCAAGCTCCACCAAAATTAACAGTGCTAAAAAAACACCCCAGGTTCTCCATGCATGAAAGCAATATTCAGTGTTACACTAATTTTTTTTCCCAGGGTTGTTTATTATTCTTTTCAGAAATAAGCTACAGCAATAATTCCAGGAAACAAATGAACTGAACAGTAGCACTCTGACTCGCACTGTTTCCAAACTCAGAATCCCACAGCTTTGGATGCCAGCAGAACTGTTCCTGTATGCAAGTAAAATTTCTGATGCTATGTGTATTTCTACCTCTATAAATGAAAATGAATTTTGGTTATCTTGGGAAACAGTAGATATTATCTTATTACAACATTCTTCAGATAGGCATCCCATGCATGCAAATACAGAAGTGGAAGAAATGTAATTCCACTGAAAGGCTTCAGAATAAGCCTTTTCAATGGGATGTGAAGTACATGTGGCAGTGGGGAAGGTTTTCTGTACTACCACCATGTCCCCTCCCAGGCTGTAGTGCAGGAAAACGATTCCGTTTTCATTACCCCTTTGAAAAGACAGATCAATTAATGACAATTCTGTCTGTGATTTATGGCAAGGCCTGTCAGCTGCATCACGAACATCACATGAACCAGTCATACATTAACCACAAAGTTCAACCTTCCCTGATCAGAAATGGATCAGCCCTAGCAACCCACAGCTGAAACGAGCAGCGCTGACACCCGTGCTCTAAGCCAGCAAACCTTCTAGGCAAGCAATGTTCAGGGCAACAGAACAGCTTTATTATTCATTGTTTTTATTCTGCTCCTCTTTCCTTATTCCATTCTTCCCAGGTAATGACTTTTTTATGCGTAACCACTCAACAGAGAAGAACACAGATCCAATCAATTGCTGCCAGTCTCCAAAGTAAGCTTTGAAGAGATATTACCTGGAGGTCCTGGAGCTTTTTGTTTACAGTTCAACATTTACTCTCAGCAGCCATTTCCCCTTACAAAGATCAATGCAAAAATCAAAGCATGCTTGCAGATATGAATGTAGTATATTTTAACAAAAAGTTAAAAAAAAAGTAAATTATAACATTTGGGTTTAATGAAAAAAAATGAACAAGTTGGCAACAGAGCCAAATTCTTTTTTCAGTAAGAATTTAATGTAGGAGAAGTATATTTAAATGAAAATTGAGGACAAAAGGAATAATTGCAAATAAGAGCCAAGAATACTCACAGCAACATATAACCTAGTGATTATTAGGTTTTCTCTGAATCCCACACACTGCTAAAAGAGGGATCCATCACACTTGTAAAAAATACATACATTTCTACCTGAAAATTATGGGCCCACTGAGACCTAAGATCACTGCAAATTTAGGAGGCCCAATGTCCCTGCTGTCCCAGTTTGCTACTTGGAGCATTTCTGTTCCTCATCTCTTCTGCTGGTGGTTGGCAGAACTCCTCTGTCTCCTGCCCTAGAGTGGTGTCACTCAGGTGCAGCTTTGGTTGTACCCTACATGTCTGATTTCCCTCAGGAGCTCCAAGAAGGCGACTACCAATTACTGCAAAAGCAAAACAGAAATTGAAGAGAAATTTGACAAGCAGAGACGTGCCCAGAATAAAGAAAGAATGAAGAACAGAAGAAAAGAAATCTAAAAATACAAAATTAGAAATATCTTCCACACAAAAGAATGTAAAAAAATGTTTACAACATTAATCTGAACCAGCAGAAACTGGAATAGCCTATAATAAATGGAAAGAGACTGAAAAAGAAGCAATTTTGATACTATGGCAAAAAATGCAAAAAATGCTCAAACATGAGAAGATGCTAAAAAATGCTTCCATCTACTGGCAAAGATCCAACTCTTAACTACACTACAGATCCTCTATAATGTGCTACCAGTGAGAAGATGTCTTTGAGTAGGCAGGGAGACATTTGCAGCCATTTTAAGGCATTTCATTATTGCTGGATTAGTTGAACTAGGCATTATCTTAAATGCAAATCCAAATTTCAACACTGGTATCTTCACTTCCTACCTTGTCTACACTCTGGAAGTATCAGATGGGAGATTCAGAGACTACAGACAGGGAATGTGTTCAGGCCCCAACTCTGCAAGAAAATAGAAACTACAACAAGAAATACCATAGCAGGGGGTTACATTAACAGGAAATCAGTGTACTTAAAGGGGGAGACAGGTGGAAAGTTTCAGGACACACATCAGAAATGTAAAATTAATTATTTTATCTGATCAAGCAATCTGGAAGCTAAACCTTCACAAATGAAAAAGAGGGTTCTTCACTCAAAAATAATGCTTGGAATAATGGTGGCTTACCACATGCCCAACAATTTTGTCCCCAGACATGGAATTCTTTCTACCTAGCACATGCCAAATGAAGGGAAGTGCAGGCATTACAAAGTGTTTGTGACACAGCAGTAGCAATAACTGTCACACACCTGAAAATGCCTGCAATGGCAAGGATTTCAGATTAGGCTCCAAATTAAGCATTCCAAAATTAAGTGTTCTATTAATAAATTAAAGTAGTAGTCATTCAGTGCAACCAGGGGAAAAAAAGTTTTCAAAATTCTAAGTTATTAAAGGAAACTCAGCAAATGACAACAGATTTTTTTTAAATGCATGGTCTATACCACAGTTCCGATTAGAAAAATCCAATTAAAACTCACCACAAATCCATTTATTGAGAAATACTAAATACAGCAGCAAAAATGAAACGTAACAAATACAAAGAAGTTATGGTTACTGCTAATCCTTTCCCTGCACCAAAAGCTCAAGATGACCAAGCACCCTTCAGCTTTACTTTCCATAATTTGCTACTGCGCAATGTAAATGCACCGAAGAGCAGGATGGGCCATGGTAGACTACTTCTGTGTAGCACAACACTTTGTACCAGCTCACTGCCATGAATGCTGACAAAAGATAAATTACTGCAACTGACCAAACAGAGGTGGACAATGCTTAAAGCAGAACAGTCTCTCTAATTATTTCACCAATATTTGCATCTTTCCCCTTGACTCTCCCCCATGCCATTTTAAAGCCATTATTTCCACTCTTGTCTCCAGCCAAGTTTCCATAAGGAGACATTCACACATGCCTGAGCAGTAGTAAGGCAGTCAAAAGAGCAGCAACTTCAAAGCAGCATTATAGGAAGTATCACAGCCAAAAGTAACGGGAGACAAGACAAACTACAGCAGCATTATCAACCTTTGTGCTCCAGAAAATAAAAGCAGCTCAACTGAAAAGGACACCTGCTTTATAACCATTTACAGTAGAAATAAAATTCCACTTCCTACCCTTTTTTTACAATTTCAAGGAGAAAGCAATTGATTTGTTTTCCTGACACAACCCCCAGCCTTGCCAAGCAGCCTCAGCTCGCTGCAGAGGCTGGGCCTCAGCACCTGGAGACAGGAACCAGCTCCTGCTTATGTAACTGCTTTTGATGCCTGGAAAAGGATCCATCCCTGCCCTGGGGAAGAACAAATAGATAGGTTTACACCGCAGTGCTGCCTTCCACGCAAGTTTTTCCAGAGGAATACAGCTGGAAAAAAATAAAAAAGAGAAAAATCCTTTCCTGAGCTTACTCATATGCTCATAGAAGTCACTTCAAAATGTGCTAGTTTATGCATCTAATGTTTTATAACACTTTGTTTCATGCAACTTCCAATTTTAAAATACTGTAAAGCAGAAAAAGCTAATGCACAGTGCATTAAACATAAATTTAATACGAAATCATGTATTTTAATTTGTGCATAGGTTCCAAGTAATGTTATCAATGTAACAACATAGGTTTTTTTTCAATTAATCCATTTAACATACTGATCTGAAGCTGTTATTTATCTTCATTCAAATACAAACTAAACATATAGAACAAGTAGATTTATGGAATGTTTTTCATGTTTCAGTATTTGAGAAGGTTCTGACTCTGATGTTTAAAACATCTGAAAAATAAAATTATTTAAAGCTGCACATTCTATTTCAGAGTGGATTAATCCTAATAATTTATTAATTTTTCTTATTTCCAATGTAGGGTAGAAACAAGAATGAAACCCAAACAGACTCAACATTGTTTCAGATCTTTCTTAGATTTGGGCAATAAGGGAAGAACTGATTGAAGTCCCCTAGAATCTCTAATCAAAAACTTACAACTCCTAAGGAATTGTCATTTTCATAAAGCTCACGAAGGGCTGACACAAGTGCCTGACACGCAGAAGTGCCAGTGAGCAAAAGCTAATAACAAAACCCAGAACTGCCACACAGTCAGAATGGGACAGATCAAAAGGACAACGGGCAAGAAGGGAAACTGCTTTGCTGCCATTTACAGCCCATCAATTCCGAGTTGTACCCATCAGGGAGAGAAGCTGCTGGAAGCAACATAGTTTATACATTCAGCTGCTCTTTAGAGAACGGACCATCCAAAGAGGCAAAAACTCTGAAAGACTGCTGGAGAGCAGTCAGGCAGCTACTAACACCACCTTCATCAACAGGCTCTCTTTCCAGCACTCCTCTGGTCATCTCTGCTCATCTGATACCTGTGTCACACAATAGTGTTCTAAATTCTGACATAACTTTTAAAGAAATATCATAGACACCAAACAGTTACTATTTCTCAAATCTTATGTTACGTAAAACTGGATTACCATACCTCCCTGAAATAAATACAGACTTCTATCTCATACTCTCTTCTCCCTGAAATTACCTCTAAGTAGGTGACTTAACTCCCATTTTGTGTAGACCTTTATATTGGTATTCACACCAAACACATTATAAAACACTGCTGTCAAGAGTAGCAAAGCTCCCTGCCACGTTTGTGATCATGACCTAAACATCACTGCTGATGCCCACAGTGCATTATATCTTAAGTCATCTGTAGCTAGTAACTCACTGGATACAACTCAACAATCCATGGCAACAGTGGGTACTGAAACAGCCATTTGTGAGCCCGCATCTCACTTGTGCTGAGGGCCATTACCATGCTTGTAACAGTGCTGAAGGGACTGAGCTCTAACCACCAGAAGCAGGCAGTAACTTGCATTTAGGTGCACTGTAAAGCTTTTTTATTTTCACTGATATACTGTGCCACTGAGGCAATCAGGACATCCACCTGAAATTTATGTTGGGCTCCAGGAAGTTTTATTTATAATACTAAGTGCCCATAATTCTGTATCTCTGTTAGCAGTCACAGGAAATAAAGATTTAACAGACAAAACCCAAAAAAATTTGAAAGCCTTCCTTATTAATGAGTTATGAGTATTAATACAGTTACCAGAAATCTTACAGAGCTCTACGAACTCCAAATTCTTCTAAACTCAGATGTAACATTTCTCAGATCAAAATTGAGAAGCCTCTGCCACTTCTGTCCACTGCTAGAGTGGTCGATTCTGCTCAGCCATGAATCCCCACTTCTTTACCACTCCTTCTTAGCCTGCAGCATGCTCCTGTTTTCTTCAACTGCAAGGATCCTTTCCCCTCTGACCTTCCTTCCCCATTCCAAACAGAAATGGAAGTCTTTAGAGGGTTAGCCATCAAAAAAGAAAAAAAAAAAAAAACCCACATGGCTAAAATAACAGCCACATCCTAAGACACTGTCCTAACTGCCAAGCTGCCTCCTATCCCTCATCATTACTGACCATCACTAAGCTCCTTCACAAATTCATTTAAACTCCCAGCCTTGTAGCCTGAAACGCCATTTTCCGACACATACACTGTGAGTATTCAGCAACTAGGACCACCTCCCCCAAGCAGCTCAGTATTTGAAACCTCTAGTGAAGACAAGTTTTGTTGAATACATAGGAGGCACTGCTACACAGTTTCTCAAATTAGAAGGTACAGCTACATTTAAAAGCCATCTGTACATAAATGAAGCTTAATGAAAAAAAAATATATATAGCCACAAGGGATATTACAGGAAATTAGTAAGGGAACAAACCCACTACGTATACGTTTAGCTATTGCCCATGAGTCTCAAGAAACAATTTCTAATTGGCACTATAATAAACTCCACATTTATTCTACATGAATATACAAAAAGAAAATCTATGAGCAAATTCCAGAGATGGCTTCAAATGCATTTTACAGGTGACTTGTTAAGTGAAACCAAGGTAAATACAATATAGAAGCTATTAAGCCAGTACACCAATACAATTACTTGAAAGCAGAAAAGCACACAGGTGTACTGATGCTTAAGTAACAACCTTTTAAAGTCACATTTATAGAAGAGTCAAGAAAGAACTGTGAAACTCATGAAATACACTAGGTTTTATGCAGCCTTCATCATTTATACAAAAACACAGTATGAAATTACTACAATCAATGCAATCTGGTGTTTCAGCTAAGAGACTGTTACAATATACATGCTATTTAAAGTAATCTGTTAATAATATAACCTAAGAAGTGGGCTTTGGATGTACTTTCAAGTTCCCAAAATAAGAGACCATTAGAGCTCATTTTGATTTAACCAACATAGCATTTATAATGTACCTTTTTAACAGAGTGACAACCAACATGCCCTGCTGCACTATCAACGTGGCTGGGCAAACAGAAACAGCAGCTGTATACTGGAGTAAAAAGCCCAAAAAGGGTGTAAATCAGATACCTGTGCCTTTCTCTACAAAACAGTCTCAGAAGCAAGCTATTTCCAAGCCACAGCATGTATTTCTACAATATCAAAGGAGATTGTGCAATTTCAAAAACTGCAAGATAAATTTTAAAAAAATCACAGACAAAGAGAGAACCTTCCTCTTACATTGTATCAATTTATATTAAATGTTCATTTATCTGCATTATAGAGCAGACAGGGAATAAAATATACATTGGCATGACTGGTTTGCTGGATATATTTTAACCATAATTTCTGTGTCTCCTCCAGCCTACAAAGAAAGCTCAGTATTCACAGCCTCAGTAATATGAAGAGGACTTACATACTGGTTAAGTGTTCAGATGCTGCCACTTTTCATGTGCTGTGTCTTTAATCTAATCTCTGAAAGAAATTAAGATTATGGGATTATATTGTTAATTTACTATTCTTTGTGCTCATATGTGTGTGTGTGTGTATATATATATATATATATATATATCTGTCATGAAAATTAGTATCTACACAGTAAAAACAAATGCAAGTGACTGCCCTCCAAGGGAAAGCAAGCTGCTCTATGCATTTTGGCAGCAACCTGCTGGGCAATCAATACCCACACAGCTCTGGAAAAAATCCCCAGAATTATGGTGTTATGTGAGAAAGATGGGATTAGTGCAGAGAGGGAAGGAAGGGAACAGATACTGTGGGGTAAAAAGGATTTACATCTACAGAAGAACAATATTCTTTCATTCCACAGATGGTGGAACAAAATGCTTACTAATATAGTATCTTCAAGGAGTTGGATACATATAACATCAGATAAGATTTTCACTATAATAAACTCATTCAACACATCTTCCAACTTGAAACAAAACATACTTCTTTCCATCTCCAGATCATGGAAGAAATTCCCTCCTACTTACAAAATCCTTCACAAAATCTAAAGAATAATGGGTGGAAAATAAGTCATAGCCATCAGAAACGAATCTGGAACAGATTCCCAGTGTTTCAGCTCCTTTATTACTGGTTCCAGCACACTGTACTGACTCAATCCAAGAATCACTGAACTCTAAAGCACCAGGTTAATTAAGCCCAGTTCTCTGTCCTCAGTATTGGATGGTGTCAGGCAACAAGCTCTAAAAAGACAGGTCAGCACCACCCCTACACAGCAGTTGGTGGGAGTGATACACAAGATAAACTCTTCTTCCTTATCACCCTTATTTAAGAGTCACCAGCACAGTTATCCACCTCTCTTCTGCAATAAACCACAGCAGCCCACTTGCCTTTGCCTCTGTACAACACCTGCAGAAAAATCAAATTGCACCTCTTCACTCACTGCACTTCCCAACCTGGCAGAGAAACAAGATTAATTTCATTTTGTTTAAATTGATATGCAAAGCTCAGAGCTGCAGAACTTGAAGTGGGAATACAAATTCAATTCTGCCAGTCAGCTTCAGCAGATGACTGGGGCAGGGTTTACCTTCACCCCCACACTCATCACCAAAGTGCACTTCAGAGATACTGGATGTGTGGCACACCCAAGATCAGAATGAGGTCTGTGCACCACACAGACCAGAGGAATCTACATCCTCAGAAACCAGGACCCATATTTTACTATTATTGACACCAGTCTTCAACCTTGCTCCTGAATTTCAACAATTCAAAATAAGAGAGAGGAAAAAAAATTTAAGCTGTTGAAGAAGAAAAGGAAATAGATGAGAGAATTATTTCATTTACTGGGTTAAAAGAAATGTAAGAGAAGCACAGTAAACAATAAATGAGAAACAAAAAACAAATCTGAAAATATCTACATTTTTTGTCATGTACTATTGTATAAACTTCCAATTATCTGACTGGCCAACTGGTCAACCAATAAATTTTATGCATATTCATATGATGTGCCAATTCTTCTTGAATTTATAGTAACAACATACACCATAAAATCATAGTTTCAAATGGCTTAGCCTTTATTTTAGTGCTCCTAAGTCAATCTTCTAGCTCACACTTGGAGTGCAAACAGGTAAGACAACATGTACACCGAGTTCAAAGCAGAGTTTTGACACAACAAAACTGAACCTGGAAACAAGAAAAGCTCCTCTAATACTCAGTGTCATTCACAGATAAAGAAGGTATTATGCCATTTCAAAAGCTCTTTGAACTTCTTCTTCCACTGAACATTTACCAACTTCTTTTAAGTGCACCACACTGCTTTTTGGAAAAAAGTACCACTATATGTTCTTCCATTGATAATGTGCTATGAATCTGCTGAAGTATTTTACCTGTATTACTTCCCCAAATAAAATTTTAAACTTGGAGTGAAATAGAAATGTTGTACCCAAATGTGTATGACGTTTGAGCCCCATTATTTATGAAAAAAGGCTTCAGTATATTGTAGAAATAAATAAAAATTTTCCAGTTACAGCATTTTTTAAATCTGCAAGAATCCAGAAGGCTGTTAAGTACTACTAGAGCAGCTAGAGCTCTTCTGTAATTGATAGAGCACACATGAATCTCTGATCCAAGTATGGCCTAAATTTCAATTTATCACGTGATAGGAAATGTCCTCTGGATTCTTTATATGCTGGGAAGAGAAATGACAAGTTCCCCACAGCTACCATTTTACTAAACAAAAAAGGAAAAAAAAATCCTCTTCTATAAAATTTTAGAACAAGTAGTCAATAAGGAAAATTCTGAAACACTACCAGTCAGCATGGTAATAATTTGGTATATAGCCTTTCTTTTCTAGCTCTTAACTGGACAAGGGATCTTCTCAGCTCAAGCAAAGTACAAAACACTTCAGGCATCTTTGATCGTGCCTAATTCCTCTAATGAAGAATAGCTGGGAAACAGCCCTAAATAGTTATCAAACTGAATTCTACAACATTTTCACACACAGAAAATAGCAGATGAAGAAACACTTCCACAGTTTTTGTATATAGTTTGTGTACATTAGGATTTAGTGCTTTTTGTAACTACTGCAAAAATCAGTTCAGCTCAAGTCAAGCCAAAAACCAGGGAGACACCAACGAAGGCACATTTACTGCACTGCCTTATGTACAAAATCATCCCCTACACAGGCTTCAGCAGCACTGTCTAAAGCACCAGCTGATGCCTCAAGCCTCCATGGAAAAGCTTTCCACCTCTGTCACTATGCTGGAACCAAACTGGAACAGAAATCCAACATAACAGCATTTGAAAAAAATGTTAATGGGCAATACCATTTCCAAATGTAAAGCCCTACTCAAGTCCACTACGCCATCAGGTTCTTAAAAACAAAAGTTCATCAAGCTTCCTGTGGATATTAAAAGGGGAAGGGGAAGAAGTATAGGAAACAAGAAGCATGCAATAAAATTCTTGACAGGCAAACCTAGACAATCCCAGCAGAGCTTCCTGGAATGCTTCTGGACCTTCACTGTATTCCCTTAAGTAACTGATGCTGTTAATACCCCACTGATTCACAGATAGGTTTGTAACTTCAGTTGCCATCAAAATATCAGAGGTACAGTATTAACAATATTAACACATACAGCAAGCAAGACAAAAGATATTTATATATTCTATATACAACACAGAGACATAATATACAGGGGTATAGCTATTAGCATTTTCTGAAAAAAAATCCATATGAAAGTTGGTAATTTCTACTCAAGAAACATAGAGACAGACAAAAAACCCATGCAAGTGGAAATCCAGCACTCAAGTCCATGTTTTCCTTTGCTCAGTGTACACTGGGGACAAAACATGTGAAAAGTTCAATATATCAACACCAAAACTTCAAAGCATAACACAGGTCACACTGCAGCATATTGACATTTCCAAACGATCCAATTTCACATGAAAACAAAACAATGTTGAAGTTTCCTAAAGCTCCCTTTTCCCCGGCCTTCATAGCTAACACTCTTGCCTTAGTTTATCCTCAGACTGAAGATATCACACAAGCTAGCTCTTCAGAGAGTACTCCAGCTCCACACTTCCCAAAACACAGATGATCTACAGGTTGTGACTCCACACCTGTTTTTCACATAGTTTATCACCTTTTTTTTTTTTGCCTTTTTATTTTTAGTGTAGCAGAACTATGCTTGTGCAAATCTCAGCTGACTGGTCTTGTTTCTTTATGTTCCCTCTCCCTTGAGCACATCTGGATGTAAGAATAGGGAAGGAACAATTTACCCTCTCTTGACACACTGAAGTTCCTGGCCATGCACTGCTTGCCTTCAACCTATGTTTTCAAATTAATTAGATTTCTCTAGTAACTACCTTTAAAATAGTTTAAGTGACACTTTATGGATTTCCTCTGCCACTCATGTTAAGCCTATTTGATGCTGATGTACTACTTGGAGGGCTGTTATTTCTGAAAAAGAAGTACCAATATTAACCATCTCTGCTTGTCTCTTGCAGCAATATAGCAGTAATGTAATTACTGATGGAATAATCCAGTAATAAACCAGACTGGAATTATTCAGTGAAAGAATACATATAAACTCACCTTAAAAGCATTTTTCCTATGCTACCTGTCTGCTATGGCAGCCTGAATAGCAGCTAAAAAGAAACTCAGCCAAAAAAATAATAAGTAGGAATGTACATAACTTGTATGTAAAAATAAAATTATTTCTAGAGATAAGACAAATAATTATTCTTTACATATAAATTATATTTGTGTGCATAATGCTAAAGGTCAATTACTTCTGTCACACTGATTTTTCAGTGTGCTATTTTTTTGATAACTATATATAGCATGTTTTGCTCTAGTGATTAGTCCAAAAAGTTGTATCAACATCTATCCTGAATTCGGTTTTTCCTGAATTCCAATTCATCAAAAGTATAAACTACTATGTCAATGAAGGATCCTTGATATATATTTTATATCTTCCTGTCCATCTGCATTAATTGACACAATTTTCCCAGTACTGCAAGATACAGCCAACACTTCTAGCTAACACAGAAGTAAAAGCTGCCTCTACCAGCTAAAATTCAATACTTTCTTCCACTTTTAGCCATTTACTTTTGATTTTCTATTGCTTATCAATACACAAAACTTTGTCAACTTATAGTACCACTGTACCTTTCACAATGCTTTAGAGAAACAACAGGAAGGAAAAGCAAACATATCAGTTCACATTTCTGTCCATTTAAAAGCCCAAGTCTCCTAAAGAATCACAAATAAAACCATAAACAGGCCACCTTTCAATTTCTTCAATCTCAATCACGTTACAAAAATAAACATTAGCCTTTATATAACACTTTCAAAGAAGCCTATGATTATAGCAGCATCTTACAACAGTGTTCTGGAAAAGATCACAGATTCATCAGCACACAGACTAACTGTGCACTGAAACTATCATTCCTCAACTGATTTTTGGTTAAGAAAATCAGTTTTATTGGGGATTCTCAGCTTAGTATATCAAAAAGATTTTTTTGATCAACAAAACATTAACAAATTCTTCCCAAAACCTCTTTTTGGCCAACCTGCATTCAAAAGCATAAGGCCACTACAATCCTTTAGCAATTTCCAGGTAGCTGCCTATAGATAGCCTGTAAACTGAAAAACAAGCAAGCTGTTTTCTGCCGAAGCTGGCACAGCAAGTGGACAGACTACAACAGACATTAAAAGCTTATCATTCTTTGGCCACAAGTTTTAATACTGCATCTTTGTTCAGTCTCTACCTTTGTTCCCTGAGACAATCACAGCCAGACTTTATGCCAAGCTAAAAAAACTGTATTTCATCTAAGCCTTAGCCCCAGGCCTCAGATCCTGAAATGAGTGTGTGTTTGAAAGTATTTAATCCCCAGCCTCATAACTGACTCAAAGCTAACACACAAAAATAACACCCAAGATCAGGAGTCAGCACGGTGGTTTTGGGGTGGGTTTCTTCCTTTCTCACACACTGAAGGAGGCACCATAAAGCAGTGCAAATAAATCACAGTGTGTCAGAACACCGTAACTTGTTCAGGGCTGATCAGGGCTCCAATTAGAGAGGGAGGCTTGTTTGAAATTTTAGACCCTTCTTCAGCTTCCATTTCAGATTCCTCAAACCTCCGAAGAGATTTTTAAATTTGTCTCTCTTGGGTCAAGGAGACTGTTCTTCTCATTTTGCATCACATGCCATAACTTTATAAAAAGAAGCATGCGGAGGGCTCAGGCAGTAACAAAGAATTTGGATGTTTGAACCATTGAAGGTGTATCTAAAATCTGGATTTGTTCCATGCAATCAAAACTTACTTGGTAACAGAAATTGATTACAATGTTTTAAACCCTCACCTAATCAGTTAAATGCTGCCCAAAGAAAATAAAAGTTTTTATTCAGGTATAGCATCTATTTTATCACTGCTATTTTATTTATTTTTATACGGCTCCTTCTGGGTTTGAGTTCAGTCTGGACCCGAAAATTGAGGGCAGTGTTATTCAGAAA
The DNA here is from genome assembly GCF_963662255.1 of Cinclus cinclus. Taxonomy (NCBI): domain Eukaryota; kingdom Metazoa; phylum Chordata; class Aves; order Passeriformes; family Cinclidae; genus Cinclus; species Cinclus cinclus. The sequence goes on along the minus strand of NC_085053.1, from coordinate 25,156,193 downwards.
TTCTAATCTGAGACAACCACACTTAATAAGACAGACAGAATTCAGCTAACTTTTAATATCTGAACTGAATGAAAATATGTGAATGAATGAAAAACCTCTGTCATAAAATAATAAGGAGTATCTTGTCTGTTAAGAAAGATCATTAACATGAAAACATAGTCTATCAATTTCCATCTGCTACTTGTTTCTCTGTATGATAAAGAAGATAAAACATTTCTTGAGCCACGCTCTGCCATAGGCACCTATTTAACCATAACATTTATGAGCAAGAAACTAGCCCACCTCTGCTAAAAGTCAGACATGCCAAGAGTGCCAGTTATTCTTAGAGTGAGACATGACCACAATTTCACGTAATTAGAGATGTTATAAAACGCATCCCGCCCGCTCTCCCCATCCCCCTCCACCACTACCACCATTGCAGGAGTGACTTGTTACACATCGCGATGAGCAAGTAACATTCCGTGCCCGGGGAGAGAGCGGAGATCAGGCCATAAAAAGGGCACTAAATGCGAACAGGGATCCTCCCCTGCCCGTGCCAGCAGCCGCGGCTGCCCAGGCACAACCTCGCCCTGCCCCGCGCCGGCACCCGGGGCGTCCCGGGGGGAGCAGCAGCTCCTTCCCAATCCCCGGGACCGCCGGCGCGGGGAGAAAGGTGCCCGGGCGGGCGGGTCACCCAGTCCGGACGCCCGGGGACGGAGGGGGAATGGCAGGGAGGGGGTGTCGGAGAACCACGGCGGCCGCCGGGGAGGGCTGGGGGGCGACCGCTGCCTCCGCCTTGGTGGCGTGCGGAACACAAGGGGGAGGGGGCGCCCGGGGCCGGCAGGCGCAGGGCACAGTCGGCGATACGGCGGCTCCACTGAGGCGCCGGAGCCCTCCCCGCCCGCCCGCGGGACCTCGCTGCGGGCGACAGAGGCCTGGGGAGCGGGGTACCCCGGCCCCCGGGCGGCCCGCCGGACGCCGCTCACTCACCTCGGGAGGCAGCAGGCGCCGCCGGGTCTGCATGGCGAGGGGGATCCCCCGGGTCGACCCCGGGAGCGCTGAGGGCCGGCGCGCCCTCGCCGCCGCCAGCCGGGCTCGCTCGCTGCCTCCGCGGCCAAGGCCGCCGCAGCGCCCGGCAGCAGCGCCCCCTGCCCGGCCCCGGCGGCAGCGCACGGCACTGCGGCACCGCCGGGGAGGCGGCGCGGAGCTGCCGCGCCCCCGCCCCGCGCCGCGGGGTCCGCGCCGACAGCACCGGGCACCCACCGCCGCCACCGGGCGCTGCCGGTGCCCCGCGGCCGAGGGACGCGACTCCGGGCACCGGCTGCGGTGTGTGTAGCGTGACCGCTCCACAAAACGTGGTCAGAAGGACCCGAGGCTGGGAGCCGAACGTGTTATTTTGCCATTTCATGTTGAGCGTCCCTACAGTCGGAGAGGGACGCACCATCCTGCGGGACGCCCTCGGCAGCCCCGAGAGGTGCGAGGCCCAGAGCCATCCGCTGGCAAAAACGTTCAATCCTCAGCAAAGAGATTTACAGAAATTAAAAAAAAAAAAAAAAGAAGAAAAAAAAAAGAGAAAAAAAGGAAGCACAACACACACAAAAAATTAGACAAAACTAAACAAACCCAAAACAAACAAAAACACCAACCCAACGCCCACCAAACGACACGAAACAAACACGCTCGTTCCCCACAGCAGCCGCGATGGCGAGCTGACAGCTTACGCCAGACCGTGCGTGATACGGCGCCCGGAGTCTCACCCCTCCTCTCCCCAGGAGGAGGCGGCGGCCCATGGCGGGAGCGGGACTGTTCGCCTGGCTGCGGGCGCTCGGGAACTCCGGGAAATGTCACTCCCCGCCTGTGCAGCGGGGTGGGCTGGGGGCGGCCGGTCCCGGGTCTGCGAACCGGCACAGCGCGCCCTCACCGCCGCCTGCAGCCTCAGCCGGGCGGGCGAGCGCCCAGCGCCTCAGGAACCTCTCGCCTCAGGAACCCCCCATCCCTCACCTCACGAACCTCTCGCCTCACGAGCCTCTCGCCTCACGAACCCCTCACTCCTCGCCTCACGAACTCCTCACCTCTACCTTCAGGAACCCTTCGCCTCACGAACCCCTCACCTCCGCTCCCCCTCAGGAAAGGCTCGCTTGGTACCAGGAGAATGGGAAGGAGTCGCTGTCCCCTCACCTTTGTGCAGGTCTGTGACCTCCCAGCCGCAGCAGTGCCATGTCAGCTCAGGAAGAAGGGAAAGGTGAGTGTGGTGGCTGCTAATGCAATTGCACGGCCATTCCCTCTTCCCAGGCCTTCACACTTACAGGCCATCATTTTCCAGCAGGTTGGGCTTCTCCATTAACTTCCCACATATGTCAGTGAATGCAGTGTAATGAGCCCTGGTGATAAAATCTAGGCCTCCTTGCTCCAAGAGCATCAGCCCATCCCGCTTGAAATGAAAGGGAAGCACTTAATGTTTATTCATTGATTCTGGTGGAACTATGTGCTTTTCAAGCAAAAAATATGAGATACTCCCAATCAACTGAATCATCAATCCATGGGCAAGTAGCTGAGGAGATAAAAAATGCTCATCCATCATAGCTGGGAGTAAGCATGTTAATGGAGAGGAAATTTATTTTCTCCCATAAAGCATTCCTGGTTAACCCCAACTTGCTATCTCTTCAGCAATTAGTGTTGTCATACTTGTGAAGCACAGATGAGGGGTTCAGACTGGTGCAATACACAATTACTGTCCTCAAAATGGTTCTCATGAAACATCTCAGACTGATAAACACAATATGCCTGACCAAAAAAAAGGGAAATTAATTAAAGAGTGAGTGGTGTAACACTCCGTAACCTCTGGCCAAATGCATGCAAGTACGTAACTTTGCCATCTATGAATGTCTCACAGAGGCATATTGCTACCATAATTTTGTCCTACTTTTATTCCTCTGGACACAGCCATTCATTGAGATGTCTTCTCACCAAACACAGAGAGGCTTTTCCTGAAGGGTATCATAACTGGCTGTTTTGCAAGAAGGCTGTCACATGAAAGCATGCAAAGCAGGAGTTAGGAGCAATGGGAATCATCTCTGTGAGTTAAGGTGATGGGACATGGTCTCATTCCCCCATCCCTCCTGGGCATCTTGGATGCCACATGACTTGTTACTAGTGAAAATGTATCTAGAGGAGCAGCAAACTCCACAAACTCCAGGGTGCTGCTCCAGGCAGTTGTGATGCCAGACACCTGAGCTTAGAGCAGGGACATAGCCCATCCTGTGTTCTCAATGTGCTCTCTCTGCTAGAAGAGGAAACGTTTCAATACTGATTGTGAGAAACACTGTGTACAAACCAAACCAATAATTTTGACCCCAAGCCACAGCAAGGCTGTAAGTCATGGACCATGACCTTTCACTTGGCATAAGAGTCCAAGTTACAAACTCTCCAAAACACATCTGCAGCTTCTCCACGTCTGTGAGCCTCCAAAGCATTGTCATAAGAAATGGGGCCTGGTACTATCCCACGTGACAGCTTGCTATTGAGCTTACCACCTCTTTTCCCAAGTATTTTGCCACTTTTTCCCAGAGCTTTATGAGAGCAGAGGAAAAAGGAGAGCAGAGAGAAGAGGATACTCCAATTTGCAAAAGGGAGGGGATGGGAAAAGGGGTGAGAGGACTACAGTTAGAAAGGTGAGGGGAACATCTGAGGTGCCCTGGTTGCAGGGATCAGCACAGAATTCCAGGGTCTATACAAAGCTGTGTGTAACAAGGTGTGTACACTGGGATCTAGGAGTTCCAGGGAATTCTAGGGATTCAAAATGTAGTCTTGAACAGAGTAATCTTTGAACAACAGAGTTAAGGACAAAAAATAGGATTTTTTTAAACTACGTGTTTAATCTTGCAGAAACCCGGAGAAAAGGAAGTCTCATAATGGCTTCACTCTGCTCCTAGGCAGAAATAGTGGAATGCTTAACAACAGTGTAGGAAAGGCAGAATACCTCAATAACTATTCCTGGTCTGTTTTTGGGGAAGAGCCATATGATACACAAATATCAGATGATGATGATGATGATGATGATGATGATGATGATGAAATACATTCCATTACAACAAGCACTGAGAAGGATGCCAAACAGAAGCTTATGTAGCTGGCTATCAGCAGGTTCAGGTAACTTGCATCCAAAAGTTCTAAAAGCACTGGCACAGGGTATCTTTAGACCATTAATGTTGATTTTCAATAAATCTTAGAACACTGTTAAAGTTCCAGAGGACTGGATGAAATATTGCACCAGTATTTTAAAAGGGTAAACAAGGTGACCAAGGTAATTACAACCTGCCAGACTGACAAGAATTCTGGGTAATAAAATGGGACATTATCTACATTACTTGATTAAAAAAGAATTAAAGAGTGGAAACACAATAAATGCAAATTAATGTGGAAAATAAATCTTGTGAAAATAATTTGATTTTTAAAATGGCATTACAATTTTGGTTGATGATGGTAAGTAGGTCTGCAAAATATTTGTTCTGGTAACTTGCAGCATTTTAATTAAGAAGCCAAAATGATACTGACTCATCACAGCACTTATTAAACTGTTGAGACTCTAACTAACTGACAGTTACAGAGTGGGGAAATAAAAAGTCATCATGAAACAATGTGTTTCTGCATCCTATGGCAATTAGTTCTACACTGCATTGTACTGATATTAATGGTTTTAAGAAAAACATAAAATCATCACTTAAAGAGTTTGCAAGTGATGTAAGCAATGGGAATTCATAAATAACAAGTCATACTGCAAAGTATCTGAGACAGCTTGGTAACAAGTAATGTGCATTTCTGTACAGCCAAATGTAAAAATATGCACCAAGGAATAGAGGGAATGAATGCAAGTTAATGCTCAAAACCCTCAAGAATCATCACATATAATCAGAAGAAAATAAGCAGGTGGTGTGGTGCTCTAGTCACAAGGATAATGCAGTCCTTAGGTTTATAAACAGGAGAATATAGAAAGATGTCTGTATTAATTTTTCTGGTACTACTCCCACTGCTCCTGAAGTCTGAAACCCAAATTCCTTAATTCCTTAATAGAAAGTGAAAAAGAGATGGTTCTGAGAAGATCAATAACAATGATTTAAACTGGAAGTGAAAAGGTTCAATCTATTTTAGTGTCATAAAAGAAAGCGCAGGTGTGTCTCAGTCACAGGTTTTAAGGACTTCCAAGACTCAGTGAGTATATGCAGTATATTCTTCTTCCTTTGAGGTCTTCTACGAGGGAAGATAATTAATCACCAAGACAGTTTAGGACGGGACAAGCTGGATTTCCCAGCACTGGGAATGTCAAAATCAGGAGGTTGTAAAAACTTAATTTTAACAGAAGCAGGAGTTCAGTCCTCTAAGTCTGCTCCCCAGGAGGCAGAACTCAGTGTCTGTAGCTGTGGATTCTGGCTGCTTGGCTATGCAGAAGTTGATTTCCTAGGGCACTAAGAAATAACAACCTGTCATCCCTTTCAGCATCATCTGACACAGCTCATGTGCTGTTCAGCACATGATGGGAGCAGCCGTGGGGATGGCAATGTTTACAATGGTTGAAGGGATGGGTGGACTCGTTCACAGAAGGCAAAGCCTTTGAAGCATATTGCATGCCAAGATAACTTTTCTCACTCAGGAAGCCTGAGACATACATTGCTGGAAGCTGGGAGGTGACTCCTGACAAGTGTGACTATATGATTATCCTGCTACTAAACTCTTACTTTGGCATCTGCTTCTGGCCACTGTCACAGACAGCACAGTGATCTTGTGCCAAGCAGTCTCTCAGGTCCACACCAAAGCTGACCCACACCTGATCTCTGAAAAGTGCAGCAGGAAATTTGGTGTGAACAGCGAATAACATGATTGATAACATGCATTGCACAGGAGAGGGCAAGAACCAGTTGAGAGAACAAGAATTCTTAATATTAGAAGGTCAAAGGCTGACTTGGGCAGGGAATTGTATATAAAGCTCTGAATATCTCCAAAATCTGTCATGGAATCATTCAGGAGTCTCTCAGTCTCATCTGGTACCACCAAAAACCTAGGAAACCTTGCAGCAAAACGTTCATTACTTTCCCAACATAGTTCCTGATACAAGTGCTTAGCCTTCTAGTGATGTGCAAGATCTCGAGTAGGAAAGGCCTGTGCTATGAGCCTAAAGTCCAAGCCTCTTGAGTGACTAAAGCTTTTATTCATTGCTCCATGGAAGAAAATGTTGTCTTTTTTTCTGCACAGTTGCTAATAACTGCCTGCATGCCACACTCTGACAGAAACAATACTGAAAGTATTCATTACTAGTGAAGGGCTCAGTGATCGTGTTACCAGTTTTTGCTGTAAAATACACGCTCTTGCTGAAAACATCCTCTGAAAGAGGCGAGCAGACGGCGCTGCCGATTGCGGTGCTGTGGCTTTGCCCTCTAGTGGCGGAGGGACTGGCCCAGCTCCGGTGGTGTCTGCCTTTATAAGTTTTGATTACCTCATCAGCCTTGAATCTTTGATTTTTTCTAAATTCTATGCAGTCTTCATCCATTAAACTCAAGCACAACCTGCACCAGAACAATGTGAATCAATAAAATCCTTGGCTTAAGATTCTCAGAATCCTATATTAAGGTTAACTCAGTATTAGTGAGTCATATGATAAAGCCACTAATACATGGGCACTTAATTAATCTATGATGCATTTTCCACCAGATAGGACTTAATCTCTTGGAAGGAAAAAAGCCTGCTACGTCACCATCTCATTGTGTGAGTCAGTTTAGAGTCATTCCATACTGAATAACTATTCTTATTTTGTCCACATTAAATTTTAAATGTGCCATGTATCTTTAGGAGTTAATTAAAAAAAAAAAAAAAAGATTCCTTGGTAATCCTTTTCAACAGTAAACTCAATAGGTTATGCCTTTGAAAGGAGTATAACTTCTTTACTGTCTATGCTGGCTAAATGTTGAAATATCTGTCGTTCATCTGTCCATACACAAGACACTGGCCTAGAAGCTCTAAGAGATCTGTATCTGTTTTAAACCTCTATGGGAGCTTGAGCAAGGGCTTTGGACTTTAAGGACATCTCGATTTTTTTCTCTTTCTCTCCCTCTGGGACCCATTTTAGATTATCACACCAAACTTCATAAGGAAATAGCACTTATTCAATTAAATTGTTTTCCTTTCTCTCTCCCTTTCTCTTTCCTGTATCTTTAGGACCTCTTGGCCAATTTCTGCCACAGGTGGAAAGGTGGTAAGTCTCAAAGGAAATTTAGTTCTTACAATTTTTGTGTCAATCCGTGGCCAGACACAGAGAGGCTAATCCAAAGCAAGTCAAACACTGCTGGTCCATACTCAGTGTGACAGCAGGCAGTTTGTCAGTCAGTACCCTGGCCTGGCAGAGAATGTGGAGGGAACTGAAGTCATTGTGGCAGCATCCTGATCGTGGCAGGGCTGAGGTTAGCGCAAGGAAGAGATGAGAGGGTGAAGACAAAAATCCATGTGCATACTCTCTCATACTCACCGGACAACTTTTCAAGTTTTCAAATAACAACTTTGTTATTTGGACTTGGTATTTGAGTATGAGATATGATACTCGGGTAATTAGAAAGCCTCTACTAAGCAAGATGTCAAATTACAGGATTTAGTAGTTCCAATGAATAACTGGATCATTTAATTCTTATTGTTTATTTTGTTATTCATCTGTATTTAGAAGCCCTGGAAATGCTTAAGTACCTTTTTGATTACATTCCCATTCTGGCCAGAAGCTAGGAGTGGCTTTAGTGAATACTCGTGGGGTTCATATATTTGTGAGGCTATTCCAGATGAGCACGTCTGTGCTTAGTAACAAAAAACCTGCCAGGATCTGGAATCAGGAGAAACAGGTTCTTGTTCAACTCTTTGCTGCCTTGCTGAGTGATGTTTAACCCCCCTCATCCCCTCTCCCTGTGTGCAATAAAAGTAGTTATATCTACAGCATGAGTAAGTTTTCCATGAGTCCTTAGGAAGGTCTGTGAAACCACTTTGAGAGTCCCCAATGGGAAAGGTTATTATGATGATTACATGAAAAGCCATTATTTGGAAGATGTGAAATCACCACCTAAATATGTGCCTTCTGGTTCACTGAGAGAAAAGAACCTTGAGATTCAAAAATTAATAGGAGTTTGAAACATTCACTTCATCTACAGAACTTCATCTCCCTGAAATACTGACAGATGTGCATTTTCTATTTGAAGATCTGAAAGTATTTTACAAATAGTTGAAGCCTACTAGTTGCCCTGTGAGGATTAAACAACCTGCTCATTATCACTCAAAAAATGCACATAAGAGTTTGGCCTGGAATTGTAGAATTTCTGATTTTACAACTTATCCCATGTATATTGGGGTGTCTCTGGGTTGTGCTATTATTTAATTTCCTCAGTCATATAAAAGTCTTTTAAGGCTGGTAGTACTCCAGCAATAATGTTGGAGCTGTGCCAGAAGATGGCGGATAATAGGAGAATTGAGATTCTCATTGTTTGGATAAAAGTCATAATTCATGCCGGTTCAGTCTAAAGAAAACCTGCCTTAAATATGATATATTGGTGAGGAGGGAAGCCCAGCACAACTCTATAAAGAAGTATCTCACAACTTCTATAAAGAAGTTCCAGAGTTGTTGACAGCCCTACACACTTTTCCATGTGCACCATCAAATCTTCTACACTTCACAGCCAATACAAAGCACAATGGTGAAAAACAGGTGATTTTTAACTCTAAACCAGAAATGGCCCTACAATGGAGCTTAGAAGCTCACAAATAACATCTCAGGCATTTGTGTGGGCTTCAGTGAACATGCTTGAGGCACTCCTAGAAGCAAAGCTTATGCAATGTGCTAGCTGGGACCAAACCCCACCAGACACTGGCAAAGAGGAATTCCACCAGAAACAGTAGCACAGAGGATGTTTTGTGGAGGATTTTTGAATGGCCATTTTTGTGAACAGAAACCCACTCCCTTGAATGTTGGCGCTTCAGATGCAAGGAAAATTCTAAGGAAAAAAGAATTTTAGAGAAATTAAAACACTACAATTCAAACTTGACTTGATTTTAATTACATGTAGTGCAAAATAAAACTGTTGCAAATTGAAAAATCACACCAGCATTGGTATTATTAAATAACTCATTATTATGACTTTTGAAGTGATATATTTTGATGTGTCTTTTCTTTCGTTTCTTCCAGCATAACTGTATTCTATGACCAAAAAAGCTGTCAGAATTTTTTACAAATTCAGTACTCAAATCAAACAAATCTGTTCATCATTGTACTTGTATAAATGGAGACACATTTTACACAGAAAAACATCTAATCATTTTAAATCCTGTTTTAGTCTGTGATGTCTTGTAACAGTGAGTTCCATGCATTAATTGTGGTACTTTAAAAGTATTTTCTTCCAGCAGATGTAAATGCTTTACTGCACAATTTAAGTTGATACCCCTTCTTCCCCTCACGGAAGAAAAATTGTTCTCTATGTAACCCTCAATTCTGTTTATTTCTGCTATATACATCCTTTCCTTCTTCTGTACAGATTATGATGTTTTGAATTTATCTTTAAATCACAAGTTTCTCTGCATCTTTATATGGTGTCATTTTCAGTTTTGAATTCCTCAGTCCTGTCCCTATTGACAGGGTGAGGGTTATGGGCAGAGCTGAGGAGGCCGTGTTACTGAGTTAGAGAAGCTCTGCTGTTCTGTGGTGGTGTGGGAGGCACCTAAATAGAAATCGAAGTCCAAGGTGGGAACACAGACAAAATAAACAGGTGAAGGTCAAAAACTGCAATTTCTGACTCCCTGTATTGCTTGTGCTGCCAGAGCTCAGCGAACAGGGACACATCCCATCTCTGTGCCTCACAGACACTGGTGTGCAGCACTGGGGCCCGGAGGGGCAATGCTGTAATATCATTTTTTTCTCATTATTTCTTTCACCAGTTCCTCCAGATCCGCAGGTCTGTGAACCTGAAGGAGGAGAGGGAAAGCTGCCGGTCTCGGTAGGAGGAGAGAGGACGCAGGGAGGAGCCCGGTGAGTGCTGGGGCAGGGAGAGCCAAAGGATGGGGGACAGCAGCAGCAGTGATGCCACACATCTTCCATGAAGCTCATAGTTTCTGTTGGAGGTAGGAAATGCGTTTCAGAAAAGGTTTTCAGTCCAAGTGTAGAGTTGTCAAATTGTCTATAACCATGCAGCTACATCTTTCCAGTCTGGTTGGTTTTGTTGTTTGGGGGGCCTTTTGTTGATGATGTAAGTAAACAGAAGTATTAACCTTCGACTAGAGTACTTTTTTTTTTCTTTTCTTTTCTTTTTAATGCTTATGTGAAGGGTTTGATCTAACATGTATATGAGTCTACTCTTTAGGTCTTTCTAGATTCAAAGGAAGAGCCGAGTTTTCTTTAGGGAGGAACTGAAACTTACTTGAAAGGAAGTGATAGATGTAGTTGGCTCATTGTTATCTTAAGCATTTCCCTTCTTTGTTGCACTGGAGATAGATGAATAGCTGCTATGCATGGACATAGATGACTCTCAAGCCCTGGTTTCTGGTAGTTAAATCATTCAAGGTGTGATTGAGTCAAACTCCAGCAAAATGGAATTTGAAACAATCCAGCAGGCATCACTTTCCAACACTCTCTTGGCTTATCTGTGTTGGCATCTTGATATTTTCCTCCCTACTTCTCCTTAGTGACAGGGGGTGCAATGGGCATCAAACCCACCATCCTTTGTGCACAGAATATTTGAAGCTGTCTTTCAAAGGAGAAAGGCTCACACACCTGTGCAGCAGATTGCTGGCACATCTTTGTTTCTTAAATAACTCGGGAATATGTTGCTCAAATTTAACCACACTTGACTGAGGCAACTGGTGACTGCTGTAGGGGAGGGCCAAAAATAGCTGCCACTGCTGAGGGCATGGAGAGGGAAGGCAGCTTTCAGCAGCAGGTGGCTGTCAGCCAGCCACACTCAGGCCTAAAATTCTTTGTAGGGTTATAGTTCCTTTATCCGAACTGCCACAGGGAATACAGTGCTCATACCTCAGGGAAAAGGTGTGATGGGGGCAGGTAAAGAGTGGTTAAAAACATGGGCTCTTGCCTTCCATGGGTTCCTGCTTTCATCAGTTCTTGGAGCAGTGAAATGGTTCACGCACACACAAAGCCTTAAGTACAGCCTGAAGTATTCAAGGCATTAACGAAAATTCAAAGCATCTTGTTCATTTCAATTACTTCTCCACCCACATTCTTCATTGAATTAAAGGATATCCTACACACTCTTTTTGTTTCACTTATTCCCCAAAGATTGTTTCATCATACACCAAGCAAGGATCTTCAGCGTATTCATAGTAACATCTCAGTCACGGTATTCAGCACTATGATGTTCCCTGTACAAGGGATGTTATTAAAGGATTGAAGAGATGAATAGATGGCAGATTTCCCCAGGGCAGCACATCAGAAAATGGACATCAAAAGAACCTGGCTCAAAATGCAGTGGGTATTACTGGCTCCTGACAAATCCCACTCATTTCTGAACAGTAACACTGTCAGGCTGTGTTAGGGACATGTCCATCCTGGAATACCTCCATAAAACTGTTTGCTTATTCATAAAAGCACTCCCATTTCAACACCCACCCTTCTAGCTGAAGATAGCATAATCGTCATTAGTCAAAAGTACTTTGGGCCCAAATCCAAATGCAATCTTACTCAAATAATTACCAGCATCCCAAGGCTCAGGCTTTATAGCCATCAAAATTATCTTTTTCTCCCATCGTTTTTCATGAACCCATCTGGATTGCCTAGAAACCCTGAACGTGTGAGTGTCTTTCACAAGACATGTAGGTTGTCACATATTACAAGTCATCTTCACAGACCCCAACAGGATACAGGATAACAGGCCACAGACTGTGACAGGAAATTTTAAAAAATCGTATTTCCTTTTTCACCAAGAACTAGTTGGAATTTGTTTTCTTAAAGCTATTTCAAACTATGAGTAACAGTTCCTGAGCAGGCATTGAGGAGGGAGAAGCACATATACTGATATGATGTCACCACCTGAATTATTCTGCTGAGATATAAAAATAGTTTGGAAGGCAGCATGGCCAAAATTACTATATCATTTAATTACAACCTACTTTCATGACAGGCCATCAGTTAATTAAGAGTGTCAAAATGCTGAATTGCCTCCAGCTTCTACATGTTTTGCAAATGACATGGAAGTCATCTTTTTAAATAGCAACAGCTTAACTGAAAATGTAGAACCCATAGTGAAATGCCTTGAAAAATGAGACAGTCAACTGAGCTGACCTGAAATTCTCCACACCATAAATTCACTAGGGAAGACAGTTATAACCCATTTAATTTACTCTCTGAAGACCACATTCACATGACATCAAAATTATTTTTCTGAAACTGATGTAATTTTGAAGTGTTATAAAACAGGAGCCTGAAATAACTGTGCTCTGTGCAGGTACGTACAGGACCTGGCTCCAGTCCCAACACCTTCCCTCCAGACTGCTACAATACAGGAAACTGTAAAGCCTTAGGAAAAGGCTTAGAAAAAAGGTTTTTTCCTTTAGAAATAAGTCACCTTTACTGATTCTGAAGTTCCATGTATGACATGAGAGATAAATCTCTGTAAAGAGAATAATGTTGCTATAAACTTAGAAAATGAAGGAATTGGTTTGCCTATTTGTTATATCTGATACCAAATGTCTTATTCTCTTTATAGAGACATGTAGCTTTTTATTATACAATAATTTTGTTTTAATTATAGAACAGCTAAATAAATTGTAGGTGGGAAAAAAAAGGCAATAAGCAGACCAGATACAAAGGTCACATTTCCAAGCACTAAAAGATAACAGTAGTACCCATCTGCAGAAAGAAGCCAAACATCTTGAAACTGAAACAAAAACAGAGCAGTCCCTCTCCCTCATTCTCTCTGTGGCACTGAGGAGGTTCTTTCATTGGACAGACAGAAAACTATTGTTTGTTGGCTGGATTTTTCTTTTCTTTTCTTCCAACAAAAATGAGTGTTTCACACTGGGAAAAAAAACTGATGAGCAAATATCTCCCCCTATAGTTTGCAAGAAGCTATCTGAAAAATAATAATTAAAATCCTGCCTCTTGGCTGAATAAGGGAGCCAAGCCAAAACTGAACCAGATCTTTCTGTAGTATGGCAACATGGAAGTGGATGCTATAGGAGAATTCTTTAATAAAAAGTATGAGGCTACAAGAAAGAAATCTGATCATTCAGAATTGTGGCAGGCTCATGGTTTCATGACTGTGGCAGTGTCCAAGTGATTAAATTCAGGGTTGGAGAAGACAGACTGAATTTCAATGTAATTTACATGTGGGAGTAAGGGGAGTGCATTAGGCCTGTAATTTATGCAACAGGTAAAGAACTTCAAATACTAGGAAGAACTGAATGTGCTTTCCAAGTTGACTTCAAAGGGCACCCTACTACTAAAGACTTTGAGAAAAAGAAAAATGCCACTTAATCTAGCAGGCCATAAAAATGAAAGCTGACCAAGAGTAAGTAAACAAGAATGCTTTGTCAGATGACAAACACCTCAATGCAACTTTCACAAAATGGTGATTATTGAACAATTTTATGTTGGTTTCAAAGGGAATATGTGGGGGATGGATCCTGTCATCCATGTCCTCATGCTGGAGCATTGTTGCTGTTTCTGTAAGGAAGAAGCCCTGAGCCCTGTAACTGGCCTTTACTGCCATTCACAACTACTGCAAACCAGCTGTCATTAGTTTTACAATCCCCATGGAGGTTTAAGTGTAAACTTTTATTCAGTGTTTTTACAGAAAATGGTCCAACAAAGGAGTTGGTATCCAGCAAGGCCCACTACATAATATGATGATACAATATTAATGGAACATTTTGTTTTCCCCTGAGCACTTACCTTCTGTGTTTGACAGGCAATCCTTGGGGTCCCAGCTTTAACCCAGCAGTGGCTGGGATGGCATTGGCTCTAGCCCTTTCCTCTAATGGTAGAAAATATCCCATTGGCTGCAGTTGCACAAGCTTAGCAAATGGTTCACATAACAGCCTGTGCTGGCCTCCTTATTCATGGAAACATACTTAAAATCCCCATTTGCCAGGTGCGGTGTTAGACATGGACTGAATGAGTCTAGAATCCTGCAGACACTGGAATGTGGCAAGGGGGGGGGGAGTGAAACTAATGATCTTTAATGTCCCCTCAAAGCCATCATGATTTCTTATAGATACTGTCACAAAAATTGAGTGAAAGAAGAATAGTGTCACTGGTTTCACGTCAAGAGCTCCTGACTAAATACAACCACTAATTATTTTAGGCAGGCATGCCCACTTCCTATTGACTCATTTCTCTTTCACTAATCCATATGAGGGGGAAAAGCACCCGAACAAGCAAACAACAACAACAAAAAAATCATCTGAGGCACACATGCTCATCTTGATCATATCATTTATTGAATCAGAAGTGATGGCAAACGAGGAATCAATCAGTCTTACCGTCACAGGCAAACCCTACCACCAAATCCAATGGAAGTGTGTGTACACTCCTCCTGCTTGTCCCATGACCTCCATGGCTCTGCTGGAACCTTCCTGCTCTCCTGGCAATGGTTTGCCTTTGCAGCTGTGTGGCAACTCCCTGCTCAAGTAAAAGGACATTGCTTCACCGGGTGTAATTAAGCCTATTAAAAAACCACCTCGGGCTTATTTATGCCTTGCTAAATCCCATGATTGAGATTTTGTGGAGTGCTGTGAGTCAGACACTTGGGAAGGCCTGACCAGCTACTTCCTCAACATCTCAGTGAGAGATGTCTGTGTGTTGTTCATGTTTGTACCTCAGCAGTCAGTCAGATGAATGCTTTGAGTTTGCTAAAAAAGCCTGGTACCCTATTTCAAAGTGCCCTTGCAAACAATTTTGACTATGATACAGAATTAAATAGGGCACAGTAAATAACAGCATATACATCAAGAAGCTGCACTCTTGGGGGAGAGAGTGAGGGACAAGAAAGAAAAATGCTCTTTGTCATCTTTAACATCTGTCTTTTATTTTGCTTTCATCAAACCAGAGAGATATTCTGAGTATAAAACTTGCAATGTTTCTGCTTTAACAGGATTACTTAAATATGGTAGGAACAACTGTTAAAGCTCGTTTTTATTGTGCAAGTAGACCAACGTATGTAATTCTTCCTGCAGCAATTTTTCATGGGGCTGCTTATGAGGGCAGGAGTAACTGAGGACAGATATTTAATCACCTCTCTCATCTTGGCTTATCTAAGTGTTAAGATAAAAGGGCAACGATTGAACCAAGGCACATCTCATACAAATTTTAACACAGAATAATATCTCAGCAGAGAACCTAATAAAAAGAATTGCTCACCATATTTATTCAATACAAGTGAATTCTTCTTCTGAATAGTTACTACTTTCCTTTTTTCTTTTCCAACAAATACTAGCCATCCTGAACCATAATGAACATGAGGACCTGAGCAGTTTGAAAGCATCAGCATACTGTGATGACAGTCAAATTCAGTAGTCCTGTTTCTCAGACAATACCACAAAAGTTATAGAGAAAGGAAGATGACAGAACTGCAGTCACAAAGGCAAACACAACGGGTGTACATTCCTGATGATGCTACTGTGAGCCATAGAGGAAATGGAGGTATAAGACACCTAAACCTTTTATTACAGTTTACTGCAAAGCAATGAAGTACTTGTGCAGATTAAAACTAGTAAGACTGTGTGCATTTTTCATGGAAGAGCTTCCATCAGTTAAGATGCTAATGATGTTTGTCTGCTTGTAGCCAAAGAGCAAGCAAGCTTGTTCAAAGAACTCACCAGGTTCTCAGCGACCCAGACTGCACTACAAAAATCCTCTATAATTTAAAAAATCATCAGGATAGAACATGTATTCCACTAGAAACAATAGCGAGATTATCCCTTCAAATTTGACTATAGCCTTTAAAAGAAGAAAGAGTGTCTGGAATATTTTTAAGGAAAACCTATTTCAAGGTTCTCAGGAGAACTGAGCTGGAAAAATCACCGTGTAATGGGATAAACTATTACAATTTCAGGGCTGCAAGTGGCCAACATGACTTCTCAGTGCACACTGCCAATGAAAGCAACCCTGCAACTCAAAGGACAGGAGAAGAGTTAGAGGCAATAATATCCCTGTGTTCAAAAGTTAATAATTTACAACAACACTGAGATCATGCTGCTGAAAGGTGCTATAGTAAAGGCTAGAAAATAACACAGAGTTTTTTTTTTTTTCTGTTTCTCAGAAGACTGACATCACTTCTGTGTCAAAATAAAATGAAGTCTCAGCAAATTGCCCGAACATCCAGCAGGAGATCATGAGAAAACCCAATGTCTTTCACTCAAATTGTGGTAGCAGGCTGTGAGAAACTTAAGCCATCTATTCAAAGTAAAAATTATTTTAGGCCATATTTGCATTCTTTCAGAAACATGCAAACATGCAAAATATCACTAATTACAAGTGTCAATCACAGAGCACACCAGGTCTCCAGCAATTGAGCAAAGGTTTCAAAATTAACAGAGCAGGAATTTAGTTGCATTATTACTCCCTGGAGATTGCAACAATGCTGTAAGCAAGTTAGGGTTAGCTTCAATTCAACACTGTGTGTCAGAAACCACTTGAAACCAGATTGTCACAAAAGTGGAAATTCCATATTAAATATCTCACTAACTTTAAAAGTGATTTTCAGTGAACAAGAACTTGCAGCATGTAACATCAAAACTTCAGCTTGTCCCAGTAAATCAGTGTTCACACAGGAGACATGGGGAACAGGCTCACTGGGAAGGCTGTGCAGCTGTGGGGTGGCTGGGGCAGAGGGCAGTGAGGGCACACTGGGCCCACATGGGACTGCTTATCTATAGTGCAGTCAGAGTGAACTGGACAGAATCCCTATTTCACAACAAAAAATTTAGAAACAAACTGCAAGTTAGAGGATCTGACGACATCATCACCCAAGGCTTCAATACGGCCAGTCCTTTTCTCTTCCCAAACTCAGTATGACCCTGGCAGCAGCAGAGCTAAAAGGCCAGTTCAGTCCAGCCTGTGAGGCTGTTCTGCTGCTGGCTGTCCCCACCCAGCCTGCCTGCAAACATTTCCCTGTTAGGGGGGTAACCTTTATCTCCTGGAAATTTGAAGCTCATTGGCAGGTGGTCAGGCAAAGATAAGACAAAAGCAAGATGGGCTCCTGTAGCTTGGGAATGAGCCAGTCCAGCTGACCTCAGGCATCAGCTTGGGAAAACAAAGGGGAAGCCTGGCTCTGTTGGCAGCAGAAAAGCCAGACATCAGTGAAAGCTTTTCAGGGAACTTCACTCTTGGTACGCAAAGGTCTGGCATCCTGCTGACATCTGCCAAGATCTTCACTTACCTATGTCAGGCAATAATTTGCATTGCTTGGAAATTTCCAGCTTCGCACACGGCCTCAATATGAGATCCGCTGTCCTCAAAATGTTGACTGGGCCACACTTCCCAATGTCTGTAGAGAGCTGGTCTCACAGCACTGGCTCTTCTTTGTCAGCTAAGTTGCATTAGACAGAATCTAAAAACACATTAAATACTTTCTAATATTACTTTTTGACATAAGCAGTTACTATAGCTGCAACAAGGATGTTGCAAATTGCATGAGGTTGCATAACTCCTTTTATTCAGCTGGGATATGTGCACTGAAAGGTCAAAAGGCCTTGGAATAGGGTTTTTTGCTTCAATGTTTGCCTTAGCATTCACACTTTATCAAAAATATCAAAAACAACTTCAAAAACTCAAACGAGCAGTTAATCTCCTTTTACTTCAAAGAAACAACTAATTTAGCTTGGCTACAAAAATCTACCTGCAATGCAAAATTCAAGATGCTGAATAATATGTTAGAGTCTGACAGATAACAGTTGACAAAACAGCAGCACCTCAGCAAGCTGAGGATCTGTTGCTTAGTGAGAGGGAGCTTAACAGCACAGAGAATCCACCAAATACTATGTGTTTATCACACAGAAGTAGCTTTTTATACCAAGTACACAGAGATGTAGCTCTTGCCTCCCAAGAAACATCCAGTTTGGTATTCATTAATTTACAAAGCACATAGAGGAGGCAGAGCAGCACTCCCGAAATAAAGGCAAACCAAGGCCCTGGAAGATGTACAAGTCTGGTTTTTCTAGTCTAATAACAGTGGTGGATGTGAAATGAAAGCCCCAATAACCCTGCTCCGGATACCAACCCAAGCTTCCACCTAAACATACCAAGACAACCAATTTTAGAATTAGTGCCTTTGCTTGCTCCCCAAATGCTTGATTGAAACTGCAGCCCTCATATTTCTGGATAAATCCATTAAGTTCTTCAGTGTCTGCAAACTGGTTTTTAAAAGGGAGGGATTTAAAAAAAATTATTTAATGGGAAAGCAGTTAAAAACAACTAGTCCCTGCACTTGTGCTGTCACTTCTGTGAAGCTGCTGTGGCTGCTGTTGTGCTTCTTTTCTGCACCATTTCATTTGCTCACATACAAAACAAGGATCATTTAATTAGTGAAATCTGGATCCCCAGAATAAAGACCACTCACTTGTTTGTTGAACAAACCAGTATTGCCTTTGAATAATAAAAGCAGACTGATCTTAAGTGCCAGTGGAAGAATTCACTCACTCACCTTCACCGAAGGGGTAGTCTGCTCAGCTCTCTGTAAATACCCACTGTCCAGAGCTACATGAATTCTGATTCCAAGGAACCTCAGGAGAATTCTTCCAGGACCTACCTCAGTAGAAGCATGAATTCATCTCTTATATACACTACAGCTTTACTGTGCTTTTATGGCTTTCTCAGTTCCTTCCTGCTAACAGAAGTACACTGGTCAATCAACCCTGTGCTCACTAATTAAATCAGCTGTAAGATCTCTAGTGCTCATTTTGTACACACCAAATCCAAAATATTATTTGTGAAGATCCTAACAGAAGGGAGCTCATAGCAACTCCTAGTTCCCATGGAAAGGTGACAAATACGAGCAAGTTATCAATGTATTTCCACAGCAGTTCTAAATTCATCCTTACCATTCCTGTGCACTCTTCAAATATTGCTACATAACAAAAGCTAAAAATAAAAAATCCAAGGTCTGTATTGTGCATTAAATGCCCTTTTTATATCAACTCCTTCCATCCTACAAACACTCCCAACTGTTAATTCACTTTGTTCTCCAGCTCTGCATGGGAAATCATGCACCCAGCCCCAAGTGTCCAGCACCACTGTATGCACTGTAACCTCAGCTAACATCACACACAAGCATTTCCTTTTCCATAGAGAAAACTATGAAGCAATTACAGGTCTCTACAGACTTCTCTCTTGTCTCAGAGAAGCCAGCCAGATCCAGGCTTCCCAGCCATAAACTTGGGAACTACACAAATGCACGAGCAGCCAGGGCAGGAAGGTCAGCGTTGGCTGTCTCACATATTTGCCGATCCCTTGATTTTCACTGGTCAAGCTCTGACTCCCTCACATACAATCCAGGAGATGTTTCAATTTCCTTTCTGCTCCATCTTCCTACTTTCCAATCACTGCTAAGTTATTTAACATGTCAATAGCATTACCAGTATCTTTAATCAGCAGAGTTAAGCAGCGAGCAAGTAAGCACAAGGGCTTCAGAAGTATGATGGTTATCATGCTTCAAGCCAAGCAAAGAACTCAGGGTTCACCTTTATGAGGGGAGCTTTTATTTACCAACGCTCCCCAGAACTATTTTTTAGTTATCTTGCATTTTTATCAGCATGTACAAACACTCTTTTTGTTATACCACAAATAAATACAAAAGAAAAAGAGCTTTTCCCACAACAGCCTTGATGGGCTACTTTTAATTAAAATCAGTTTAATGATTGATAAGCTCTAGTATTTCCAGCAGCAAATCATAAGTGGTTGACTGTTTCCAGAGACAGTGAAAAAACAGAAGATAATGTAACTACATAAGCTAGCATAGTTAGTTGGTTTACTCGTTGTCAACATAGGAAAAATTTGAGGGTTTAACATGTAAATTCAAGAGCAAAAACTAAGTCAGTATTTCATAGGAATCAGAAAGTTCAGCTATATAAACTTACAGAATCATTGTTTCCAAGGCTTACTTTCAGTCTCTCACAGAATTACTTTTGACATACTTCCTACATTAGAACGAACAAGCAGGAATTTTCAGTATCTGATTAGTATTTAGGAAGCAGATGTCCCATATATCAACTCCATACAGTTGCTGCTTGGAAAGGTTCTTCCCTTGTGCCTCTTAAGCAAACTGAGGAACACTGCAAATACCTGTGTCCTCTTGTCCTTCCTTTGTTCCCTGGGCTCACAGAAGCAGCAGAAGGCATTTCCATGTGCCTGAGCACACATTTGTGGAGACATCTCCTCCTTATAAACAGAATAGATCATCTGCAGCTGATCAGTCATACAACAAACGAAAGTTTCATTCAACACCAGAGGAAATAGGAGTGAATATAGGGAGTGTGAAATCCTAGAGCTCTAATGGGACCCTCCCTAGCCCTGCATGTGTTCCTCAGTCACTGTCACCAAGAATGCAGTGCCATCTCAAACAGCTGCTGCATCCACCTGCTTTCCTCAGCCAGTGCTGGGGGGAGGAGCAGACAACACACAGGAGGGAGCATTTCCTCTTTTGTACTGTTATTTTATTTTGTAGTAAGATCCACGTAGTATATAAAATATAACAAGAAAAACTGAACAAAGCCTAGAAAATGAACCGAGGAGTTCAGCTGATGAACCACTATAGCTCTAGTTCCATGGGTTCATGAAGTCTCCAGAACTCATGGACTGTTTGCTTGTACTACTACAGCTCTCTAGCATATGAGCCTACACCAAAAGCTGATATGTTCCAATTAAGCCATAGTTAAGTGACAAATGTAGAGGAAAAAAAAAAAACCCAAAACAAAGTGGCTTTTGTAAGCCACAGCTGCCCTTGACAGAGGTTACAATGATGTCTAACTATACTGTAATGCACATTACATCAATAACCTTGAAAGAGCCTCTGAGAAAACGGCTTCACATTAAGCATTTTAAAGAAAGGTCATAAATACTGCACTGTACCAACAGTACCTCCCAATGTCCTCCTTATGCCTGAGGAGCATTTGTGTTTTGTAAGAAGCTACTACATAGATGACACCAAACCTAGAGGTAGGTTATAAGCCAAGGTAAGTTACAGGCAAAAAAAAAAAAAAAAAAAAAAAAAGAAATCCCTTTAGAGCTAGTCACTGCACAGACTGCCCAGCAGGAAGCAAGGCAAAGTGTCAACAACTCTTTCCTCCCACCCTAAACATTGCTCACACAGTGCATTTAGTTCCTAGTGCCCTAAGAATGACAGTGGATCATCAGCTGCTAGTAAATGCACTCATGCCAAGAGAACAGCTTGAAGTCATTCAAGCAAACCTGGTGCACTGGACTGTTACCAACCAGACCTCCAAGCTTAGGAAGTGACCCAACAGTAGAGAACCAAGGTATTTTTCTTTTGACTGGGAAATACTTTAGTAACCATCAGGAGAACATACTGCTAAGCCTACATGGAAGGAGTCAAATATCAGCTTGTACCAAAACTTTAGAAACAAACAAACAAACAAACAAACAAAAGTTAAAAAAAAAGCTCACTTTGATGAGACTAAGTAAAAAGCTACTGTACCAAACAAGCTGATAAAATAGCTCATCTCCCCTAAAACCTGGGATCAACACAAGGCTGATAACAAATATGTGTACACTGAGAAACACACCTGCAAGTACAATAGTTACAGCAAATTCACCCCAAGTTTTAATGGTATGATGCCTTCAGGTCACAAAATCTGGACAAAACGTTAATCTTAACTCCCTCTGTGCACTATTTGGTGATAATCAAAGTAACAGTGCTGAAAATTCATTTTATTTCTACTTCCAAAGGAAAAGGGTAAATGGTTAAATATGTGTTCTCCAATTTGTTCTCCACTATACGTACACCCACACACATACACACACCCCCTCAAACTGCACTGACATTTCTTTTTGACCAAAAGAGTAGATCCTGGAAGTAAGTGCAAAATGCAAAATCAACTGACAGAAAATGCTGAACAAACAGCATCATAAAAATACAAAATATTTATATTACTGAACTATTAACAGATGATGTTCTCTGTTTCTTTAAAACTTTGGAACCACATAGCTGATTTCTTAAATCTAGTCCATGCCAGCTTCCAGAACTATTAATGTTTTAGTTAGCTTCATTCTTTGATGCTTCATCAAAATTTTCTACGAGATCTGAAAAAGATGGAGATATTTAATACAGTAATGCCCAGTAAGATTACCTTTTTAAGTTTAATGAAAATGCATATAATTACAGGAAAGGTTAAGTAGTACTTAATTACACTTAGGGAAATTATTTCTTTATAGGCAGATTTCAAAGGGCTCTAGAAAATACAGTTTGTTTAAATGTACACAAAGAACTAGAAATGCAGAAACACTCCAACAGTGAAAATTTTAACATTAAGTGATTAAGAGCTGATTTTCAAAGGTTCTCTACTAGCTGCAGTTGAGTTTTGAGCATCAGCAGTCTTTAAAGCATGCCTGGTGATTTAGAGAACTGAATTTTATGCAAGGTCACAAAGAAATAAACCAGTGCCAAGACACAAGGAACTGAATTTCTGGTCCACACAAATGTTTTAGCTAACACACTCTCCTGAAGAATACAGTGGAATGTAGTTATTGATAAAATAGTTATTCACTGGCAAATAAAGAACTTTTGATATTTACTTTCAGACACTGACATAAGCATTTTTTCTTCTGCTACAGAAATAAAAATTCCCATTCCAGACCTTGATATAAAAACAACCTGGTCAGTATGCCAATTATCATTCTGCAATCCTAAATCCCACTCGGGTATTTAAGATACCTGGCTGACCTCACTGAAACTATTTTAACCTAGTTTCACTCAATAATTAAGGTAGTTGCAAGAGGTAATCCCGTTCTCAAAAACTGGAATCCCAAGTTATTTTTTAATGCTGCCCTATACAAGAAGCCTCCCTTAGCAAGTGAGGAGTATAATCACATCAAAAGCTATATATTTAAATGAATTAATCAAAATATTTAAGTGGACATAAAGTGTGCACACGCCTACCTGGGACATCATCATCTTCTTCGTCAATATCTTCAGATTTTGGTGCTTTACTATCCAACACTATGAAAAGAAATTTGGTGCTGAATTTTCATGATACAGAATCAGGGACACACAGAGCAAAATAAAAACCATACACATGAAAAAAAGCAGGCATTTCCTCAATCCCCAATAGTGACAAACACACCATGTACTGAGACTTAACAGCATGACCAAAAGATTTCCTTGGGAACGTTCTGACAGCAAAGCATTAGCAGAGCCATTTTCAGATGCTATGGGGTATTCATACAGAGTTTGCAGAAGATCAAGATACAGAAAACCCTCAGCATGACTCAATCTTCTAAGTGAAGTCATGTGTTTTCAATGCAAGAACAATATGGCACCCACCAGTGACCAACATACATGATTCAAATATGCTTATGATGATCCATCTCTTCTAAATTTTAGGTGGTGTTCTACACATCACTAAAGAAGTAAAACAAACCCTTTTACTTTCAAACCCAAACTTTCACTTAAACTCAGAACATGAATGTTGGAGAAATAAAAACTGACTTATAAGGAATAACTTTTTGTTGAAATCATTAGAACAGGTGATGTACATTCCATTCCAAACACAGACAACTGCAAGACATCCAGCTACAGTCATCTTCATGGCCATAACAGTCTGAACTAGAACTGCACCTTATCTTCATTTCTTAACTATACAATTACAGTAATAGTTACACTGCATACACCCCTCCACCCACGCTCCCAAAGTTTTAAAATTAATGCATAACTGTGATTTGGCTTTTTTACTTTTCCATTAAAACTTTGATTTTTAACTAGGGGTTTTTTTAAGTCTTGGCTGAATCCCAAAGCTAACTGTAGAGCAAAAGAACGTATTTCTTCTTCTTCTATAACTGCAATAGAAATATGTTTTGTATGAACAAAGAAAACAGAATAGATTCCCTGACAAAAAGAATTGGTTGAGTTTTTGCAAGTAAAAACATGAACTTGCTTTCCCCTAAGCATTCTGCCATACACAGCTGTACGCCTGCTATCACAGCATGCCAGACTTACCTATTTCTTTTAAATCAGGACCTGCCTATGTAATCTTGAATCAATAAAGATAAAACAGTTCTTCCCCCACCCTCTACTTCCACAACAGTGGCAAATAAATAAAAGCACACACACACTTCTGACTTTTCAAGTCACATGTTGTGATTAAATTTGGGTTAAAACTTTTAGTACTTCATATGTCCTTTAAGTCAGCTATGAAAGATTCCAAAAAGACCTACCTTGTCTTGGGAATTGTTCAGCTAACTTCCTGAGACTTGTTAAGCTGTCAGCACCAAGCTGGCTTAAGATGCCCGGAAGCATTTCTGTGATCGGTTTAGCCTCTGCATGACCAGTAATTGCAAAAGTGTTGGCAGAGAGGGAAGCTTGAACCTTGGGGTTGTTGAAGTGAATAACTGTTCCATCGTCTTTTATCATGTTCACCTGTTTAAATATATCAATAACATTTACCCAAGTGTTGCAGCATCTTGTTACACAAGCATAACAACTAAAATCTAGATTTGAAATATCAAAAATTATAGAACTAGCACTCTTCCTAAAGGATAATATAACCATGATGAAAGCACCTAGAATGAACACCATTTAAATTCCAAGCTCCAACAGCAGCAGCTTGCCACATCAGGAAAAGCCATTACGTTTCACATGTACCTGTGTCACCTACCAGGAAAATGTTCCTGCTTCTGCCCAGCTGGAAGAGGCACAGGACTCACACTGGCTCAAGGCAGGGATGCACACACAGCACTGGGGGATTGATTATTTACCAACTGCACTAGAACAGACTTCCAGTACCTTCCCAATAATTCCAAGAGGGGTCTTAAGACTAAGGACACCACACAGTGATCCTGCTATTTTCCTCTTCCTTACCTTCTGAATCACCAAGAATTCTATTTTACAGCCGGTGTAGTGGCCTGTTTTAGAAAGTTGAAAAGCTTTTTCTTCTGGGCATGGCTAAACTATTATGCAAAAAATAATTGTCTGACCATAGAAAGAGTGTTCTACCCATCCAACACAACAGTGGTATTAAACTTATGTGAAAAAACTATCAAGCAATGCTTTTAAGTTAGAGAGAAAAGATGGATTCAGAACTAAAGATGAGATCTAAAACACAAAAACATTTAAGTTCTCAACCCTCACATGGCAGAGTTACAAATATATTATGAACAGGAAATCCAGGTGTGTTGCTTTCCTGCAAAACTAAGCAATGTCCTGTCCTTTGCCCATAGGGAAATGGTAAAGGCTTCAAGCACAGTCATCCTGTAATTTAAAAGCCTCTTTCAAAATGACACAAATGTGTTACTCATGCTTGACTCAACAATACTCTTCTATCTACATGAAACTTACCAAGGTCAACTTGCGTTCACTTGAATAAAACATTCCACAATTATGTCTCTTGCTATCAAGGTAGAAACATTTTACATCATCTTCCTACACGCTGAGATATTTAAAATCCTTAATAACTGCGTCTGAATAAAGATCCTGTGCTCCGTGAAGAAAAAAACCCTGAACATACACTAAGTAGAACCATGTAGAACTTTTTTTAGTTCCTATAGCTCTGCATATTTGTATTACGCTTAAGAAAACAGACAAACTTAATTGTTTCTGAAACAGGGGTCTAAAAACTTAGAGGCAAACTACACCAAATCTGCATTTGCCTTTGGAAGGGAGGAATGCACTCAGTCACTTCTGCATGCATCTTCCAATCCTGCTTCAATTAATTAATCACAGATTGAATACTGCACTTCTTTAAGCAATTAGTACAACTACTACAGCCACATTGAGTTCATGATGGAGAAACCTCCTCCTCATGTGTGAGGGTCACTCTCTACACTGTTACGGAAAACACGTTTTATTAACACATGTAAATTAGAAGTATTCAAGGAACATCTGAAGCCTTCACATTCCCACTTACATTAACACAGAAGCTGCTTCTGTAGAATCTCTGCACTGTTTTAAAAAACATCTGTAACTACTCCAAACAATTCCAGCAATTTTCGTGTAGCAAAATGTCCTAATTTTGGTAATACAGACTCAAGTTATTACTCAAGGTGTTTCTAAACTTTCCTTCGTATTCTGTACCACGCTCGTGCTAGATGTGCCTGTGCAGTCCATGTACATTTAGTGCTCTTCTCTTTAGAGCAGATAATCTAGTGCACAAAAGTCAAAACCAAAGAGAAGCTTTGTTCTGCAACAAATTCAAGACACACACAGAGCTTACTACCTCCACCACACATGGCCTGGCCAGCAGAACCTTCACCTTTCCTTCTCCAGGTACATACACATTGATGCCAGTGAGAGAACAATACATCAAACAACTTGACCTCTCAATAACCTCTTTACCAACAAACTTTTTTTTACCAACTTTATTTCTCAATCTCTTTACCTCTCTATGGTTTTGCTTGGAAGATAAAACACTTGTCAAAACCAAAAGCAAATCCCACCACCAAAACAAGACACTGAATTTAATTTCAAACAGGAAACACTTATTTTTTTCACCATACCTCTTCAATGCCAGCAATGTTATTTACTGCCAGTTTTTTGAGGGAACTTTGAAGTTTTTTGTCATCAGCTGTAGCTGTTCTGTGCACCACCTTCTTCTTTCTGCGAGCTGTTCCCTGAGAAGAATCAAGAAACAATCAGTTCTGCTCAAAAATCTCTCAACACTAATTGCAAAAGTCAAGTCACAGTACCTGAACAACATCTCATAACTTGAAAGTTATGAGACATTTCTGCAGACAAAAACACATCTCAACTTATTTCCCTTTACCTACAGCTTTGGCCATCATTCACAGTTTAAAGTTTTTTCTTAAGCATAAAAGAAAATACCAAACAGCAGCATGTTTTCCCTTCCACTAACCCAGACTACAAAAATACTATTTAATATTAAGCAACACATAACAAAGTGTCCCCAACATATTTTTTCCAAAACACAGCACAAATACACTGATTTAAATGGTCCCACTTTGGTAACCAAGTCATTAACACTTTCAGAGTTCCACATACAGCAATTTTGGAATTCCTGCTTTGCAAACTTTTGTACAATCATCCCTATGACAGGGAATGAGCACCCACACTGAACAAACCACATGTCTTTTTACTGCTGATACTATTTACCCGCTAGCTCAGAGAAAAGAAATAGCTCAGTGCACAGCCAGTGCCTGAAGCAGGCACAAAGAAGAAAATCCCTAACAAGGAGACCAGAAAGGCAGAACTGGAACATCCAACAGGTGAGCTTAGCTGGAGCTTTCACAGGTCACAACAAGCCACTGAATTAAAACAGTGCTTGCACACTGGAAACTGCTCATCCAGCAGTTGTGAACTGAAAGAAACTTCCATTTCAGGTAGCTGCACTATAGGCCAGACCACACAAAGCCTGTATTGGTCAAGCGTGGGAATTATTTTTTTCTTCCCTTTCTGTGAACTTCAGCCTAAGTTTTCAAAAGCATCTGTGGTGGTTTTCTTACCTTTCCTCCTATTCGGACCTGCGCTTGAAGCTTGGCCAGTTTTTCTTGGTTCATAGTGCTACGTCTAAAGAGCAAGAACAAGTTCAACTTAACCCCAAAACAGTAACAAAAAAAGGTCACAGCCCATTTTGAGAGCAGTCTTAGAACGCAGAGGATCTTTCAGACTTTCAGAACGCCATCCAAAACAATGTGTCAAGCAAGCACACATAAACAGAGTTTTAAAGCCACACCACCTAAGCAATCCACAGTGGTCCTGCAGTAGGGAGGATCCGCCTTTAGCTGAAGTGTCTGAGGCAACTCGACAGGACCTTTCCTTCTGTATCAGGCCAAGGTACCCATTTCCAGGATGCCGGTTTACTGCTGGAAGTATTTAACTGAATTACTGACGCCAACCAGACCTAAACCAGCGCATACACGGCAACTGGGTCTAGGAAAACACACTTATCTTTACAAGGGCCCAGGGACAGACTAATCACTGAACTACCTGGAATAGTACTTATATAATGAATCTGATACTTGTGACTAATAAGCGAGATCCAAACTCTGCGAAGTTCGTGTATGGGCTGTATTTGCTACGTGAACTTCTGGTAGCTCTTCATCCAATATTGGGATGACTTTTTCAAGTAAGCGACTGGGAAGTTACTTCCAGTGCTTCTCCCACAGGTCAGGTGGGACTTTTAAATTCTGAAAGCCCTGAAAATCCATAATGAATGGGTGAAAAAACGCCTCAAGCCTTCCAGCAAAAGGAATGCGTTTCTCTGCTCTGCCCCAGCGAGTCATCAGTGAATGATGGGGAAGCCTCCGCATGTGCTTTGAGCCGGGAACGACTGGGAGAAGCGCAGGAGCGAGACAGGGATCGGCGCACGGAGGGACCCCGAGGGGCAGCGGGAGAAGAGGCTCAGAGCGGCTCGCTGGGCAGCCCCAGAGCACGGGGAGCGGGAAAGGAACACGGCTCATCCCTCAAGAGCCCGTGTAACCGCGGTCCCACGGGAGAGCCGCGGCCCCGCGAGCCAGGGTAGCCCCCGCACAAGGGGGTCGCTCGTTCGGCCTCTCCTCGGGGAACGGCCCAGCACGGCCCAAGGGGGTAGGGCCGAGCTGCCGCGGCGCCCCACCCGCCTCAGGCCGGTGGGGACGCGGCCATACCAGGGCAAGGAGACATCGGGACACGGGAACCGCGGGCCCCTCACCTGAGCGCGGCAGAGCCCCCGCTACCAACACGCGGCGAGAACAAGATGGCGGCTAAAGAAGGAAAGAGAGGCGCACAGAGAAAGGAAGCGCCGCGCCACGTGACGGCGCCAGCCCGCCCGCGGATTGGCGAATCCGCCCACTTCATTTACATAGAGGCGGGGCACGGCGCGCAAGGCGCTCCTGGGAGTTGTAGTTTCCAGGGGGCAGCAGTCGCGCGCGCCCCCCGGGCAGCGAGCGGTGTCCTGTGACCCAAAAGCAGGACGCGGCGCTTCCAAACGCGTCACCGCTCGCTCAGTCCCCCTTAGGGAACCCCCCCTTACACCCTGCGCTTGCGGTCGGTTTTGCCTTCCCGACAGCTGGGTAACTCCGGACAGCAGCGCGACACAAGGGTTTATTTGGGAAGGAGAAAATAAATCTGGAACTAGCTCCCTCCCACCGCTGCCTGCTCCTGTCGCGATAACACTGGGGTTTGCCTAGGGGGAGTAGCCAGGGCTCTGGGGCCCCGGTGCGAGGACTCCTGCCCCGGGGCTCCCTGTAAGGAGCTGAGCTCACCCCGAGCCCCCCCCACACCATTCCCGCCAGGCGCCGCCCCCAGCACTCCCGGGACGAGCCGTGAGGGCGGCGCACCGCCCACATCCGCCACACATCACTTCCTGGGCTTTAAAAAAACGGGGAGGAAAAAAAAAAAAGAAAAAAAAAATCCAGCTAAGCGGGTCCTGTCCTATCCGGAGGTTTGGGGCCGTACCCGGGTGTCGCCGCTGCCCGTGCGGACACCATGAAGGTTCAGCCCGCGGTAGCCTCCGTCCTCTGCCTGTGCCTGGTGCTGGCGGCCTGCGCCGCCTCCGCCGCGGGAGGGCTCGGAAAGGGTCAGACAAACGCTTTCTTCGGGCTTTCCCCAACTTCTGCCCCTACTCGGGGCGGGTCCGGTCCCCTCAGCCCGCGGGAGCAGAGAGCGCAGCCTTGGGGTCCGGAGGTGCGGGGGGCTTTGCGGGGTCTCCGCCGCGGTGGTTCGGTTCTGGCCGCAGCCCTCCTGAGGGGCTCCCTGGGGGAGCAGCCCCTCGGTACCCCTGATCCGAGTGCCCCGTGCCTGCCCGGCCTCCGCCGGGCTCCTGGCAGGCGATGAATGGCCCTTCCCTCCGCCCTCGGCTTCCCTTGCCCTTCGTGACCGCTCCTCACCCCGCTCTTGGCTTGCCCAGGCTCCTTGTCTAATTACCGTGTCTAATGGCCCGGTTCACCCGGGGCCTGAGCTTCAGCCTCAAGTGGTGGCTTTGCCGTAGAGGTAAATCTCCTCTTTACCTTACAACGAGGCTGGCTGTAACCAATTTGATCAATGACAGGAAAGCTGTGGTGTGGATCCCAGCCAGTCATTCACCCTTTAATTCCCCAGATGACTTTCATTCAAAATATACACTCTGTAATGTGTTGGGCAATGCTTTTAAAAACACACTGAAGCTCACCACAAAGTGGGGTTTGTTTGAAATATAGAAAAGCTTTTGAAAAGTGTTTCCCAGATAGAATAATAGAAGCTTTTCCCTGTTTTAACATTTTGGCCTTTGACTGAAATAGGTGACGTGTCAATATTCGGGGTAAACGTGCCTTGTGCTAATCCAGCTGGGTTTTGCTCTGGGATGTTGAGCTGGTGTCCGAGGCTGCCTCAGCAGCTGCCGTGTGTGTACAGGGGGACAGGAACAGGCATTCCCACCCTGCTGTAAGCTCATGTCTTTGATGTGTTGCATCATTTAGGTTCACAGTTGCTCTTATCAGCAGAGATCAGGTAACACAAACATTGTGCCACTGTCCTCACCTCCCGGATGCTGAACTGAGGTGTCCTGAAGACTTGCTGATGCTGCTTCAGGCTTTCTTCAGCTTCTTTGTCATAGCTGTCTATTGGAGACAATGTCCATGTTCCCCTGTGTCAGCACTGGGCAGTCTGTGGCTCCTGATCTCTGTGTAGCTTCCAAAATCTGCTCCCCTCAGCACCTTGGGTTCCTGGCTAATCTGAACCCTTAGGGATGGGAAGGGGCAAGCTGAGGCCTGTGTTTGGCCATCCAGCACAGTAATTGCTAATTATTGGAACCAAGACCTCTGAGGTGGTGTTCCAAGAGAATTTCTCTTTGTACAGCTCCTGGATCTCCTTCATCTAAGCTCTCCAGGTGGCTTTTGGCCACATGCGGTGTTGGCTGCTAAAATAACCCAACCCTGGCAGTCACTGCTTTGCAGCTGTTAAACACACACTGACTCACTCTTATGTCAATTGATGTAACAAGACTTGTTATCTAGATGGCAGATAAAATTTTTCCTGCTTTGTTCAGTCACTGTAACACTCAGAAATCTGTGTGATGGTGTTCTTTCTTGCTCTTCCATGAAATTATCATCAGCAGGAATACTTAGCATAATAGCTTTAGAGCAATTAATGATCATATGTTGGCCTAGAAATTCTTCTAATTCAGTTTAGTTCACCTTCAGTGGATTTAGTAAGCCAAATGCTGACATTTAATTTGTCATTCTTCAGATAATAAATGTTCACAGGTTGAAAAAGAACGGAGAATAATCAGAAGACATTTCAATTTTACTATCTGTCTGAGGGATTTCAGTGTCATTTACACACATATAGAAATATTCAATATGTTAATTAATTTCAGTGGGATTTCTCATACCACTATGTGGGCTGTAAGTATTTGCAAAAATCTGTCCTGAAGTGGGGCTATAGTTGGCTTTAAAAAAAGAATATAAAATGAGTTGAAAATATTCTCAAGGGGTGGGCTGTTTTCCTCTGTTAGCTGACATGTTAAATTATGCAGCATTTCTAAACCCTTCTCTCTGGCAGGTTTTGGAGATCATATTCATTGGAGAACACTAGAAGATGGGAAGAAAGAGGCAGCAGCCAGGTATGTTTGTTAGTTTTAAACACAGAAATGTGTCTTCAGAAATACTCACAAAGGTTTTATTTAAGCCCTAAATTTAATCATAGAAAAGAGTCTCTATTAACAAAAGTGAGGGTGGTTTAGGAGACTCTTCAGATCCCTACAGAAAATAGAGAATTTTGTTAACTTTACTAACACACCACCTAGGTTTAATCACTCCAGCCTAATTAAGTGATTGAAGCCCTAGCATGTCTTTGAAACAAGAAAATAATTATTTATCACAGTAAAGTACAATTCTGAAACACACAAGTGCAAGTGGTGCTCAATACCCTTAAACTCAGCAGTGCTAAGAGCTCCCCTAAAATTCCCTGTGCCTGTATAGATGAGGCCTCAGCATGAGGTATTTTGTTTCCATCTGCAGCAAAAATCTGGAAGTTCCAAACTGTTGTGAACTAACAGAACCTGGTTTGGGCTAGGCTTAAATTCTAAAAAGAACACTATCTCTGTGAAAAATGACATCTTGACTTTTTTTTTTTTCTCGGAGTTTCTTCTGCTTCTTGTTAAAATGCAAGAAGCAGAATGACATGCTTATAAATTCTACTTGTATTTTAACTTTATAACCTAGATCTGGCAATGCTGACATGAGCAGAAATTGCTCATGCCTTCCAGGCTTGCTGTTTAATTTAGCTCTGCTCTCAAACTGATCCATCTGGCAAGTTCTACACTCCAGTGTAGACACTGAATTAACCCAGATGGTACACTTCAGAAGTCTTACAAGTTTTTATAACTTGATACTTTAGCATTTAAAAAAAATAGATTAAGTATTTACAGTTATAATTGTAGCATTGCTTTGCAGTGCAGCATAGCAAGGTATAAAATGATACAGAGGAGGGTGGGAGGGATGGCAAGGTCTGAGCTCTCGGGTTTAGGTAGGATTGGTGTTCCTGCTCAGAGAGACCCTGCAGCAAGGGATGGGATGGGCGTGAACCACACTCTCCTTTCATTGCACAGATCTGCTCGCAAAAATACATTTTTTTTTTTCTAAGTCTGACCATAAATCATGAGATGAAAAATTACATAAAATTATCTGGGATGCATCAAGTGAGATGCACCAGAGCCGGTGGTCTGGGAAGTTTCAAACCTTCGATTGTGTAAACTGCACAATGTCGTAGGATGCTGGGGACTTCTCGGTTTTAAGTTCCCTGCGGGTGAGGGCGCGGTCCGTTCGTTCCAACAGCTGCTGCGATGGCGTTTCTAAGAGGGACGCCTGGCAGGGCGGTGTCGGGGTGCCAGGGCCGTGCTGGGAGGAGGAGCGCGCCGGGGGCCGTGCGGGGCCGGGCCGAGCTCCGGGTGTGTGTGACCGGCGGAAGCGGTCTCTCCACGTCCGGGTCGGGTGTCGCTGGCGGGGCGATGCCGCTGGTGGTGCTGTGCGGGCGGCCGGGCAGCGGCAAGAGCCGGCGGGCGGCCGAGCTGCGGGAGGCGCTGGGCGGTCCGGAGCGGCCGGCGCACGTCGTGGCCGAGGCGGAGGGCGGCCGGGCGGCGCTGCGGGCCGAGGTGGAGCGGCGGCTGAGCCGGCGGGACGTGGTGATCGTGGACGCGGGCAACGAGCTGCGGAGCATCCGCTACGAGCTGTACTGCGCGGCGCGGCAGGCGGGCACGGCGCGCTGCGTCCTGCACTGCGCCGGCGGCGCGGGCGGCCCCGACGAGCCGCCCTTCGAGGAGCCGGACCCGGGCTGCCGCTGGGACCGGCCGCTGTTCGCGGTGCGCGGGGAGGAGGCGCTGCCGCTGGGCGCCATCCGCGCCGCGCTGTTCGAGAGCGCCCCGCCGCCGCCGCACCGCGCCACCCGCACCCAGCCGCTGCAGTCCTGCGGCTTCCTGCACCAGCTGGACCGCGTCACCCAGGACGTGCTGGCCGCCGTGCTGGCCTCGCAGAGGAGCGGGGCGCAGCCCGGCGAGACCATCCGCGTCCCCGGCGTGGCCGAGGGGCTGGTGCTGAGCCGGCCGGTGAGCGTGGCCGAGCTGAGCCGGCTGCGGAGGCAGTTCATCAGCTACACCAAGATGCAGCCCAGCGATGAAAACCTGCCCCAGCTGGCCAGCATGTTCCTGCGGTACCTGAGCCGCAGCATCCAGTGAAGTGTCACCTGTGCCACCCAGCAGTGGCGGTGGTCCGGCCCCGAAGTACTCGCAGCGGGAAGGACGTGCCTTCAGGCACAGACCCTGCAGAGCCCGGGTCCGACCTGCCGGGGATCGGAGCGCTTGGCAGAAGCAGCTCTGAGAAGGGGCCGTGTCCCTGCAGCGGCCGAGCCAGCTGCGCTGCTGGGAGGATCTCTAGGGAAGTAGTTCCTCACCCCTGCGTTCTCCCCACTGGCATCCTGCAAAAAGGAGAGCTACTGGTGCATCCCCAAGCAAGTGAAGTCTCCTGTGGAGACACAAACCTCAGTAATCAAATAGTGTGGCGTGAAAGTGCAAAAGGTGATGACTGTAGAGAAAACTTTTCCCTACACATTGGAATAAGAAGGTTGTTTTTCCAGAGCTGCCTCCAGATAATGTCAAACTGCAGAAGAGACCTCGGGTCCAGAACTGGAACAGGCTGTATTTTTAGGATATGACTGTTTCAAAAAATCTGACTGAGCCCAAGAGAAGTTTTCAACTCTGCACTGTAAAAGGGTGCTGGCATAACAAACTCAAACTTCTCTGTTTCAGGTCTAATAATAAAATGTGTGCCTTAAATGGAGTAAAGTCTTAATTTACTTGCGGGACTATTTTACTGAAGTAACTTGGACACGTCTTTTTTCTTCAAGGTCATCATTGTACACCCTTAAAAACACAAATTTCTGAAGAATGAGTGCTGTCATAGGAAAAATTAGCTAAAATGACAGCGTCTGCTCTGTGTGAAACTCTTGAGTCTGTACTGGCTGTGGTGGGTAGTTTCTCATAATTTTGGGTACCGCTTGTATAAACGTCTCACTTTCCGGTGGATGCTTCATTCCTCATTCTAATAAATGGTGGCTTTTGGTTTTAATTTTATGTGTAGTGCTCACTGTGACAGAATGGTGAAGTGGGGCAGGAAGGGTTATTTCAGCTACAGTGTGTGACACACCAGCTGCTAAGGCGCTTTATGCACTGCAGAACTGAGAAATTACTATAAAAATGGTTTTATGTAAATAAATTAATCTTACCAGTCAAAGCAAAGAGAATGAAGCCGAGAAAACACATCAATTATCTCAAACCTCAGTGTGCTCTCACTAAGAGTTGGTATTTCAAGCATGTGACCACTTTAATTTAAAATCTGCTTTTAAAATTTCTCTTTAAAAAGTGTGTGGTCGTACCAACCACCAAATCACCAGATTGAGCTCTTTCAACATGAATCACTGATCCTTGATGATAAGAACAATCTTAAATCCAGTCTTAAATCAGCCTGTCTTCTGTAGAGAATCAAAATAATTTTGGACTCTCAATAGAAGCAATGAAAAGAAGTGTTTTTTCAGCATCAGGGAGAGGGCACTGACGCAATGCAAGCTTTACTAGGGAAATGTGTGTTCTTGCTCCTTACCGCAAACAGATACAAAATTGATGACATAGCTCTTAATTATAGATGGCAAATCTGTGTTTGAACAATTCTAAATGTTAATGGTTTGCTTTTCACCCTTTCCTCATTCTGAAGTTCTTTACTGAACACTGCTAAGTAGAGATTTTGTCTATTTACAGCTAAAGAAAAACCCATACATCAGTTCTGCTAGTAATTAATGTTGTGTGCAAAGGTGTTAATAATTCACGTGTATGAACATTTGACTTTATTTTTACTCCTGAATATGGTGCAGAGTTACAATCAGAGAAGGCTTTTACAATCAGAGTTTGCTTTGCTTGGCAGATCCTAAAACAAGTATCCATGTAGGATGTTCTCTCCATGTTCCTTCCTCTTCTT
This sequence comes from Cinclus cinclus, assembly GCF_963662255.1. Lineage (NCBI taxonomy): Eukaryota > Metazoa > Chordata > Aves > Passeriformes > Cinclidae > Cinclus > Cinclus cinclus. The sequence continues at coordinate 25,120,588 of NC_085053.1, read as the reverse complement.
CACCTAGTTTTAGGCTGTTATTACTGTTCTGGAAGCCATATTATTATTATATGGAAACTGAAACTCTGGGTAGCATAGCTAGTAAAGGTAAAATGAATTATTTGGAAAGAGTGAAAGCAAAAATAACTTCCTTTTGCATTGCACCTTATTTAGGCTGCAGTTCCTCACAGACCCCCTCTTCTTCTTAGCCCTGGTATTGGACACATCCATCACAATTAGTTTCAGCATACAAATGTGTAGGAAACCATGCAGGCAGCCAAAGGGTTTGCTGGGTTATTGGGTTTGCTGTTTGCTCAGTCACAGGAGGTGACTGAGACATATGGGCTGTAGTGGGGAGAGATTGTCACCCAGTGGATTGCCTTAAGCAGCCGTGAAAATCCATCCTGAGATCTCTCAAGAAGCTGCTGTCATTAACCACTTCCAGTAATCCAGGAGAGAAAAAAGCATGAACAGTTGTGTATTTGAGAAATCCAAACTAAGAAGAGAAAGTTTCCTCCTCTACACAAGCAGTTATTGGCTGGCAGCAATAATAAATTATCACGTTTTAAGATTGGGTAACTTTTTGCAAGACAATCTTAGAGCACCACGTAATCTCTTTTCATCTGATTTGTACATGTAATAGAATTTCTCTGACAGTATTCTTTCTTCTTTTATGTTAGTGGTTTGCCTCTTATGGTTATCATCCACAAGTCCTGGTGTGGAGCTTGCAAAGGTAAGTGCATTTAATATTAGAGCTTGCTGAAATTGCTAATGAACCTTTGTATAGAAATCATGTAGCCATGAGACTTGTGACCTTTGCATCCAAAATGCAACGAATGGTATTTGTATTTCTTTGAGAGTAGTGTAATATGGCAGTGCCACAGCAAACAAACAAGCTGGGTGTATGGCTGAACCTTAAAGGGTGAGGCAGTTGAGTGGGATTGGTGGTTCACAGCAGGATTTCTGCTCCTGTTGCACTGAATCAAAGATAACCACCTATATTTGCTGGGCAGGCTTCAGCCCGTGGCCACCAAGCAAGAATTGCTTCAGGTACCTTCTGTTCCAAGCTTGGCTGGAAGGGTTGGATACATATATTCCATTTACTCACTGCCTATTGAAAAGTGCCACCTCTCCAGCGGGAGGGATGAAGTGGAGATTTTGATACTGACATGACAATCTGAAATATTTTCCACTGTTTTTACACACCTCTTATTTTTATTTTTTAATTTAGCTTTAAAGCCAAAGTTTGCTGAATCCAAGGAGATCTCTGAACTTGCCCATAATTTTGTTATGGTCAACCTTGAGGTAGGCTGCCTTCTGCTCTGTATCCATGGTCTGCCTAATAATGAAGCATTTGGAATCTGTCTCAACTGATTGCACCCTATTTTATGTACATCCTAAATCCTGCAGTCCTGAACAGGCATTCAGGATTGATTGATAGATCTCATTGTTTTAAAAAATACTTTTTTCCAGTCTGGTTGTTGCAATTTTTTAGCAATTTATACCTTGTGTGAATCAGTTTCCACAAGAAAGGAATTTATGTTCATTCTCTCAGTACATTAAACATTCCTATACCAGAGTGGGGTGGGTAATGCAAATTGACAGATGAGAAAAAATATTACTATTTTCACAAATTATACTTACACATGTAAAAATAGCTTTCTTTCCTTTGAGTGTGGAGGATACTGCAGTTACTTAAGGTCTGTTCAAGATGCAAATTGCTCAGGGTAAAATGAATCTGAAGGCAATAACATGTTTCTATAAAAGGCACCATGTTTTGTTAGACGTCTTGCTAATACCTTTCCTCTCTCCTACCTTGCTTTGGTAGGATGATGAAGAGCCAAAGGATGAAGCCTTTAGTCCTGATGGAGGTTACATTCCCAGAATCCTCTTCATGGGTAAGGCGTCCACAGCTGTTGTGTCCTTACACAGCACTGCATTCTTACTGTTTCCACCTAAATTTCCTGTTGGATTTCTTGTTTCATAGACCCTAGTGGAAAAGTCCATCCAGAAATCATAAATGAGAGGGGAAACCCCAGCTACAAGTATTTCTATACCAACGCTGATCAAGGTATGTGCCAAGTTGTTTGAAGTGCATTTTTAGTGAGATGAAGCTTTGGCAGTAGAGAGAAATCATGTTAAAATATAACTGGGAGTGGTTAAATGCAGTGTGAGTGAGTGATGCTCTAATGCTTCAGGGACCATATTCAGAATCATGATTCACCTTAATACCTACTAAAAGTGTAGGATCTAATTTTGTCTCCATTTCTGGCATGGGAAGTCATGGAATTTGCATGATCCAGCTGCACATAGTTGGGAAAAGGGTGCAGGACTGTTTTGTTTTTTGGGTTTTTTTTTTTGCTTACAGATTAATCTGTAGCTCTACATTCTGTAACTGTGTTAAAACACTTTCATTACCAATTCACCTTGATGTTTTCACCCCTAGATTAATAGTTGGTGTCTCTCTGTGTAATCTTTCAGTTGTCCAAGGGATGAAAGAGGCCCAGGAGAAGCTGACAGGTGATGCTTTCAAAAAGCACCTGGGAGATGAGCTATAATGAATACACTGAATGATACCTTTTCATCGCTTCAAAACCTAGAGGAAATGATTAAACAGACCAAGAATGTAGATGCACTGAAGGGACATAATTCCCCTGACAAGAATGTTAGGTTAAACCCTATTTGGAGTTCACACACACACATAAAACAGTTACAGTGTTTTCTCTGCCTGGCAGTTTGCACTGTGGTGGTTCTTTGCAGCTGGGTAATGTGCAAACACATCTCTGTGTGTTTGAGCAATCACTAATATTTGGTGTTAAAAGGGAGGTGTGTAGGGAAAATGCTATTTGGGGACAATGTGATGGGAAAAGCTAGAAATAGCCATCATTTTAACACTAATCAGGGTTGAATTTCTCTTTTCTCACTGGTGTTATGTGATCCCATAGTTTTCACTGGGCATTCCCATCACTGGGGCATGTTCCTAGGCCAGTTGTTTTCTAGATATCCACGACCATGAATTCTGCCACTACACCAAGTAGAATACATTTCATGAATGTCCAAGCATGTGAATTATCAGCTCTGCAAATGTATTTTTGTGTAAAACTGTGTGATTCATCTTTATTTGCCTTTGGGCAGAAATTTAACTTTCTCCTTATGCACTCACCTTTTGATTGTTCCATCAAGTGAGGGTGGGTTATGTTGAAGCTTTATGGGGTTTCCCCTTTTATTCTTTGAATGTTTTTTGGCGAATGCCTTGCCATCACATTGTACTGTATTTTTGTACCAGGGTGAAAAAATTAAACCTTTTTAAACATAAGCATGCAGAGAGTGTTCTGTGGTTAAGGGCATAGCTTTACATTCTTAAGCATGGGGGGGTAGGTTTTTGTTTGTGTTGCAGTGATTATTAATGTTGACTGTCACAGCTGTATGTTTCTCCTTTTTATAATTAAGAGACATCATTTGTTTTTCCATACAATTACAAATCAGCCATTCTTACACTACCCACACTGTTGAAGGCAATGTGTTTATTTACTGGAACTGAAGAGAAGAACAGAGGGGAGTAAAATCACCCCTCTTGACCTGCTGGGGACACTTTTTCTAATGCAGCCCAAGCATGCTATGGGCTTCTTTGTCACATGGGTGCATTGCTGGCTCATGATCAGCTTGTTCTCTACCTGGATTTTCATCTTCTCCTGTGCAGCAAAACAGATTTGCAGACTGTACTCGTGCACAGGTTGTTCCTCCCCAGTTGAGGGACTTTGGATTTCCCTTTCTTGAACCTCCTGACAACCTTTCCTGCCCACTTCTCCATCCTGTTGAGGTCCTCAGTGGCACCACAACCACTGTTACATGGACATCAGCTCCTCTGCCCAGCTTTTTATCATCTGTCAGTTTGCTCAGTTTGGTGTTAAAAAGTACCAACCAAGGGTGCTCCACTAATGATGAACCTCCTTCAGGCCAGCTGTTCTGCTAGTTTTCCATCCATTTCACTGCCCATTTGTTTAGATTGTACTTCATCAGTTTGTCTATGGGGATGCTTTGAGAGACAGTGTTGAAAGCCATAGTCAAGCCAAAATAAACACCTACTGCTCTCCCCTCAGCCACCAAATTAGTCATCTCAAGCAAAAATTCCTGTCCAAAAGACACTTGCCATAACTTCCCATAACAAACAAGGAGATGATTTTCTACAGATACTTAACTGAAGAGCCATCTGAGGACATTAGGTGGGAAAAAGTGTTTATAATAATAAAATAAACCCATATGACAATATAACAATAAACCAAACTTGTTTACTGAATCCATTTTTACTGTTCAGCACTATTAGGAATTTTACTTTCCAGACCAGTGTGTCTAAGGAATTTTAGGCACCAAAACTCAACTGGGTACTAAAAGACAAGGACACAGTGGTATTAATGGGATTATTGCACATTGCAATTACCCTGCTTAGCTGCTAATAGTTACTATGCAGGCTTTATCCTCTGCTTCTCTTGCAAATTGTCTAATAAATTAACAGTGGAATTGAACTCAGCAGCTACTCTCATGTCAACCTCAAAGTAAATCTATATAAGCCTTAGAAAAGAGTTTGTGTTGTGCAAAATATTCCTTTTTCCCCCAGCTCTATCAGTTGATCAAATAAAAAATAGTTCCTATGTGATGTTCATTTTATTTAGAGCTTCAGATTGACATGACTAAAAAATCTTTGCTCTGGCTTTTTTACTTGCCACCAGGGGGAGGACTCTGCATGTTCATCTGGGATAGGATTCAACGGATCATAATTAAAAAATAATCTCTGATGCAAATTAGCAGGGTGCACCTCTGTGCGTTTCCACACATAGTTTTGCAGCAGCTCTGCCCTGCTCTTATCTCTGCAGTGAAGCTGCAGCCTGTGGGATGTACATCAAGTGTCCCTTTCTTTGCAAAATGCTCTGATGCCTGAAGCAATGTGGCCTCAAAGTAATTTTTAGAAAGTTCTTCATCCACAGACATCTCCCTTAAGTGACAGGTACAGGCAATGTGCTTCATCCTTTGCATTTAAGCCCGATTCAAAATTATCCTCCTTCGCATCTTCTCTCCTGCATCTCCTCTCCTTAGCACTTCATGCCTTTCAGACTGAGTACTTTGGAAGGAAAAATTTATTTCATGACCCTTTTTACTCTGATCTTCAGATGCCTCATTTCTCTCTAATCCTTTCTACCTCTGTATGTTCAGACACAGTGAGCTCGTACAGCTTCCCCACCCTCTCTTCCATTTGCTGTTTTCTAGACCATGCCTTTGTCCTCTGTAGCAGGATGGAGCTTGGCACTTGCTGTCCTGCTTGGTGTCTAGCTGGGCACTCAGTAGAATGTGGTTTATGTGCTGTCACAGCTTGATTTCTAGGGACAACTGATTAACTTGTGTAAAAGCTGTTTCACATCTCTGGATTGCAGGGTGAACCTACTTTTGATCTGTCACTTAAGTATTTTTCTCTTTCCTACCCATTAGTTTCATACCTGGACATTGTTGTTGCCATCTCCTACTACAGGTTCTTTACATCCTTCTTTATAATCTTGATAAGGTGTTACAGATGGTTGGCATTTTCTTCTGTGCAGAGGGATCCACCTAGCAGTTGCTTTTTGTACGTTGTGTGACTATGCACACAAGCAAGTCCCCAGGGCTTAGAGAAGCTGCTTGCAGGTCAGTGTTTCCTGTAGCTGTGTTAGAAGTTAATGATACCCTGCAGCATTGCTCAGTAACCAAGGCCTCAGATTAGTTTGCCCCCATCAGCTTTGTTTCTTGTGCTGCCCATCTGTGTATGACTCGCAGTTTCTTACATGATCACTTCTTCAGATGCATCTAGAAATCCCCTTGGATTCTCAGCTTCTCCTCCTTCTATGGTGATAAAAAACCCAAAGACACTTCAAAATTCTTAGTACAGACCCAGAGACTGCCAGGCTGAATCAATCTTATGTAAATAAACATTCTGTCAATTCCCTTTCTTCCAGAAACAACCTACAGAGGAAAAAAAACCCCAAAGTTAATTAGGGAGTGCCTGGATTGCAGCTCCCATCTGGCTGCCTGGGAGCAGAGGTTGTTTTGTGCACCTGAGGCTGGACAGGCTTTAAGGAAGTGTCAGTTGGAGACTCAGGAAGCCTTTCCTTTGCCGTGTTTAGCAGCAGGGAACAAAACTGCAACAACCAAGAATGCCTGCATGGCCAGAGTGTCCCATCTGTCATCCTGGCATGCCGAGTTTGGGAGTCATCTACTTCAAGCACTCTTTTGTCCCTGTGGCTCTCTCCTTGCCACCGTGTCTGGCCTGTATCAAACTGCTAATGAGCTTCATTTCACTCAGAGCTCACTTAGAGCTCCTGTAATGAATAGCTCTGAAGTGAAATATTATTAAACCCCTTTGAATATGAGGTCATATATCGTTGGAGGTGATGAAACTTCTCCTTTGGCAAGGGGAGAGGTATTTGCATTTATGTTATGCTGTGATATTTATTTGCAGCTGACCTGGTATTATGCTTGCTTGGCTTTACCCAGCCAGGAGAGCCACTCCAGGGCTATTCCTTGACAACCGTCGCTATAGGTGGATCTAAACTTGAGGCATGAGGATGGAGATTCAGAAAGCAATAAAGATGGAATTACTCTGAACAGAGCTGTCTCCAGAGAGTGGGATGAAAAGGGGAAGTCACTGCAAATCCACGCCCATTTCAAAGACAGCAAAGCCAAAGATGAAGTTTCTCTAAAAGGTTGCATCCCCTTTCAAGACAGCTGTGTAAGTTGTCTTTGGCACTGACTGGAGAGGGAAGGTTGCTGCCTGGAGGGAACCAGGAAACAATAATGAAGGTCTATCTAAATGTTAAAAGTCACTTTGTCTTAAAACTATTTGGCATTTTAACCCATTCCCACTTTCCTTCTCGAAGAAACAGGTGCTGATTTGTTAAGCAGTTAGTCAAATAATCTCAGTTTGCTTTTCCTCTCAAAGTTTGTCTAGAGTAAGGTGTGGCTGTGCACAGTTCCCAGGCCTGCCATTGTCCAGGGAGCACCACTCCTGCCATTGCAGCGCCAGCCCAGTGCCACCACGTCAGCACCATCCAAGGAGGAGGAATCTTCACTGACAAGTGCCAGCCAGCCCCTGTGACCTGTCACAGGCAATGGGAACAGGGACCAAAGCTTGAGTGATCCTCTCCAAGCTGTGAAAAATGTCATGGCACCTTTTTGTGATGGTGAAATCTGCAGTGCCTTAAATTATGGACAAAAAAAAAAAAAATAGATACCCCAAACCTCTCTCCTCACAGCTATGCTGGAATCAGGGACTGGCTGACCTGTGCTTACAGCATTCCAAGTTCTGACTCAGAACAGTGAGAGAGGCTGTTACACACCAGCCCGTGCTGGCTCTCATCCCAGCACGGGGCACAGGCATCAGGAAAGGTGCAGGGAGCAGCCAGGATGTGAGAGCAGGCAGGATGGGGGGAGCAGGCAGGATTTGGAAAGCAGGCAGGGTACGACCTGGGCATGGGTTCTCAAGTGGGTGGGTGCTGCTCCCGTGTTGTTTTCCTCCCGCCAACACAGGAATCTCCTCCTCTTTTCCCATGTCTCTGCTGTGATATAGGGAGTGAAGGGGAACCAACTTCCTAGAGTTTCCACCCTCTCAAAAGGTCATGATCCCATTGTTACCACTCCAAGTCAGGGCAAGGGAGGAGCTGGAACAGAGCTGAAGGGCAGGAGGAGTGTGTGGACTGAGTTTGGCTAAGGCTGTAGGTAACTGGCTGCTGATTAGAGTTCCATTGCGGGTATATACTCATTTTTGGACCATTTTGCACATGCACAGCATGAAGTAGGTAGATGTGCTGCAGAAATATTAATTGATAACAACTGCAGATGTTCTCCCTGCTTTTTGAGAGTGCTTCAGGTCACAACATAACATGCTGTGCATAAAAGAAGCTGCACTGGCAGCACAGTCAAATTTGGATGTCACTTTATATTGCTATTTCTGATATTACGAATAGTGTTCAAAGAGCCACTTGTGAGGATTTGGGTGCATTAGCCCTGTTAAAGGGAATGAAATTCCCACACGTCCTAGGGACACAGCATGAGCCTTACATGCTCTTTATTCCACACTGAAGTGGAGAAGCATCTGGGTGAGTACTGCCTATTCAAACAAGGAGGATTTTGTTTGTGGGTCTGTTGTTTTTACCTGTCTCCCCTAGACAACAGCTGATTTAACTGTGTTGGTGCTGTTCTTGCTTTAGGAATAAATAAATCAATACATTAATTGATAAATTAATTTTTTTAAATTCCCTTTTCAGAAAAGATTGAATTTGTTTCTTCAGATCAACTGCACTCTGTGAGGATGCAGTGTTTTGAATAAAAAATGTTGAGAGTAGTAGAGTATGTATGTTGTGCTTGATAAATGTGCTCTCATGTCTGCTGTGAGAGAGTGAGATAGATCCACATGTCAGAAAACAAGATAAAGCACAGCATCTGCTCTTCCACCTCCGTGTGCTTGTGGGAGTTCTTTCCTATTTCCTTATTTCCCCATCTATAAATATAAAATAACAAAGATCTCCCTCACTGGAAGTGGTGTCAGCAATTCATGACTGTACAACATTAAAACCTGGAAGGGAAGTGCACTAGGAGAGCAAAAGATATTCACTCCATAAATTATAGAAACATGTCTAAACAAGGTGATAGACAGCAAAAATCACTACATATTTTCCTGTCTCCTAATTACCTGGGTGCATGCCTTCTTTTGGTCATCCCTGGCTAAGAAAGGGCATGTAGGTAAACACTGGTGTTTCAGGGGTGGCATGAAATCTGGAAAAGCCTTTGGAAATTAGGATTGAACAGTGCTTGTGGCTGCAGTTATGGGGTGTCAAATCCGGTGATCACTGCCAGATGCCCAAGTGAGCCTCAACCACGATGTGTCCTTTGCATCAAAGGTGCAGGTATGTGCTCATGACCATTTGCATTGTGTTGGTGCTTTATAGGGCTGTGGGATCACAATGGTTTTCTAGACTGAGCATCAGACAGCAGACTGAGAGAAGAGCTCTGCCCATGTTGGGTTGATGAGAAGTCTGGTTTTGGCAAAGGCAGAGATCAGCTATCCCAAAGCAACAAGTGGATTACAAGGAGCTGGAAAGACTTTTGTAGGTGTCAAGCCTTCTATAATACTTGCTGTAATGAGCTTGAGATTTTGCTACACTGTTGATTATTTCTAGTTGCCTACACAAAACTGATAGTTTGCTTAAGGCTTAAATCAGGCCTGGTTTATATAACAGTACTTTTAGTTGGGGTTTTGATGGCAAATACACATTTTTATTCTAGATGAGGGTAGAAAATTACTCTTGATGTTGGGTAGAATTGGGCCACCTGGGAGATAGCTCTCACTTGAGTCAAATGGAGAAGCTGCAGAGAGGAGAGGTGTTCTTTAAAGCTGCTCAGCATCTCTCCTGTGATTGTTCCTGAAATGCTCACCTTAGCTATACGCTAGTCATATAGCACTGTGCTCCCTGGATTTCTGCATTCTCATGATACTGGTAACTAGTCAACTGCTCTGGACAAAAAGGAGCAATAAATCCAATTGTCAGGCTCCTTTATAAGTGGCTGAACTGTTATAAAGCTCAAGCTGCTCCATGGACTGGTTGACGTACGAGCTAGTCTGAAGACCACCAAAGATCAGAGCTGAGGATCAGATGCTGAAGATCACCAGATGTGCAAAAAGCTTTTACAAGTGGACAAAATTATTCCTGTGCTGTGTAGGCATTATCCAAGCTGAGTCAAAGTACTGCACATCAAACAGGAGGCACAATGAGACTGAGAAGAAAGCAGCAGTGCTCTGGAGGACATAGCAGGGTGAAGAGACATCTGCACCCCCAAGTTTTGGGGTTTTGAGTTCAGATGTGCTTCCTGAAGACAGAAACCCTGTAAATCCAGAACCTTTAAGCACTTCCTGCTCGGGCCTCCCCTCACAAGGAGCCTCTCCTGGGACCCAGCAAGGCCTTGTGTTCATGCTGAGGCACCTGATTAAATCCTGACATCTTTGCTGGTTGTTAGGGAAGCACCTTCTTAGTTATGCCACACATAATGTTTAATGTTTTTAAAAACTAGTATTTTGTTAATTCTGTCTACGGCATCATCTCTAAAGGCTATTTTGCTTTCCCAGAAAGGAACAGACCGCAGTCAGGTCTCTCTGGGCTCTACAGGGTTTTAAAGCTAAGAGGGTCCACCACAACCTCTTTGTCAGACCTCCTTTATGTGAACGACTTAGATCGCAGCCACCGCCTCAATTTTTGTCTTCTCACCGGCAGAAATGTAGCGCCCGATGCCACAGCGGCCATCGCTAGGCTTCAGAGTTAACAGTGCTACCGGTAAGAATCCCAGCCCGTGCGGAAAGTGCGATAAGAATGGCAAGTTTGGGTCGTACCCGGGACGTTTACCCTGCCCGCGGGGGCTCCAGGAGCGCCTGAGGCGATTCCCATTCCCGCGCTCCCCGTGGGCCCCCGCCCCCGCCCGCCGCGCTCCGCCCCCGGGGCCGCCCCAGGTACCGGCGGGGGGGCGGCTCCCGCCACGCGAGCAGCGGCCGCGGGACCGCTCGGCTCGGCTCGGCTCGGCTCGGCTCGGCTCGGCTCGGCTCGCTTCGCTTCGCTTCGCTTCGCTTCGCTTCAGTTCAGTTCGGCTCGTCCCGGCTCGGTTCGGCTCGTCGCCACCGCTCCTCCGCCGCAGGTAAGAGCCGCAGCCCCTCTGAGGGGGCTCCTCCCGCGCCGTCGAGGCTGCTTCCCCTCGAAGGTGGCGGGGAGGGGGCTGGCGGTGTTCCTCGCCTCTTATCCCCACCGGGACCCACAAACTCCTCCTGCCCTCCTCGCACCGAGCGTCGGGGCTCTCCCCGGGCTCCGCGGGACGGGAAGCAGGAGGTGGCCGGCGGGCGAGCGCCCGGTGGGTGCTCCGTGCCCCGAGGTGTGGTGTAACGGGCAGCCCTCGGGAGCGGCGGGGCGGAGAGGGCAACGGCAGTTCCATCTCTAAAATAAACATTTCCCAGCAATGAGAGGCGATATAATATTGCCTTATCTCTAACATACCCTCAGCCTCGCGGGGGGAGAGGCGGGAGAGCGGGGCCTTCCCGGCTGTTCTCCAGCTGGTGTGTGACCCGCCCGTGCCCGTCACCCCGGGCAGTGCCGGCTCGGGGAGGGGGAGCAGGTGACAATAACTGCTCGGCCGTGGGCACTGCCGGGAAACGCGGCACCCGCTGCCGTCGTGGCTGCTCACTATGGAGCAGGGCAGGGACCCTGCCCAGCCCTCCCGAGCCCTCACCGCAGAGCCGCTGCCCGGCCGAACAGCGGGAGAAGCGAACTTGCCCGTACCTACACCGCACTTACAGCCTCTGGCAGCGAGCCCGCCGCAGCAAGCCAAACGGATCCATCTTGTAATTTAGCTCATAAAAAGTATAAACTCTCCAGTTTGTCCGGTTAGTGCCGCACAAAACGCATGTGGTATGTTTTTGCCGTGCGTTCTGGGACGACGCGTTGGTTTTCTCGGGGCTTGCCAGCAGCCCGGCAGTGCCGGTGATGTGCGCGGTAGCATCAGCCCGTGGGACCGCTGCGGTGTCGCCAGCACCGCCACGAGTGGCTTCCACCTTTTCACCTCCCAAGGTTTTTGTCTCCACGCTGGCCTTTCCTTACGAGCAGCGACGTGTCGCGTGCTTGTGCAGTGCATCAGGTTGATCTGGCCTAAATTAAGAGTAACTTGTCCAAAAAAAAAGGGGTTGGGGGGGTGTGGGGGAAGAAATAATTTTAACGCGGATTTTCCCATGTCCTGAGACAACTTAAGACCGTGGTCTCAGAACATGTTTCTGTGAAATTCTTTGGTGGCAAATCTGGTTTTGACTTCTCCTGCTTTTTTTTTTTTTTTTCTCATCACTAATTCCTTACCCAGTGCTGCACTCTCAGTTGTGCAAATAATAGTTTGCAAAGCTTCAGAGTTGCCTGGATTAGCTCTCTGTCCAAATAACATTCTCTTGTGAACGTTTTTTTCCCTTCCAAAGGTAAAGGTGTTGCTGGAAGTTGCTATAGTTTTGATCCGTGTGTTTTTAACAAATCATGGGAGCACTGCTATTGGGTTATTGAGGGCACAAAATTGAATCCATACACTGCTTTATGGAAGTGTGTAATTAAAAGCTTTTATTTCCTGTTATTTGTGCTTGCTATCCTGGAGGTGGTTTTCTATGCATTTACTGGGACTTCGCTGCCTTCCGGACAATTTTATCATAACAATTTATAGTATAAGTCAGAAGAGAGACTTAAATTAAAATTAAAATCAAGCTTCCTATTCAATTCTGGCAAAATCATGATGCCTTCTTTGCAGACCCAATATATTTTCAGGTGACAAAATGATAAGACTTACTGGCTTTAGGTTTTAATAGCAGTAATTCTTGTGTGTAGCAAAGCAATGCATTTAGTTTTTGTTAACATGATGGCTGTCATGTCGTAGTTACGTTAGCTGTGTAGTTCAGAGATGGATTTTCTTACCTTCATCTTCGTATGTTTTCATGCAGTTCCAGATTTAAACGTGCAGGTCACAGCATCACAGTTCAGGGTCTTGCATCACGCTGGCTGGTTGTGGTGCCAGGAAGGGCTCTCATGTCCTCCCCAGTAGGTACATGTCTATTCTTTCTTACTAGCTGGGCTGAAAAGTAGGGGTTTTTGAGCCAGTTCTCAATGGCTGATGCTGAGAAATGTCCTGAACTGGTCATTTCAGGCATGCTTTTTGCCATAAAAATGTATCTTGTGCTTCAGGTTCTGCATATTTAGTGAGCTCCTGCAAATGTGTGCTTAGCTTAGTTGCAGTAGTGTTTGATATTTGAAATATGCAATGAGATTTATGTTTGGAAGTATTAGCTCATTAAAAAATGGGAAGTGTGAGGGTGCTTGTAATCCCAGTTAGCAGGTGGCTTACTTTGCAGCATGGGAGAACGTTGTAGCACAGAGAAATGAATTAACTTATTCATTGCAGATTTTTTGCTTGGAAGAGGATAAAAAGCAGCAAATCAGACTTCTGCACTGCAGAGGCATCCTAAGCTGGCCCTGTCTCTGTGTGATTCTGGTTTGCAGGTGGTTCTACAAGACAATTCCAGTCTCTGGTCACTTGATTTGGTGAGAACAACAGCTTGTTTTTACCTCTAAGTGAAAGCTTTTAGACCTGGTAATGCAGAAAAATCTCTGTCTCCTGCTTATTGATGGAGGAGTGTCTACCTGAATCTGCATATGGCTTCTCTCTAGCTCCAGATAGGGTGAGTGCCATCATATGCCTGAACTTCCCTTATCTTCCAACACTCTGGGAGGGCACAGTCATGACTGTCTCATTGGAGGGCTATATCCCAGGGCAGAATGTAGCTGTGCCCTGCCTTCCAGCTGGGGAAGGATCAACAGGGACTCACATGTGTCTTGTAGCAAAGCTGGTACAGATTCATCTTGTGTGTTGCTTTGGGTGCTTTTATGTCTCTGCTACTTCAGTGTATTCAGCAGTGAGGTGATCAGAAGTATTTCACTATTGTCAGTTCCTTCCTGAGAAAGAGAGGCAGAACTTTAAGGCTGGAGATCCAATGAGAAGGGGACTGAATTACTGAATTCCGGATTTCTGTTGTCTCGGCCATCGCTGCAGTGTTTGTGACAGGAAGGAAGGGCTTCGAAGATGGGGAGTTTTGTAACAGCAGTCAACCTCATAAGTGTGCACTGTTCTCTCTGGGACAGGGCTGGATTCGGGTCAGGCTCAGCTTGCAGTTCTGTAGACCTAGAAATTGGCTGGCTCCAGGATTCCAAAATTCAACAGAATATTCAGGGAATTGTGGAAGTCTCTGCATCTGCTCTTTAGGGCATTGGGAAGATAAAAATCCCCTCTTCCTTGCATCCTTTGGGAGACAGCTGATCTGAGTTCAGTTAGTGGGTCCCCTTTACTAGGGGAGATTTTTTTACTGTGAAATATTTTTCTCAGTATTTTCTGGAGTAGTGTGCTTACCAAGAACCATGGAACCATATGATAGTAAAAGAGTGACAAACACTCAACACTCGTAGAAGAGAGTAGAAAAGTGGAAACTTCTATTTCTTTAATTTTTTTTGTTGTCGTGATATTAGAGGGACTGATTCCTCCCTCCCCAGAATTTTCCTGTGGCTCTAAAATGGACTTTGAGGATGTTGAATGTCGCGCAGGAAGTGGGAGAGGCATGGCTTGATGTTTGACTCCAGGAAATCTTTCTAACAGCAGTCAAACCAAATGTAGTTGTAAAGTCAGATGGCAAGAAAGTGATACCTACTGATTCATGACTCATGTCTCAAACCCAGCAAGTTCTTAGAAACCCTTTAAAAGCTCTTTTTAAAGCCTATGTTCCCAAGTCTAAATGGGTAATGAAAATAAATAACCACTGACATTGCGTAGAAGTTTTCATCCTTTAGTTGTTATGCATATATTGAACCTTTTTGTAGCATGTAAATTCCAGAACAAATCTACTACAAGCATCTTCTCGTAAAGACTTCTGGACTTATTAATAAATGAATTTTATTAAAGATGAAGCACTTGAGATGAAGAGCTCAAATTTTTAAAGTAATAAACATAGAGTTTCTGTGTAGAGAGTTGAATTATTTTTGTTCTAGGTCTGTCAGTTGAGTGGCATTTAGATGACACCCCAAAGCCAAGTTCTGGACAGTACTGAAGTGTGAGCCAGAGGCTGCCACAGGGAGAAGCTGTTGCAGAGGGCAGGGCTGTGAGAGCAGGAGGAAACGTAACTGATACCAAAAAACCGTGCAATACTTTGGACAAGACCAAGCTGCTGTTGTGTTGCCAAGTGAGGTGATTGTCAATTGTGTGGATCCTGAGAAAGGATTTGTCTTTGATCCAAATTCTGGCCCGGAGTAGGTGGCTGCAGCCAGTTACTTACATAAGGTCTGAGTGTGCCCAGGTGTTTTGGCAGTCTCCACAAGGCAAGATAATGGAAGTCAGGATGACAAATGGTGCTGTACACTGACTTACTGGAGAGGAAATGCACCAGAAAAACTTGGCATTTAGATTGTATTAGCCATGAAAAAGACAGGTATGTTCTGCTACGTTTTTCTGCTCTAAATCTGGAATAATTATTACTTTAAGGCAGATATTTTTGTGTAGATGTTCTTTAAGTTGCAGATATTTCCACATCCTATTGCAGTTGTCTTTGTAGCATGGTAGACTTTGATCCAGGCTTTGTGTAAAACACTCATGTGTACAGAGGGATTTCAGCTGCTTCTTGGTTCCATTTGCTTTGCTGCCTTTCTTTAGGAAACGTGTAATGATTCCTATCTAAGGTTTTCTGTCTACTTGTGAGATTTATCTGGAACTTTGATTCTAAATTAGTAAAGATAATCTCCCTTTAAAAAACTTTAAACTGATGTCTTCAAATGTTTGCTGTTATCTAAGATATCTCACTAATTCAAGCACTGTTTCTGTTCACTTTGTATACTACAGGACTTTCCTCTTTACCTTCTGTGGAAGAAGCTCAGACCTTACACAGCACTGTGTTCCCAGCCTAACCTGCCTACCCATTATTCCCTTACCTAATATTCTAGTTATTCATCTTTATTATAATCATTGTAATCCTTTTGCTTCTACATCACAGGTTCAACAGTGTGACCACTCTCTTGATTCATATACTTACAGCAAAGCCTTCATCTCTCTCATGGATTATAGATCTAAATTGGTAACTATCGCTTGCAATGTTTATTAGCAGTTATGTTAATTGCTCATATTCTGTTTTCTGCTTCTGATAGATCTCTCTTGTAGAACAGCATTTGTAAGTCTCTAAGATCACAGCCTTATTTCCTTTATGAGCTTTATCCTTAGGTCAGCACACATTGGCTGTAAAAAAAAAATTCCATTGCTTGGTAGAAATCTGGTTCAGAATTGAACTTAATTTCTGAAAAAGAAAACAGTATTTATTTTCCAATGACAGAGCACATAAAGGAGTGAGGTTTTATAATAGAAAACGGACGTAGATGTGTAATTTGTGAACTAGAATATTTTAGTAATATAACAAATCCACTTTCTAAAACATTTTGGGGAAAAATACACAAGGTATTAATGCTTTTGAGAAGAAGTTATGTTGCAGTCTCATGGGTTACTGTAGAAATACAGAGTAGTGATTTCACCCCATCCTCTCATCTGCTTAATTGAAGAAATGTGTTAGTGGATGATAATGAAATGGTTAAACTGTCACATTTAAATTGTTACTGGTCCTAAATAACACAAGACAAATATAGGAGACTACAGTTTTAGCTTTAAAAATGAAGCATATTAAAAGATGCTTTTATTGCTAGAACTGCCCAGAAGTCGTAGCGTAGAGAATACACATGTTCATAACAAGTTGAATTTGCAAATTTGTCTTAGGGCAGTTTGAAGTATAAGTTGCATCAGTGTGACAAAATTTCACAGTTAACTGGGGTGACTGACAGCGGAAAAGGAAACTCTTTCCCAGATTCAGGCTTTCTCACACTGTTGTGAGGGAGAATGGGATGTGGAAACAGCATGTCTGTGAGCACACCCATGTGGTTGCTAACTAAGAGACATGTAACCTTCCAAGGTAATGATTGGATTTGTCGTTTCTTGTCTGTGAGAGGATAAAGAACAGCCCTCCATTAGTTTGTAGCTAAAACTGTAAGGGCTGGCAGCACTAAAAGTGAACCTTAGCCATTTGCTCCTGGCAATACATAAATGGGGAGATACATCAGTTGATTTCTAACCAACACTTTAAACTTTTGCTGAAGTTGGCTGTAGGCCGACAAGGTTGCAGAGCAGGGTTTACTGTGACCACTTTCGGTGATTCCTCAGAACAGGAGCACTTTGATGTTTTGTGTTGCACTAGAAACCAGTTTGAGCCTTGACCATGATGCTGGTCACACATTGAGTAGCACAGCTGTTTGGATCCATCTATGTGACACATTTCCGTGAGCACTAAAAACAACAAAGGCTGGTTTCCCATGGAGGTGTCTTAGGGCAACAGGCTTTTTTCTTTTAAAATTCATTAGACCAAAATAGAAACTAAAGGCAGGAGAGCCACCTTGACCTAGGAATATATTCTTTGGTGGCTAATAAGCTCTGATTAAGATTTTATTGCTTTAGAGCATTTGCAGCATCCTGCTCTTATGTGGTTTCTTTGTCTAATAAAAGATGAGCTCACACTGCAGGCTTTTTCCTCAACAGGGAAATAATACAGTATCTCAGAACTACAAAACTGCCTATTCCCACAAAACTAGTTGGAAGTGGCTGTGTTTGAGACCTTGTTCCCATTGCTAATGTACATGGGGAAGAAAGATTGTCAATACTAGTATGCTCTTAGCTACAAAAAAGAGGGCTACCCAGGTAAAGAACTAAATGATGCAAGGTCTTATGCTGAAGTGTTCTCAAGGACAGTCTGATTGGCAGCTTTTCCCTCTTCTGTGTAATAGGTTTTATATCCTGTAGCAAAATCTTTCCTTTATAAGTATTTTATTGAGGATTAATCCAGGACAGTCAAAATGGAAACAGTCACAAGCCTCTCCTTTGCCCTCTGTGTGCCAGCTGCATTTGACCTGGTCACCTGTAACAGAGCTCTCCTTGGGCTGTGTGTTTGTGTGAAACAGCAGAGATGCTGCTCTGTTTGGAGCCATCCTAAAAGAGCATCTGTGGCTGCATGCCCAGGGAGCAGGGGTTATACTCCCAGCTAAATGGCCTTGGACCAAGGAGGGAGGACAATCCCCTGGGAGCAATGGCTCAGTGAGCCTTCGGGTGATTTGGACAGGAGCTGCCTAACCTCAGCGTGTTGTCTCTGTTTCTCTGTGCTGCAGAATTTCCTCCAGATGCAGAGGGCCTGCAGGAGATGTGGTTTTGTGGACCTTTCTCTCAGTAGCATAGCAACTGCCACCACTTCCCACTGCTCTGTCCCCTCTGCTTGGCTCCCTCAGCCATGCGGGATCAGGAACTGAACCAACTTTACAAACAGCCCTGCAAAGCAGGAGAAGCTGTAGGAGGGTTTATTTTTAACTGCGATCTCTCTGTTCTCTTATCCAGCTCTCTGCTGGGTCCTCAGGGCTGACATGACTGGGGAGTGCTTGGAGCAGGAGTGAGACAACAGGTGGGGAAGAGAAAGGGAGGGGAAGAGGACAAGGAGAAAGCTTTGCTGTTCCCTGGCTTCAGGATTCAAACACAAACTCAGGGGTAGCCCTGCAAACACTTCCAGCCCAAGTGCTGGTGGAGCACAGCCTCAGTAATGATCTGCCATCAGAGAGGTAATCAGAAATTAGTATGAAAGTCCTTTCAGTTTCACTCTATTCACTAGAGGGGAAAGGGGAAAGTCAAATTTAAGCAAGGGGATGGAGTTTTCTTTAAAATTTTTGTGGTCTGACTGCCTCTGGTGATTCAAGGCACTGACCTGCAGCATCTTCAGCCAGCACAGAGGCCAGCGAGGGTTGTGCTTCTATGACAACAGCCCCACATTCTGGGCAAGTATCATTTGATCTTATTCTCTGTGTTGTGCTTCTAACAAAGCTGCTCAAGCTGGCCACATTCTGTAATTGCTTTTTCAGCTTAGATCTGAAAGTTTCATTTGTAGCCAGGTACAATTCTGATTAGAGCAATCTAGGAGGGTTAATAGAGGCAGCAGTGCTTCAGTTAAAAGATCAGCTTGGAGTGTGTGGAAGGGTTCTGGGAAGACAGGGGTAGAAAGAAGATACTCATTCCTGTATGATTAGTGCAATTCATCTTTGTTAAAGGTCTGCCTCTGAATCTTTAAAATACCAGGCTTCAAGTGATGAGGGTTTCTCACTATTTCAAGCCTGTGTGAGTGGAATGGAGAAGTGAGATTTTAATTATTTTTCTCTTCTTTATCAAGTGCCCGAGTGTTGTCAATGGCATTTGGGGAAATTAAAATGTGTATGGGGAAGATAAATTACTCAAATAGAGAATTTGCTGTCGTCCAGTGTGATGATGGTACAGATCAACTAATCACCTGATTCATAATTTTTGCAGCTGAGATTTCTAAGGAAGTAGTGCATTGGCCTGAGTTTCTGAATGGAAGTTAGTCAGATGTTGAATTCTTAATTTTAGAAATTCCTGCTATGAACCACAACACATGGGTAGAAGAGCTGTTTTCTGATACACTAATGAGAGGAAAATTTGTGCTTGTGTTTTCTGGAGTGCTTGCAAAGGACTGTAGTCTGACTGAAGAGCAGCTGAAGTTCAGACGAGAGTATATCAGAATCTGCTGTATCATACAGAGAAATACTTGTGGGGAGATTGTAATGCATTCAGTGCAGCTGCTCATGATTGAGCTACTGATAAATTTCTTCAGAAACTGCCCTTGTGAATGCAATCTGTGAACGAAATGTCTGCTGCACCAGCCCTTTTCTGTGTGAGAAAGTTACATATGTTTAATCTGAGATAAACTGTTGTGCATATTGTACTGAAGTTTAAACTGGGTTGCTTTTGGTTTGTTTCCTCTCTGTTGGAAATTTAAGTTAAATTATCATCCCTATTTAAATTGCCTTGGGATAGCATTTTGGTTTATAGTTGTGAATTTTGAACTGTTTGTTTTGGTTTTGTTTGGGTTTGTGGGGTGTTGCTGTTGCTGCTTTTTTTTCTGTGAATGGTTGAAGTCCTGTGTACAGGTGAGATGTGCTAAGAAGAAAGGTATTTGGGCACATGTTTGAGAGTAGACATTGGGGTGAGTTTTGTTCCCAAAGGTGCCTGTGAATTTGAGTTGATGAGAAAATTAACTTCTGTGGATTCTGGGTGAAGGAGAAACTTCTGTCACTACTCAGTGCCTTCTGAGTCTGCACACAAGCAGCCTGGTTTGGATGAGTAGCTGCTAATTAGACCTGTGCTGTCATTATTCCAAAGACCTTTGCTTATTTGATGTGTGGTAGTTTCAAACAGCATGAGAGATTAAAAGTGTGGTATATCTGTTAAAAGGTAAACTTTCTTTTTCCTCCTCTGTTGTAATTCGGTTTGTGTTGTTGTGTTCTGTACAACCAGAGATGAAAAGTGAGTCTTACGTCCTGCCACCAAGTGTCTGAGCTGCACACATTAGAGCAGCCAGGGCTGCTTATGGCCCTTAATGATTCATATTGTGTTGGCTTTTTTTGCTTCTGAATCTAAAAGGCATAATTTATCTATTCCAAATGCTGTCTGCATCCCCACTGAGCCCTCACATTTTATAGAGTGCTGTGTATTCCTTTTGCAGTCTTAGGAGTAGATAGGTGTTGGATGGATTCAAAGTTTCTATTGAAACAATATTTCTGTTCTGAAATTCCTGTTTTTTCATCTTTTCCCATTGCATTTTTTTCTTCTGTAAATGTTGAGGATGGAACTTTTGTAAGGATAAAATGGTGGTGGTGCATGCACTAGAAATGCAGATTTTCCATAGAAGTAGTAAAAACAATTATTTAGGTTTATTTACCTTGGAGGCTGCTTGATGAATTGCACGGTTGGATGCACTGTCAAAGATTTTAGTTCTTGGTTGCAGTTTATTGGAGCAACAGAAGTGGCACCCTGCCACTGGAGTAAAGAATGCTGTTTCCCCATGAGTATTTGAACAATCTGCAGTAGCCATCTGTTATTCTGTTAAACACAAAGCAGTGCAACAGGTGTGTTTCTTGGGTTTGGAAGTCTTACCAGCACGAGTGAACACTAAGCAGGATTAAAGCCAGGATTTAAAAGAAGATTTCAAAGTGTGTACCTCTTTAGTCAGCAGATATAGTGGTTATGACATTAGAAAGTGGAGAGATAACCTAAACATATGGTACACGGTTAAGGAAAACAAATGCTGAACTGCTCTTAAATCTGTTCTTTTTCCATTTTTGTCATTTTTGTAGATGGCTTCAGTAACAGATGCCAGATTCAGGCAGAAAGATACTTCAGACCAAAATTTTGATTACATGTTCAAGCTCCTGATCATTGGCAACAGCAGTGTGGGTAAAACATCCTTCCTCTTCAGATACGCCGATGACACCTTCACTCCAGCCTTCGTCAGCACGGTGGGAATCGACTTCAAGGTGAAAACAGTTTACAGGAATGACAAGAGGGTGAAGCTGCAGATTTGGGTAAGTGCCAGCATTTTCCAAGATGCTTTGTATTAATCCCAGCAAAGGTGTGTTGGTAAAAAATAGCTTGTTTGGAAGTGGATTTTTAGATTGATGTAGATTTTGGTAGTTCAGCAGCTCCGTGTGGCTGGACCTTTGTGTCCCTGCAGTAAACTGTGAGAGTTCTCTTTTGTTACTGTTTCACTCGGCTGCTGAGGGTCCTGATGTGGTCTAAACAGCTGCTCTACATTTGAATGAACCCTCCACACAACTCATACTATCACTTTATGGCCTCTTCATAAGATACTTGTATCTTCCTGTGACTCATGTCCCTGCTCAGCAGCCCATTTCTCCCCAGTTTCTGCCCTAAGACCTTAATCTTCTAATTGATCTACATACACTTGATTTATAATTCTTTAATAATTGCATTTAAATGTAAAATTACAGTAATCACATCTGTGTTTTTTATTTATTATGGTGATCTTGAATAGTGAGATCTAAAATGAGATGCTTTTTTTTGTACTACAACTACATGATTCATTTTATTTCTGTGTTGCTGGGTACAATGTACAACAAATTTATTTAATAAAAGATCCTTTTCATGTTGTAAAATCCTGACATTCAAAGTAAGGTAAGTCACCTGATATGAAATAGATTGATTTAATTTAGGGTTTTAGCAATAAAAACTTTTTTACTTCAGGCCCTATAAGCAACTAAACATGATTTCCATTTAGTTGGTCTTTCTGAATTTTGGAACATGAAATTTTCTAAGAAGTTGTGTAAAAGCAAGACAAAAAACACCATAAAATATTAGATTTTTTCCCAAAGATACTGTGATTAAAGTGAATTAAGCAATAATCTTAATTAAATCTGTTAGAGGGCTTTGGGGCAAAAAGGTCTTTAATAACGTTAAGCTTCTTATGAAAAGAGATGTCAGGTGGATTCCTCAGAGGGTGCTATCCGTAGGACCTGTAATGTTGGAGAAACCAACAACACTGCTGATTCAACGTTTATTTTTAATAAAAGGTACACCTAAGTGTTAGATAGTTTCCAGAGTAACTTGTGTTCTGTTTTTCTCTCTTTTTTTCATGGATCACTGACATGAGTCATGATTCAAGGACCTTGACAAAAACACTGTGTGCCTCTCCCAAAACCATAGTATTTGAACTTGTTTGTCTCCTGCCTGTCCTGAGGTTATATTTGTCATTTCAATGCGCTCTCCAGGCTACATGAAGTAATAGTGGGGTCCATTAGCATACCAAAACTATGAGTTCCTATGTGTAGGAAGGAAGAGTTAACATACCAACCTGTCTTCCAATTACTGTAAAAAAAATTTTACAGCTGCTGTTTAGTTTCCAGGAATGTGGGGCTCTGTGGCTCCATTGAACCCTTTGCTCTGACTTACAATTTTCCAGTTATGTTGACTTTTTTTATCAATTATGCTCCCCCTAAGCTTGGCATTAAGCCTGATCTGAATGAGGTTCAATGTGAAACTAAGTGAAGAAGAAGGTACAAGTGTTTGACTTAACCACTTCAAGTATTTTTCTAAAATTCAGAGAAAAGCACTTTGAGGAACCTCTGAAGTTCTCTTCTCCACAGACCCAGGGTTTTTTCAGTTCAGGGGTGCTTGTGGAGCTCTGATGTGAGCGCAGCTGTAGCAGACTGGAGGTTCTCAAAGGCTGTGCCAAACAACCTTGTTCTGTGTTCTGCAAGTCTCAAGGTGAGAGGGAAGTTATTACTGCTGTGCTGTGATCCAGAGAGATCCATGATCAGTGGGACTTTCTTTACATTGCCTGTTGCCTGTGTTGAACAGATGAGCAGAATTTAGGTGCAGGACCCAGCTGCAAAGAGTTCCTTGTATTGTCTTAAAGCTCAGAAAAATTCCTGCTGCTTCAAGGGCCAAGCAGCTGCAGGTAAAGACTGACAGCTGTGTTAGTAAATGTCTCTCTGGCCTGATTCCTGGTTTTGTTTCTCCAGCAGAAGTTGATGAGCATTTTAAAGTCAGACATTTTGTGTTTGTGCTGAGTTTGAGGAAGTCTGTATTTTGTGAATCAGGATTTGACAAGCTGTCATATGGAATGATCAGGAGAGAGTGGTCCTCTGTTTGATTTTGGTGTCATTAGTGGGCCTCTTGTTTTGTTGACATTAATGACTCAATCACCCAAATTGATATTTTAGTAATCAGTTGTACTTGTGACTAAGCAGTCTGGGAAATTATCTGCTTTGAAAAGACTTGAAAGGAATCTCTCTTTAGCGTCAGAGGAGCAGGACATAGCAGAGGTATTCATGATGTTTTTAAGGTTTAAGGTAGAATGACAGCACTGCTGCTGCATATGGAAACAGTAAAATGGTTCAGAGATGGGTTTATGAAGTAATGTTTTGTTGGCTTTTTTCCCCCTTTCTTTAAAGAACTCCAAGATCAGTTGACTGTGTTTTAATTTCAAATATTTTCTGTCTTGTTTAGGAATGGTGGTGTTGTCTTAACAGAATAAATTAACTTTATTGAGAACATTTGTTTTGTAGTTGGATGAGGCTTAGTAATTTAATATCTCATTTAAAACATTATTTATGTGAATATATTAATGTATTATATAGATATTTACATATCTACATAAATGCAATTCTTGGATTAGATTTTTTTATGCCACTGCCATTTGTAATAATACTTTCATATAAAGCATCTTCCTTATGATTGGGTTGTAAGGAGCCAATTTATAATATCTCTCTGCATTTCTTGACCAAGTTTTGTATTCCCAGAGTTGCTAATTACTGTTTACTGCAGGAAAACTATTATATTTTCAGCTAGGTATGGTTTTTTTATTATAAATAAATCTCAAAAGTAGCATTATTATATTCTTAGCAAATGCAAACAGTTAATACTTAATGCAGAGTTCAGGTTGCCTAGCAGCTAGAGAGGGCCACTTTGTCCAGATCCAGATGGAAGCAGGGTGAATGAATAAAAGTGATTTCAGTTTTAGGTAAGAGCAAGGTGAGATTTCTTTTTCTCCCTTCTGTGCATTTGTGTGTCTGTTACTGGTGAGGAATAATAGTGGTGAAAATGGCAGCAGAACTCCTGAGCAATGTGGCATCGAGGGGGGCTGCTGAGGGGCAGCCTCTGGCTCTTTGTGCTGGCCCAGTCTGGGCTCATTACATGAACTTTTTGCACAGTCACATAAATTAACTGATAGAAAATCATTGGCAGGGTTCAGCCCCAAACACTTGCACACCACCCAATACATACTTTGTGTGAGGAATTTGATTACATTTCCATTATATTTTCGTGCAGCACCCTACACAAGGGACTCTCAACATAGATGTGATGAATAATAGACATAACTAAATACAGGGTTTGGCAGCTGATGTTACAGTTCAAAGTAGTTTCAATCCCCCTTGTAAAAACAAGAGAGATTAAATTTAACTTCAGGTTAAAAGGCAGAAAGGCTGTGATGTTCAGACAGAGACAGCATATTTAGACTGCAGTATGATTTTTCTTTTAAGGAGCTGTTTATCAGAATTAAACTGCTGTGATGAAGGTTTTTTCCTTCTCATTAACAAAAATGTCTCTGTGGCTTAACTGCTGAAACCTGTTGGGGTGTGAGATTGGCTTTAGTGGATGTCTGAGACATGTTACAGCTCTCAGGCACAGCTGGGGAGAGGGTATAAAGCAGTATTGCTCTGGGTTTTTTGGATCTTTAAAAAAAAAATATGACAACTGCTAATTATATTGAGTGGCAGTTACCACTACAAAACAGAAAAGTGTAAACCAAAGTAACCCCCCCTGCTGTGTTGCTGTCCAGAAGGCAAATACACAGTGTTTTTAAAAGCTTTTTGTATCAGGCATCGCCTGGATGACAGGATGATCTTGAGCAGCTCACCTCTTAGGGAAGGGATTCAAGGAAGTAACACTGGCAACTGAGTTCTTTTTTTGCCTTTTTTTTTTCCTTTTTTCATTTACAGGAGGTAAAATTAGAACACCGTCATATTTGATTGTAAATTTTAATGTTAATTGCACACTTAACCAAAAGCTAATTATGCATTTCAGATGAGAGAGTAATCTATTCCCAAGGCATCCTATTCATGACATAGCTTTGCTAAGTTCCTTGCAAGCACTGACTTTAGGCTTCAATGCTTGCACAAAACTTGTTTCTAAAGAAAGAGCTAATAAGATTCAGTAATTAAACTTAGAGATGTGATAGTGATGGGTGCCTCTAAATCACTAATGGGCCTGATTCTGCTTTTATAGATTCACAGTTGTGAAATTCTTTGTTTTGCTGTTTAGATGAAGAACTAAAATGGAGAAATTCATGATAGTGAAATGAACAGGTTGATCCTTGTAAGAGTCAAGGATTGCATTTTATTTGCAGCATTAAGGACTTACTGGGTCCCAGGAATGAAAATCATTGTGGGTGAGTGGATGTAAAGCACTGCTTCTCGTGCTTAAATACAATGCAGAATATTTGACTGGAGAAGAGATGCAATAACAGTGTCTGTAATTCAATTCCAAGGTCTTGGTTATGTCTCAAGTAATAATACTTATGCTTTGAGAAGAACTTGGTGCTCATGCCACTCTGAGTGGGCTTTAAAATTAGAGTTGCAAGGGTGATAGAAAGGAGGGAAATAAAAACTTAACAAATAAGGCTCTGGTGGTTCAGTTACCCCACTCACTATTGAATTTATTGAACAGCCTAAGCTTGCTGAGCAGGGCATTGCTGTGTTTGCAGTCAAACTGTTGACGTGGAAGGTTTATTTCTGTTTATAGTTAATCTCCACAATCTCATTGTTATCTCATTATAACTCTGCATTACAGTGAAGGCCAAATTTCAACTTCAGTCTAAGCTCTGATACCACTGCAGTTATCCCTGCTGACAATACTGGATTTGCTCTCACTGCAGGTGTAGTACCACTCTTTGTTCTCCATCTTTGCAGAGTTACTGGGCCCTTGGAGGCCTTGTGTTGTGCATTTCAGTAAAATGAAACGTTGTGTTGAGAGGTACCAGGCTGTATCCAGGGGCAGTGTTGAGTGTGTGTTTGTTGATAAAGAGCTGTTGGTCGTTCAAAGGTTTGGACCTTTCCTAGAGAAAATGAACCTATGCTGACTGTTTGTCCAGTACATGGGAAATTTCAAGGGAAATTATTCACTTGATATTATGAGGCAGTTAAGGTTTGAGAGGACAAATGAATTGCTGGCCTCCCAACATTTTGCATTTACTGCTTTTTTTTACTAGTAAGTCGGAATAGATATTTTGTAGTCATTTTATATAAGGTCTAAGACACATGTGCCTCAAAACTTTTTCCTGTTGTCCTTGTCTCATCAGAGTCACCCTTATTATGATTTTTGTTCACTATTTTATCTTCTGCATAATGACTGGGTATATTCTATATTTAAATATGCTGGGTGGCACTGTGATCAGTTATGAGATAACACAGTGGGTGGAATTATGAGTTCTCATAGTGTTTGTCTCGAGTGAGCATGTACTTAAACTGTGTCACATTTGGTCAGATGAGAAAAAAAACTACTGTGCTTATTCACATTTATAGCTTTCATGCATTGTCTACTGCAGTGTCATGTTTATACAACACTTGAGTACCTGAATGGCCAATTTTAGAACTAAAAAATGAAATCCAAACCCCTCAAAATATTTTTCAGGTGTGAGAAATTGTACCCTATAACATAAGTGGAGTAGAAAGGAATTTAGCAGCATGAACTTGGTGATTTATTTTCTGTTGTCCAGCTGTTCAACATCATCCTGATTAATTAAACAGCATGAACTGAGCTCCCAGAGATAAGCACTGATTTTCTGTATTCTGTTGCATTGGAAGCATTGGACTCTGCAGACAGAAGGAAACATTTGTGAGAAGTACCAGAAACTGGACAAAAAAGCAGCACATTCCTGCAGTGTGGAGAACTGGGAGGCCTCTGGTTTGCTGGTTAGGTTCTCCCATCTGCAGAACAATGTAATGTTTACCAGGTGACACTGATCTCAACCCAGATTTCTGGTGAGCTGTTCTGGCTGCCCAGCAAACACTAGTGACAAAGTAGGAAACATAAAACCTGTTTGGGGTCAGGTGTATCTTCCAATGGCAGCTTAGCACCTTGCATTTTATGGCCATGGGTTACTCCACTGCAGTGCAAAAGTGTACCCTGAGCATCCCAGTGTATCTTCCTCTGCTTCTGCTACAGTCTGGGTTTGCAGCATTGCTAAGATGTTTCTCTATCCAAATGGAGCAGCCAGTCCCAAGTGTCCTGCTCAGCTCACACATGGATTCCTGTGCTTCTATTGTGCATTTGCATCTTGTTTGAAAATTCCTCTATTATTGCCAGTCCTGCTTTGCATCCATTTCTGTGCTCATCAGATACTCTCTGCTTCGCTACTAATTTGTGTTAGAAGCTGAAACAGGAGGTGGCAGGAGTGTTTGAAACTTGAGGGGAGCAGGTGTAAGTGCAGCAGATAAACACTGTGTTATGAGCTGCTGTGCTTCATTAACTGAAGTACCTTCATGTGATATGTGACTCAAGTGATTAAACTTTGTGTATTACTCAAAGAAGGCTCGCTGGTGATATTTTCTCAGCCAGATTCTGGCTGGTTTGTTGCTCTGACAAACTGATCCAGACATCTGCAGCAGTGCTAGAGGGTGAAGTCATGGCGAGAGAGTGGCGTGCGTGGACCCGTGTGTGCACATATGCTCCTGGTGCTACCAGGTTTTACTGTCCCTCTGCTGTCCTTGCAGCCAGAGCAATAAAACAGAACGTACAGGGGACCTGTGCAGAGGATGTTTACGAGGCAGAACACTCACCCTACTGCTGTTTTTGCTTTTGCCTGTGCTTATTCAAAGATCCACCTGCTGCTTCCCCTCCGTGGGTCCCTTGGTCGGTGTTGCTGTTGTGGCAGTTGTGAAGTTGCTGCGTGTTCCAGTGCCATGGTAACTGCATCCTGCTCTGCTGGCTGCCAGCAGGCACCAAGCCTGCCCAGTTGTGAAGGAAGCAAGTGCTCCAAGTGCCAAATTGTGGTAGACTGGCATGAGTCAGCTTTGATAAGTCCAGGTGAAGTCCTTTACCAAGGACTGCAAGTCCCTTTTTTTTTTCTTTTTGAGGGAAGAAAGAGAAATAACTCCCATCAAATGTGTTTTGGATTTTTTTTTTAACTCTGAAAGGCTAAAAAACACATTTTCATTAGAATTACCACCAAGTGCTAAATTGCTTTCTTGCTCTGCAGTTTAACCTCATGCTGTATATATTTCTGTAAGGCTGTGCCACTTTTCACATATTTTTCTCTTGTCTCTGTGTTGTGCACCCCAGCTTGTTCTTGGAGAGGTTAGAGGGCACCTTTGTAAGCACTTTTGCACTAACTGCAAGGTGAGTTCCTGCAGAGTACTGTCATAACATTTAATATCATGGAGTTGTGCCTAAGAGTGAGCAAGTTGAGCTGAGGAAAAATGAGGAATTCTTGTTTGCTTTTTGCAGAAGAAATACTCTGACTGTGATAAAACACACAGGTGCATCACTTAATTACATGGAATAATAGCACTGGAAATTTACAGCAAGCAAGGGTAATAAGGAATGCATTTTTCAAGTCTTTCATGTACAAGAGTTGAATGATGGACCATAATAACTTCTATGCTTCTGCTACCCTCTCTTGGCTCTCACTGGTTTGTAGAACCACCAGCACTGTGACAGCAATGTAGTGAGGCACTGAGGGGAGGTTGTCTGAAAGAAGGAGGGTTGTGCTCAGTGCAGCATGATGGGGCTTGCAGCAAGCCTGGCTTAGCTCAAGCACAGCTGCAGCTGACTCTGCTGTGCTCCCTCCACCTCTGGAGTCCTGCCTCTGGCAAGTGAGGGCGTGTGCAGACAACTCCACTGTGCAGTACTTGATGTGTCCTGAAGGGAGCAAGAGAGTGCAGTGAAAACTGGGGCAAAACTTGTGTAGAACCGAAACAGGACCATGAAAAGAAAAACCCCAGTGCCTTTAATGAAATCATTAATTACAGTGGAAAACAACATCAAAGAGAAGTGCTATAAACACTGGCTTGCAAGGAGCAACAATCCCAGGAGAGCTGGAATTTCTGTCACAGAAGTTTCAGTCTGTGTGAACTCCAGGTGGATTCCAACCTTCCTGGGAGGTGGTTGGTGTCTGGCCTTCCTGAGATGTGGAAGGGGGTATGGTATGCATTTGTCAAAGCTCTTCAGACTGTTTTTATATACCCTTCCTCACCAAACCCCCTCCCTAGGTTGTTTTACTAAGTGTGAGAGTGAAGCGCAAAAGGGACTTTAATGTGTTAGCTGATTATGGGAACTCAGAGCTTCAGATGAGCAGTACTGATGCTCATTCTGACTGCTGTAGTATAATTATGCAACTGCTGCAAACCCACACCTATTTAAGGTGCCTTATCCTAGCTAAAATGATCATCTCTTTTAGAAGTGTGTCCTTCATCTTGAAAACAGCATGCAGGAAGAGTAACTACTGCAAAGATGTTAAAGAGGTAAATCTGTGAGACCTGTTTAGTCTGTCTTGAATTTTTTGGGACTTTGAAGGGTAAAATTAATAATTTCCTTCCACTTGTGCTGGTTATTGATTTTAGGGAAAAGCAAACTCTTGCAAGGGAAGAATCTGCATAAAGTCCTGCTCTGTGATGTACTTTCTATGTTCTGAGTTGCACATGCCACATTAGCATGTTCAAAGCTGTGGCCGTGGTTCTGAAGTCTTGGAAATGTTTGAAATGACTTCAGTTTTTCTGCTAAAATTCTGATATAAATATGCATAGGAGCTGCTTAGTATTCAAGAGACTGCAGGAAATCTAAAGGGACAAATACAGTAAAAATACACCATTGTCATGGCAAAACTATGATTTCAATACTCTTTCACCTAAATCTGAAAGTGGTCTTGGTCTACAAGATATTTACTGCTTTAACATGAAATTTCACCTGAGTGGGTGGAACTTGCAGAATCTGGCTGAAAGTTGGGCACAGCAGCACTTTTGCATCAGTGCAATGCCAGCTCAAAGTGATTTGTCAGTTGTCCCATCTGTAGCAGGGGCTGTGGGAATCCTCCCTTGCCCATCTGGCTGGGAGACCAGGAAGGAGTTTTGTGTCAAAACCTGATGTTGCTAAGTGATGGCAAGGTAGCCACCTGCCTTAGCATTTGCAAACCCCCAGTGCTCAAACAGAAGGAAATGAATGGCTTTATTTTCCATTAACTGCATGAAAGGTGTTTACTCACTCTGGTCCTGAAAATATCAAACGTGTATCCCTTTTACTCCAGCTACACTCTTCAGAGTCTTCAAGTCCCTGGAATGGCAGCTGTTTATTCTGCTTGAGAATGCATCCTCCAAGTAATGTTACATTACCCTATATCTGTGAGAGACACTGCAGTCAGTTTGATGATTAAAAAAATACAGACTTTAAAAAAAGCAACAACAACCCAACCAAAAACCTGATACAAAACCAAACTGCTTTTTATCACCTAGTACAAAGGCAGAGAACAGGTGGTATTTGCTTTGTTGGTTATAATGTCAGAATCCATGCAATAGCCCTCTTTATCTTTTCTCTCATTTTTCTTTTTTTTAAGATACAGCCTATGTGGCCAAGAAGAATTGTAGCATTGATTTCTTTTCTTACTATATTTTTTGTGAAGGAAGCTGAGAATAAATCCAGACTATCAGATTTGCTAACTACTCTGCGACTGTTACCAGGAAATAGAAGGAGATCTTTCACTTCTTGTCTACTTATTTTACAGATATTAAAAAAATTGATAAAGGTTTAATTGCCCTCATGCCACAGGTGAGTCTGCTGTGTTCTGCTAAAATCTGTCTGCTCAATAAAGTACTTGTTCAAAACAGTCCCTCAAAGGGAGATGCTGAGTGACTTTTGCAGCCATGACTCACTGGATCTTCATTTTCAAAATGAAAAGATTCCCAAGACATATTAATTTTAAGATCTCATCTATTAAAGTCTTGATTAATAACAATAAGAGTATTAGTTTGACTGTGTCAAGGCTTGAGGGATTCATATAACCAGTGTTCTCTCTTCAGAACAGGAGGGATAGTTCATTTTTTCACAGAGAAGGACTTGGCAAAGACACGGGTTTGGAACTAGAACCCCTCAGCTGAGAGAATGGAAGCTTTCCAGTAGTCTCCCTGTGAGATGCAATCAGGAATCCAGCTCTCCAAATTAATTGGTCTTCCCTTCATCCAGAGGATGTGGGACACCTGTCTGTGTGCAGAGGAAGGATCAGGGGTTTTCAGGAATGCCATTGGTGATTACTTTCTACTCCAAAAAAACGAGCTCTTTCTGAGTTTTACAGTTCTGCCCAGCACAGGTAGCCCTTTGAATTTTAATTTGAATTGGAACAGTTTCTAGCAGGGCCTTCTGACCCCAGAGAAGCTCTCTTTCAGAGTCAGGAGTGTGTCCTGTGTGAAGAATTGTCCTCTCCTGAGAGTCTTGGTGCCTTAGTTTTTAGCTTTGGCAGCCCCAAAGTGTCACTCAGCTCCCACAGGTAGCTGCAAAATCCTGTAAGTTTAACTTTGCTCTTATGATTGATCTCTTAATTCACTCTTGAGTAATGAATTGAACAGAAAATTGTGTTTCT
Organism: Cinclus cinclus; assembly: GCF_963662255.1. NCBI lineage: Eukaryota > Metazoa > Chordata > Aves > Passeriformes > Cinclidae > Cinclus > Cinclus cinclus. Next base: position 25,088,976 of record NC_085053.1, on the reverse strand, counting down.
TTGTTTTATTGAGTAATGAAAGCGAAGATTTGCTTCCTTTACTAAACAACCATTGCCAAAAATAGCACCTGACTATATTTTATCTGTCTCTTCTCCCTTACTATTATTTTACTACACTAAATGCAATCTTTTTTTTTTCCCCCTTTGGATTTCTTTCCGTCTTTGTGCCCTGAAGCTGCAAACAGCAAATTTTGTGAGTCATAGAAATGTTCTGAGACATCAAATTAAGTAGAAACTGGAGAATGAGTTCTCAAAAGGTTGTGAATGCTGCTGACGTCAATCTCAGATTGAAACAAGAAAGAAGATATGGCTGGCAGATCCTGTGAGCAGGACTTAAACACACTTATGCTAATTCTGTTGTTGTTGGAGAAATTGTGTTTTTATAAATGAAGGCTGTAGTCCCAACTGAAGACTTAACAGACATTCATCTTAGTAACTAGATGATCTTGAGCTTTCATACTTTACACTGAAATTTGCCTTCAGCAGATTCAAACAAAATTGCTTGGAAGTGACAAAAATGAATGGCAGCATGCTTTCTGCTTTTTCAGCTTGTAATATAATTCAGTTTTCCAGCCCTACTTCTGCAGAATTCCTCCTTCAAACTGACATTGCAAAGTATGGGGTTTTCTAATGAACAGAAGACTGTGATGAGCCTGTTTAGAGATTTTTCTTGATTGTCTCTAGCAGAGAGCAGAATTTTGAAAGTAGCAAGGAGTCATGAAAGTCAATATGTCTTATGAATTATTTTGATAACATGAAACATTTATCTTGTAGAAAGCTGTTAGTAATGCTGTTTTTGAAGTTAAATGCATGCAGATTGCATATCCATATTGATTTGATGGTGCTATTGAAAATTCCTATAGGTGCAGTGAGAAGTATGCAAGAAATGACTAAAGGAAAGAGATACTTATTTTGTGCAAACTACAGGGAAGTTATTCGTTGTTAGCTTATCAGTGCAGAATGTTCTTATGTGTGTGCATGTTTTGCCTTTAATGAGTGCAGCAGTTCAAAATTGACAGATAACTGATGTACTTGTTGACTACTTTATCCTACCTCCATTCAGACTGTTCAGTGGAAGCCTGCATCCAATTGTTAATTATTAGTGCTGCAGTGATCACTCCGAGTCTAGATGTGTTTTTACCAAAGGTATGTTTCCAGTGGTGAAATAGGAGTTAAAGATGTTTAGCCCTTTTTCAAATCAAGCTGTCTTTTCTAGAGGATCTTACTGCAGCAGATACAATAGTGTCAAGTTCAGAGAGACCAAAGTGAATTGAAGTGAGCCCAGAGGTATTGAAGGAGCAAGGTAATGTGATTCTGGCTAACTGGATTAGGGCAGCAGAGGGAATGCCTTCACCAGGTGTCTGTATTGCTGTGCTGAGGTGCCTTCCTGATGCTGTGAAGAACTTTTGACAGATTTCTGTGGGAAGTTAGTTTTCAAATTGGTGGCACAGCAGGTATCTGGATATGAAATATTGCAGTCAAGGCCAGTATGAAAATAAACAAGAAATATCCCTTCAAATTTAGAGATTAAATATAGGCTGGATTTGCCTGTAAGTAGCCAGCAGGAGCTCAGTGGGAAGGTAATGAAGTGGGACTGTCCAGCTGGGTACTCGGTGCAAAATGTGCTTTTGCTTTGATGCTGAGGAGAGTGCAGGGAAGAAGTTCTGGCTCTTGAAGAGTGTGCACACCGTTCTTTGAATAGAAATAACAAAGAAGTGCAGCCCCAGGGGCTGGTGCTGCTGCCAGCTCGGGGAGGGGAGGCACCAGAGTGAGCCTGTCTCAGGGCTCAGGCTTCCTTTACAGCCTCCTTCTGGAAGGGGAAACCAAACCCCATCATTTTGCAGTCCTTTTTCTGCCATAACTCCTTGGTCCACTGAAAGGAAGAAGTGGGCAGTGATGACAAATAATGTGGCTGGCAATGTATTAGCCACTGATACAGGAGATAATGTGTCTGATGTATGTGCTGGCAGTAGAATTCTAAGGCTTCTGACCAAAAACGATTAGAAATCATCTGGAAGTCACAGTGTACAATTTAATCAGTGAGGAAGGAACTTGTGAGGGATGAGGTCCTTTAAATTACACCTATAGGGTTAAGAAAAAGTTTTAAATTAAGAGTCTGTGGGGGACAAAAAAAGGTTTGGGGGATTTGCTTGATTCTGCTTGTGGGAGGAAGAGAGGTTTTAGTGCTTCAGTTTTTGGACTATTTTAGTGTTGCACAGATAGTCCACCAGAAGCTGGTTTATTGGCAGTCGGCTTGTAAGTTAGGGAAGTGTTTCCCTTCCCCTGTTATGTTACTTATGTAAAGTTTTACATAATTATACTTCTCTGCAATTTTGTATCTCTTGCAGAAACATCCATTTCTGATCGCTGTTAAGATCAGAAGTTGGTACTGTTCAGGACAGGATGCTGAAACACTTCAGCTGCTAATCTGAGCTGTCATGGTGATTTCTGTACCCCCTGGCGATTCCTCTACCCCATGGTGAATGAGCAAAGAGACAGAGAAGCATTTCTGTTTCCTTAAACTTCCTGTTTCTGATTAACCAGCATAAAAATTAGTATCTGCTGAATTGATGCTTATCAGAATTCCTAAACAACTCTTCTGCCTCCAGCAGTGACACTCGATTATGTTTCTCACTCCTAAGCCTCTTAGAGGTTTAGCATTTATGAATCCCCTCTAATACTTTGCTTGACACATTTGATTAGCTATATGACAGTGATCAGCTGAGAGAAAAACAAGTCATCTCATCAAATACAAATTGAGGCTTCTAGTAAGGAGGGTGGAGAGGCAAGCAAAGGTTTCCTGCTGTTTGAAGTCAGAATAGAAAAGGGCTGTTAAAATAACTGTAATGCATTTAATATAAAAACAGGCTATGTATCCACTTCCCAGCCAGGTTCAGACAATCACAGCTGGTTTTGTGAGCAGTTGTAGGAGGGAAGCTGAGGAGTGGGTGCACTGAAGGGAGGTGGTTCGGCTCTCACCTGGTGCCCCAGGATGCTGAGCATGCTGAGGGTCTGTGTCTTACACTTGATATTGGTTCTGCAGCTAAACTGTGGGATAAAACCCAAACACAGGGCTCTGAAGGGCTGCCTGCCCAGTGCCTCCTGGAATGCAGAGTAGGTGGTCTAGTGGGGAGGAGGCAGCCCTGGTGCTGATTGGGGTGGTGGCTCCTGCAGCCCCTTGGTGCTCACTTGCTCCTGACCCTCCTGCACAGAGAAATTGAGCAGTGGCTGGAGGAGGTGCTGCTTGGCCAGCCTGGGTAACCTTTCAGCAGTGGCTTCACAATGAAGGCCCCTAAGCATTCCTGCAATACCAATTATATTAAGAAGTAGTTGGTATTGTAAGCAGGTGCATTCTAGCTCGGCATACCTCGACAATTTGACAGCAGCCAGATGTTTAGCTAGGTGGAGTAAGCGATGACTCGAAATACCATCATATAAATCTTGCAAATGGTACCACAGCTGAGCCTCTGGGTATGCCTGGTGAATTGTGATTTCTCAGAGGTCCTGTTTGATCAGAGACTGAGCTCTTCCTTTAACCCTTGATTGGACCCCACAGAGACAGCAGGTATTGTGATGCATCACTAGTGACTAATTTCAACATGTCAGTTAATTGCTCCTTTGGAGCTACACAAAGCTGGTTGAAAACAGTTAAATGTTGGTGTTTTAATGGAAACTGTCCTAATACTGCCATGAAATGGAGCTGCAGAAAGAAGCTTCCTACAGCTGCCGTCTTGCTTTGGTATACATTTCAGCCAGCATATGGTATGCATTTAACTGAACACATGGGGAACTAATTTGATTTGAGTTGATTGATTTTGATTACTGACATGAGGATATGGTACTGAGAAACAATCCAGCATGTCTAAAAGATTGTTTCAATTTCTAGCTCAGCTGATACATGTTTGTATCATATGCATGAAAAAGAGGGGAGAAAATGTTGTCTGTTTTGAAATTTTTCTCAGTGGTTACTCTGTAGTGAATAGGAGGAGGTACATTATTCTGATTGCTGCTTGACAACCCATTCTTCTGTCAGTACAAATTAGGACTGATTGAATGTATCTAGCTAGGTCAGGTGTAGTTTTTGCATCAGGAAATGGGCAATATTGGTAGCTGTACAAAACCTCAAGCCATTTTTCAGGAAAGCTTCTGCTGTGGATCAGGAGGTAAATCTAAAAAGTTTCAGAAGCAGATTGCTCACTAGAGGTGTGTGAGGTCTAGGAGACCAGCTCAGACCAATGTCTTTGAAATTGATTTGTTAGTTTTTAATTTACTGGAGTCTGTTCAGTTTAGATGTTTGTGTACATGTTGCTTAGGGAGAAGAAAGCATAATATCACAGTGGAGGATTTTCAGAGAAGGTGGATTATTGGGTGCAACATCTCAAACCTGGGGCTAAATACTTATGAGCATTCAGTTACAGGTAGGAAACCTTGCTGTTGTTTTGTGTGGGTATAAGCCAGCCAAGGTATGAAGTGGTGCTGTTTGAAAAGAAGTGGAACACCTACCTTGATGTATTTATTCCGCCCCCACTCTCAAAAAGTCATATCAACTTATGTAGATTGGGATCCTGCAAATGCTGAACAAACATGCATCACTCTAACTATACAACTTAAGACCAGTGGAGCTGGTTGTTCTACCCTTATGAATAGGGATTGAAGTAAATGTCTTTCCAAGTGGTCAGTAAATGAAGCTGGGTCATAGCAACTCAGTTTTTCTGCTCATGGGAGACTTGGAATCATGGAGTTGATTAGGCTGGAAAAGACCTCTAAAATGGAGTCCAACTGTTTACCCAGCACTGCCAAGCCCACCACTAACCCGTTTCCCCAGGTGCCACATCCACTTGTCTTTTAGATACCCCCACTTTTGTGGACAGCCTCTTCCAGTCCCTGAGCACCCTCCAGTGAAGAGATTTTTCCCAATATCCAATTTAAACCTCCACTGGTGCAACTTCGAGCCATTTTCCCTTGTTCTGTCACTTTTTACCAGGGAACAGAGCCTGATCCCCCACCTGGCTACAACCTCCTTTCAGAGAGTTGTGGAGAATGACAAGGTCCTCCCTGAGTCTCCTTTTCTCCAGGCTCAACATTCCCAGCTCCCTCAACTGCTCCTCATCACTTGTGCTCCTTCCCCAGCTCCATTGCTCTTTTCCAGACATGAGTGGTATCTAAACCCCAGAGTGATTTCCACCTAGCCAAAAATACCCACTTCATCAAGGAGGTATAAAATCTTATTTATATAAGAGCATTAAATGGTAATCCACCACATAGTAATTGATAGCAACTGATCTTAGTGACTTATGCAAATAATCATGGTAGACACAGCTGCTGCAGGAGAGGAAAAAAGAGTGGGATACTTCACAGCCATCTCTGCATGATGTTTCTCTTACAGGACTTGAGTAATCACACTGCCTGTGTGCAGCTACCAAGATGAGCCATATAAATAACATTTATTTTAAGTAAACAGGAGCCTCCTGTGTTAAACCTGAGTTGGAGGAGTGGAGCTCTGCTTCTTTTTGCCCTGCTCTGAGGATCTGCAGTGTGGTCACACCTTCTGCATGGGCACAAAGTTGTTGCTCAGGGAGAAGAAATTCACAGGTAAGATAAGCCCACAAATGTCAGAGCTGCAGTTCTTTGTCCCAGAGCAGCTCCAAGGTGATCAGAGTGCTTGTTGCACTGTTGGCAGCACAGCTGGCAGTACTGCCAGTGAGGCTGCTTTGGGACTCTGGAGTTCTCTCACCTTTAGGCACTGTGATGTGTGAGAAGAGGAGATGGCACCCCTGAGAAGCAGAAAGTCCCACTGACATATAATATGTTGCTCTGTTACTAAGTGGGGTGTTCTCCTTGGGTACACAATGACACAACCTGGCTTTTCTGCTTTTGCTGTGTGTTTTGCAGGAGTGATTCATGGTATGTGAGCACAGTTTCTAAGATCAGGAAAAGGTTTACTGGTATTTAATCTGCTCCTGTCAAGAAGCAGGGTGATATCTCCTCCTGGATGTGTCCTTGAGCCAGTTTGTGTATGATATTTGGAAGGTATAGTTTGTAATTTAATACCTGTCTTCATTCAGGTGGGTAAGCAGGTGGGCAGTAAAGGCAAATTAACCATACTCTATATATGAACCCGTGAAACCTAATTCTTTGTGGCCAAAACAATCTGTATTTCAGTGTAATACTCCAATCTGTATTCCAGTATAAATGAATAGCTACCTCCAGGCTGGCTTTTTTTTTTCTTTTTTTTTTTTTTCCCTCTTATATATCAATTCTTCATTCCTTAAGAAGAATACTAACTAGTTCTGGAATGGGTTTGTACTGCTGTCTGTCATGTCTGTCTCTCACATGACCCCAAAATTCAGGTCTTCTCTGCAAGGATAGTTGGGGATAGAAGTAGATTCATGGCACTGGAAATGGCCAGAAGTAATCCATGGAGGTAGGGAGCTAGGTGTTTATGTAACTGGCAGGAAAATCCTTGCTAGTCAAAGGTCAGTGAGGAGAGAAGTGTTCTCACAAAGACTCAGCAGGACTCCTAAAAGGCCTTGGCTCATGCCCTTGTGTCCCCTGCTCTAACACCCTGTGATGAGCTTTCTCTCCTGGTTTTATGAGCTGTCCCTCCAGCACTGTCCATCTGGAGTGACAGGAGCCTGCTCTGTGATTGGCAGGATTTGTCACTGTTGAGCAAATGGAGAAATGGAAAATCAGCTTCTAATCTCAGCTGAGCTCAGACAAACCCAGGAAACCTCAGCTCCTACAGCAGCGTACCTGGGAGCAAAATCTGGATCAGATGCTCTCTCTGAAGTTACATTGGAAAACTGTGCCCAGAAATTATTTCACTTTCAAATTGTGGAAACTGTGATGAATTATGAACAACCAGCTGGTGACTCCTGTGAACAAAGAAATTCTGAAAAGTCCTGTGCTAGTTTATTGCAGCTTCCTGCTCAACAGGATGAATGAGTTTGCAGCAGAGAAAGTACAGGTCTGTGTTAAAGTATTCAATTGTGTGTAGAAAACATGAAGCTGGAAGGAACAGTGGTATCCTGGTAACTTGTGATCCTAATCTTCCTTACAAGATTGTAAAACTGTTTACCCTGGCAGTATCAAGTTAATATAGTACATTCATTCTGAATTTCTTGTTTCCACTTTTATTACAACAATGTGTTTGCAAACCCTCTGTTATATACTGCTATTGAAATCTTGTGATCCCTTCAGCAAAACAAAGATGCTAATTAAAAGTATTTTTACTGCTTTGCACAGTTGATTTTTTCCTTCAGTTACTCACTTTCTTTAACAATCCTATTAGCACGTGAGAATTCTGACCTAAGCACAGTCTAACTGGGACACAATGTGAAGCCTGTGATTGTATCTCTCTTTTCATTAGAATATTTCATTAATTGTATTTTCATCAATTCCTGCTGGAATCTAAGTATGTCTGCAAAATGGCTTTTCAGTAACCATGTGGATATAGAAGTGGCAACAGCTCTGCTTCTCCAGAGTGTAGTTATAATTCTCAGTGCAGTCTGTGCACTAAAATCTGCATTACCATGCTATGGAATTGTCCAACATTCAGATTATGTCACAAGCTGACAGAATGGAAAACTTGAAGAAACATCTATCACACAGCATCAAATCCTCACCTGAGTCTCTTGGATGCATGAACCAAATGCATCTTTGTCTTTGAATTTCTTAAACTTTACCTGATTTCTTCATTATTCTATGTCTGCTGAGTTTGGCCAAAGCCCTGGAAATGACAGAAGAAACTCTACACAAAGATGTAAAAACCCTAACAACCAAAAAAACCCCAACCCACCAGTAGATGCAGAGGTCTATGATTACCAAAACAACTAACCAAGGTGTTTTCTCTCCTTTTAAAAAATTAAGTAGTGGAATGGGTACAAGTCCTAGACCTAGTGAGATCAGCCAGAGTTCTTTGGTCTTACTGAGTGTGACAAGGATAAATAATATCACTTTATCATCTGTAGTTTTTAAGTACCATGGGAACTGCAGATTTAGAGAGTCATTCAAGCTTGAAGGAGAGACTGCCTGAAGACCTGCTGATCTCTGTCACAGATGAAGAGACCTGCCCCTGCCCAAGGAAGCTGCTTGTTTTGCCTCCAGACCCCATTCCCTCCAGAAAAGTCCCAGTCTACTTCTAGTTTCATCCCTCCCATTTTCTTTCATGGGCACAGAGATAAACCTCTTTGTTTGCCAGGTGCACCTTGAATACCTGCTATTTTTCTTCTTTCCACACGAAAATGCCACCTCTTCCCTTTCTGAAGAGCAGAGCATGCACATGGCACTGAAGCAAGACAAGTGTGGATGTGAGGTGGTTCCTGCAGCTCCTGTCAATAAGCTGTTTTGAAAGAGGGGTGTGTGTGGAGGTCAATTATGTTTACATCTCATTTCAGGAGATAGACTGCAGCTTGCCTGCTCACTAATTAAAAGGAGGTAAACATGTTGCCTGTTCTTATCTAAGAGTTTTTATATAACATTTTCTGCCTGTTGATGTAACTGCCCTAATGAATGCAGGGTGATTTGATGTATCATTAGTGATGTGGAAGGACACTGTGAGATTAGAACAGTGTTTATTCTTTATCATCTAATTCTTATTGCCTGACTGTTTGACTCCAGGAAGAGTACATAAGATGGATGAAACTTTGCTGCATATTTACTTTTGCCCTACATAATGAGGACAACTAGAATCCAGAAAATTTTTAGTCACTAAGCATCAGGAAGGCTGGCAGAAAGAATTGTTTAACTTTGCAAAGACTCCTTGTTGAGGATTAGATTTTAGGGTTCCCTTCTCTCAGCTGAAGGTTCCCTTCTCTCAGCAAGACATCAGCTCTGATGTTACTACACAATTTTCTAAGGTCCGGCTGAGGCTGAGAGTTATGGAAGCTCTCAGTTTGTCCTAGTAGGACAGGGATGAAGTCTTCCACTTCAGGCTCCATATGAAGAACTAGCAAAAGAACACATCTAAACACTTTTGGGTATTATTTTGGCTTTCATAATTTTTCAATTGACTTGAAAGAGGTAAAGAAAAGCTGTGGTCAAGGGAAATTACTTCCCTTGGGAAAAATTGATGGAGAAAGTAGATCTTGGTACCGTGTGAAGAGACTTGTTTCATTCCGTTTAGTTCTTTGTATTAATTTTATTAGTGCTTTAAATGGGGATACATTTTGTTCCCTGAACTCTGTTCTTCTGACAGTGATGTTTGTGATACGAGCATAGCAGTGAAACAGTGACTGTTCCCTGAGGGAGCAGGAATCACTCTCTTCTGAAGAGCGGGCAGATACTGTCACTGCCTGAATCTTGGGATAAAGCAGCAGGGTAAGCTCCAGACAGCCAAGACCAAAGCTTCCCCTGCTGCTCTGAAGCCTCCAAAATTGTGTTGAGTTATAATTCTTTTATGTCAGAATAAGGCAAAATAGCAGCAGGCAGAAGGTGCAGTCAATTTAATTGTAGTTTCATAATGTTTTAAAGCAGTTATGTTGTTGCTGAAGTCATGTCCCCTTTAGTGAAAATGTCTTTAGCTCACTGGCAGATCTAATTATGCTCATTTATGCTTTGCTGTAAAGTTTGCTTTTGCACCCTTTCATTCCAGAGAAGTGATTTGCGCTGGGGTGGGACAAAAAACAAGTCCTAAGAGCCCTTTTAAAATCTCTGTCACAGTAAATAATGTTTGTTGCTCCAAACATCAACGTTGTACCTTCTCCAGACACATCACTCAGCTGCACATGAAAGCAGAGTACAGTCTGCCCAGAGGTTACTGCTTGCTAGGGAGGCTGCTTTCATTTGATAAATATTTCAGTGTGTGTTTTTCCCAGTGTAACACTATTAATTCATTCCTAAGCTGGGAAGTGTTTCCAGAAGTGAGAGGTAATGGAGTGTAGTTCAGCTCCCTTTGCTGAACTGAGCCAGGGGTCCAGAGAGTCTGATTTCAATTTTCTCCTGGCAGAGGGCCTGGGTGATTCAGAAAGCAGCATAATACATAAACTCATGCTTGTATTGTGCCTGATACTATGATTGCTTCAATTACAGATTGGTTGATAGACCTTTGCTTGCTTGGAGTAATGCTGTGCAGTTTCCCTACTTTATGAAGCTATAGTAATATAAAATTGCTAGAATATAATGAAGACAAATGCCCCCGTATTTTTGTTGATGTGTAAAGCATTGCACATGTTTAGTGTTCTGTACAAATATGATCTCATGCTGTCTCTGTTGCTCGTAGGATTTTTATTAGCTTTAAATAAGACAGTTTGGAGTTGTCATTAACAGCTTTCTTACAGACTCCTTTCCTTGGGCTGAAGTCTGTGTTCTGAGAAACAGATCGCATGGAAAATGCTGTGTCTTGTGTTCCTCTTATCTAGATATTTAGTCTCACTTGAGAGAAGTTAGGACCCCTGCATATGCAGGATTCTTTGCTGAGGTCACTGGATGCAGATGGAACCTTACAGTTCTTCAAGATTTATTTTATATCAATCCCCAAGTGGCATCTCCCCAAATTTGGGCTGGACTGAGTGGTGCTATTAGGTAAAAGCAGCAGCCTGTGCTTGGGAGCCTGACCAGAGCCCCACTGGTGTGCATGGCTGGGGACAGGTGAACCAGGAGGCATGGAGCAGCATATTGCTTTTTTATAATGCCAACACCTTTTCTTCAGCTGGGAAATCTGCCTTCATTATCCTCTGTCTTTGTGAAAAGGTGAAGATGAAGATGGGCTTTTCATCAGGAAGGTTTCAGCTACTTGGGACCTTGATGTGTGGGGCTTAGCGAGAGCAGGGAGGTGGTGATGAATTGATCAGTAAAAATACCAAACAGTAAAACATCTCACATGTGTGTCAAGGAGTATTTGCTCATGGCTCTCTTTCCAAATGAAGAAGAGAAAGGAGCATCACCACATGGGTGGGTGAACTTAAAACAGTGCTCAAATGGACCTCACAGCTAGAAACACATCAGCTGTAACCACTTCTGCACCGAGGTGCTTCCTGGGCTGCCTTGGGAGCCGCCTGCAGCTGCTGCACAACAAAATTTCTCTTTTAACATCTTATCTGTGTGGTTGTAATAGAAAACATCATGGTAAATGGCAAAAGATTGTTTTCTTTGTCTTGTGCTATTACTTGAGCATCATCATGCGTGTACTGTTGTGGCTGACAAAGCACTTCAATTCTTAGCTTCTATTTTAAGAAGCTTCGGACTACTCCAAAATAGCTGTTCTTTAGCTGAAAGTCTTCCTTTATATTCTTAGCAGAGATGTGGGTTTACTTGGAGAGTTTCAAATTCCATTTGATTTTTTTTTTTTTTTACATTTCGTGAATTTAAACATGTCACCAATGTATCAAATCTATTTATTACATTGCTTTTCAAAGTGTGTGCACATTTCTGTCAAGCAAAAACACATGAGAGACAGGAATCTATGTTATTGCTAATTCTGACATTTAGAAAATGTATTTCAAACTCCACTGAAGTAAGATATGTACTTTTTATTTATCTTCTGGTTTGTGTGGTTCAGATTGTTCTTGGGTTTTTCTTTAAGCTTTCATTCTAGCTTCTTGAGTCCTAGACCCTTCTTTATATTTTTCTTAATGCTCACCTGAATGCTCACAGTGGGGCTTTTTTCCGAATTTGGGAGGTAATAAAGTGAAAAATTGTCTGATCGACTCTTAATTTCCACCAAATCTTGAAAAATTACACATTAGGATTTTAAAGAATAAAAAGAATATTATATTTTCTTTTTATTGGCATGTTGTTTTTAATATAAATTAAGCTTGATTATTTTATTTTTTTGTCTTGCTGCTGCCCTTCAAATTAAGGCAAACGTTCTTGCTTCATGGTTTTAATTCAATTTGGCATTTTAATCTCAAAAATATCACTGAGATTTTCCCAGAATTTCTGAACACTTTGTCTTAGAATTGACCCTCTTGACATGATATCTCTAGGGGGTTCTTGTGAAGTATGAGTCCCGGATTTAGCCTTAATCCACTCCTAAATAAAATGAAATCTTCCCTTGATAAGAACCAGCCCTTGGAGGGATGCTCCTAGCAAAGTACCAAGTTGGGGTTTTTTTTTTGGTTTTGTGTTGGTTTTGGGTTTTTTTGTTGTGGTTTTCTTTCTCCCCCCCCCCCCCCCCCCCCCCCCAGTTAGGGGTTGCAACAGGTCTTTAAGCACAAAGTCATTGATTTTCGTAAACACCGAAACAATTGCTTTGTAAATGAGTTAAGGAAGGTCCTGCCCGGGGCCGGGCACCACCCCCGGGTACCGGCGCGATGCGCATCCCTCCATCCCTGCGCCGAGCCGGCTCCGCTCCGCCGCCAGCAGCCCCTGGCGCTGCCCGCTCCCTTGCTGGTTACCATGACATTGGATCAGCCGGGAACGGGCTCCGGGAGGTCTGCCCGCCTCTCCTTCGGCTGCTCTCGGTGCGGGGATTTGCTCCGTTCTACTGCGAGCGGTGGAGGGGAGGGAGCCCCATGGCGCCGCGATGCTTAATTCCCTTCACCGGTCCTTGTTCCTTCCGAGGTCAAAGAACCAGGCTGCCGAATCCGGGCAGATTTGTACGGCACATCACTTCACTTCCTCCTCAGACTGTGCATTTGTTCTTTTGGCAGCCGATTCATAACGTGTTGAGATCTCCCTTCGTGCTGCTGCACGTCTCCCGGTTTAGCATGAGCTGTGCCCACCCGCCGTGGCCCTGGGCTGGAGCACATCAATCCCTTGCCCTGCAGGACTAGTTAGGATGTCCACGCTGGCTCATTCTCAGGAGTGAGTGCTGCTTCTGAAGTGCTATGGCTGTGATTAATTTAGCAGCTTCTCAAGAGCAGCTAATTAATAATGCTTATAGTGGCCAACCCTGCTCAGACATCTGTGCGTTGTACAGCTGTTCTTACAGGGGCTGATTAATAGAATTAAGGGATATACGTGGGGAAACTAAAAGGATCTAGCAAAACTGGCAATATATTCCAGTTAATAATGCATCCACTGCCCAAAATGCTAGTTACTCTGGGATCTCAGCCTCTTAGATGTTTTTGATTTGGTTTTTTTATCACATCAGTGATGCTTTTATCACTTGCCCACAGTGGATGGGCTTTCAAATGCATCATATACCTCTTGAACTTTGCTGTTTGTTTGTAGCTAAAGAAATGGAATTTGAAGTAGGCATTTGGTGTGGATGCTACAGACTTTTATCACTGCCATTTCTTTATTTTTTCTATCAAGGTAGCTGGATCGGAAAGAATCAACAGTATAAGACTGATCTTCATGTTAGTTCTAAGAAGTGAAAAATAAGACTTTTCAATTCTATGAGATTTAAGAAATGTGTACAATGAACTTAATCTTTGTGTGTATCTCTTTATGCGATCTCACCTTTGCAGCCACTGTCTTTTAAATACTCTAACTGAAAAACTCAACCTACAAAAAGATGAGAAAAGCAGGTAAGGTTCATAGGTAAGCCAGTCCTGTTCCAGTCTTCCTTACCCTCTGACAGATCAGGAAGGGCAACTGATGCTAATCTTCACTACAATCCCAAGGCACCTGGGGAAATGGAAATACATTTTTAACATCTTAGGAGGTCATGAGCAGTGGTGTCAATCACAGTACCTTGGCCTGAGTCCTGTGTGGGAATTCCATTCTGCCGAGCAAATGCACCCTGTTGCATTTTCAGTGATTTACATTTTGTCTTACATGGTGTGGAGTTGCTGAGAAAAGTTAAAAGAGCGGGGGTTTCCCTACTACCAGAAATATTTTAATGATGGATTAGGTCAATCTACAATAGCTTTTCCTGCTTGTCCATAAGCTTATTTTACAAAAGTACTTTGAAAATTAAGTGCAGTGCCTCACCTGAAGAGATACTTAGCCACTGAGTTACAGGGAACAACTTCAAAAGCCTGTGTGTTGGGCATGATCGAGGCCTCTGATGACTGGTGAGCTCTTCAAGACTCTGCATGCATTAAAAGTCTCTTTCCAAAAAATTTCTACCCCTCCCTTGCGAGCACTTAGGGTAGGTATGTTAGAAAGAGCAGGGTGGTAGAACTTTCTGTGCAGGTTAAGTAAAATAGGATAGGAAAAGGGAAATTCCTGCAACTGATGAATACTGAAATTATCCAAGGCTGCTGGTTTTACTGCTTCTAAAGAGTAGAAGTGAAGATAGCCATAATGGAGAAATGTTTAAAAAGCACTTAGCAAGGGTAGAGCATTTTATGAAAAAAGGCAGGGGTTTTGTGTTGGATCTTTTTCACATCAGAAATGTGATGCATTCCTGCTTATTGCTGAAATGAAATGTCTCTCAAGGTAGCTGAATGTGTCTGAGTAGGTTCCAGTGGCTCTCGGGCAGTGGGAGCACTAAATAATAAGAGAAAAAAAAATGCCTAATATCATCTGTTGAACTGGAGCATTTTGATCAGAGCTGAGTTCTGAAGGAACCAGGTGTTATTTTGCTCCTGGCAGCAATTGAATCTTCACAGGTTTTTCATGACATCACATCTTTTCCATGTCTTAACCAGTGACTCATGCTGCTTGCCTGTTTGTTCCTATTTCTAGCTGCCAGCAGGAAGCACTAAGCTTCATGTTAACATTCATTATTCATTAATAAATGACACATCCTAGTCTGCCCAAGGTCCCTTTCTCTTGTGGTACCTGGTGGGTGGGTTGTTTTTTTCCCCTTTCCCTTTCCCAGGGTGACTTTTGTTTATCTCATTCTTGGTGGCTTCCTCTCCAAAGTCTACTTTTGCAAAGGAGATGTGTATGTGTGTGAATATAGCATCCCCCATAACCACAGGGCTGGCAAGTGGATTATTATGTCTCCAAGGCTGACCTAACCCCAAACAAGGTGCAAAATGACACAGTGTAGGTGTTACAATGTGACAGTCAACAGCAAGGAAGAAGAAGTCTTTCCTTTACCAGGTGTGATGAAGCCCCAGACTGTGGTGGGTGCTGGTTACTGGGGAGGATGTAGCCTCTGTTCTGACTCTGAGCAGCCTAAGGAAGGATGATGCCAAGAACATGCAGCCTGATAGCTGGATGATAAGCAATTCTCCCTCTTGCATATTATTCTTCTTTAAAAAAACCAAAAAACATGGAAATCACACCATAACCCTTTTAAAAATTGAGATGTTGATTTCTTTAGAGGCTATTTGCCACATACACTGCTAGAAAAGTCATGGTGCTATGGGGATTAAATTCAGGACAGATTAGATGTTTCAGTGACATTTGATTTGGGACAAAGAATTTGTGGCTGGAAATCTTCACTAGAAGAAGGATGGTATGGAATCAGGGATTGTGATTTTTCAGACCTGCAGCAAAGAGCATCTGTCATTATTTAAAAACTCAAATATGTTTCCTGTGTTAGTTCCTTGCAGTTTCTGCTGAGACAGCCAAGTAAATTTAAGAAAAGCTGATTGTACTCCTATTGCAAATGTTTGCGTGATGGATCTTGAGACTAGAGGGCATCTGCACACAATGCAAATGCATTTAGATCTTTTTCTTCTCTGATAAACACTGAATTTTGATGGCTCATTAACGCAAAGCCTTCAAATTTTTGTTTCAAGCTACCCACTAATGGTCCTGTGGGTGTTTTTAATTATTTGCATAAAGCACAGGCACACGCATAAGCTGCAGAAGAATAGAGCTGGTAGCACACTGGTGGAAATACACCAAGAGACCCTCCTGTGCCTGCTTACAGCCAAGCTCTCTGATTCCTCCTCAGGGACACCTAGCAGGTTTCTGGATGCTGGGAGCTCAGGCTATTCCACCCAGGCATTTGGCTAGACTGTTAATTAGTGCTACATCACCTTTCTGCTGATCCCCTGCCTGTGCCTCATGTACTTGTCTCCTAATGAGTCTGTGGTCTACCTGGAAATCTGGTAAACAACTTGGTGGGGTGGGGAGCAATTTCTGTCAGTTCTTTTTTCCTTCATTAGATAAAAAACCTGAACTTAAAACCTGAAATTACTAATTACCTCAGGTTCATGGTATTTTAAACTGAGGGAAGGACAACTGTTGTAAATGCTGAAGAAAGTGAGTTCAGATTTTGCAGTTTGTTTTATTTTATTTATGCTGAGGCATCTTTGGTTGAGGGGGAGAGTGTGTGCACTTAAGCTCTCATGATGTGAGTCAAGAAAATTAAGTCAGTTTATCGCTGTCTAAGAAGCTAATGTAACCTGAGGAAAGAAGTAATTTCAGGGTGATAGTACAGCAATTCAGATGCAGTTGCAGAAATGCCCTATAAAGCTGTGAGGGGAGATGATGTGCTCTGTACCTGTATAGTAAAACAGAGTGAGGAGGTCATCAGTGACTTGGGAAGAGATGAATCACATCTCTGCATTGTAGCCCATGGCTACCAGGGCAAGGGTATGAACAATCTTTATATACCAGGAGATCCAGGATACATTTCCTTCATACACACTTTCCCTCTGATAATCTAAGAATGCAGGCACACAAGTATATCCTGGTGAATATGCAACTTATTTTCTAATGATTTAAGTGCACTGCCCACATAGGACAGGTTATGACTGAGCAAACACATGGTATCCCTTGGGGTTCTGTACCTCCTGCAGCCCATCTCTCACTAATGTATCAATTGGGGCCCAGCCCCACGCACAAGGGGATCACAGACAGAATACTGAAATCAGCAAATCAGATTTGCTGAATTCCAGAGCTTTCAGGTAATAGCACAACTTGGCTTTTTTAGTCCAATTCCTCACTGAGCTGAGGCACTGAGGTGGTATCAGGAGAGATTTTGGAAGTCACCCTGTGTGTCCCTTGAGGCTGCTTCCCAGGACAGCCTGGATGTATGTCCCCAGAGTCCTTGCTCTGAGCCATTGTCAAATTTAATTTTTTTCCAAATTACTCCACATGTAACTTGACAATGTGTCTTGCAGTCACTTGTTGCCTAGTCACAGCCTCATGCCCTAAGTCAGAGAGAGCACTGCTTGAACACAGAGGAGAAGATAGGAGCTGAGATTTGGAAAGCAGATGAACCTGTGAATGCAGGTACCAAACAGTAATGCTGTGAGCATCAGAAGTGGAGAAGTCTGACTTCCCATGGATTTGTTTGGTTTTGTTATTTGCAAAATCTCTGAAGTTACTGATTTAGGGCCTTCTCCGAATGAGACACAAAGAAAGCCTCTCTCATGTGAGTCCTTTGGTGTTTGGAAAAGATAATCACTGCACTTCAGCTTTTTTCACAGCTAAGGTATGCTTAAAGTCTCTCTTCACCTTACCAACTACTTTTTGTGACATATGTAAAAACATTTGAATACGTTTTACCTCAGCCAAATTTGATCAAGAGTGCCTGTGTGGAGACCGATGTTTTATTAAGCCTCATGTCTTTAGGAAATCAGGCTAAAATAATGCAGCTTTTATTCTCTCTGAATAAAAGAACAATACTCTTACTGCTGAGACCTTCCTTGTGTGAAGAAATATAGTCAGGTTCTAGTTGTCATGGCTGGTTTAGCTGTTGAGCAGCTATGGGGGGATGTGGTATCAGTGGATATGAGAGTGCTCTGTGATGGATTTATGACTGGTAGGAAAAGAAATGGTCACTCAGGCTGCAGGGTGGAGCCCACCTCATCCTGATAGTCCCACCTCTGTCCTGTTGCCAGGAGGGAACAGAACAATTCCTCAGCCAGTGTGCAATGGTACATCGTGATCAGCCAATGGACTACCCTGTCTTGAAATAAGTGCACAAGTTTAAGGGAAAAATCACATATTTTCCTAGAGAACTGGTGGAAAAACAGCAAAATTCCTGCTGCACAGCCTCTCCACTGGGAAATTCACAGTATGTTACAGCTGTGGATAGTCTCACAGTAGTGCAATGGCAGAGCCTTTTAAGCAAGCTGTAGGGAGCTTATTTACAAGCGCTGTCCTCCTACAGAGAGGCTCTGTGATGTTCTGGTGCAGAACAACAGGCGACCACAGACTGGCTGCTGTGTGTTCTGCAAGGGCCAACACTGTCTCTTGCATGCAGCAAAACTAAAGCTGCATGTATGGGAATGATGGGCAGGATGATTTTAAAGCTGAGTTTCCCCCTGCCCACCATCGTCTGGGGATGTGATGTGCTGTGTCTGATCTCTATTCCTGCAAGAGTGCTCTGTGTGGATTTATTTTACTCTTCCAACTAGTTACATGGTTGTTAAGTCCTTTAAGTTCTTTTTCTTTAGAACTTAATTCACATTTTAAAACAGTGGCAACAATACTTTTTGCAGAGTAGGTTTTGGGGGACTGAAGGATGGTTCGTTTTAGAACTAACCCATCACAGTAACTACAAGTTGACACCTCATACTGAGCACACACTTTAAGGCAAAGCCTTTTGGCTCCCTGCAGCTGTTTCACAGAACTGCCATTTGCCAAAAGAATGATGAAATGTGTTCAAAAGATAGACACCTTGAGAGTGAGAGAGGCAATCAGCACATGACTTCTCTCCTTGGTTCAGAAGGCAGGTCTGGAGGTAATGGACTGGGCTGTAGGACTGCTGTTCTGGTGTAGAAATACTCCTCAGTTTAAAAATAGGCTTGTGAAATGTAAAGGAAAAATGCTACTGGCATCCAACAGATGGTACTTGACATGTTTTCTAGCTGTCACAAGTCTTTCAAAATTCTTCTGTTGCATATGCCAGAGTTTCACCTTTGTGCTGCCCAGCTGAATGCAGAAATGACAACTGCAGGTGGAGGAACTCTGCAGGAACTCTATGGGTAAACAGAATTAAGATGAACCAACAGAAGAGGATTAATAGATCTCGTATTAGTATGTGCACCTCAGACTCTGTGATTGGGATATTCCACATTAAATTCACTTTTTATGAAAATGTTGATTACATAAAATCTTTAATTTTTGTCTCTAACCTCAAGGACATTTTTCTGACCGTGACACTGAACTGCAACATGTAAATGTTTTCTGCCCGGAACAGTCCTGGACTGGTTATTTTGCCTCTGCTTTGAAGTGTCAGCTTTCAGTGAACTCTGCTAACATTTTATTATTGCATTGCAGCTGAAGCAGAGAAGAGCAATTAAAGGGTTGACATCTTTGGTATTTTTTTAATAGTACAAGTGTCAAAATGCATTTAACAAATCACGGTTGATGCAAAAGCCTAATTAATGCTAAAATGTAAGTAAAGTTCATTTGAGTTGGGAGCAACTGAGAATTTCAAAATGTATAATAACAAGAAGTGGTTGCCTTATTTTAGATATAGGACCTAATTATTACATCCTTTGCTTCTGAGAACTGAAGTCTTAAAGCCTAAATGTTCCTTTCTGTTACAGGATACAGCTGGACAAGAAAGATACAGGACCATCACTACAGCCTACTACCGAGGAGCCATGGGCTTTGTCCTCATGTATGATATCACCAGTGAAGACTCCTTCAATGCTGTGCAGGACTGGTAGGAAATACTGAAATACTGTTGTTAATGTTGGGTTTGTGTGGGTTTTGGCCAATTCTCTCCCCACAGTTGTTTGTTGAGAACATGAGACATCCCACCCCCCATCACCATGTTCTTTCCTCTTTACCTAAATAATTTGATTTATGAACGTTCCTTAGAAAAAGTTCTACAGCTTCACTTTAATGAAAAGGTTGTAATTTAAATATTGTAGCATACTATAGTATTTGTTACTTTTAAAAGTTTCAGTTTATTGTGAAGAAACCAATCCTTTAATGCTTTTTTTCTTTTTGTTTATGAGATTTCTGGCTATGCTGCTAAAAATACAGATTAACAGTGGTTGTTCAATTCCCGTCTCAGGAATTTGGGAAGAGGCTGTGCTTTTCCTCAGCAGTGCCCTGTGACTCCATTCAAATGTCTTGCAATCATTTCTCCTGGCTTCCTGGTTGCTCTTTACTGCAGACAAGAATGGTCACAGTGCAAAGAAGGGCAGTGCAGTGGTTAATGTGATCTCCTGAGTCAGACTGATTCGCAGTGATCTCGGTGACCCACTGGGACCCTGTGACATCCTGGCTGTGGCACTGGCTCCTAGCATCTGGCTCAGCCTGGCTTTCTGTTGAACACCTGTTCTGTATCCCCTAAGCCAGGCTGTAACTCAAAAGCTGAGACAATGTGGTTTGTTGTTTGAAGTGATTTGTCTTTCCTCCAAAGCTGCCCAGTTTTAATTCTCTCTGTTCACTAAAGCACTTGGTCATGAAGGTCATATTCAAGATGCAGTCTCCACTTTCAACCCTCATCCTTAGTACCACAACACCAAATGAACTGCAGCCCCATCCTGATCAGCCCTTCAGCAGCTGATGGTTGAGGAATACATTCTTTTCTTGTTAGAAACACAAACCCAAAGGTTTTGCCAAAACCAGTTTCATTCATCAAGTTTTGCTCACCAAACTCAGATGAAGCTTTTTCTGCAAGCGTCTGCACAGGGATGCTTTCCATAGGAGTGCAAGCATGTGAGCTGGGGCAATATCTTTCACTAAATTATAAATATTTCCAGCTTGTTTCCCTGATGAAGCAAGGCCCAATGACCACACAGTTCATCTACCTGTCTGCCTGTTGGTTCTATAAGTTTTACTTACCAGTCTTAAGTTAGCCAAAAATTACCAAATCTCCATCTCTGGAAAATAGCTGCTACTATTTTAAAGTTTTCACGGGTGAAGTTTAACCTGAAGATTTATATTTGAAGTAGTCTAAGGTCTGTTTCATCAAAGGCACTGTTGTGAGAATAAGAATTGGGAAAGGTCAGCTCTGTCTGTTTGACTTCACGTCTTCCTGTGCCACGGGAGCTGCAGGAATATCTTTGCTAAGAACACCTTGTCAGCCAAAGGACAGAGGTGAAATATCAGGGTGTTTTTCCTGTGTAGGTTGAATCTTTCCAGCCAGCTTTAAGGTTCTGAGTCCAAATGAGGTAGTGGGATGGATAAAAAGGACCATTTCCTTCCTTCCTGAAGTTTGTCCAATTCAGAGATGAGGGCTGCAGCCAAACCAGCATCTGCGGGTCAGCAGAGTCCTCTAGTGGCTATTGCAGCTGGGAGATGGTTTTTCCTTAGTCTCCAGAATTGCTTCCTAAACTTCCAAAGGCACAAGAAATGGAGAAAAAAGCTTTTGGCTGGTGCTGGTGCTGCTCTGTTGGTGTCTGCCATTTTATAGCATAGCAAGTAGGATTTATGATTTTAAAAAGTTATTACACTGAATATGGTCTTCAGTCAGGAACTGTACTCTCCATAGAAAATTAAGGTGTCTACTGCTTGAGCTCCTTTATCTCCATCTCTGGTTCATTGCACATGACTGTTTTAACAGCCTCCTGATTGGGCCTCACCTATCCACAGGGGAAATGAGAATATTACTCCCAGTCTGCCAATGATTTCTTCCCTGGGAGATCTTTTACCCTTACTCTTCTTATGGGGGGATGTCCTGAAGAGGATCCTGGTTTGCTTTGTGTCACTCAGACCTCCCCTAAACCAAGTAAAGGCACTTTCTCTCTCCTGAGTGAGAGGATCATGGCTGTATATCAGGTATTTAGACAAACTCTCCAAGCAGAATATGAATGCAAAGCAGAGTCTTTCCTTCATTCACGTGAATCACCCCAATTAATGATGATGATCTTAAAATCACGGAGAAAAAGACACAATTTAAATGCTTTTGGGAATACCTGGAACCTGACTTGTTCTCTTGTTCACTGGAAAATGTACAACTCATTGGATAAGAAACCTTAAAATATTAAGCCTGAGTGATTTTCCTTGCAGTGTGGCAAGAGTTCAGTCAGGTTATTTTACAAGAAAAAATATAAATAGACAAACACAAAGATAGGTTTTAACTGATATTTGAAAATAAGTAATTATTTCCTTTGATTGTATCTTTCCTGTAGGGTAAGTGAAAGGGTTAAATGAGCTTTCATAGCTTTCAGATCAGTTTCTAGAAATTTTTTTTTGTAGTATTCTTTGATAGCTGTTATTTGATGTTGGGTTTATAGTTTTGTGTGTGGATAAATCAGTTGTTTATACCTTGTTTGAAACTGCAATGGAACTAAAATATACTCAGTATTTGAAAATGTAAAGTAAATAGAAAATATTATGGAAGCCCTGCTTTGGACAATCTAGACAATTTCATAGAAGGAAAATAAAAATTGGTAAAATTTAACTTAGATTCAAGTGACAGCTGGGTTCACAAATCAGCATTATTTATCTTTAGCCCAAACTGAATTGTTGATACCTCTATGTTACTGTAAACGTGAGACTATTTTTCTTCTAAGCATGAAACATAAAGTTTGTGCTTTATTGTTAATTTGGGAAATTCAGCACAAACAAGGCACAGCATTTTATTGTGTCACAGAAATATGTTTCTCCCAATGTGTATATTAGGCTGTCCTGATAGCTGTTGAAAGAGCTCCATCACACAAGCCTTGCTGTTTATTCATTTATCTTTACAAAAGCATCTGGAAATTTTCTGCCTTTCTTTTGTTATGGACATCAGGCTTTCTTTTATATATTCTTCATAACTTTTTTAGCTGGTTGGTTATTTTTTAATCATAAGAAGAATAAAGATTGGTGTTCTGTAAGAGGTTTTCCACTAATTTGTATAAAACGAGAAGAAGGATGTGTTTCTCTGGGAGATCCTTCATGTTGTTTGCTTCTTTTTCATTTCCCTAGTAGTTCTGTTTAAATAGTTAAGATTTGGCTGTGTGTACCCATATGATGCCAGGGGCTGAAATGAACCCAGAGGCTGAGCTGTGAAGAGAAGCCTGCTTTCAGCTGTTTTAAATTGAACCTGGGGAGAGTATTTCTCTCTATTGCTTATGGAGGGAGTTTGGGGAGATTTCATCTTCCTGGGATTTTGGCTGATTTCTGCAGTCACCCCCTTCTCTGATGAGCCTTGAGAAACCTGAGTCCCACAAAAACTCATCACAGATTCATATTAAGTCTCACAGGGCTTGTGTACTTGGAGACACTCAAAAGGGTGAGACTGGAGGAGCTAAAATTTGGATTGGAGTGAGTACCTTTCTAGGAGGACACTGGGGGAATAAGAAATTTCATTGCACACAGTCCTTGTTTATTTTTGCATGTTGCACTGTGGGTCTGGGCTTGGGTGAGGTTGCTGTTCTCCAGGGCAGTCCAATCAGGCAGCCTCTTCAAGGCAAGCTGCACAGTGAAATGACCCTTTTTTCCCAGTTATCTGTGGAGTAACAAAGCTGGCTGCTTTCCATGGAAAAAAAGCAAGTAAGCAACTCAGACTAATTAAAAATTGTCATTAGTAGATCAGAGCTAGAGGCTGCTGCTAATTCAAAAGAGAAGGAATCAAGTGCTTTATTGTTAAGGGACTTAAAGGAAACTTACAGAGAAGTAAAAGTTTGAGAGGACTCCTGGCTCTCCTGGGAAGTGGCAGATTTGCCTGAAACTACAGTGTCCTCCCTGGCGTGGGGGTGAGATGGGGCAAAGAGTGGGAAGGTGAGTTAGGGAGTGGAGGAGGATGGAGGAGAGGAGTGTGTGGCTTCTGGCAGTGCAGCCTCATTAGGGGAGGAGGGAGCCTTCAAAGATAGAGCTGACTTGGTGAAGATAAAATAGGTTGTGTGGGTCTTAAAAGATGGATGAAAGTGAATGCTGCTGAGCTAATAATGTTCTGCTGCTGGCTCTGGGGCACCTCTGGGACACCAAGGATGGTGTGAGAAGACTGGCCCCTCAGGATATACAAAAAAAAATATTCTGTTTTGTCATGGAAAATCTCTAAAAAGGTTAAATGTAAGGTCAGAGTCCGGGGATCCACAGTGAGCTTGCTCCAGTTTCAGCACATGGGCCACAGAAAGCTTTAGGTGCTCCAAATTCACCCAAGTGCCCCTGCCCAAACTCCCATGCATTGCACCCTGTGCCACTGCAGTTAGTGTTGTCTGTCATTGCAGCTGCTCTTTCCTGCCTTAGGTATTCTTTAGTCCTGCTGGCTTCAAGTATTAGCTCACAGAGCCTTGCTTTGATCTCCTGTCTTCCCAGTCTGGTACATTTCTGTTTGTCCTTTGCAGTTGTTTCCGTGTTTCTGGGTGATTTTCAGTCTTCATAAAGTTTTCCTGTTCAAGCAAAGACAACTTGATGCTTCCATCTGTTCTTGTGGTGTTCCTAAAACTCTACAGCAAAAACGTGCTGCAGAAAATGAGAGAATTATTGTTGTTCTGTCTTACATATGAAGTTGTAAATCCAGCATGAAGTGTGCATCTGCTGTATGGTTTTCTTTATGGGACAATATCCTTAAAAGCTGTAATTGATTGATGGTCCTTTGACAGATGAGAGCTGAAGGAGAATAAGCTTTACAAAAATTCTTCAAAATCTTCAAAAATTACTCGATTCAGTTTTTTATCTGGATCTTGTGATCTTTAAAACACTTGCAAAGTCTTAACAAGAAACTTTATTGTCACACAAAGTTCAGGAGTGGTAAAATAGAACAGTGCTGTGAATTACACAGGCTGCATCCTCGCTTTGTGTGTAAGCCTGGTCATTTGTCCTTGAACCAACACAGCCTGGGGATATGATAGTGTCATTAATGGGACTTATTTTCATATTTAATATAGGATTATATTTTGACACAGCTGATGGAATGTAACAATCTCTTTTGACCTACTGTAGGGCCACACAGATCAAGACTTACTCCTGGGACAATGCACAAGTGATCCTGGTTGGAAACAAGTGTGACATGGAGGATGACAGGATTGTTCCTGTGGAGAAGGGGAAACATCTGGCAGATCAGCTGGGTACATGAAAAGCTTTTCTTTCTACCTTTTTTCCTCGGCTTCCTTATACTGTGTTACTTTCAGTTTGTACAGTATTAAGTCCTTCCAGCATTAATAATTCAATAATGATCACACAACTAAAAAAGTGTAATATATTCTAGGTTCATATTTTATTTGTTTTGTGCTCAGTAGGCCAAGAATACTTGGTAGACTACTTCTAGTATTGCTGTTTTTGTAAAAGTGATGTTTAGAGGTGGAAGGAAGATAAAGTTTATCTGAAGAGACAAGCTTATATTAGCTCATCAGAATGAAAAGAGAAAAAGTTTTCATAAACATAATTCTGTCTCTGGGTCTCTAAGTACCACATACTCATTGCAAGTCAATGCAAGCATTGATTTTTGTTGAAGCATTTTTTTTTAACTAAGCAATGAAAAAGAAAGAAATTTATATATCAGAACTGAAGAATTGAGTAAAACATATTTTAAAAATGTATTAGGCTTCTCTATCCAGGTAAGAAAGTGACATTATGTTATTGATGTGGGATAGAAAAAGCAAAACAGTTCCATTGAGAGGAAGCTGGGATTGCAGTGAAAATTTTGTCATGAAGAGAAAAGTAAACTCATTCTACTTTATAATTTATTTATCACTTTTCATTATCTATTATAGGATATAAGATATTTTTAATATTAAATCACAGCTCTGTGTTAAAATTTAACTGTACTCTTGTCTTCTGTTACAGAATTCAAAGTAACAAGTAAATCCTGTTAAAATTTCATTCAGGTAACAGTAGAGACCTTTACAGTGGGCATAAATGTTTAGCTTGTAAGAGCAGAGGCTCTTACCAGACCCAAAGGAATCACCATCATCCTCAGTTATAAAATCCAGTGTTACCTTCAGTTCTTAAACAGTAATTGGAGGGTGTATAATAAATTGTTAAATTAGGGGTACTGAAGTTCCAGGACACACTGTGTACTTTGGTGTAGCTTAAAGTGTGGCTTTGAAAGGGTAAATTCTACATATGGCACACACAAAGGAGTCCCATTCATGCCCCTTAAGGCACTGCCATCCTAAACAAACAGCAAGCAAATATCAAATTAGACCCATTGCTGTTATTTTAAGAGTAAATCTTTACATGTAGGATTGGCAAAGCAAACAAAGACATGGTTAGTTTGCAAAATCAGTTATGGATTCTTTTTTATCCATCAGAATTTCATTTGCTTTTGAAAATATGAATGTGAATAAACTAGGTTCCTGGCTTGCAGACTCTCAGAAAGGTTGTGGATGCATGTGTGTCCACCTATTTCACAAGAATAATTACACTGCTAGTAATTGAAATTTTGTCCAGACCAATGTAGCAGCAAATGAGAGTTTTATTTGAATTCCCACTCCAATTTGGACTTGTAATGTTTTTTTTTTTTCTCCTCCCAAAATTCATCTGCTTGTTTCAATACAAAATTGTAATCTGGAATTTGAATCCTTCACGTATGGGAAACTTAAAAACACACACACAGGGTTACCATAGCAACAGATTCCATCAATAGGAAACTGTTTTGCAGAAGAATCCCCAATGCTGCCCCGACCTGATGCTTGTCCAGCTCACCCTGGAGAAACCACCCCAGTGCAGAGCAGCCCAACAGCCTTTGGGAAGTGCTGTCTCAGCTCTGCTCTTCTGTAACCTCCCAACTTCCAAAACACTCTTTATAAAAGAGCTGAAAAATAGATCTGATTTTATCTGATCAGTTTTTCCTTATAGTAACTATGCTAATGTGTACAGCATTGTATGAAATTATTTTGTGAGTTAGGTGGGAAGAATCTAAGTGGCTATTGACTGCTTAATGTGCTAATGTTCATCATAGTGATTCACATAAAGGTTATCCCTCAGCACATTTATCTAAGTTTGCATAGTGACATTAACATCATTGAAATAATTCCCTAATCAGATTAAGAAATTGTTATTAACCTGAACGTGAACTGAACCAAAACAGATTAGTTTAGCAGAACCTAAGACAATGTTGGACTAATAGATATTTAAGTGCAGTTCTTTGATTTCCTGTGTTTTTTATGTACATTTTTATTCATCATCAAAACAGCAAGTAGGGCAGACAGAACCCTCATCTGATGCAGGGCAGCCATCCCTGTTTGCTAACAAGGCAAACATCACCATCACTTCACCCCTTGTCCCAGGAATCTTAGAAAGGGTCCTAATGGGGTGGATACCTACTTACCCACATATCGAGGTGACTCAGCCTGCCAGCAGTGGCAGACTATTCAGTTAAAACAAATTTTCTCTTTGTTTGTGGCAGAATCAAAGGAAACTGATGCAATGCGGAATATCCCCAGAATGAAGCACAACAGATCAGAGCTTATTGCAAAATAAACTCTCCGTGGTGCCTCAGCTCTGGCTGCTGGCAATTTAATAACTTGACAGAACAGAAGCAACAGCCTGGTTGGCCCTCAGGCCCCTGGGGTGAGGGAGATAAGGAAATGCTTCACAGTTCAGGGCATTCCTGCTGCTGGGGCAGGGCCCGGGCTGTCTGTCAGAGGCTGCTTCTCCCCTAGCCAGCAGGAAGCAGCAGGAGGAGCTGGTGCCATCCCCCCCTTGGTGTAACTCCAACCTTGCTGGTCTGGTTTGTTTTTTTAATCAGAAAGTGTGGGTGTTTGAAGGATCAAGGAGCATTTTGCTTTTGAGTACAGAAGTTGGTCAGCAGAAGGAAAGCAGCCCTGATCTTCCTTCTCTTTCTGGCCTCTGCTCTTGCCAGAGGGCAGCAGGGGTAGGTAGAGCCTGGCCCTTGGCAGGGCTGTGAGGAGACCAGGGAGGTTCCTCCTTGTTGGAATTTTCAAGAGCTCCCCACACCTTGCTGCAGCCCGGGGGATGATGAAAGGAACAGAATTGACTCCCTTACTCTGGGTTTACCCTTATTGCAGATGTGCTTACCATGGTAATGGGAAGGATGCATGTATCCTTTTCACTCTTCATGAAGCTTGATAACTTTAAAAAGTATTTCTGCTCACTATTCTGAGATTGTGGGAATCATTGACTTTCAGGATTATCAGATGTCTTGTTTTCTTAAGGTAAATCCTGAAAAAAATGGTGTTTTAAAAACCATCATGATCATCCATCTGTATTGATTTTTATTCACTTTTTTCCCAGGTTTTGACTATTTTGAAGCCAGTGCCAAAGAAAACATCAACGTGAGGCAGGTGTTTGAGCGTCTCGTGGATATCATCTGTGAAAAGATGTCAGAGAGCATAGAATCAGACAATTCCAGGGGCACTTCTGGAAGGAGCATGCGGCTCACAGACAACCCCCCCCCTTCACAGCAGAACTGCTCGTGCTAGTGACCTTTCACACTGAGAAATGTCCTTCTCCCCTGATTAAATTTTAACTTTTCGTTTGTGCTGGTGCATTATCATGTAGTCCAGAGGCAGAAGTGTCTGTTGTAGGAAACTGATATGTTTGTTTCATGTGCTGGAGTGTTAATATTATATATTTCCTCATCCAATACTTTATTAATCTGAAAAAATATTGTCAGTGCACCTCGTGTGAATGTGAGTTACACAGAAGAATAATAATTGTGTAGTGATGCAAATGTTATTTCTACAGAGAATGTTGCATTTTAAAATTACAAATTCTTCTATTGCAGAAAGAGTGCTTTTGTCAAGAACAGCAGGAAGCACAACAACCAGTTAGAAGGGATCAGGTCTAAGAGAAGAAAGGGGAAAACTCTTATAAAACAAGAATATGCTTTTTAAAAGCATAAAACAAAAATCCCCAGATATTTTGAGAATCATTGCTGTCTTCCAGACATGGAGCTCAGTTTTTCTGTAGGATGGAGCAGAAAGCAGAGCATTTCTATCTGACAGTGTGAGGTCCTCCAGAGTGTGAAGAGGAAGAGGGTTGGATTTTGTGTCAAGTCCCTAAACAGATGAAAGACACAGGGAGGAATCAAAGCTGCCAGGCTGAGGAGGAGGAGGAGGAGCAGGGGGCCTTGCAGCCATCCTTGTATTTCGTTCCCTGTGCTTTGTTCTGGTGCTGAGTGGAGGAGCAAGAGCCCTTCCAGGATCCCCTTGCCTCCAGATTTCTCCAGCACATCTTGCACAGTGCTGGGGGTGTTGTTGTGTTGTGTTGCTAATCCTCTCTCCCCAGAATCTGACTGTCCTGCAGCCTTTCCCCTCTATCCTGTAGTTTTACCTCTCCAGGTCTGGATCTTCTCTTTTCAGCTGCTTGCTGGTGGATGTGTTGCAGGAAGAAGGAAAAGAGAGTTGGCTGCTGAATGGTTAGTTGGAGGCAAAAACATATAAGAAGTGGAAAAGTACTGTCTCAGAGAGATAAAAATATCAGAAGCCAAAATGTGAGTGTTTGCAGGTATTTGTGCCAATATTATTAGATTTTCTTTCTGCATTTTGTTGTTGATTTATTTTTGTAATCTTGTTCTAGATGGGCGTGTGGGAAGGCTAGATTTTCTGGGTTCAGATTCAACCACAAAGTATAATTTAAGAAAAGTAAGAGTGAGTAATAAAACAGCAAATGAAACATGGCAAAGACATCCTGGTATTCTGTGAACTTTTTGTGGCATCATGCTTTGAAGGGAGGCAAAATTTTTAAGCAAGTGGATATGGAGAGAAGTTGGCTGTCTTAAGGGGAAAATTCTGGAAAGTTTTTGGGCTTTACCTTTGACCTGTGATCTCCTCTGAGGGGATTTCCTGATGTCAGGAACAGGAGTTGAGTGCCTGCCCACTGCCCTGTAATGTGCTGGAACATGACATCAGTGAGTGCTTTTGTAATTTCCTTCTGTTGTGTCTCAAAGTGTAATAGCTCTAAAAAGAAAAGCACAAAATTCTGGACAAAAATGCAACTCTTTTGGGGTGGTTTGAGCTCATTGTGCTAAAGGCTTGATCCCTCTGTTTGTTGCTTTTGGGAATCTCCACAGTGCTGTGTTCTGGGTGTGTGTGATCTCGTCCTGAGAGTGTGATTTGTGCAGTGCTGGGAATGTGGTTGTTGTATCTAAACCCCTGAAACTGCAAAATAAAGAGAAATGTACTCACTGTGTGGCCAGAGAGCTTGTGTCAGCTGCATTTCTTGTGTTATGAATCCTTGACATGTGTGAAGGAGAAATCTTTTTAATGCTTTAAAAATACATCAAACTACATGGATCTTTCTTTGACAGGGTGATGTTCTTTCAACCCAGCAATCTGGAATCACTACATAGGTTTAGAACAGTGAAGAGAAGGATTATTTGGCCAATAAATGGTGGTGTGTTCTAATTGTAGAAGAAGCAGCTTTTAGGGCAACTTGTATAACTAGCAGTAAAATAAAAAAAAAATCGACATCAGATTTTGAGCTGTGCAGATATAACTTAGTACCTCAGTGCAAATAATGGTTTGTCAGCTCAGCAGCTCCCTGATAAAAGAAAATGGATTCAGCAGAAATGGAATTCCAATTCTTTCACTTACTCTTTTTTTCCCCCCTAGCAAAAAAGACCTTTCACTTTCCTACCCAATATATAATTGTGTTCTATTGTGTTCTGGTCAAGTCAGATTGGCTTTTTTAAAGAATACAAGTGCATTCCAGGCCTTTCAAGCTAGGATGGGCAGGACAAACCAGCAAGTAGCCACATGGCAGCCTGAAGAAAAGACTTGGGAATTCTACCCTGCCTGATAATGCATACATGGAGAAGCCTAATACTTTTTGCAGAAATCCTGAAGAATTTATTTCAAATAACAGATCAAACCATCACAGGCAACTGAAACATTTCCCCATTAATATATATTTTGCGTACCTCATCATCTTTTGTTTGCTGTGAAGGAATACATGGAAAGCCTTTTGCCTTAAATGGTTTCAGTACGAGCAGTGAGTCAGGAGTAATTGTTACTTGTATTAACTTGTAAGGGGAATGGCAGAACGTGAGACACTCATTTGTCAGGGCAAGGGAAATAAGCCTGCCTGCACTGCAGGCAAACTCGAACTTTGTGATGCGGGCTTGCAGAGAGCCTCCCGTTTGACTGGCACAGTTGCGTTAACAAAACAGCCTGGTTACAAGGGGAAAAAAGGGGCACTAGTGTGCCAAAAGAAAGAGGCGACAGCTCCACACAAGCGTCTCGCTATGGCTTCGAAACAGCAGCGACCAAAAGGCACAGGGAAACCCTGGGATTAGAGACGGGTCTTGGCTACCATCTAGTGGAGAGCTAAAGCACTGGGATACCAGCTGGACATCCGGGCTGAATTATCGCCCCTGTACCTTAGGCTCGGCCTCTGATCCCGCACCTTGGCTTGCAGCAGCTGCTCTGCGGCCAGCGCAGCAGGACAGGCGCGGAGCGATGCAGAAACGCTGCGAGAAACGCGGGATCCTGGCGGTGCCGTTGGGAAGCGCCAGGGGATCTGAGCCGAGCGGCAGAGCAGGATCCTCGCTGCTCCATCGGCACTGGAGTGTAACGGGGGGAAAGCATGTCCACGAACGGGAAAGCGCAGAGAGCTGCCGAAGTGGCCACGTAAAGAGCAAGGAGTGGTTTCTGTTCAGCACCCACGGGTGCAGCCTTTGTGCTGTTCGGGAGCACCCATCCCGCGTCCCACCATCCCGGGAACAGCTACCCACAGAACCCCGGCGTGCGCCACGCTGCCGACAGCCGGCCCCGAGAGCTGATTGGTCCTTGCAGGCCTGAGTGACAGTCGGCCCGACCAATCCGTGAAGGAGCCGAGGGCAGGGGGCTGGCTTCCGCCAGCTGGCTGTTGGGCTATTCCAAGGCGAAAGCAGGGGAGCACAGCTCAGGCGGCTGGCGGGCATACCCATGGAAACGTGACGGGACACAGAGCAGCACCCGGAGCCTGGATCCGCTCTTCCGCTTTCTCCTCAACCCTCTGATTTCTCTGCCGATTCTTGAAAGGGGCCATATCCCCCCCTCTATTCCCCCATCTATGGTTTCCCCCACCTTTCACGCCGGCGGCCCTGTCTCCACCAATGGGAGCGCCGCGCAGCGATGCGCATGCGCAGTCTCGCGGCCGCCCTCGCTCGGAGCGGGCGGGCGGCGGCGGCCGGGGGTCCCCGCGGGCGGGCCGTGGCCGGGGGCTGGCGGCCGGCACGGGCCGTTGTCCGGCCGCTGTGGAGCGGCAGCACCACCGCCATGCCCGGCAGGAACAAGGCGACTTGCGGCTACGGCAGCCCGGAGCTTGCGGTGGGACAGCAGGCCGCGGAGGGCGGCCGCGACGCCGGAGGCCGCTCGCCGCATGGGGACGAGGAGGAAGAGCGCGTGGGGGCCGGTCCCGAACACAACCTCGGTGACCCCGATATCGTCAAGTCCCCCAGCGACCCCAAGCAGTACCGGTGAGGGCGGGAGGGCAGATGCGGGAGGACGAGCTGCCGCCGGGGCAGCCCAGCCGGTCTGTGGGGTGGGCCGGGGTGTACCCGCCCCCTGTCCCGGCCACCGCTGGGACCCCGGGAAATGGAAGTCGGGCTGGTCCCAGTGGCCGGGGCAGTTGGGTCCTGTGTGCGATAAAAGGAGGCTGGCGATCCCGTGGTGTGTTCATCCTGAAGGCGGGCTGCCCGGTGTGTGTGCGGGCACAGGGAGGAGGGTCGGCCCTTGTGCCCAGGCTGGTCGGTGCTGGCACAGCAATACCCAGTGCGGTGTTGGTTTGCAGCCCTCGGCCGGGCAGCAACTCTCCGAAGGAGTTAAGTGCAAAGTGAGGTTTGATTATTTCAGAGCAGATCCCAACTTAAGAACTGTTACTCTTCGTGTTTTAGATGAGCTTATAAGTTTTAACACAAATACATCTGTGAGTTGAGGCAAAGTGCTTTAAGGCTAGCATTTTGCTTGTGTTCTTATTTCGATACTTCTGAGTAATATCCCAAAAAGTGATGGAAAACTTCCCTGAGCACAGCCCACAGCGTCTGTGGCCCAGACCCAGCGAGAGACTCGGATGAGAACTCCAGCAGAGGTTGAGCTTGTTGGAAGCTGTAAGTCAGTTTGTTCTTGAAGGGACACTCTGGTAACTTCTTCCTGTAAGACAGAAGATTATCCAGCCCTTGTTAGAGCTGCTTTTTAAAATTTATCTTTACTTTTCATTAAGTCTAATCTGTGCAGCCAGTAGCAAATCTGCTGCCTGAGCCTGGAACTGAATTTTAGATTTGCAGTGACATTGGCTGACAGTGAGATTCCCTGCTGGCTGCCTGAAGAGGACTGTGCCCGTTGGCTCAGGGAGAAACTTGCTCCCTCCCTTCTTGCCCTACTTCCTTGCTGCTTCCTCTGGATCTCTGCCTGCTTCTCCTGATTGCATTCTTACTCATGCTACTTTGTGGCAGGCTTGTCCTCCTGCAAACCTCACAGCTGTGAATGCTGTAAGGAGCTCCTGCCTTGTTACCCAAAGCAGCACACTGGTGGATGAAGCTTGGGAAATCCACTTAAGCCTGTTACTACCTATTTTGAGGTTCAGGACCCTCCTCTGCATATGAGAATTAGAGAGAGTGTTTACTTACAGCATAAACTAATACCAAAATCTTGCAGAAATCGTAGTATCCGTTCTTAACAGAATTTTTCAGTTGGAAGCAGAGAGTTGCATCCTTTCAGACTGATTTCCTCCTTATGGAAGAAAAGTTCACTGGAAGTAAAGCCACACTGAACCCATGTCCAGGTGTGATGTCCCAAACCTCCTGGAGGAGTGTCCTGACAGGTGATGTGATGATGCTGACATATTGTCCCCTCTTCACACTTCAGAGATGTGTGCTGCAGCCATGTCACAGAGGGCTTAGTGTCTGTGTCTGGTGACATCTTAATGGAAAATGTCATATTTTGCCTTCTCAAATAAGGATCGCAAAACCAGAAGAGCTCTGACGTAGATTGCAGGATACATTTTCAGAAGCGTTGGGACAAAATATTTGTCATGATAAAAGTTTGCTTGTTAGAGCTGTAACTGTGTAGTTTTATTTACCTAAAATGTATGTTTTATTTATCTAAAATGTATGTTTTATTTACCTAAAATGTATGTTTTATTTATATTCATTTGTGGGTGGAATTTCATGGTCTTGCATTTCTCTTAATTTGGGAAAGTAAAGCATTTGTCTTAGTGTTTACCAGGCATTGATATGTATTTCAATATTAACTTCTAAACAATGTCAAAGAAAACTTTGGTGTGAGAGCAATCCTGTTTAAACTTATTCAAGAGGCTTAAACACTATTTTTAAGAATTTGAATTTTTTTTATAATTTGGCTTTACTTGCAGCAATGCTGTATAGTCCTTCAGAAAAAACAATTGGGCTGTGCTTGCTTCTGTTTGTACCTTATGTGATTGCATTTTTTGTACTGTATTTTGCATATTAATGGATATTAGTTACATTTGTCCTTTTCCATGGGACTGAAACATGGAAAAAGTAAAGAACACCTATGTCAGTGGTGCCTCTGCTCTGTATAACCTAAGCTGTTTAAATCATCTTGGACTGAAATCCGAGAGCCTCCAAGAGCACTGTGGTTCAGCCGTGTCCTTGCTGCCTGGTGCTTTCTGTCCTGTGTGCAACACCCACGAGCCTCCAGATGAGCAATGTAAAATTAGTATAATCTGCTCCATTAGCTTAATGGCACTGTGTGGAAAGGATCAACAAGAGCTGCTGGATACACCTGGCTGAACAGCTTTATGGCACATTGTTCCCTGGGAAGAATAGCCCCACTCTGTTCTCTGCTGCTCCCTGGGAGGCTGGGGTTCTCCAGGAGCTGTGCAAACCTGCAGAGTAGAGTTGTGTGTGGAGAAGGAGGTGCTGGTTGTGCTGGAAGTTGCTGTCTGGGGTTTTGGCTCTCAGCTGCCCAGAGGCTGAAGCACCCATGTGTGCAGTGTGTGTTTTAGGACATTCGGGAGTGCTGCAGCTGTGTAGTGGGACACATGTACCTGGTGGGAATGGTACACAGACATTCTTTCAGGATGCAGGAGGATTAACTTTGTTCACAGATGTTCACAGACATTCCAGCACTGTCTGTGCCTCCTGCAGTTCATCAGAGCATCCCTGCAAGTTACACGCTGTGTACTGTAGTTTGCATGAGGAAAAATGCACTTGTGCTTTTGGTTAGAGTAGATTTGTCCTGCTCAGCAGTCCTTCAGGAATGAAACTGGGTGTGTTCATGATCACAAAACCCTGGGCCAGTGTAAGTTCTGTCATTTTCCCTTGGGTGACTTGTCATGAGTCATAACCTTTACACAACTATCAAACATTTGTTCATTAACTTTTTTCAGACTTGGTAGTCCAAGAGCTGTGTCCACATTGCAAGGTTCTGACCTGGTGCAAACTCAGGGTTTGGAACAGATGACCTCTAAAGGCCCCTTTCAGCAAAGATTCTTCTGTTATTCTGTGCTCTGTAACTCAGATTTTTCTGGGAGTGTGGGATGTGACCATGGGTTTGTTTTCTAGCTGGATCAGATAACACAGGTCTCTGTCACACTAGTTCATAGAGTGGATGAAGTATTTTCTGGACCCAGCATTCCTTTGTTTCTGCTGCTGGTGTAGTAGCCAGTGCAAGCTCCTGGCAGGGATGCTCTGGCTGATTTTACAAATTGTGACTCTGTTCTGGATTTCATGGTAACTGAATACTACTGAGAGCTCTTGTAGTGCAGAGGATTGGTGCTTGCAGTCCTCTGAGTGAAAAGTTGTAGAAAGGTGCTGTGCAGAGGGCTTGTGGGGTTTTATTTATATATACACACATATGTTTTAAGACCTTTGCATGTGTAAACACACATACTTCACATTGCATCTTGATAGGAACCCAGCCAGTTCCCTGTGACTGGTTCTGTGGAGCCTGCAGAGGAGCTCTCTCCTTTCTAACACTTGCCTGCTACATCTACAGATCCTATTTATTAGAAACCATTGATGAAAACAAAATCATACTCTGGGGCCTACTGAGAAGCAAAGACTAAAATCTTCATTCTGGTCACATCATATTTGTTTCCAAGAGCTTGACAAGCCTAAAAGATGATTGAAGTTTGGGTTTGCCTGTTCTGAATGCATGAAGTGAGTGCCAATAGCTTAAATGTTTCACAAAGAGAGGAATAAAAGCCAAAATCAGTGAGCTTGACCTCATGGGGAGAAGGGTTTCTGCTACTGACCTGAACTGCTTCTTATTCCTAGAGCTGTTGAATAGCAGAAGAATGTTTTACTTTTCCTGCCATAAAACTGCTCAGTCTCGGCTATCATTAGATTTCCATTAGGAAATCACTCTCTAAGTATTACAGGAAATAATGAAATTTTTGCAATTCTGAAAATTCACACTTAGGAAATGAACGTATTCATTGCACACAATTATTCTTTCAGGTATATCAAACTGCAGAATGGCTTATGTGCACTTTTGATTTCGGATTTGAATTACTTGGATGGTGCCCCAACATCTTCAGAGGAGGAGGAGGATGATAATGATGATTCTGAAGAGGGCAGTGATGAATATGATGACTCTGGAGCTGAGATCGAAGATGGTAGAGAAGATGATGAGTGTGATGAGGGGGATGAGAGTGAGGACAGTGATGAAGATAATGAGGATTTCAATGATTCTGATAACAGTGAATTAGAAGAGCTGGCTGAAAAGGAGGAGACAAGAAAGAGAGGTTGTTCAGAAAAGCAGGTACGTACTTAAAACTGTAGGGTGCAAAAATATATAGTGAGCTTTCTTGAGATCTGAAACCTTGTGACTAGGCATTCAAATGAGTACCTTTTTATTGTGCCTGTCCCAGTTGATTCATCTTGTACTTCTGTCATTTTCCTGGAGTGTTTCTTGAAGCAGCTTTTACTGAGAATGTTGTATTTTCTCTAGTCTGCAGCAGCCCTCTGTGTTGCTGTTGGCAGCTTCTCTGATCCTGAAGATCTGCCTGGATTAGCACACTTCCTGGAACATAGTATGTATCTGCTCCTATTTCATCTTCCTCAGCTTCAGTGCAAAATGGGTGCTCTGCATTTCCAAAATAATTAGTATCATTTTTTCCTAATTTGGATGTTTGAGAATTTATTTTCATGATATGCAAATACTGACTTAGTAAGGAGTTTTTGATACACTTTGCCAAGCTGTGCATTAGCTTATATCAACTTTATTTGTTACCCATTAAATTGAGGGGAATTATGTTACCTGTGGCTTTGTAGACCAGGTTGGAGCTACAGACCTTTATCTCCTGATAAAGGGTGATGAATTAGTAACGTGGACACAGAAACCACGTGAAGTTTCTGACCAGGTGTGCCTCAAACTACTGTTCTTGTCTGGTTGAGGCCAGGCCTGCCTGGGAGGGCACTGTCAGAGGCAAACTACAGCAGTTACTGGGCAGATCACCCAAGCTGTTGGTATTCAGTAATTTTCCTCTGCCTGTGAGCTGTGGGTCAGTTATAGAGGGATTGCTGTAGCTGAAGTCAGGATTAACAGATTGTTGTAAAATTTGCACTGTTGGTGATTTTTTGTTGCAGTGGTTTTTATGGGCAGTTTGAAGTACCCAGATGAGAACGGGTTTGATGCATTCCTGAAGAAACATGGGGGAGGTGACAATGCCTCGACTGACTGTGAGAGAACAGTATTCCAGTTTGATGTGCAGAGGAAGTACTTCAAAGAAGCCCTGGATAGGTAACTTAGTATGAATGCTGACTAAATATCAATTAATGTCTGTATGTTCCTCAGGAGCTTGGGTGTAGTTGTCCAGTTCTTCATTTTGGGGTGATCAGAGCTGTTGCTGAACTTTCATAGCTACCTGCACTACAGCAGTGATACTGAATATAGGGAAATGCTGTTTCCCTTTGGATATGCTGCTGTTTTTTTTTTTTTGCTGTGGGATTATGTAGAGCCCATATTTAAGTCTTAATGCATGCAGCTCTCTGATTGTTTTGGCACTCTTAAACTGATGACAGGAGAAATGTTATGCAGTGTGACAGCTGATCAGAGGGGAAGTGCTCCCAGGAATCCCAGACACTCATCCTTTGAAATGTCTGTCCTAGTGGAGTTACTGTTTTTTCTAAATTGTTGTTAGTTTGTTTCAGACAGCCTTCAAAGTTATGGTACAAAGTGTGTCTCAGCAGGACAGTGCAGGTTATTCACTGATGAATGCCACTTTTGCCAGAAAGTGCTTAACTTGCTCTTTTGTGCTGGTGAAACAACAGATCTCCACTGGTTGGCATGGTTTCCTTTAGTGAGAGGAATTTCTCATTCACAGGGGCATAGCTGTATATTCTTGATGCCATAAAATATCTCAGGAGGAGAGTAGGCTCCACTGCAAATTTACTTTGACACGAGAACAAGTGTTTGCACATTTTTCTGAGTACAGCCTAAATTGTACTTTAATAGGCCAGTTTCAGCTTCCATTTGCAAATTAATACAGCTTTCTTAGATATTTGGAAGTGCAAAAGAGTAAAAAAAAATTGCAGTCTTTCACAACATCTTACTTCGTGCAGAGGAAAACAGAAATTAGGAGTTCCGTAGAACAGCTTCTCATACAAAGGAGATGAATGGTGAGGATGAATTTTGCTCATTCAAGCACTTGTGGATCTGAAGAAATGGAAAGACATCACCTTTCAGTTGTCTTTAGTGTAATGGGTCTTCTGGCCATGGAACTCCATCAGGGATTATATTACTTTTAACCTTTTATTGCTCTTAACCTTTTGCTTCAGGCAGTTCAGTTTTTCATTAAAAAAACCTCAACAAATAAACCAGAACTATTAGATTCTCTGGCAGTCTTCTGCAGCGCCTCCATGCACTGCAGATCTCTCCCTTTCCAGTGTTCTACTCTCTGTGGATACAGAAGAAATTTATTTGGATGACAACACTGACTTCTATAGTAGATAATAAAATTATAATAGATATAGAAACTTGTGTTTCACAACACTTTGTCTTCTGGAGTTTGAAAGAAACCTCCACTGTGGTAATGTTGTTCTGAGGAACAAGAGGAGATTTCCTGTGAAGCATCTGATACTGGTCCCTGTTAGCTCCAGATTCCAGACCAGGTGGATCACTTGTCTCATCTGGTGTGATCATTCTTAGGATGTAATGCAGATAGTCCTGCACCCATTAATACCACATCCTACTGCATCCAACCAATTCAGTCCCACTCTGGAGCTGGGAAGCCCTTCCCTTTGCTTTTATCTTTGTTTAAGACATTATAGTTAAGAATGACATAGCTTGTAGTAAGTCAAGCAACTTTATAAACCAAAATAATAGCTGGATTGAATTACTGTGATTTTGCCTTAGCTTAATAGGCACTAAAGAAAAGTATATTAATTTTTGTGTTCCATAGGTGGGCACAATTCTTTATTCACCCATTAATGATCAGGGATGCAATAGATCGAGAAGTGGAGGCTGTAGACAGTGGTAAGTAAGAGAATCTTTCCCTGTGTGCTTAGCCCATCTTCTTAAAACAAAACCTACTTTGTAGCACAGTCTGTTGGTTTCTGCGTTGAACTCCCCTTCTAAGCACTTCAGTCAACTTCATGTAATTACCAGAGAGATTAAACTTTTGAATTAAAGCTTTGTGGCTGTTAGACATCAGTGGCATTTAGAGGAAGAAAGACTGGATGTAGTGCCAGCACTGCGAGAGTTTACCCTCACAGTTTCATTAATTAGAAATTAATAATCTGAAGTGGTTTGGCAGTAACTGACAGGGCAGTTACATGAGCATGTGGATGCTCTGCAGTGAACAGGATGCCTTGAGCACCAGCACAAGCCCAGAGCTCTCTGCAGTCCTGTGCAGAGTTAATACAATAAGTTGAGGTGATTTTACTTGTCTCCTTATTCTAACACCTGAATAACTAAAATGTTACTTCCCAGAAGGAAATTAAACCAGACACAGTAGTGAGTGGAGGGTTGATTTTCTAATACGTGATGAATACTCTCAGACTTCCTCTAAAATGTCACTGTTATAGGAGAAAAATGTTGTTAGCAGATAATCCCAACTGGTTCAAATATTTATTCCAAGTAATTTTCTTTATCTGTCTTCTGGCAAGGAAAAGTAGGCGATTTGATGTTTGAATTTAGATAAAAGTCAGTATAAACAAGGACCTGCCTTTGAATTCAGGTGTGGTTCTTCAGCAGCTTCAGCCATTTTCCACCTTGGTGGTGCAGAACCAGTCCTTCCCTTACAGTGACACCTGGTAATGTACTGCCCAGGAAATGGTGTCATCTTGCTGAACTGGCTGCAGGAGAACCCAGACAGAGAAATTAGTTTGCAGCTCTGCTGTACATGTTTGTTATTACTAGAAAAACAGGAACAGGAAAATGCAGCTCAGGAGGGGTTTAATGACAGAGCTCCATATTTAGATTAGTGTAAAGTATTGTAAAACTGCATGTTTAGAAATTTGCTCACCTTTCAATTTCTTATTTCATTATTAGGCTAGAGGTTGTTCTGTGTGTTACATGGTAGAAACAGGTTTGTAATTGTTCTCTGGCTCTTCCTGCAGAGCCTGATCCTGTATAATATTGATGGCCTTTTGTCCCCACTGAACTTAACATATTCAGAGCATTTAGACCAAACAAGTTGGTGCTTTACATGCTTTTCCTTCTTAACCCTTTCTTTACATCTCAGCAATGAGCTACATTTTTCCTCTTATATTCACTACTGCTAGCAAGTCCTCTTTCTTATTTCACTACTTCATTCATATATTAAAAGAGATTCCAGACTGCATCTGTATGGTATGTCTCCTTTTCAGTTTGGCTGGGATTTGTGCTTTGTTTTGTGGCAGCATGACGTCAAACTTTGATGCATGCCACTGCAAATTCTTATAATTACAGAGTATCAGCTAGCAAGGCCCTCTGATGCAAACAGAAAGGAGATGTTATTTGGGAGTCTTGCCAGGCCTGGACATCCTATGAAGAAATTTTTTTGGGGTAGGTCCTGAATTTCTGTTATAAAATGGTAATGATACTTAAACTTTTAACCATTTAGAAGTTTGTCTGGTTAGATGCACTAACATGAACTATCATATCACAACAACCATTAGACTTGTTCAGGAGAGTTCAAGCAGTTATCCATTTTACAGGAAAATGGTTGGGAATAAAAGCAGGTGTCTCCTTTTTAAGATACTTTCTGGTACTGCTTTTTGCTGGTGTTATAGCTAGGTTGCCCAAGGTGTATAATTATGGAACTTTCTCTTAACACAAAGGTGGTACTCTGAGTCATCTTCATCTTGCTTAAGCTTGATTTTTTTTTGCTATTAGAATTTCCTGGGAAAATAAATTAGTTGTATGTCTAAGGAGGCTTTTCAAAGTAAATAATTTGCTGTTGAACTTCCAGGAGTTAGACCTTCACAACGATGTGAGGGGAGCAGAATGGAAATTTGTCCTTCTCTTGGACATCCAGTCCTTGCTCCCTCACCATCGTGGTGCTGGTGGGTGTGTAAATAGCAATGTGATTGATGGGTATTTGAGTTACCAGCTTTGAAGTGTAGCTTGTTTTTATAAATTTCTGTGGTGACATACACTGAACTTCATATTTCCTCCTCTTTTTCCCTCTGCTGTTCTGCAAGTTCCATTGGTGAGGGAATAGCTGGCAACACACAGTGAGCTGTGCAGCCTGTGGGAGATGTGATAATGCAAGAGGACTCTGTTGTTCCTTGTCATAGAAGTATCAGCTGTCCTTTGGATAAGAACCAGAAGTCAGAAAGTACCCAGTTTCACTTAACACTCCTTTCACTCCAGTTTTCTATTAGGCATTTTTAATGTGCTTTACCATGATTAGACCTAGGGAGGAAAGTAAATTCTCACTGTGTCTGGTCTTGCTGTAAGCTCTGTGTGGATAAGTAACCCTGCCTCCCTTTTGATGTTTGCAGGCAATGCAGATACACTCAAACACGAGCCCAAAATGAACAATATCGACACCTACACCAGGCTGAGGGAATTCTGGCAGCGCCATTACTCTGCTCACTACATGACTTTGGTTGTCCAGTCTAAAGGTAACATCACTTGCTCCTTAAAAACAGCCTCATTGCTGCTGTTGGTGCTTTTGGAGCCAATCCAGCTGTAGCCCAAGCCAGTCTAGTGGCTTGTTCAGTCCTGCAGAGGGTATTTATATGCAGATTTTAGCCTGGTTTCCAAATGAAACAAGACCTGAGCGATTGTGCTGTGTTATTGTCATCCTGCTGCTTCTTTTGAAGCTGTTGAATGGGTTCCATATTAACACAGGAGGGAAAATCTCAAAGATAATATTTCAGAAATAATCTTGTAGCAGTGAAGAGCCACACCACTTAAATGAATTAATGCTGCTGATCTCTCTGCCATCAGCAGTGAAACTCCTCAGCAAGTGATGGGGAGACTGAGACTGAATCTCCCAATTATCTTGTTTGTCTAGAAGTAGAGGTTCTATTCTTTTCCCCCATAGCTTGAAAAATTCAGTGCAAATGGATTTGAATTTTATTTCAGTGAAGAACTGCAGACCTAGTGGTTGTTTCTGCTGAGATCAGAAGAAACACATTTTTCAGAAGTTATTCAAGTTCCATTTGTGTTTTGGGAGGAGTTTTGTTGAATGCTAAAACAGATTGCAATTCTTGTCTCTAAAATGGAGGTGCTAATAATAGAGGCATTCTTTCTTTTCTTCTCCTTTGCTTTTAAATTTGGTCTAAAAAGTAAGCTGCTTAGGATGCTGAATGCCTCTTGAATTGTCATTAAGCCAGTGATGGTTTGTAACATTTTCTGCAGTGATTGGGAAGAAAATGGTGGTAACTGATAACCAGCCAGGTCAATTTTGTATTTCCTGCTCTGTTAAAACAAACCCAACAGCCATTCCTCCCCTACCCTATCCAGCTTTTTTTATTGCTGTTGTTTACATGTGCAACATCACTTTTGGAGTTCAGAATGGTTGCTTAAACAACCATAGTTTTTATTCTAAAAACCTTTCTGGTTTGTGACTCATTTCCCTGAGAAAAGAGGATGGGGAGAAGGAATCCTTAGGACTGCAGGAGGGGGAAAACTCCTCTGTATAATCTGGAGAGTTACGGAACAAGTTGCAAGTACTGATTTTGTAGATCCTAAGACAGTAATTCCTTCTCCCAGTCATTCCAGACACTATTGAACTTTAAATCCCAGTTGTGTCAGCCTGGGATTTGAGACCTCTACACAAACCCAGAGCTGTGACCACAGATACAGCTCAACGAATGTTAAGAATTGGTTCAAACCAACAGCTTTGAAGTTGATAATTTAGAACTTGGCAGCTTTCAGATACACTGACTTGCAGCCTCTTTGAAATAACTGAACTGGTGAGATAAGGTAACTTGTCTTAGATCTTCAGGAAATTGCATTTCTGTCTTTCTTTTCTCTTTTTTAGAAACACTGGATACATTGGAAAAGTGGGTGACAGAAATCTTCTCTGAGATCCCAAATAAGTAAGATTCATTTGATGCATAAAGACGTTGCAGATTATAAAATTATCTCATCTTAACATTAAAAAAATCCCTTACTGGAGCAACAAAGGAAATAACCATTTGTTAATTAACGTTCCTATCTGGATAAAAATGGCAACTTTTTAAATTTAAGACCACTGTTCATTGTTGCAGGAAGGCTTTGTTGCTGCTTAACAGTTATTTAGGCTGTGAGCTGTGTGGTGCTAACTTGAAGCAGTGTTTGCTTAGTATGTGCTGATGCCTTGACTTTATAATAAGTCGTTCAAACCTAAATTATCATTTCACATTGCTTATCTTTGCTTTGTGTCAAAAATAATTAGAAGCAGAAATAATTAACTCCGTATCTGGAATTTAAGTGTCATCCTTAGGGTGGCAATGGGTTAGAAGCAAATCTTTTTTTTAATGGTTCACTCCAATATGCCCTCTAAAAAGGGGATTCTGCAAAAGCTTTGCTAACTTGAAAAGCGTTTTATTTCCCTTTTGCAAGATGTTTGTTTCTGTGGTGCTTGGAAATGTTCTTGTGAGAGCCTAATGCCATTCAGAGACACATTTTTCTGTCCTGTCCTCATCCTTCCTGCCCCAAAAGACAATCCCTCAGGATTCCTTGGGTCCAGGGTGAACTCAGAATGTTGTTTACTGTTCTTGGTTGTACAGAAGGAAGTTTTGTGCTGTTACTGCCTTGTACAGAAGGAAGGGAAGGTGTTGGGGTGGCATGCACATGTTGGTTAATTGTTCAGTTGTGTGGGCAGGCTCCCTCCCTGGGGCTGGGGGGGATGCTGGGCTGCACCCTTGGAAAAGGGCCCTTTCAGCCTCTGGTGTCCTGCAGAGCTGTGGTCCTGATGCCTTCGAATATCTCAGTGTAGCCTTGAACCTCTGCCAGTAACATCACACCTCCATTTTGCTTTTAAGTGGTTTACCCAAACCCAGCTTTGGCCATCTGACTCAGCCTTTTGACACACCAGAGTTTCACAAGCTTTACAGAGGTAAGTGAAATGGATTGAAATGTTTTGAATACCTGAATGCTGAAAGAAATTTTCTCTGAGTAATTCTGTGTGGTTTTAAATAGCTTTTAACTATTCTTTCTGCATTATGTAAAATTTCTTATCTCTGTCTTGTCATGTATATTTATAATTAATCAATTTATTTGTATCCAGTTGTTCCAATCAGGAAGGTTCATTCATTGACCATCACTTGGGCTCTTCCTCCACAAGAGCAATATTACAGGTACATTGTGCTGCATTTTACTTCTGCCATCTTTATGCTGTGAGTAATTTATTGACTTCCACAACAAACCAAAGAATCTCATTTACTTGTCTAACAGATTACTTTGGTTCAGCTAAGGGGGCATTTAAAAAAGGAATTAAACTGGTGCAGATATGTTTCCTTTTCCTCACTGACTCAGATCAGTCATTATGTTCTGAACTCCCACACTTTCAGCTTATTATCTTAATTCTGCCTGATAATGCAGAACTTGCCCTGAAAAAAGTATTCCGTGCATATTTTAATCATTAGCCCAGTGATTTGAATTCTTTCTGTGAAATGTGTTACCTCCTGGCATCTAATCACCAAATTTTCTCTTAGGGTGAAGCCTCTTC
Source organism: Cinclus cinclus (assembly GCF_963662255.1). NCBI lineage: Eukaryota > Metazoa > Chordata > Aves > Passeriformes > Cinclidae > Cinclus > Cinclus cinclus. Next base: position 25,044,441 of record NC_085053.1, on the reverse strand, counting down.
ATTATATTTCCTGGCTGGTGGGACATGAAGGCAAAGGCAGTGTTCTTTCTTTCCTTAGGAAAAAGTATGTGGTTTTTAAGCATGATTATTAAATGCTTTGATCTCATTCAAATACAGATAAACTGTATTTTGTGTGTGTGCGTATGTGTGTGTATATATATATCTATCTATTTATTTATATATCTTTATATATATAGATGTAAAAGCAGGCCAAGCCTGCCTTTTTTTAGTGGTATTCTGTAAGGTGATGATAAACCCAAATAGGAAATAAGTGGGCTTTTTTTCTGTGATTCATGGATCAGCAGTATGTCTGACTGATCTTTGAGATCTCCAAAAGGTTACTTAGTTTTTTACTGTTTTTCTTGAATTCTGTATCCTGAGGTGACCTCCTTAAACTGGAAAAGCTTTGTGTAAACTGTAAGTGGAATGAAAGCCTCTGAAATAAAGATCACTGTGATATATTGCTTGTAACTAAGCTCAAATGAAGCTGAAATGAATAATTAATAAGTACCTTTCACTCTTCCATAGGTTTTGGGCCCTTGCATTGTATGGAGGAAATGGAGAGACAGGATTTGAACAGAACTCCACTTACTCCATCTTCAGCATTTCTGTGACTTTGACTGATGAAGGTTACAAGCACTTCTACGAGGTATGGTGTCCTGCAGCTGGTTTCTCCTGCTGTTCCCCTAATGTCTGGTACAATGAATCTGTTCCTTTCTGTCTGCAGGTGGCCCACGTTGTGTTTCAGTATGTGAAGATGCTGCAGAAAAGGGGGCCAGATCAAAGGCAAGTGTTTGCCACTCCAGCAGATATTGGTGGTGGTGTCCTTTTCCATGATCCTGTTGTTTGTTTGTGTTTGCACTTTTTGTGGAGTTCCTGGAGCATGAACAGGGAGTCACTATTAAAGTTGTCTGTGTGGAAAACATGTCGGTTTAAAAGAGTTTTAAAAGAAATTTTCTAAATGTTATGCTTATTTCTCGGTGGTTTTAGTGTCACTTGCTGTGATGTGATTCCTTCAGTTTAGTAAGCTGAACTAGTGTAGAAGTCAGGTGCAGTTTTGTGCTCATTTTAAATGAGTTTGTTGAGCCGAGTCTCTGGAAGTCAGCACTGGGTGTTCTGGTGTTAGCCTTTATGTTAATTTGGTATCAGACTCTTGATTTGAGTCTTCTTAGTTAACTTTTTTCTCTTTGGAAAATAGAAGAACTTTCTGCCAGTTCTGAGAAATGCCATTTTGGGAAGTGCATTTAATAATGGCTTCTGTGTCTTGTACCTGAATGAGTCATCGATCTCACCATTGATGCCTTTCCTAGAAGGCTCCTTTTTTAAGATTCTTGGAAAATGTTGTGGAATAATGGAGAAAATCCATTTTTATTTTCTTCTTCCTTTGCAGAATATGGGAAGAAATACAAAAGATTGAAGCTAATGAATTTCACTACCAGGAACAGGTATTTATCCACTGTTCTGACACAGAACAATGAAAAGTATTACTTTTTCATTTTGAAACACATTTTCAAAGTTCTATACAAGAAGAAATGCATTGTGCACTTAATGAAGCTCTATTTGGCCGAAAGGAGATGTATTCTAGGCAGAGAAATATTGTGATTTTTCCCTAACAAAATTTAATGTTGATTTGTCATTCCTTACCTGCTAGGTAGGCTCTTTTTCACTTTAGAATTTCTTACTCCTGCTACATTGAGCCATGTTCTGTTTCTTATTGGTAACTTGTTTTTTTTTCTTTGAACAACAGTGAAATTTCCTTTTAGGAAAACAAATCCATCCATACAAACACTACATAAAGCAGGAACATAGATTTGTGTGTGCTTTTGTGACGGGGTTGTGAATCCCAGGGACAGAAGAGTGATTTAGTCATGGCACCACAGTTTCCTGCTTGGTGGATGGAGCTGTGCTAAGGAATGATGGATTTGGGATTGCCCAGGAGAGGTTTAATGTTTCCTCAGATGTTTGGTGTCCTAAGAAATCCTTGGGCATGTTTCCCACTATATTTACAAGACACAGATGTGGCCAAACTCAGCTCTTTCCAGATGTCCTGTGCTCTCTGTGTAACCCAGAATCTGTACAGTCTGGTGCTGGCTGCTGCAAACACCCCAAAAGCACTTAGCAAGAAGCTGAGCAGCCTGGTCCTCTAGGTGGCCTTACCCTGCTAAAAGGCAATGTGTATTTCATGTTCAAACAGGAGAAACTCCTTCTCCTCACACTGCACACCATGGCAGAGGTGCTCCTGCAGCAGCAGCAGTTCCTTGCCTTGTACTTTTCAGGTTACTTTAAATCTTGAATTGTTGCAGGACTCTGCCTGTGTCCCCTGCAGGCAAGGACTGCATTCTGCTGGGTCTTTAACTTTGTAGATTCCATGACTGTACACTGCATAATCAAGATTTCTTCTACAAAGTTTCTGTGTCTGAAATTTCAGGATTCTCAGAGGAGACTGAACATTAGATATGGTTATGAAATATATTTAATAACTGAAACCAAATGCTGTAACAAGCACAGCGTCCAACTCATGCTGAGCATATCTGACTAGTCAAGCTCTTCTCAGAACAGAAAATTGATATTTTGGGTTTTGAATTATGTGACAAATAGCTTTATTTCTTTGCTTGCAGACAGATCCAGTTGACTATGTGGAAAACCTTTGTGAGAACATGCAGTTGTTTCAGAAGGAAGATTTTCTGACAGGAGACCAGCTTTTGTTTGAATATAAGCCTGAGGTAAATGTTCTTTGAACTCTGATTATATGTTTTGATGTAAGGAAAACGTGCATACTGTGTAATACAGGCATTTGTAATTAATCATAATGCAGGCACAGGTTTTGTATTAATTGAAACACTTGTTGTATTCAGAAAGCAAATCTGTTTTGTAAGTTTTATGTCTTGTTCTTCCTACATTCCAACTGAGAAGTCTTTGCTGGGTCAGGCAGTCAGAGCTGCATTTGAACTGAAATATTGTCTGGAACTTGCAGATCATTGCTAATGCCCTGAACCAGCTCAGCCCTCAGAGAGCCAACCTGGTTTTGCTATCTGCTGCCAACGAAGGCCAGTGTCACCTCAAAGAGAAGTGGTTTGGGACTCAGTACAGCGTGGAAGGTAAAACAGCAGCAGGAGCTGAGAACGTCTGATTCCTGCATTAGAGGAAGTGAAAGGGTGACAACACAAAATACAAGTGCATGGAAGCAGGGAAATGAATCCTCAGTGCTTTATTGAGCTCCCATTAGTCTCTGTGCCACCCAAAACTGCTGGTTTGGTACCAGTTGATTCCCACTCCTGCAGTTCCTTTGGGAGGCAGAGCTCCCAGCAAGCTCCACTTGGCTGCCATCCAGGGGAAGGAACACCAACAGTGGGGTACAGGGTGTGGGCTGGAGCTGGGTTACTAAGGCAGACTTGATTTGCTTTTTAATAGGACTTCTTCAGTCCTGCTCTAGAAGATTTTGTAGGATGGGATTTAGAAAGAATCCTGAGGAATGGGGTGATGTTAAGAAACTCCTGTGATACTGCAAATCTTTCTGGAGATAGGGAAGAGATGTCTGGAAATAGGATGGCCTTCCCTTCCTGTTGAACTAATGCATTTCATGGTTTTTGCCAGATATTGACAGGTTCTGGAGTGATTTATGGGACAGTGACTTTGAGTTAAACCCAGATTTACACCTTCCAGAAGAAAACAAATACATAGGTAAAGTAGCTGGGCATAAGTGAAATCTTCCCTAGTGATTTGAGAATTTGATGTGGTTCAGAAACAACCTAAACTGGTATCAACCAGTTTTTGCAAATTAAAAAAACATGAGCACTCTGTTCAGCTGGATTTTATTTACTATTCTTCTATTTATAAGCTTAAGAACTGAGTTATTTTAAGGTATATAAAATTACAGATAATATATCCATAACAGAGCAGGCCTCACAGACAGCAGGAGTTAATACAGCGTTCTAGACACCTTAGAAGAGAATTTTATTTGCTTACTCCTCCTGTTTCTGAAAGCATCTAAATACCATCTGGGTTACCAAAAAGCAAATGAAGTGAAAAGCCAGGACTTGTGTCCTGGGTGGAATGTGATGCCCCACTTCTGCACACTGTTCTGGTGTGGAAGTAAAAAAGAGATGTTCTTTGGGTCCAGGAAAGTACTGTCACAAATAATTTAGAAAAGGAGGAGAGAAACGTATTTTTTTTATACTTCTGAAGACTTAGATGAATTTAGCTTGATTGTGTCTGTGAAACACATTAACATGTGGTTTTGGTGTGGCTTTTCTCTTTGTTTAGCCACTGACTTTGCTTTGAAAGTTGCTGACTGCCCCGAGACAGAATATCCAGTCAAAACACTCAGCACACAACAAGGCTGTCTCTGGTACAGGAAGGATGATAAATTCAAAATCCCAAAAGGTAAATGCCTGAGGGCTTTCTGAATAGCAAGACCCTGTTTTTACCAGCTGGAATTTATTTAAAGGAGAGTAACCTGTGGTAGTGTTCTCCATTTAAACTGAAGTGCCTGCTGTCAGCTCTTCCATGGTCCTTTTGATATGTTTATTAGCTACAGTAAAAGAGAAGCAGGTGAACTGAGGCAACAAAGACACCCTGCTGATACCTCAGGTTGAAAAGTGGAATCACTGAAATTTAGTGACTTCTGAACAGTCTGTGTGGGGACAGGATTGGGCTGCTGAGACAGAGGCTTGAGAAGGAAGGAGCACATTAATTAGAAGGGATGTCGTCTCTTCTACGGAAAGAGAAAAATACAGCCTGGATCTGAGACAAGGGTGTAAAATATATTGCTGCTTTCAAGCAGAATGTCACAGTTTTTGGTGTCTCTTAAACAGATGTTCTCTGGAGTTTTCTATTTATAGTGGTCATGCCATGGGAGTATTCTGCAAAGCACAGCTTTGTTTTCTGGTATTTGCTACTTCAAAGGGAAGATTTTTGGAGTAAGAAGGAGAAGACATTTAATGATGACTTAAGAAAAAAAGTGTTATAGATGAATTATAGTTTTCATTAAATTTTAATTGTCACCAAAGAGCAACTTGATGGAAATACATTTGAGTTCAGAAAGTTGTCACTCTCTGTACAACTGCTCATTTAAATTTCCTTTTCCTCACCAGGTTATGTTCGATTCCATCTGATCTCTCCACTGATACAGCAGTCTGCAGAGAAGTGAGGATTGTATTATTTATGCTTACCTTGCAGAGTAACTAAATTACCCTACCTAGTGAAAAACTGGGAGGAGACCTTAATTTTAAGCAGGAATAGAATAAGGTCTCCTTTTCTCACATCCTTCTACCTTCCTTGTGGTTTTATCTGCAGTTTGGTGATGGTGGTTCTGCAGCAGGTCCTGCCTGTAGCTAACAGATGTGCAAGGAATTCCATGGTGTGGTGTTCCCAGGGCAAGTCTGGGAAAAAGTAGTGTAACAGCAGCAGTGGTCAGAGAAGGAGCTGCTCCTGCAAAGAGCAGTCCTCAGTCATGTTCTGAGCATGTCCCAGAATCCTGGGAGCCTGCAGGAGAGGCTGCAGCAGCCTTGGGAAACCAGCTGTGGGTCAGGCAGAGCTCTGGGTGCAGTTCTGGGTCTGCTGCACTTGACTTGCCTCAGGCTGCCATTGCCACTTGTAACCACTGTCACAGTGTCATCAGCCTGCCAAGACCTGCACAAATCATTTTTGGGAAAGCCTTTGTAAGTCTGTTTTCATGAGGTGTTAATTTAATCTTTGAATTGGAATCCAGGCAGTAACAAAAAACTGCAGGCAGGGACTTCAATTTCCAGGTTGTGTAGCCTGCTTTGCTCTAGCTTATTATTATGTTTTTGCCTTGGTAGATAAATCAACATCTCATTACTCAAGTGTTGAGCATAACTTGAGTCTATCTGTCCCCCACACCTTTACACAGAGTAAAATAATTTCATTTGCTGTGTTTTTAGCATTTTTCCATGTTTTTAGCATTGTCTGGTTAAAACATGCATTCTTAGCTTGAAGAAACCTTAAATCTCATGAGGCTGGAATCTTTCACATGGCAAGGAATAGCTGAATGTGCAGATAATTTTTAAGTAGTGTCATGTGTGCTGTACACAAAGGGAAACCTGCATTCTCTGTTTCCATTCTTTTTTAATCTCATTTTACACAAATTCCATTTCTGTTGAAATTCACTGGATGTACTCCATCAAGCTCATCGTGCTTAACTTTCATATTTAGTCTGTCCTTTTTATTCTTTCTTTTTAACCCCCTGCCCTTTTCTCCCTCCAGCATTGTGTTGTTTGATACATTTGTAAACATCCTTTCCCACAATCTGGGGGAGCCAGCCTATGAAGCAGATGTGGCTCAGCTGGAGTACAAGCTGGTGGCTGGAGAGTATGGCCTGATCATCCGAGTGAAAGGATTCAATCACAAACTACCTGTAAGCTCTGCTCATCTCCTCAACTGCTTTTTTATGCCTGCAGCTTAGCAGTGTGTGTGCTTTTCTGGAGCTTTGAATGGTTGGATGAGGTGTTTTATGTAGAAAAATTGGTCTCTGGCAGAGTAATGCAGCAAATGTGCTGCTTTTTCTTATGCTTACATGTATAAAGATGGAGTTGTGTCAACTTACACAAGCTCAAATTACTGACTTCAGGCTGACTTAAATCTTCCTTTAAGTAATAACTGTATCTCCATTAAAATTTTATCAGCTTTTCCTGTAAAAAGAGCTTTGTGTCTCCCATGGCCATAAAGAAGATTGGAGCCTTTCCATCTCTAAGTTGTGCCTATTTTCACAATATCTGGAGAAGGGTGCTTAAAAAGAGATTTTGGTTTCAATTTGAGTTTGGAGATCCAGCTTCTGAACATGCTCATTTTGGGTGCAGATTTTCTGTGTTGGCTTGATGAGAGGATTGGGGGATCCCTGTTCCCATTCCCTAAATGCTGGCCATGTAAGACATGGCAGGCACAAAGAGGACACAGTAAAGAGGAGATAACCATCAACTTCCATTGCAAGAGCTTCCTGGAGCTTTAAGACCATTAATCACTGGCAGACTTATTAATAGGTGTTTTAACAGAAAAAGCCAAATATGCAAGCAGCAGGGTCTGAATATTCTCTGTTAATCTGTGAATGATGTCTCTGTTGTAATGGCATTGTGCTGGTCAGCTGTAAAAGGAAGAAAACGGAATATTGAGTACAGAAATGTTGGGGACTCCAGGCTAGGTTTATTTCAATAGAATGTGGAAACTCCTATTGATTTGGGATATTGAGCTTATTCACTGTGTAAAAACACTGCCCTTCTGAAATGGTCATTTGGGATAGAATTGTTTAGTGAAGAACATCTGGCAGAACGGAAGAATGTGCTTTAGTAATGCTCCATGTCTCAATAATGATTATTTTATTAACGATACTTTTATATTATTGTATAGCATTAAAAATTGAAATTGGTTCTTAAACCAACAAAAACCCCAACTTAAAATTGTTCTCTTCACAGCTTCTATTTCAGCTCATCATTGATTACTTGTCTGACTTCAGCTTTACTCCAGCAGTTTTTGAAATGATAACAGAGCAGCTGAAGAAAACATACTACAACATCCTCATTAAACCTGAGACTCTGGCCAAGTAAGTTCTAGGGGAGGGCAGCAGGTGCTGAGGCTGAGCTGAAGAGCTCAGGGATCCCTGCTCTGTGTTCACAGGGCTCATTCCAGGCTTTGCTCGTAGCTTAGGGAGCCCCAGCAGCTCTGCAAGCAGCAGGTCAGACTCGTGGCCAGATGCAGTGACCTGGAGCCAGCAGTGGCTGCTGGGGGAGGGCACGGTCAGCCACGGGCTCCTGGGCTCTGCCTGTCTGCAGTCAGGAATGGCATCCCTGGCATCAAACAGCTCCTGACGTGCTGTGGTTGTGTCCCCGTGGCCCTGCAGGGACGTGCGGCTGCTGATCCTGGAGCACGGCCGCTGGTCCATGATTGACAAGTACCAGACCCTGATGAAGGGACTCTCCATCGAGGCCCTCTCCGCCTTCGTCACCGCCTTCAAGTCACAGCTCTTCGTGGAGGGTCTGGTGCAAGGGAACTTCACCAGCAGGGTGAGTGCAGCCTTGGCAGCCGGAGTGCTTCACAAGGGCTTTAGTGCTCTGAACTCGGCTGCCAGCTCATGCTGCCTCTGTTCTGGCAGCCTGGAGTCTCGTGGGTGCCGGGCAGCTTCACCTCCAACACCTCAGGAGTGCTCGTAGGCATCAGCCAATGGCAGGCCACAGTTTCCAGTTTGAGCAGATGTTTCCAGGAATTTGGATTTAAAGTGCAGATAGGAAAAAATGCAGTAGATGCCTATAATCTATTTCTCCTGTTGCCACCATTGTTTAATATTGTTTGGTGTATTGATATGTCTGATAAGGAGAAATTCCTACAGTGGTGCCACAGGGGAAGGCTTCCCTCAGAGCACATTTATCCTGGGAATTTGATTGCCTGCATGGTTTGGCTAAACCTCATTGAGTGCCAGACACATGGAGTAAGGATTTTGCTATTTCTTTGGCTTGTGCCTTACAGTGCAGAAAGCAGTGGGCACACTCTCCCTGCAGTGTGGTGCAGAGGAGGCTGGACAGACTGGTGACAATGTGGGGAAGCAGGGATGTAGGGAGCTGGACAGCTCAGCTGTTCTTTGCTTGGGGCTCACTCTCTCAAGTGCTGCACTGGGGTGTGTGGTTGTGAATTGGGGCAATAATTCTCTTCTAAATAAAACTGATGTCTTTGCCTTCTTCCCTAGGAAGCCAAGGATTTCCTGAACTACGTTGTTCAGTGAGTAACTCTTGACTCTGTATTATATGAAAACTATAATGAAGATAAGATTCTTTTCTGGAGGAGGGAGTCAGAGTAGGAGTGCTCAGAAATTCTCTTCCTCCCTATGGTGTTTGTAGGAGGTGGCTGTTGATGGTGGCAGTTGAGGCAGGTGTAGTTCTGGTTTGGGGAAGGGGAAAACATCAGACCAAGTGTGTAAATGTCTGGGTGTTGCTCTGGTTTTGGCCAAGGTGTGAGCAGGTGTTTGATGTTGTGCTGTTTGTGCTCCCCCCAGAAAGCTCCAGTTCTCCCCCCTGGCCCACCCCTGCCCTGTGCAGTTCCGGGTGGTGGATTTGCCAAACTCCCACCTGCTCTGTAAGGTGAAAACTCTCAACAAGGGCGATGCCAACTCCGAGGTCACAGTCTATTACCAGGTAACTGTGCTGGGGGTGTGGCCCCTGGTCCCTCTGGCACCTGCCCACGCTCCTGGAGAGCAGGCTCTGCACGGGGATGTCATGGAGGGGACACAGACACCTCATGTGAGCACAGGCCCAAGGCTGAACCCAAGTGGAATTCCCTGTGGGGGGTTCTCTGAAACCTTTCCTGGGCTGGTGCTGGGAGCTGGGTTAGTGCTCTGGTGGCTTCCTGATGTCCCCAGCTCTGATCTTGGCTGGGCCTGTCCCCTCAGGGAAAGCCAGAACTTCTCACCTGTCCCTGCTGTGAATTGTCCCTTAGTGCTGCAGTCCAGGCTCAAGTGTGTGCCACAAGTCACCTTGGCTGAGTGATCACATGAAACTCACCCTAAATTCTTCATTCTCTTTCCAGTCAGGTGCCAGGAACCTGAGGGAATACACCCTGATGGAGCTGCTTGTGGTAAGTTTGTGTTTGTGCCTCCTAACCCAGCAGTGTCTCCCCTGAAAACAGTGCTTGAGCTGTGGCTGACTGGCCCCCAGTGTGTTCCTATTGCTGCCCCTGGCTGGAATGTTTGGGTGGGTATCCCCAATTGCTGCAGTGATGGACACTGCAGGAGACTGTTCTTATAGTTCCCAGCCTGCAGGACTGAGCCCTCTAAATGCAGTGGTTGTGGCTGGCCAGGGACACTTCAGTGTCCCCATGCTCTGTGTGGAGCCCATGAGGGCCTGCAGGGCAGTGTCACTTCTGCTGTAACTTCGTGCTGTTTCAGATGCACATGGAGGAGCCTTGCTTTGACTTCCTGAGGACCAAGCAGACCCTCGGGTGAGTTCAAGGGGGAGGAATTGTCCTGCACCTGCTCCTATACTCCTGCTTTGACTGTTCTCTGGCGTTTTTACTCTGGGAATCCTTCCTGCACAGTGCAATATCCTCAGCTGTAACAGAAACAGCAATAGCAACACTTCAAAACCAAAAGCACCCATCAATACAAGCTGCAAGCCAAATTGCTTTTGACTTCTGTAAGAATAGCATCTATTACCAGTGTGTTAACTCGGAATTATTCACCATAAAGTTGTTCCTTCCACTTCCACACTCTGCCCCCCCACTTCCCCAGGGCTGTTTTCACAGCAGCTCTGGGGTGCTGAGCAGCCTCCCTTGGAGGCACCCTGCTACCTTAGGAAACTGGAGCAGGCTTTTCACAGCTCTGGGTCTCTCACTCTGCTTGGATTTGTTTGCAGGAATGCAAATATAAACACTCCCAAGTTTAAAAGGATTTCCTAAAGCTGAGAAAACACTCAAAAGCAGTAGTGCAGAAAATAAAGAAAATAAGACAATTGCAAATATAGATCTCATATTTTTCTGTCTAAAGTACCAACATAGCAGCATGTCCTGTAAATGAAAAGTTAACTGTGCTTGTGGAGTGACTTTATTGTTTTGTCTTTTTTTTTTTTTTTTCTTTTAAGCTACCACGTGTACCCCACCTGCAGGAACACTTCTGGGATTCTTGGCTTCTCAGTCACTGTGGCAACCCAGGCAACTAAATACAAGTAAGTGCTCTGTGGGGAAAGTTCTTCATGACTCCCAGCCTTTGCTCCTGTTTCAGGCCACAGAGGGATTTTTTAATTCAAGGGGATGTCAGAAGGGACACTGCTGATGGCCACAACATCCTCAAAACCAACACCTGAATAGAAGAGTAGCCTTAGGCTTCCTAAAACTGCAGTGGTCCTGACTTGGATAGTGAAAAGTAACCTCAAGACTAATTAAAATATCCCCCTGCCCTCTTGAAGCTATTCTGCCAGGAGAGTTCAAATCCTGTAGGTCCTGTCCAGCTGTTCTTGTGGCTCATGTTCAGCAGACACAGCACTGTTATGGTTTTGTTCAAACCTGGGCCTTTGAGCATTTGACCTGCTGGAGTTGAAGGGTTATTTGAAAAATGTGCCACTTGTGGAAAATAAGAGTGTTGGAGTGAAAGCTTAATTAGCACAGTGCTGCTGCCTCTAATTTTTGGACATTTGGACACTTCCATTACTGAGGTCTGTCATCAGTGAGGGTTTTAATGTGTCAGAACCCTCAGGATCCTTCACATCACATTTTCTTTCAGTCCTGATCCTACAGCCTGTAACTCTGCAGGCTCAGGGTGCAGCTGGGGATACCAGAGCAGGTCCCCAGCAGCATCACTGCAGTGGTTCCTGGGCACCTGAAGTCCCTGTTTACATTTAAAAATGAGAGCACTGGCTTTAGGCCATGATACCAGGAACAACTGACCACCAGGTATTTTCAGATAAGTGAGTTTTCCATCCACGAACCTGTCCCAATCCTTCCAAGCCTGTCCCTTCCTCATCAGCTGGGGGCTGCTACTTTATTCCTTAATAGTGTTTTGGGGATTTTTTTGTTTTTTCCTGCCTAATTTAATTATCTATTTCTCTTAGTTCTGAATTAGTTGACAGGAAAATAGAGGAGTTTCTTTCTTGCTTTGAAGAGAAAATCAAGGATTTAACTGAAGAGGCTTTTAGCACCCAGGTAAAACTTCATCTTGAAAAGCTCTTCTTTGACCTGCATGATTCAATTACAGCTATCTGGCAATTTTCTGAAGTTTTCTGGACAAAGGCCTCACCTTTTAAAATCTGCCTTTTGCTCTTTTCTGCTGTTCTCTGAACAACCATTCTCTGGCCATTTGCAGTTAAGCTCAAAGAGCAACTAAAAAACTAATTGTCTTTTTCCCATGTAGGTAACAGCTTTGATAAAACTGAAAGAATGTGAAGATTCCCACCTTGGAGAAGAAGTGGACAGGAACTGGAATGAAGTGGTGACCCAGCAGTACCTGTTTGACAGGCTGGCACGGGAGGTGGGTGTCCTGCAGCTGTGGGACACAAAAACCACACTGGCTTTGCAGCAGTTTCAAAAGCATAAATGGGATTTATGCTACTAGTGACATACTGGGTCTAAAATTACATGTTATTTTAAAAAGGTTCTTCTATCCACTGGAGTAGAGGTTGTGGAGAAAATATTTTAATGTTTTAAATGACTTGAATCAGCACTGTGCTGTTAAAACCTCCTTCCTGTGGGTTTCAGATTGAAGCTCTCAAGTCTATTACACAAGCAGACCTGGTCAACTGGTTCCAAGCTCACAGAAACAACCAGAGGAAAGTGCTCAGTGTACATGTGAGTGTCTGCCAGCTCTTGTTGCCAACTTCCTTAAGCAGAGTGCAGTCAGGGTGTGGGAGAGGAGATCTGTGATGTAACTTTACTGGGGTTAGCCACATTCTACTGTGGTTATCTACATTTTCTACATTTATAAGTAGTGTTCTTGTTAGAATTACATTTCAGTATCTCAAGTTAATTGTCAGGGCAGAGAAACATTGCACGAGATCCTAATTTCTCTTCTGGTACCTTTCTGCAGGTGATTGGATATGGAAAGCATGAAGGGGACTCAGAGGTGACAGCTGTCTCAGTACAGAACTCTTCATCTGGTGAAATACCTCATCTTGTTTTATTGCCCCCCTCCTCTTTGATGAGTGACATTACTTCCATCAAGGACATCAAAGCCTACACATCAACTCTGAATGTTCTCCCTTACCATAAAATATTGAAATAAAACTGATCTCTTGCCCTGCCCTGCTGAGTAATACAGCTGCTTTCTGCAACATCAACCTTGCAAACCTATTTTTATTAAACCAGAGCTGTAGTGGTAGCTGGGATGAAGATGCCCTGATTCAGACACTGAGGAAGCGTTCCTCAAGTTTCCAGCCAACCTCATCACCTTCCCAAGTTCATTAAGAAGAGGCACAGCCTTGACTTCCCCACGGGTGCCACATTCTCCTCTCCAGCTGTCTGGAGCTGTGGGCTCTGCCTTTGTCTTCAGCCTGGCTTGTACCATCCCTGCAGTGCTGCAGCAGCTCCTCAGCAGCAGTGACAGCTCCTCAGGAAAGGATCTGCAGCGCTCCTGGAGCAGTGACAGTGGCTGGGAGGGGGAGAAAAGGCCAAGGCTTCCATCTCACACTGCTTTTTTTAGTTTTTCTGTATGTGCAACATAGACAAAATTAAGGTGAAATCAAATAAAAGCTAGACTTAACTGTGGAGAGAAATGTAGTTTGAGTGCTACATCTAGCTACTTAATCATTATTAACTGTATCAAAAGCACACAATGCAAAGGTTCCTAAAGTGCTGGCAAGGCTGGATGTAGGGCCCAGAAAACTTCTCCTGTGGATGCTGCAAATGCTCATTTTGCTCGTTCAGTAACTACTATAAGGAGTAGGTTTAGCTGCAAGGATTATTCCAGTGGAAAAAAACAAACCACTAATACATTTGACATGATCAATTTATCATGACCCAACTGAAAAACAGTCTTCCTGCAAAGGTTTATTAGGAAATAAATAAAAAGTCCGTAAGAGAAGTTTGAAAAATCTATTTTATGAAGCTTTAAGATGCATTGGGTAGAATTATCTATGGTTACAGTTTGATCTCAAAATAACAAAGTTATTTTGGGCAAGACACTGAAATGCCAAAAGATTTGATTATCGTACAGGTGGAAGATAACAGTTATGTAGCATTTTCTAACAAATTGTCCCATCGGAGGAATCTTCATATTTACACATTGCAAACATCAGCAGATTTAAATGACATCTTGCATTTCGTTTCTTTTTAAATACGTAGGACCCAAGATTATTACGCAGCTGCTCCCGCCGCCGTGGCCTTCACAGTGCTGATAGAGTGTCTGTGCCCCAGGCAGGGCCCAGCCTCTCCCTGCTCCAGAGGCAGCAGGAGCAGGGCCCGAGCCCGGGCACTGCCCCCAGAGCCAGTCCCTGCCCGGAGCTGCTCAGCCTCTCGCGAATTGCTTTGTCTGTCTCAGTAAGTCCAGTATCCCTGAGATAGGAACCACTGCAGCTGGAGGGGTGGGGCTGTGCCATGGGTGGACGTTATCACTGGGGGTGTCTGGGCTCAGCTGCAAACTCTGCTCAGCCAAGGCTCCAAGGCTCTCTGGCCCCTCAGGACCCCTCAGTGCTTGCTGGCAGCGAGGCGCTTCAGCAGCGGCTCATCGTACACCCAGCACTCCCCATCCTCGTGGAATAACTGCAAAGGAACAGCCCCATGTAAGCTTTTCATGGCTCAGCCAGAAAGGAACAAAGGCTACAGGCTGACCTTCACCCTGCTGCAATAAAGCTCACCCTTGTTTCCCACGAGGTCTCGCTCTCCTTCCTGGCCCTGGCCTCGGCTCTCTGCCGCTCCTCAAGCGCGTGCTTTGCAGCCGTGGCTGCGTCGATGTCTCTGATCTTCAGGTTGTAGGTTACATCCTTCCATAAGCTTGAAAGAGAAAGGGCAAGGGAGACTTTTATGGGGGCAGGCAGAGTGCTGCAAGTTGCAGACACAGCAGTGAATAAAGGTAGAACTCAGGTTACAGAAAGGGCAGAAAAGCCCTCAGGATATTTGATATTGGTGCTGTGATGGCAGGAGGTAAGGAGGCAGTGGTGGAGCTCTCCAGACCCCCCTGAACATTTGATCCCAAAATTAGGATGTGACTGAGAACTCCAGGTCTCCTCTTCCCCTTTAAATCCCCAGCCTGCCTGTACCTGGGCTCAGGGAGAACAGAGCATGCAGCATTTGGGTCATTGCAGCCTTAGTCCCTGTACTGCAAACTGGAGTATAACTAAAATAAAACCTTTATGTTCCCAGTTAACTGAAGTTCTTACCAGCGAGACTCAAAGTCGTCTTGGTCCTCCAATTTCCTTACCTTCTTCTTTATTGTAGGCAGTTTCTTGGTATCTATAAAGACTGCATTCTCCTGGAGTGGAAGACAAAAAAAGAAATAATCCTATTCAGTTCTTTAGCTAGACTTCAAATTTATACACTCTCACACTCTAGTACACTGGTTAGCAGGAAATACATGAAACATGGTAATTCTTCAGATTCTCTTCTTGTGTAGAAATCAAGCTTCCTTAAGAATAAACGAACAAGTTTTATCCCCAGTTCAGCATTCTTTTGGGCAGCCTCATAGGAGGTTCCAACTACTAATGTTTGTTTAAAATAAAATACCAAACCTACAAAACCACCCCAACCCCCCCTTTCTAATTACAATCTTGCATTTATGATGAAAAGAGAGAAAAAAAAGCAAGCTGTGTTACCCCTGTGGAGTACTTTGCATACATGACCCCATTCCATTCTCCTTCAATGGAGCAGAAGGGTTTCTTGTCATTTGGAGAACTAAAGAGAAACAAACAGTCATTGCTCAGCTGTATCACTGCAACTGAAATATCCTAAAGGATCAAAACTTGGTTCTAGTTTCTGTAAATCCTGGTTTGTATCAGCCAAAGTGTCTGTGCCCAGAGAGAGGAGGGCTCTGTTTACAAGGGGGCAGTTCGGCATGAATGAGTTACATAAACCTTAACAAGAAGCACTCATCAGGGTAAAACAGGCCTTGCCCGAGGGCTGGATCTGCATTTAGAGTTTAGGAAAGCAGTTCCAGGCCTTCTACACAGATTTAGTGTGGTGAGTTTAGGCTTAAAAAAACTGTTTCACAGCCACTTCTTCCCCAGATTACTGGGAAACACAAGACACCAGTTTTTTAATTGCATCTATCAATGTGTCAATGATTTAAAACCAAGTTAAACCTCATTTTGTCACCATCCACTTGCTGACATCACAGCACATATCCAAATACAATGGGATTCTCCACTGAATTCTCTGGGTTGAGCATGTGCACAGGTTTTAACCAAAACCCACCAAACCACAGGTAAAAATATGTGAAGTTTGCAGCAGGGCTTTTACTGACACACAGTATTGCAAGGCTTGCTGCAGTATTTATATTTTTAGGAAAGGTAATGATGGAGACACTTTTGGTAATTCAGGAGAGCAAAGTTCCCCTTGGGAATGAGCTGAGGATGTTTTCAAGCAGGATAAAGTAGAACACAGGCCCGTGCAGCTTCCTCTCATAAATCTGGCTATAAAATGGCCAATTCCATGACAGGTAATCATGAGCTAAGTTCTTTTGGGTGTTGCTGCTTCAGCATTTTACACTTTTGACTGTCTTGTTAAAACTGTTGGCATTTAATGAAGGAAAAAGTGAGATGAAGAAAGCTGCTTACAAAATTTCAGCTGTAACTCTGTGCTTCTTTCCTCCATAAAATGGTTTTGTGTGGAAGACAATGGAAGCATTGTAACCTGTCTTTGAGCAACTAATGCTGCACTCCCCACCAAGCTCTATCCATGGCACAGTGAGAATAGACCTGCAATTAGAAATATAAATGCACATAACTGTAATAATAATCTTGACCAATAAATACTAAGCATGAAACATTACAAGGCATTAAAATTGAAAATACCAATTAGAACATTTACTTGCCTTCCATAACCATTAGGAAAAGTCAAAATGTAGTGTTCATCATGATCTAGGCATGTAACACACCCTGTCAAAGACAAATAAAAATAGATTTAAAAAACATTAAGCGAAGCCTCTACAGAACTCTTCATAATGGTCTCATGAAATATGCCAATAAAAACAGGTGCCATGAAAAGGAAAGGTGAGGAGCTTCATTTTTAATGGATGCTGAGAATGCCCAGATTCTGGAGGAGACAGGGAGGGATGCACTTTTGGGAAAAACTGGGCCCTAGGTATTTTCAGCACACAGACTGTGTGGAATGAATCTCAGATTCCCAGATACAGAAGCTCCAGTTGCATAAACTCAACCACTGCTTACATTTAGTATGATGACTTGAAATAATTTATGTAAATTATTCTATGAAAAATCCTAACTGAAGAATTTAATTTCTCCTCTGCTGTTCAATTTACACACACATACCTTGCCCTATGTTATGGACCCCAATAGACATTCCTAGGAATTTGGACTTGGTCCATATGTGAGCATTGAACTGTATCCTCTTGTTAAAACATTCTGCATAAAATGCTGAAACTGAAGAAAGAGGCAAGTATTAAAAACAGCAGCACAAGACATTGACACCTTTGTTTCCAAATTAATTCACTGGGAAATATCCCCAGGTGCCTCACACTTAAGTGACAACAGAGTTTGCAATTAGTTTCTCACAAAAGCAGTTTATAATTTTTCAGCCTTTATAAATATTCAGCTTATAAATCTGGAGAGAAAGCGCAAATCCAAGATTTAAGCCAAGAGCTGATGTTACTGCCACCCCTCTGCAGCTGCCAGCTCTCCTGGCAATGGTACTGTCACAACTTACTTGGAGGATGGTGAGAGACCTGCTCTGCCACAAAGGTGACGTTGCTTTTACTGACCCAGGGGACTGGTCCTTCAGAGACTGGCTCCTGTGGGACAGGGGAGAGGATTCCATCACTCACACTGCCTGCAAACACTGGAAGCTTCCCAGAAAAGCTGTCTCCATCTTTAAAGGCTTCTAAAAATGTATTGCAGGACTCCTTAGTCCCAGAACTATGATCCTTTCTAAAGGATAGAGTTTCTGCTCTCTTACTTTTAAGTATAAATGCCATTGTTTTAATTGTCCCCAGAAAAAAACCAGTTAAACTGAAAGATTCCTGTATAAACCCAATTACAAAATAATTCTTAAGTGGCAGAAACAGTTTTTGGTTTTGCTTCTGAAAAAGTCCGATCTGCATATTAATAATGATCACATTTCATATACCACAAAACCATAAACTAATATTAATTTCCTGTGGCAAAGAATGCAAAGTGCAATTAATTCCTGGTTAGAAGCAAAGAAAGCCTAAGTGTAACACTGCCTTTATGCCTGCAAATTGGAGTGCAAATATTCACCTCAGCAGTTAATTCACCTCAGAAATAAGATTCGAGCAAACAAATTGGTGGGAAGCAAAGGAAATGGAAAAAATACATGATTTATACCCAAATAATCACATTGACTTAGCTGAAGCACCTCACAACAGCACTTCCCACACCATCATTGGCAACTTCCTAAGGCAAGAAGCCCAAATGAGGTGCCAAAAGAGACAAACAAAAACCCCACTGGGCTGCATTGGTTTAAAAAATAAAAACAAAAAAAAAAATCAGAACTTTGGGAATAAATTAATTCATAATCAGTGCTATGAAACAGTTCAGGGAAAAAGGATATTTTCAACACATCAAGTAGCTCTTTAGTAAATGGAAGGAAGGGAGAGAATTGGTTAAGAATTACTACAGTTTGTTGATTTGCTATTTAAACACAGCATAATCTATTTCAGTCAGTGACTTAATAATGCTTTGGGCTGCATCTCTGCATTCTGGGCTCCAAAAAACACCACGAGAAACTCACCGTGTCATCTTCAGTGCCAGGCAACACCCAGTGGCATCGGAAGATCTCCCCCAGGATGGGATTGTAAGGCTTTTTAGCAACTGACCCTTTCCTTCCTGCATGGAAAGCTGAGAGGTACCATTTAACCACCTGAACCATCCTCTCCCTGGGATCCTTCTGGTCACTAATGCTACAGAGAGAGAGAAAAAAGGACAGGCAGAGTGAAATATAAGCAGGGAACATGGGTACAGGAAAGTTTTATGGGTGCTTGGTTGTTTTACAACTAGAAGTTTGATTGATTTGACTGGTTTTGAAGTTTAAAACAAAATCCAAGCGATATTCTTCCAAACTACCAACTTCTGGCAGCCCACAAGGGCCATAACCAGTATGAGAACAGTGAATGCTCCTGTTTCAAAAATACCTGACAAACAAGTCCGGATGTGCAAAGAAGTCAGCATACATTTCCAACAGTGACCTTCTTTCCAGGATAAACGTTGGAAGAACGACCTGAGTGAAGAAAAACAACTCATCTAGCTGAAGGTATTTGAATATCCTAAAAAAACCCAACTGTAAAGAGCAAACAGAGCACTCACAGCATCGTGTTCTCTAAGCTGATTGTGAGCTCGAGCTCACCAATGAATTCTGACATATGGAGGTCAGTTGGCATTTCTGCAAACCCTAAGGCTCAACAGGAACAGTCTCATCCTACATGGATTCTAGTCCCACCCAGAGCACATCAGAAGCTGTTCTGAATTACAGTATCACTGCTGATTTAATTTCATCTCAGTGAACAGTGTCAATTTTCAGTTACAGGCAAACACTCACAGTCCCATCCTGCTATATGTCTCTATCAAGATGAAGGTTCTTCCCTACTACCTCCTAAAGGTCCCTTCTTGTGGATCTGCTCAGTGTGATCCACTGTCAATTACTGTGGCTGACATGGGGCATGCTCATAAAGATTCCTGGCAACCTAATTTGAGATCAGAATTTTCAGCTATCCCAGGAATTCCCAGAACAGACACACTTTGGATCAATTCCTATTCAGAACTGCCAGAAACCTTGAGCAGTTTGCTTGTGAGCTGCTGGCTGTTTCCCCAGAAAAGTGTTATCTTTTCATTATCTACTGCTCATTCCAGGCTGGACAGTTCAATTCATCCACTTAAGGAAACTTAATGATAAGGATTGATTTCTCCTGCCCCTTCTTACTCTGGAATTACTTCTTTAAATTTATCCAAGCTGCCTGGAAAGACCAACACCTTCAGAATGCTGGTCATTCTGCCTTTAGACAGACACCAACCTGAATCTCAACCATGAAGAACCCAACCCTTTCCTTGCCAGACCTAAGTCCAGCATTTCAAAATACACAGGCAACTTATTTACTCATTGAGAACCCAACTAAGCAAAGCTTTTCACTATATGTTACAAGGTTCTCCCTTCTTCTTTTATGTTTTATTGAATGTCCCCATACCTAGGGATCTTGTAGATCTTTGTTCTAGGAAGCTAAAGACAGGGGTAACATTTCAGCATTCCCCTTATGCCAGCTTCACAAGCAGTCCAAGAATTAGATTCAAAGAGGACAAACAGCAACTTTCCATAGCAAAATATTTTCCCAAACAGATTTTAGCATCTGAATACACTTACTCTGCAGCTATTTTGCCCCTTCCAGGAAGAACTCCAATTCAAAAAATACCATGCTAAAAAGGTTACATAATTTAACAAGCTCTTAGAACAAATAGGTAGTGAAATTATGTAACCTTTTTTTACACAAAACTCTGGGTTTACTGCCCCTCCCATCCCCATGAACACCAGCCCTTTTACCTTGGTTAGATCCATGCCTAATCTCACTTGTGACAAGAGATGCATGATAACACTTTTGTGCTCCTCCACCGACTCTCCTTCCCCATCATCTTCTCGGTCGTCGGGAGGATCAAAAAGATCTGAAAGACCAAATGGCTTTTGTTTTCCTCTAAACCTTCAAAACCAGACTGTATTTAATAAGCATATATGTAACTGCCAAAAAAAACAGGTTTTAAATCCTACAATTCAGCAATCTTCCATTAGTAAAGAAACAGTACATAAACTGTTTCCCAAAAGTACCTTGCTATATATATATATATATATCTATAAATATGGTCCTGCATATATTGACCCAGTTTACACACAGATTAGCAATCAAGAACTCCTTACTGAAAGTTCACACAGGCCCCTTACCAGCATCATTTGTGCCATTAGACATGGAGGAATTGAGGGACTCCGTGGTATCCGGACGTTTCAGGCTGCTCCCCGTGCTGCTCCGAGTCAGGACTGCAGCAGACCCTGAAGAACTAAAGAAGAGTGATAAATTCTCACAGTTCAAATTAAGTCATTCAGATCAAATTATTGTCATTTGATATTCACAGACAAGGAATTTAGTGATAGACATCAATACATGTGCAGTGGCAGACATTAATATACGTGGTGCATGCTAATTCACAGAAAGCTCAGAATGGATTGCAGCTGAAGGAATGGGACTGCCTGCAGCCTCAGATAACACATGAAGGCAGAAAACAGCTGACTAATCCCTCTTTGGAATATGTAGCACCTCTTAAAATTAATTTTCCAATTAATAAAAAATGAAGAGCAAACAGAGATTTTGGGGAAAGGGTGCCAACTTCAAAGAATGTCTTTCAGCAAATGTGTGAGAGAACTGGCCATTTACCAAAGGCTGCAGCAAATGCATGTGAAATGCACCATGGTCTCAGATTACAGCTCTGAGCTGGGGACTTCCAAAATTTGGTTTGTTAGTTTGTAAACATATAGCTGAAGGAATGGGAAGGAGCAGAGGAAGAAACTTTCTCCTTCACAGACACCTGTCTGTGGCTGAGGACAGGGGTAATCTCACTCTGTTACACAATGTGTTTTTTTTACCTCCTCCACCTTTTTAACCAATTTCTGCAAGCAGACAAGCCATGCTCTTGTAGATACAAACTGCATTCAGCACACACTGCACACTGCCAGCTACTTACTCCATACATCGCTTCGGGGAAGAGCTGCTCTGGTAGAATTCATCAGCATCATAGAACTCATCCTCACTGCTTGAGTAAGAAAAATCTGGAACTGTATTTGGAGACAGGTTGACATGGCTTGGAGAGGTGAGACTGCTGCTAGGTGCTGACTGCCCACTCCCTGCGGAGTATTAAAAATTACAGACTCAATAAAAATGAATTATTTCAAAATCTACTTAAACAAGAATTGTTCAAATCAATAAAGACTGATGTAAACTCAGAAGAGGAACATACAAAATTAAAAGCAATAATTAGGCAGGTTCACACTGAGTTTAACAGATGACAAAAGGAAAGCCACAAGGAAAATGAAGAGCATAGAACATCAGTAAAGTTTAAGGGACGTGTTTTCTCCAATTACTGCAAGAGTGCAATGCTGGGAAGACAAAGGGAAGCTGGTAAAACTCATACATATTGTATATAAATGGTGGGGAGAATGAGCAGCAGTACTGGTTTTAACAAAACATTGAAATCGTTGTTGATTAAAAGCAAGGTGTAGGCCAGTATAATGTTGTATTAATGACTAAATACAGGGTTTCTTGCATTTCAGTGAAGTTACCCAGAACTGTACCTGTACTATTTGGGGTTGGAGTCTGATTCCCGAGCGATGCTACTGCAGGTCCCACAGGCAAAGAGGAGGGTCGCTGCTCTGACTTGCACAACTGAGCAGGTTCTAGGGGATATTTTGATATGTTAACCCCAAAATTCAGGAGGAGATTCCCCATTATTTCACCTCACCTCCAAGAATTCAATAGTTTTCTATAAAAGCCATTCGGACAGAAAAAGGTGTAGCCATCACTTTTACCTAGGTCCTTTTTCTTTATTAAGCAAAGATGGCATTTATAAAAAAAAGAATGGTTTAGCTAGAAAGCTTTTGCCTTTTCTGAAAACTAGAGTTTATTTTTTAAAAAGAGTGTTAGAAACGCAAGTTAGTAACTGAGAGCAAGTAAAAGCCATCAGCTCATCCCCAGAACCAGGGGCAGGTCGCTGAGAGCGCTCCGTGCCTCCCGCTCCCGCCCTTGCTCAGCCCCTGTGAGCAGAGTGTGCAGTGCTGAGTGCAGGGTGTCCTGTCCTGTGTGACACAGCCCTGTCCCCTGCCCACTGCACTGCAGTCACTGCTCTGCTCCTGGCTGCTCCCAGCCTACCTGGGAGTGTGACAGCTTGGGAAGGCATGGTGCTGATCCCTGACGGCTCCAAGGGGCTGGGCTGATACACGGCGTCCACGGGGTTAATGGTGCTCTAAGCAAGAGAAGGAAAAGCACTTTTTTTATCCCCCCCTCAATTAAAACAAAATAAAGCATGGATAGCAAGAACATTGTGAGCATGAGAAATGCCCAAATGCAAGAGAGTGAATTCCTGAGAGAGGAAGTAAAACACAAATTGACAGTTGAGGACATGAGAAATACTTTCAAAGTGGTAATATTGAGATTCTTTGCACAGACTGCACGCTAAGTTGAATTTGATGCAGATTTGA
This sequence comes from Cinclus cinclus, assembly GCF_963662255.1. Lineage (NCBI taxonomy): Eukaryota > Metazoa > Chordata > Aves > Passeriformes > Cinclidae > Cinclus > Cinclus cinclus. The sequence goes on along the minus strand of NC_085053.1, from coordinate 25,021,602 downwards.
AGTATCCTATAAAGAATTGTTATTTCAGGTTCTTGCTTCTGGTATGCCACCCAATGTCCATTAATTAAAAATGCAAGCAAAGAGTGGAAAGTTAGATGCAAATTATCTGGCCAAAATTAGGATAGGTGATCTGTATTTTCAATTTTTTTTTTTCCAAAAATTCATTTGTCCAGACCACAGCAGATCAACCCATAAATCAAAATAAGAATCATCAGCATGCTTAGAGCCATGAAGCAGCTTTGCTGTCAAAATTCTTTCCAAAGCAAGCTGATAGTGTTCAGTGCAGCTCAGTAGAGGACATCTCAACCTACTTCTGAATGTGTGCACTTGGAAAATGAAGCACCAGGTCAATTCAAGGCTCCAAAAAAGAACTTGACTTCAGTTGATGTCCTTGGTTTTTATGCATCAAGACCCTTGGAAATCTTAAACTGCCATGCCTTCATTATCTAAGCACTGTTTGTTATTTATGTTTACACACAACTACCAGAACTTCTTGGTTGTTAGTCGAATAAAAGACACATAAAACTTTTTTCCAAACACCCCACATTTTTAACACCTGATCTATGAGAACTATGAAAATTTTTGCTCAGTTTGCTCAGAAATTCAGCCAGTTCATCCCTATCCTCTTTTTTATACCAGAATTTAAAAGAAGCATTTGCAAGTGTTCTCCTCCCCCTTTACTCCATTAATTTTTACTTGCATTCAGACTGAGGGAAACAGGCTCATTTTAACTTTCCTCCCATTTTCCTACAAAAGGCAGATTTCTTTCTTGCCTCCTTTCCTGGTTACCTGAAATTCTGAACTTTATTCTACATTTGGATGTTTGGTCAATGCTCTCAGACACACGGTGTGATTTTTGGGGCTCTCCTGTGCAGAGCCAGGAGTTGGAACACTATGATTCCTGTGGATCCCTTTCAACTCAGGACACGTAGGACTCTAAAAATCAGTAAGAAGTTCGACTATTTTTTTATAGCACAGGATTTCTTTAACTGAAAACAGAACTATTATTCTGTTTATCACTAAAAAAATCCCCAAAAACTCCATTAATAATAGCCATAAAAGCAACTTTCTACATTTTCACTGGTGTTACTAACCAATCTACAAATAATCCAGTACAGGTACTATTATTCCACTGTATTCCAGCATAAAGGCAATGTCCTTCACCTCCCTGTGGAATTATGTATTCAACACATATTCCTGTCATGTTCCTTTCCCACAGGGTTCACAGTTTAAAATTATGATCCCATCTTAAGTGTTAAAACTTGAAACCCAAGATGGTCCTATGATACACAGGAGGCTATTGCTATCTATGTCTCCTTTATTTTTTACACAAACTAATAATCCACACCATACAGAACACTGGTATGATAAAGAAAAAACAAAGTAACTCTGATTTTGTTTGCAGGACTGTAACTTCATCCTTAAACAATTCTCCATACTGCAACATGAACTGGAGTTCCTTGTTGGATATTCTGAGGGATGCCTTCATGGGCTAGAAACAGATGAAGGCAGACTTGACAGTCTCCTACTCTGAGTTTAATAACAATTGAATAACAATTACATAGAAACAAGACTCATCCCACCATGGCAGCAAACAATGGTTATATTTCTGCATAAGTTTAAAGTGAAATCCTGACTTTTAGCCCAAGTGATATTGACCTGCACAGCATCACAAGTTTAGATTTCACAATCACTGATCCATAATTAATATATTCTTACAGTAAATATTTTTCCCTCCCCAGCCCACAGATAATGAGATCAGTGGCTAATCAAATTCAGAATATAGCAAGCTGCAATATCTCCATGAAATTTCTGAGCTGCAGACCAGATGTGCAGGTCACCTGTGCTGGTGGAAGTGTCTACCTGCACAGCTTCTCTTTGCCAGGGGACATCACAGAACCCCATACTAAGACCTGAATTATGTTACATTATTATGGCACATAATAATTCACCTCATTTATGACAAGCATGGAACTAAAATATGCATGTGCATCTCCAGGCCAAGGTTCAGAAAATCCTACTGCAAAAGCTGTTTGTAGTGGAAAAACAGCTAAGACCTGGGAATTAGTCAGCTCTAATGAAAACACATTAGGATTTTTCGAGTTTTTTCTGAAACCTATCTCCTATTAAAAGTATCTGAAATGCACTCAAGTGACAAAGAAAGAGAAATCACATGTGACCAAAACCAAAAATGACAGAAGTTACATTAAAAATGCAGAAGTTCTATTATAGAAGAAACATTGCTTAGACAGACATTACACAATTCTGCATCAAAGGAGCAGCACTGTAGAAAAGACAAACTACTTGAAGCACATGGAGAGCAGATCTATTTCCTACACAAAGGTACTTCAGATGGAACACAGAACTACTTCTATCCTAGTAATTTCCCTTTCATCTGTTCACATGGCAGATTTTTACCTAAGTGTTCAGTCACAACACTGCTGTTCAAGACACTCCACACAAAACTGACCACTCTATTTTCTAAAGACAGGGGTGTTAGCCAACCTCAGGAGCTAAGGACTCAACAGGAATTTTAACAAGACACTGTAAGCAGTAAATTAGAGAAAGGAAGAAGCATGTTGCAAAGTGAGTGGAAATTCAGGTCTCTGTTCACATGTTCTGCAGAATTAAAAGGAGATAAAGATTAGATTTAAACTTACTATAAGTCCATCTGCGTGCTTCTCCTCATTATTTTGGTCCTTAAGGAAAAAATGTTAAAAATATCAACATAACAATCTTGCATGACTTATCAGTTCTGTCCTAAGCTAGAACAGTGAGTTTCCCTCAGGAATGTTTACATTTTCAGCCATGAATTGTTCCTCACCGTGTGTGTGACACACTAACTAAACTTGGAAGACACAATTCCACACCCAGTCACTGCACCCCTGAAGATCAGCATTTCCTGAGGGTCTGTCCACACGAGTGCAGACAATTACAAAAATATTCTTTCTGTACTGCAGAGTACAATTCTGCTTTATAATGTGGGCGCTTCCCAAATACCTAAGAGCTCCCCAAAATAGGCTCTGCAGCTCCTGTAAGTTCCTGAAAAATGAAGCTCTCAGCTTCTGTGATTAACACACAAGAAAGGCAGAAGTTAAAATACGTTGAAAGGTTTTACTTTTGCCTTTTGGCATCCACTATATTTTAAAATGCTTTTAGATTATTCACTATCTCAGATTTTGTTTTTTTTTTTTTTTTTTTTTTTTGCCTAGAAGCATAAGTGAAAGAGCAGGCAATGTATGGAAAACATCTGTCCTCAGGGGAAATGACATGAGCAGCAGCAGGCCAGCTAATGCCAATCTACAGCCAGCACAGTTTCAGCACTGTGCAGCAACAGTATAAACTTTAGTGAACAGTAAGCCACTCTTCCATTCTGCTGCAAAGTCCATATTAGTCAGTACATCAATCCATAACTTTATCCAGTGTGACCCTCAAGACTTTGCAGAGTATTCACCCAGATTTCCAGTTACATTTTAAAGGAAAAAAAAAAGCTGTAAGAAGAATAAAGTAAGATGGCACATATTTATATTTTGATACTTAATATATCCTTCCTTAGCTGATACACTTCATATCTGCTAGCTGACATTTCTGAAGCCTGGCTTTCCATGAAAAAAAGAACACCAAGGGCAATGAGTTCCACTGGGTTGCAAATCTGCAAAATATGTAATTTTTTCCCCGTAAAATCCCCATGTTGTGTCATCTCTAAGACCTAAGAAATAAACCACAAAGATGCTGCATGAGTATTGATGCTTGCCATCCCACCTCAGTAATGCACAGTAGCAGCATCAATGAGGTAAGGAAGGCAGAAATTCCACAAATCTGGGCAGGCAAGACTGCCAGAAATGGAGTGAAAGAGAGAAGGGAAGGATGCAAAACTAGATATTTAGATTATAAAAGGTACTTCATGAGACACATATATTTCTAAGACTGAGGTTTACCACATCACTGGCAGAACATTTCATGTATTTTACATCACACACATCAGCAAAGCTGGACATCTTCAACTGCCACACACACAAAGGGGAGAACATAGGCCAAATGCTTCACCTGCCCATTCCACTTTGTTTATTTTGACTGCTTTTTGATAAATAATGAATGAATTCTAACATTTTCCTGTTTAGCTGGTATTTACTTCATTATTTTGAAAATGTCAAGTCACCTCAGTACAAGTGGCATAATTACACACTCGATTTACCAGTGAGTTTAATGAAAATTTAACAGTCCAAATGCTAAGACAGGTAAAAATCCATGAAACAGAACAACTGAACACACAATTAAAAAAAAAAAGAAACAGAACAAAACTCCAACAACCAAAAATCCAGGTTTGCTTCAGGGTTCCAAAACAATCCACATAATAAATGGTTGTGTGTTGGAAACAGAGAGTTCTATGTGCATAGAGCAGGGGTAACATTATCAAGGTACACAGATCAGCAAATTTGTCTCCTATTGAGAAAGGCACTGTGGAAATAGAAATGGGGTGCAGGGTGGTGTTAAGATGATTTATTTTCAGCAGTGTCAGTCAGCAGTCATACTTGCCCTACAGATTTGGGAAAAAATCCTGCAGAATCTTGAAAGGTCTCTAATGGAGAGCAAAAAGCTACAGTCAGACACAACACATTTTTACACAGAGATTGCATCATACACAAGCAACTGGCAGAACTGTGGGGAAAAAAAAAAACAAAACCAAACCCCTTTGTATTATGAATTTTCGACAGTGTAGGAAATCAGGATACTAACACAGTTAATGGAAAAGGTGGGGGGAAACAAAGACAGAATTCCCTTGTAGCCAACAAGCACAGTTTCCTGAGAGGGGAAGAAGATGAAGAAATGAAGCAGAAAAAGGGTTATTAAAGTACTGGGATTTTTTTTTTTTCACTATATGTGGATTAACATCTTGCAATTAGCTGTGCATAAGGTACCCCTTTAACCCACCTTGTCTTCAACAGCTCCAAAAGAGCTTCAGATATGGTTCAGCAAAAAACCAAACAATAAACCCCCACTCCATAGTGGATAAGTTCACCTATTTACACTGGTCAATATTTAGTGGTACTGAAAGAAGTATTTCAAGGTCTGATTTAGTGCAAAAAAAAGCAAGTGTTAGCACCTTTGGGGGACTCAAATTCCACCTGCCTTTACACCCACATGGCAGCTGGAGCAGTAAAGTACTGAACCTGATCTAAATGACTACATCTGCCACTACCAGCTTTGTCCATGATCAGCAAACCACCTAAAGAACTTCAAAATACGCTTAGCATCAGCATAAGTGGTCACATTTAACTCCCAATAAACTCACATGCAGCAGAAACAGGACTTGATATTCAACAGAAACAAGAAAGGTAACTCAGCCACCTATTACCAGCTCTGATCAACAGCCTGAAAAGAAGATTACAACTCTGCAATTTCACATTTGCTAATTACATAGCAGAGTTTTTTTTAAAAGAGTAAAATTTGATAGGAATTAAACCCCTGTGAAAATAAGAACTATTAAATACATTTATACAGTAATTAAGAAAAAATGAGCTGGTAAGTCTTTGCAGTTTCCCCAACAGCTCCCTCAATACAGCAAATCACATATAGATAAGAAAATCAGCATATTACCATCTAACTTATCTACAACTGACTCCATGAAACCCCTAAAAAATGACATATAATCTACTGACTTCACTGAAATAAAACACCTCTAAATATAGCCAGAACCAAATAACAGCAAATTAAGTACTGAAAGGCTTTTTCTTGCTGGCACTACAGTGAAGGATTGAAGTAGCATCACTGCATGTTAAATAAGACTGCACTAGCTCCAAATTTGTGTGGCACAAAACTATTTCAATGTTTCAACCCAGGTGCATGTAAAAAAGTTTTGGATTTGTACAAATCTGTTAATTAACAAACATTTTCTTTACAAATTCTTCAGTAATAGATAAGAAAACCGAATTTCGTAAAACATGCACTGATCCTTTCAGTGGATGACTTTTGTTCCTGTGAGATTCTAAATATTTCAATTTTCACTGTACTCAAAATTTTGTGCAACATATCTAAATCTAAAATTAAGACAAACAGCAGTCTTGCATTCCAAACCCATAAAGAACAGTTGATCTAGATTAGAGGAAAAAAAAATTGAAGAGCCCACACCTATTTCTGGATAAATCAGAATGTGTTCTGAGTAAATCAGCCTGAAATTCTGAAAATACCTTTATTTCTTCGCAAAATATCACCTCCCTCCAGTCTGATCACAAGATACAAATCAGCAGTTCATAATTAACATATCCTAAATACAGAATGTTAAACATGTAAGGGCAGAATTTGACAACAAATAAATCCAAAACGCCCCAAATTTTAAAATCTAATGAAACATGTAGGTGAAAAGCATAAGTGAATTACCCATACTGCATTCTCAAATAATACAATTCTAAATTCAGGAAGTTCCAACATCATCATGAACTTCAGACCTGTGACAGACCTTGCCAAACTTGTTTCATTATTTTCATCATCTTTCTCCCCTTTTTACTTGTTAGCCACACTCTTAAATGAAAGGGAAAGCAGACTTTTGTTAAGTTCCTGTTCTGTCAACCTGACATTTGTCTAAGTCCTTCTTTAGTCTAAGAGCAAATTCTGCAAAAGAAAGTTTATCTGAAAGAAAACTCAAACCAACATGACTGTTATCATGAGCATTAACAAGACTGCCTGCTATAGAGCTCAGTGTTACAGAAACTTCATTAAAATAAAAGCATAAATCAACTTATTGTTCTTCTGTTCCTGGATCACATAGAAGGCATTTTAGGCTTCAAGGAGATTAATGCTGTATCACTAAAATTCAGAATAATCCACAGTGTACTTACTTTAGCGATCTGTAGCAACACAATGCAGTGTTTTATTGATTCTACCATGCTCTAGAAAAAGAAAAAATATCAGAAAAAAACTGCATTACTATCCCATAATATTTTGTATGTATTAGTTATATAGAATATTGGGTGTGAACTAAATGGACACTCACTTCTGTAGAAACCCTACTTCCCTTCCCCCCCCCCCCCCCCCCTTTTTTTTTTCCAGAGACAAAAGCACAGCAGCAGAAAACTGAAGTTTCCAAAACCACATACAAGCCAGGCTGTCAGGTGAAATGGAGGTCAGCTCCAAACTCCCAGAGTGCTGCAGGCAGGTAAATTATCATGGGAAGAGAGGCTCAGGGAGCTGGGCTTGTTTAATCTGGAGAGGAAAAGGCTCAAGGAGACCTTATCAAGGGGGATCAATATCTGACTAGGAAGACAGGGGAAGACAGAGCACAACTCTTCTCTGGTGCCCCGTGACAGGACAAGCACTGGCCACAAACAGAAATACAGGAAAATCACCTTAAACAGAAGAAAACACTTTTTATTATTTTATGGATGATAAAACACTGGAACAGAATGTCCAGAGAAGCTGTAAAGCTTCCAGCCTTGGAGTTACTCAAAACCCAAACAAGATTTGGTTCCTGAACAACCTGTCCCAGCTGATGGTGCTCTGAGCATAGGGTTGGACTACAGACCTTCAGAGGCCCCTTCCAACCTCAACTATTCCATGATTCCAAGGTGCTGGACAGAAACCTGAACACAGCACCAGAACCAGGTTGCGTCTGCCATCACAGCATAGGACCTAATATGGATTCTCATTTTTCAGTAAAAAGGCATTAAAAACTTTCTGAAGAAAACAAGGTGAATTTCAGAATCAATATATAATAATTACAAAAATTAAAGAAACTTACATTAGTTGTTTCTTTGAGACCTTCAATTTTCTGTAAAAGAAAAATCAAAATATTGTGATTAGAGACAGAATTTCCAGCATCTGGTTTGACCTAAATATTGTATAAACACAAAATTTTGATTTTAAATTGGGGGAGGGAAAAAAGCCCTTAATCAACATGTTAAAGACTATTTCCATATATAGACACAATTTTCAAGACAAGACTGAAGTCAAACTGATGATTAAAGTTTAAAGATGACAAAGCAAAGATTTTCTTAACAACGACCTTATGCACATTTACCCATTAAAATCTATACTTCATTTCTGCATAACATCAACAAAAATGAAATGCAGCATGAAGATTCTAAGCTCATTATGTATCCTTATAAAGTGCACTGCATGGTGGCACATTTCAACACAATATATTACATGAAGTGACCATCATTCAAGCACAATAGACATTTGCAGTTAAGCACAGCTTGAAATAAAACACAGAAAAGAACAGTGCACACATGTTCCTGCTCTTTCTACGCCTCCAGTAAAAGTGCCTCTGGAAATCTGCCTACTTCATTTTATCTAGAAACACTGGTTCATAAAGATTTCCTGTGTGGAACTGCACCTCAGGCATGCAAAAGGCATCTGCATGCCATGTTCCACATCAGCATGACCTGGTTCAGGAGCAGATGCTTCCTGTTGATGTCCTTGGCTCTGTCTGCAGAAGGCAAAATCACTAAACTGGATTCAGCACTGAACCTCTAATGCAATTACAGGACCTCTTTGTTTTGATTAATTTGAGTGTCTCATGTGACTCGAGTCACAATCTTCTTGATTCTTGAATAATCAAAGTGTGTAAAGGATCTTTTCCCTGCACCACGCATTGCAAGCAAAAGTCTACAGCATCAGAGAAGAACATGCAGCTATAAACCCACCTAAATGAACAATTTGTGGATTAAAAAGAAAACAAATGCAGTGACAGCCTCTCAGCCAATTCCTGAGGGGAAATTTTCAGCTATGCTCTAGATATTACTCAAGATATGCTGTACATTTTCTTCAGGATTAACTGGCAAGAGGTGGCCAAACAGAACCCAGACTCAGCCCTTCCAACTGGAAAGCCTGGACCATGTTTATCTGGGATATATCATATGAGGGATGTTATATCATGAAGTTATGCTATATTTACTCCTGCTGCTAGCAGAGAAACATGCCAACAGCTGAAAATTCCTTGGCTTTGTTTTTGTTTGTTTTTCACATCTCTGCAAGACTTCCAGTCTAAACTTCATCAGCACATATTGAAAAAAGCAATTTAAATATGACAGCATAGAAGTTTTGAGCCTTTTAGCACCAAAACAGAATAGGCAATGCACCCAAACACACAAATCTTGTTGGATGAAAAGTGATGCAGCTGAAGGAGGTCACACAGGCTCAAGGCTGTACAGCCAACTGGAGGCAGCCATCAGCAGCTTTGATCTTTCTTTACTCATTCCTTTTTCCCCAACTTGTTATTTCATGTGTAAACACTCTATAAATTGAGATCTCAGTCCCTTCAGTGACATCACCTTTGCTGAAAATAAGAAAGTGACCTCAGACCATGTGGTGCAATTCAGTGATGTTGGTTTCTCCCCACCCAGCTGTAATTTTCCAAACAGTTCACTGAGACACTTAATTCTTACACACAGGTACAGCCAAAAGGGTAGTTTGGGCAAAGATCACATGGGGAAAAAAACCTCAAGACAAGCAGATTTCAAAGGCCTTTCAAAAAATTATAGAACTATAGAATTATAGAAAAAATCATAGATTTTTCCTCTATGGAAATGAATCCTTTGTGAACTGGCCAAATTAAGCAGTGACAGTTTGCACTGTTCCAGTATTTTTCACATTTGTGCTCTGTGAACACTTTGCAAGAATATAGCACATGCAACTTTGATAATTTAGAAAATTATCTGCAAAATAATTATCCTACAAAACTGTAAGGAAAACCATAAGCAATTATATAGAAGATAAAACACACTGCCAATAAAAAAACCCAACCATTTACTACTAATATTTATTACTATTTTCTCTTTTCATCATCCCTAGTCTTTGAAAACTGATGAAGATAAAATTTTACTAAGACAGTTCCCCTAGTTTTAGGTAATAAATACACATATTTTCATCTGAAACACCAATTTCCTGCAGATCTACATTTGCAGAATGCAGATTTAATTTACAATTGCAGAATGCAATTTGCTGTATTTAATCTAATCAAATTGCAGGCTGCTGCTGAAACTACTCCCTCTACTTGCTGCTCATTGCATCTCCTTGACATCTGATTTTTTAGGAAATCACTGAGAAAGATAATTTTTTCTCATCCAACATGATTTTTGCCTCATTCAACAATCATGTGATTACAGAGGGATCAGCTCATCCAGCACAGAGAGGCAGCTGATTCATGGTTGAAATGTGTAAGGTGCAACCCAAATCTGTATGCTCAGCCTTGGATTTATTTCACAAAAAGCACTTGTTTTGAACCAAACAGCCTAAGCAGGCTGCACTTGGCCTCCCAAATCCTGTTAAGTAATGTCAGCTTTGTTCCAGCCTGCACAAATGCACCTCTTTGCTGTTCTGATGCCTTTGAGTGCTTCTGCTTTTTTCTTCTCTCTGATGTGTGGTCAAGATAACTACACACAGCTGAACAGAAAAGCTGTCTTGGAGTTACCACCAGTAATGGTAACACTGTAAGAAAGCAAGGTCCTGTCTTGTTTTCACCTTGAAACACCAGCACGATCAGATCAGATTAGATCACACCCCCTCCTTCCCTTCCTCTGCAATGAGATTCAAACGCTGTACCCCAGCAGGAGATTCAGCAGAACTGGCAGTGCTGCTGGTTGTGCATGATCCCCCCATACCCTGCTAGCTGCACTCTGCAAGAACAACAATGCAGCATAGGGGATTCATGAAAACCCCAGTATTTTCATCAGGCCTACATCTGCACTGTCTTTGTCCAAATTCAAGAGATTAGCACATCTCAGAAGGAAGATATCCAGGAGATCTTGAGGCACATCAGAACACCTACAACCTGTGTCATCGTCTTCAAAAGACTAAATATTCTGTAACTTAAAGCCAGCTCATCCAATGCTCTGTGAACTTGCAAAAACAACAGCTCAGCTTTGAAATCCCTAGCCATAAACAGCTGCAGAACAGCAGTCAGCTGCTTGGGAAGCACTTAACACTCAAATATCCAAAACTTGTTTCTTTGGAGGAAAGAGCTACGGGTTTGATGGAAGTACCCTGTACATTACACTCAGCTCATAATCTGATTGCTGAACCATACCTCCACAAACAAATAGGGAAACTGCTAAATACTGTATCACAGAACCTCTCAGAACAGGAAGAGATGTGATCAGAAGAGTACTTTGCCAAGTCTTTTTCATTTTTAATAGAGAATAAATGGAATCTGTAGTAATAGCAATCCTCATCAAGATTTAAAACCAGAGGATGCCAACCTCTTCTAAATGAGCACCTCCTTTCTCTATGAAGTCAATCCATCTGTCCATAGATACCTTGCAGAGATAAACAAAGAAGTCAGCACAACATGTGGAAAACCTCTAGGGATTAGGGGCACTGCCACAGGAAAAAAGAATGTCCTGCCTGATCTGCAAAGTAGCATCTGGAGGGAGGTCAAAATTGAAGGACAACTCTTCCCATTAAGACACTGAAGGAGAAATACAAAATCCTTAGACCTGACTCTTGTGGTCAGCTGTCCACAGATGAAACATACTGACAGAGATGTACTTCAAAGTTCTTTTAAAAGCCTGTACATGAGAAAGAACTCCCCAAGACACCACCTAACACATCAGATAAGATGAATAACACTTGAAAGGTCACAACCATTACAAAGAAGTAAAACTAATCACAGAAAGCATCAAAGAGTTTTCAAACACAGGAACCAAACATTAAGAAAACACAGCTTGTTTTCCAAAAGAGGCAATTCAGGGAGGGAACAAGGATGAAATACACCACTACTTCATGATACTGAAATTACTGCATTTGCTGAAGAGAAGCAACTCCTCTGTCATAAACCCTTTACAAGGAATTGTTAAATCCCTCCTCCACACACACAAATTAATAAATTAAACCAGCTTTACACTTAATGCCAAACCCACACCACCAAAGCTTTGTGCCAGCCTTTCTTAACCAGCGCTTGAACTCAGACCTGCAAGGCTGACTTTGGGATGGAACAGGAGGGGATGCAAAGAACACAAACCACTTAACTGAATTACACCCTTGCTTAAAGAGCAGTGCTCCTTGCTAATACAATGCTGGCACCCTCACTTCAGTGAATGAACTGTGGTATTCTCAGATTTCCAATGTGTCACAGACCTACACAGGATGCAGATTGATTATGTGAAATACATGATTGGGAGTATTTACTTTTTTCCTTTGGAATAGCCTTGTAATTCCTACCAATATTAAACACTCATCCTCGTTAAAGACTGAAAATGAGCAAATTTAAGTTAAAATACTTTCTACACTGTTGGAATCTTTTCAATACACTGGATAGAAGAGGAACAATTATTTCTGACAGACTAAAGCATTTTTTAATGCTATGATGCCCATTACTACTACATTTTTTTGGCAACTTAGTCACACCACAACTGTTTTAAGCTATTCAAATTGCTTGAAGTGATTTTGACAAGTCAATAAATGCCTACTTGGCATTTCTACTACAGCAAACTGATGCACAAAGCCACCTGATAAACGAGCAATTTTTAAGACAAAATGTACTTGCTTTTCTCTGTTCATCATCTTTGCAGTTCTGGAGTTTTTCATCAAAGAGCTAAAAGAAAGAGATACTTGTGAAAATACTGAGAGTGTTATTTTTCCATATAAAATCAGACAGAAACACCAACATTTCAAAACCAAAACCATTTAGTAAGTACACACTCATACAACCCTGGTATTAGAATCCAAAGCAGTTTTGGCCTAAAATTTCTTATATGTAACTAATTTCTTACATCATCCCATCCTACAAGAGACCAAATCTCATACCTAACCCTGACAATTCTACCATGATTTGAGCAAAAAGCCTAAGTAACATAACTGAACTCATCAGAACACCTCCAGCTGCCTTTCTTCTATTTCAGCAAAAACCTTTGGGGCATATGAAGCATTTAACCAGAAGAGCTTTAACTCTCATCAACCCTTCGAGGAACCTTGATTCAGGTTCATAATCCAATTCATGTAAGATTTGTAAGCACATTTTTTGGGGAAGATATGACTTCCTAGCATTAATTTATGTTTATTTTCTTAAAAATGTGATATGAGATGCAACAAAACAAAGTGAAACAAACCCTCACTGAAAAGCCTGTGTGTGCATTTAACACAAGCTGAGCTGAAAGAGTTAAGAGGCCTCTGAGAGCACTCTAAGGTGCACACACAACCATGAAGTTGTACAGGGAAGAGAAAATCTAAGGGTAATGCTAAAGTTCATCACTTCCACCCTTGTAGCTCAGAGAAGAGGATGTAATTTTTAGGAAGTGAGCTGCAGTAAGCCTCACTCAACTGCCTGCCTCAAACTTACTCATGTGTTCCCTTTCCCTCAGGGCTGATTTCTAGTTCTAAAAATAGACTGTGATCTTGGTCTCTGTCCATCCACAAACTGACTCATCTTTCATTATTAATTAATTTCTATCTCCCTCCCCTCAGCTGGCCTAAAATAACAATTAGAAGGTGTAAAGATTCAAATACCTTCTGTGAGTGAAGTGATGGCTTCAGAGTGGTAGACAAAGACAGTTCCTTATCAAATCTTTGCAGGGCAGCTCTGAATTTTGTTTGCATTTCTTCTGCCTACCTTCATTTTTGTTGCTGTGTGCATCCCCCTCTCCATCCTACCCTCCAACTGAATTTTTGCTGAATATCCCATATGCAATACTTGCACATTATATCAGGGAAAACAATCCAACCCAGCAGAACAGAAGCAATTTTAACAGCAATTTTAACCTGCTGAGTCATGGGAAGAAGGTGTCCTAAGCAGCAGCAAAAAGTGTTTTTCTGAATAAGGTGAGTACTGAGAGATACGACCTCACTGTTCCTCGCATTCCCATCTATTCTTAAAATACAAAGTTTTTGTATTGTACAACATTCCTACAGAATGCTTTCATTCAAGGACAAAGCATGGATTATCTACCACCACTGCAACAAAGTCTGAAACTGTCTGCAACTGTAGTTACACATCACTTGACAAAATCTTCTCAAGATAAGATTCTAAAATGCTATGAGCAACACAATGATTTAATTATGCTTTAAAATGAAACTGAACATATTTAACCTTGCCATTTCCATAAAGGTTTTATATAAAACAGAATCTTTCAGCCATTGTAAACCATTTTACATAAATCTGCATGAGATACTCTAATTTTAACTCCTTTTTGACCATCCTAAGAGACAGGCATTTTCATCTTGACTGACTCTCTCTGTGGTGCTTCCTTTCAAGCTGGCCTTGAAATCCAGCCTGACAAGCAGACTCTCAACACAGTAAATGCAGCATTTAGTTACCATACCTTCAACTGGTCTATCAAGATCTGTAAGTAAGCATCAGCCTCAGTAAGTTTCTTGTCGAAATCATGAACGCTGGGAACAAATCCTGAATCCACACCCTAGAAATAAATAAACAAATAAAAATCAAATATTTAATTAGTGTTTCAGAGGAGAAAAAAAATACAACAACAATATGGTTTTGCCTGCCATCTGACTGAGAAAATGCTGCCTTGCCTCTCATCCTGCCACGTGCAAACACAGGCACACAGCTGAACACATTTGGCTCCCATTTGCAGCTCAATCAGTAGCAGCAAATTGCTCCACATTTTCAGAGGGGGTATAATCATCACACACCAGAGTATTTCATTACTTATGATTGAACAAATCCTCTGAAATTACACTGATTAAAGTTTCTTTATAAAATATAAAGGAGAAATCACATTTTTCTGAAGACTGTCTTGTGATTCCATATAGTTACATTTCAGCTAGGGAAGCCCAAATCCTACCCCCAGTGGGATAACTGCGCTTTTCACACTTCAGACAGTATTGCTCAACTCACAGCACCCTAGCTAAGAACTGCTAAATCTTTTCTTAAATACCTTTGATCTGAAAAGTTCAAAATTATTAGTTCTAGTTGCCCTGGTTCCTTTACAGCCATAATGATTTGCATGCTTGTCACTGTATCTGAATTTTGTTGCACATCCACCACCAAGGACAATGTATTGGTGTGATGAGAAAGATTACCTTTGTAGTTTCTTGCTCAGAAACTTGTTTCTCCTAATAATACAACACTCAGAGCACAGTTCTGTATATAATATAACCCCTATCTTTAAACAGATACACCATTGATTTAAAGACCCAAACAAAATCCCACTGGCATACCACATCTTTATTTAGAGGAGAGAAAAGAGAGGATTCTTGATTACTTCAGCCTTCATGCACAAATGCTATGTAAACATATTAAAGGTTTCTTTTTCTAATACCTTTAATGCAAATGGAACTATGAAACAAATATTGAAGCACACCCAGCTGGAAAAAACTGTACATTGTAAGATAAACAGACTTAGAAGGAAAAACCCATGAAGGATAAAGAAGCAAACATCAGTTAGAACATAATCCTGAGAACATCACAGCATGACAACTTCGCTACCTGCCTCAATATTTGCACCTCTATTCACACTGATTTCAAACAGGACAACTTCAAACTCTTATGAAACCATTAACTGCTGTTTGAACTGCTGAGGATCTCAAGAGTCTGAGCATGTAAAGATCAGCCAGTGGGAAAAAACATTTCACATCGAGGAAGATGGGCAATATGCATTTGTAAAATTTCACATTAGTGTAATGTTTTCTTTGACGTTGTTCGCTCTGTCAGAACAGACAATTTCTCTTATTGTTGTATAATATTAGGCCATCACATTAAGAGTTTTATTGATGGCTCTTTAGAAGTGTGAGCACTTTTGTGCAGTAGTGGAATGACTTGCACAGTATCACACACAGCCTAAAACATAAATCCATCTCCTGACTGTAGAAAATATTATTCTTTACTCATTTGCTACAGATGGGCATGCAGAGCGTGACAACAGCTCTACAGGAGTAAATCTATCCATACAGATGCGTTTGTAATTCAAAAAAGGTATTTCACCTGTATTAGACAGTCAACATCAGCCAAATTTAGAAATAGTGTTGTGAAACAAGGAGGATGGAGAAGAAGATGAGGGGAAAAAAACACATTTTGACTATGACAAAAAATATATACAAAAAGCACTGACTGCAACAAGTTATCAAAAAAAAAACTAATAGGCAGAAGGGAGAGTGCTCTCAACCAAGCAACTTTTGCTACCTCCCTCAAACTAGTTTAAATTACACTGAAACTGTATCTGAAATCATGTGAAATTAGTATTCAATTTCCTTGTTGAAAATGGAATTGTCTGTACAGCTAGCAGCCACCTCATCAGTTCAGCAAATGGTACTGTAAGCTCAGTTAAAAATTCTGGAGGTCAGGTTTCATAAACCAAACTATGTGAACTATACAAGAAATTTCTGCTGAAGACACCATACACAGAAATATAGTTTACAGTGCATGTTATCAGTATGCTGCATCAAAATGCTGAGTTTTAATTCAGTCCTCACTCTATGACTGCTAATATATAACTATCTGGGTATTTTTAGTGGTGGCTTAAAGATAAAATGCCATTCTTAAATTTCAGGTTCTTAGAACTAAGGAAAAGCTGATCAAAACATTCAGTGTTACAACTAAGCAGACTCCCACACAAAACAGAGTGAAAACTGTAACCTAAGAAATTCTATTAGAAAATTAAAACTTCAAACAATGTAAAAAAAAAAACAAACACCCATAAAAGCAGGTAAAGCATCAAGCTGAACATAACAGAGATGAAACATGAGAATAATTTTACAAAGCACGGGTACTTAAAGCTGCAGTACATCACCAGTTTGCTCTTGGGTAATTAAGATGAAATCTGATAATATTCTCAGCAAATTTATTAGTCTGTGTTATATGAGATTAGGTTAATAATTTAAGTTCTCACACAGTTTTAGAATTGAAAACCAAAAGATACATGGAAAACTTGAAAAGTTGAGCAATACCACAGAAAAACCAGCCTGCATAAATAGCAAACAAAATCAATCAGAATTTCAAACCCAGCAGTAATTTGGAAAGAAGAGATATAAAAAGTGCCGATTTGCATAACAAATGCCTATTTCTTGATTTTTCTGGTCACCCAAAGCCACAGTAAAGGTAAAATAGGGACCCTTTCTCTCTTTCCCTGCCATGAAGGAAATGAGGTTTCAAAAGAAACAGTGAGCAGTCACTAGAATGGCATTTCACAGCTTGGTAGACTTGTACATTAGGAATCTGCACATCTCGACTAGCAATCAAATTTTTATGAGGAACTTGTAAAATACACTGCTCACCTATTCACAGGCTGACAAAACAGCCTGCCTGCAGATATTGTTGAACTTCCACCCTTGGAAGGCAGAGTTCCAAACTCAACTGGATTCGACCTTTGACAACCTGATCTAAAGTACAAGTGTGCCTTGAAGTGAGAAGGTGCCTGGAACAGGTGATTTCCAGATGTCTTCTGCAGCTGAAGTCATCCTGCTATTCTAAAATAAGTATCTTCAAATTATGGAAAAGAACAGGAATCCAGACTATTTCTGATCTTCAGAAATACACTGACTATCTTACTGTCAGTGTCTAGCTGAAGTAGTGTAACTTGTTTTTCCATTGAGTAACTACATCTATTTGTAAGTACACTTCATTAACCTCAAATAAAGACTCTGTGTTCAGTAAGTTTAAAAGAATTAAGATATTAAATATCTGCCGTAGCAAGTAATTTTAAAAAATGCAGTCTTGTCCACCACCTCCCAAACCATGAAGTTTGGTGTCAAAACAAATTGGTTGATGTCTGACTGCTCCCCACCAAGAAAACCATACTGATAAGAACTCTATTGAAAAAGAGAAAAAGGTATCATAGCATTCTTCCCCTCATCCTCCCTCCCTCCCACAACTCCTGGAATGTCCCTCTCCTTCAGGACACAGCAAAAGTTTAAGGCCCAGACTCTCCTGGGCACATCTCAATGCCAGTGTTTGCAGACAGGATGGTTTTTCTAGGAAAGGGTCCCCATGCTGGTCTCGAGTTGAGTAAACAATTCCCATGCTAACAGTCCTGCAAAATTACTCCCTTCATACACAACTCTTTGTTTTGGAGGAGGTAAATAGGAGGGCAAGAACAAAACATAACCTGATTAAAAATACATATTATGAGCCTTATTTTCGTTACAGAACTGCTAGCACCAAGGGAACTTAATGCTGTTTCCTTGTCCTCCAAATCAGAAGTCACACATCTCTAATGCATTTGTATTCAAAACTTGTCCATGCTGAGAAGTAATTCAGCCTAATTTAAACCAGTTCTTTCAAATTCGGATGAGATGAAAAGATTGAATCATCCTCAGAAGAAACATAACAGAAAAGTTAAAAGTATATTTCTCAAATAAAAGCACTGCAATAATAGCTTTCCTGGGGGAGGAAGACAGAAAGCTGTACAGAGTGGAATTTCTTATCTTTTTGAAGGCACTTCTACATTCTTCATCTAATTAGGATTCCAAATCCAACAAAAAAATTCCTGTGTAAGTTAGTTTGAAGGAGCAAATAAGAATGTTTTCCTTTCATCCACAATATCTCATCAGAAGCATATTCCCTGCCTACATCATGCTTGATTTTGATGAGCTGGACATTGCCTATAAGGATCACTGATAAAAAAATCACTGAAGAAAAACAAGAAATCAACTTGTAAGCCACTAAACAAGGGCACTTCTGTGGCAAAAACAACTCTATTTTTTCCTCTGCTAGATGTTTATGCAGTGTTTGAAGCTCAGAATGCGTTTGAAAACAAATACATGGATTGTAGAAAGCATACAAAGAAGACCCATCCAAACAGAATATTGCAATTCTTACAGCGAGGAAAAAAAATCCAACCAAAAAAAGTTCTACTTTGCAAAACACAAAATGCTTAGCAAAAACTGTGTAGCTGTAGATACTATCAGGTCTTCAAGGAGAATGGAAAGTTCAGAAAACAGAAATATTTATACACTGATGTGAAAACCTTAAGCATAGGTTACAATTCTGAAACCTCACAAATACTAGGTTCATCTTAGAGTCTCATTCCTTTACTTTTATAATCTATAACCACTGCAGATAATGCACATGTTCTAGGGTACTCAGGCACTATCCTGATTATTTCATTAGCAAAATCTGAAAAGGGCAACATGGCTGCCAACCCTGTGCCCTCCCACCAGCACTTGAAAAAATCTACACTGGATATAGTCTTAATTTAAAAGAGCCTGATTTTAGTTTTATTCTAGAATTCTTGAATCCCACTGGAAGCAGCACTGAAAAGCCAATTAATAACAATACAATATACTTTAGAGTGCAATACACTTAAGATATAAGGAAGTTTTACTCTACCTTGTGTTCTTGCTCGCAGCTTTAGAAAGGTCAGAAAAAATCCTGGTTAATGTGATACTAAGTGAGCTGCTACTATCAACATTTCATAAACACTTTCCACCAGCATAAATGAACGGGAAACAAATCAGTTTCCCTGCTGTTTACTCTAGCCTTTACTCTGCTCTTTCTTTTGAGTCAGCATAAACATTTACCTTGTCACATAAACAACTCTATGTGGAAACTAATCAGGGTTAAAAATAAACTCAGAGAGAGCAGCAGGAAAAGCAACTTTAAGTTCCAAATTCTACCCTTCTTGATACACTGCCTCTTCCTTTTTTGCTAGGAGAAGTGAGACAAGACTGCTTCTAGCAGCAGCACCAACTCCCATATTTTGGAGAAGCCATGGTGCAACTCAGAGTTGAAGCCATTATATCTATTCTTCACAGCAGCCAGCATAAACCTGCTCATTAGAATCAAGTTTTCTTATCATTTGCTACTTAGAAAGTAAACATCTTGCTTAAATTACAGAATTATCAAACTACAAAGCAATTAATTTCTACTTAATTCCTTTCACTTTTATGGTCATTAGAAACGGACCACCTTCAAAATTTCAGTTCCTTTGACTCTACAGAGTCCACTTAGAGGCTGAAGTAGTTTAGTGTAGATCAAATAAGGAAGTTACTGTGTTATTGTGGTCCTAAAACATGAGCTATCCATTATAACTCATGAGACAATTCCAGAGCCAAATTCCATTGCCCAAAAGTACTTGTAGCACTAGGGTGCTGCCAGGGTGTACTTGACAAACAGCAAGGAAAGCAGGACAATGAGGAGAATGTCCTGTCTGAATGGGACTGCTGGTTGACATGAGATGCTGCTGAGGAACTGAAGAAAATATGAGATAACTTTTCTCCCCACACAAACATGAAACTTTAGCCACAATATGCCTTCACCCCATGCACACCCTTCTCCTTAGGTCCTGTGGGTATGAGGCAACTGCTATGCTGCCACTGCAAAGCCACAGGCCTGCTAATGCCACAATAGTAACAATTTGGGGGGATAAGGGGAAAAATGCTGGGGGGTTCAGAATGGCATTTCCACTATTATCACACCATCTGTTCAATGACTTTTCCATAAACAAAGCTAATACTAGGACTATTATGTGTATTTTTAGCAATCACATTAATGCAAGCACATACAAAAACACAGCACACTTCAGTTTAAAAATTCAAACAAATCAAGCTTCAATGTATCTGAAACATTTCCTCCCTGTTGTTGCTCTCTTTGGATAACACATTACTAATTGTCAGCTCTCTGGACAGTTTGGATCCCTTTGCATGTTCTGTGCATTTATGATTCAGTTCCTTGACTGTAGCTCATTTTAGGTTTTGGGGGAGAGGGGCAGAAGAAGTGTGTTTTATTCTGTGTTTCAAAAACACTCCCATTATAAATAGTGAAGGAGAACATTTAGGCAAAAATAAAATTAGCAAGATTAATCAGACTAGAGAACACAAAGACAGCACTTCACCTCTCCACCTCGCATTAGCTCGTAATCCTTCCTGATTTGGTTCACACAACACACGAACCACCTAGGGTTTGGTGCAGTTTCTCACAGCTCACTTGAGTTTTTGGTACAATGAAGTGAACTTGAAGTTTGACTTTCAAACTTAAACACTCCTGTACCAACACAGGCAGACTGAAAGCAGCGTGGAAATATGGAAAACAAAAGACTCTAAAAAGATACAACATTTTGGGCAAAAACAGATGCCTAAAGGTTTCAAGTAACTGTCAACCACACGTTTAGTTAAGCGACAGAAACTAAGAAGCTAAGAAATGCCTCTACAGAAAATAATCTCTGCCGCGGTACTCAGACCCCACCATCCCGCTGAGCCAATAATCCTGCAAAGAACCCGCTTGACTGTTTTGTCCGAGGGAAAAGGAAAGCGAAAGAACATCAAGTGCACGAAGCGCCGTTTTATTCAAAGGCTACTGAAGCCAAGGCGTGTCCGCGTAGCCGGACAGCAGCATCCCTGGGACTCAGGGCACTCGCTGCTGCCCGGAGCCATCCCCGGCGCTCCGCGCCCGCGGCCCCGCTCCCGTCCCCGCGGAGCCCGGGCGGTGCACGGCAGCTCCAGGGCCCTCGGCCGCCAAGGGCAGGGGGGCAGGGGCTCGCTGCCCGCCCGGCAGGCGCCCGGCGCTGCCCCGAGGGACAGCACTCGCTGTTCAGGACACTGGTTTAATTTCAGACCCGCGCCCCCCGGCCCCTCCTGCCCCGTACTCACACCGGCCATCCCTCGGTGCTACGAGCGGAGCTGAGGAGCGGGGCTGGCCGCCCGCCGGGCCCCGGCAGCGCCGCCTCCAGCGGGGCGGGAAGGGGCGGGATGGGAAGGGAAAGGAAAGGAAAGGAAAGGAAGGGATGGGATGGGAAGGGAAGGACTCCCCGGCCGCGGCCCCGCCGAGCGCGTCACGAACGAGGCGAACGGAGATTGGAGCGGGGCGGCCCGGCCCCGAGAGCCGCGGCCGGGGAAGGGAGGGAGCGGGGAAGCCCAGCCCGGCCTGGCCGGCCCCGGAGGAGCGGGGATGCTTCTGCCTGCGTTCACCCCGCGCTCGGCCCTCTGAGCGTCCCCCGAAACTTCGGCCCCTGCTCGTTCCTCCCACACGTCCCACCCGTGACGGTGAACAGAATGAAGAGCACACTTCCTAAGAAAGAAGAGAGGGTTGGCAAGGAGCTGCAGTCGTGTTTCGTTCTTAAATCAGTGCCTGTTCAGCAGCTCCCGTGGCAAACCTTCGCAGCTCCTGAATGGGGGTGGAAGTGAACACCACAAACAAAGGCCAGAGGCTAAAGGGTTACATGACCCCATACACTGAAGAAGGTTCTTGAAAATGAGTGGTGAGCCACAGCAGTGGCCCACATTCAATGATGAACATATTTACCAGAATGGAGGGTACGTCTCTTAGTACTCAATTCTGCTTTTTCAATTATTCCCTTGAACATTACTAGATAAATTACTAACTTGGGCTCCCCTCCCCCCCAAATATGCCTTACTCGTTTGAAAAACTCCAGGAATGCAAATAGTTTTGTAATGGGAGACAGTTCCATTATTAGCTGCTATCATGAAATGTATTTCTGCCAATATAACTGCACTCACAATTTCAAGACAGCATGGAAGTGTACATTTTGATAAAATCAATGTATATTCTGGTGTTTCATTCCTTGACTCTATCTCCATGTCATAAAAAGTCTTCCAGGTGGAGAAAACAACACAGATTCCTTTTACTTTATTTCAGACCCTAAAGAGGACCACTCACATTAATCTATTCACTTTCTAAGCTGAGGATGAGGAAAGAAGCATCCCTTGGGAGGGAGATCAGGCCTTCTACTTCGACATGTTGTGTGTTCAGATGGAGAGATTACTTCTAACATACCCATGGCATGGTAGGAGGGGTAAAAAGCTGGTTGTCGAATGGGATTTTATGCAGGGATCTGGTATTCTCTAGAAAATTTGTAGTGGTCTTTAATAGATGAAAGAAGGTTGAAACTCACTGTCTAACAGGTAAATTTACTGAGATAGTACAAGTGTCTAAAACTGGATGTTCTAGAACAAGTTCAGGGTTGTTCTAACTCTTTAGATTGGGCAAATGGCATCTAAATCAGTCTTCATAAACTTCTCTTTTTGTGATATTAGAGATTTTTACTCCTTCTTCACACTGAATCAAATGTCAAGAGACCTAATTCTCTGGCCATACTACAACAGCACAACCAAAGCTTTATTCAACACAAATAATGAACACCTGCTTTATGATTTCTACACTGGCACCAGATACCTATATGGTACAAACCAAATCCATTTCATGAGAGCTTGGGTTTCTCTACAGGGCAAAAATAAACGTGCAGCAACTCTTACAGACATATCCAGCTCTAGAGTATCACCAGAAACTGATCTTACATCATAGAACCACAGAATATCCAGAGCTGGAAGTGACCCACAAGGATGACAGAGTCCAACTCCTTGAACTAGGTAACTAAAGCTAAGAACCATCCTCAATCCAACCATCTGTCTTTAGAACCAGAAAACCACTGATACCCAGCTTACACAGTGATATCCAGCTTCAAACAAGCTATATACCATTTTTGTCATCCAGAAAGAGGTTCAATCCTGCTGTCTCATTTTGATTTCCAAGTTAGGTGACATACAAGCACAAGAGGCTTGACCCAAAAAGGACTCCTAGTTTTAAACAACAAGCAACAAAAAAACCCCAACCAAAACCCAAATAAAATGTACAACAATAAATCCAGAAGTACCATAAATATACATTATAAATAAATATGAGTTAGATATAACTATATATATTATAAATATGAGTTAATAAAGGAAAGTCTCATTCTGACTTTTCATTATGGTAGGACAAGAAAAATGTGACAGACTTGAACCTAAACAGATGTTTTACTATATCCAGATGTTTTACTATATTGTATAGGCTATAGAACAGCAGATATTATACAGGATGTGTTGGATATTAGCAGTCATCCCACTGTATTTCATTGCTTTCCAAAAAAAAAGTGAAAAGTGAAAATGAAACTTGCCTGAAGCTGGAGGGTGTGGCGGAGGATGGTGTCCTCTAAAGCATGAATCCACTTTTCCCTCTCATCTGCATCTCGAGCTGAAAAAGTATTCAAAAGATACTGTTAAATTACATGCAGTCTTATATACTAAAAGGCATAGGCAAACAGATCTAAGTCCACACTAAATATGGAAATTAACCACACTGTCTTTGTTAATCACCAAGCACATAATTCCACAGTAGTCTTAATATCCTGTTTCTTCTGTGGTTACAACTCTGTCCCTTGTCCAGCTTTAGGGGAACATATGCAAAGAGAGTTTGCACAGACATTCCTCAATTCATTAAGTAATTTTAAAATTTTCTTATTTACAAGAAAATAATGTGTAATAAATTTTCCAGTAACTCTACTTCAATGTGTACATAGTAACTTTCAGGTATGGATGCATAATACAGGACAAACACCCCTAACAGGTCACTGGTGTGAATAATGAAGCACAAAGAATAATACACGCACAACAAACACTAAAGTGAAGAAAATCCTACTCTAAAACTGCTTTCTTTTCCCCCTACCCTCAGTACAGACATGCCACCTTTACTTCATTAGTCTGAGAGAGCTCCTGCTGTGCTCCAGGAGTGCTTAAAAAACAAAGGAGCAGAGTCAGTGGACTCCAGGTAAAGAAAAAAGGGAAAATTCCAGTGGCATTAAACTCTAAACAAACTTGCCTGCAAACGGATTGAGAATAGTTATTAACAATTGTTTCTAGTTTCTCATTCAAATGGAAGATATTAAAAGAAACAGGAAGCCTGCTAAAAGCAAGGAAAGCTTAAGTGAGCTAGCACCTATTATGAATCAGTGAACTGAGATTTTTATCTCACTTCTTTTTAAGGAGTTCAGAGGAAATATCCTTAGGTTATACTGAAATGTACTCTCCAACTCAAAATGCTTTGTTTAAATGTTCCCTTCCTCATCATTTTGTTTCCATTGCTTTTACTTTTTGGAATTCTGCAGCTTAACTCTATCACTACTTAAAAAAAAAAATGCCCCAAGTCTTCTGAATATGTAGATTTTTCTAAACTCCCCAAAGATAACCCTACCAATTTAAAGATAAGCATACTGCACTGTTTACTTCAGCATACATATACTAATTATGTCAAGTTAACAAAACCATCAGGATAGAATTGACAATGTATGTGTTTGAGAGAAATAATTAAAAATGCCTTTTCAATAGATAAATCTGCTTGGAGCCTAGGTGATGAGGTGGCTTCACAAAATAGTGGGGCAAAACTTTCACTACACACAAGGTAAAAGATTGAAATCTATCTAGTTTTTTTTCCTAAAAATACACATTTTCCAAATCTACTACAAGTCAATCCTTACTCACTGTTCTTTTAAAATAGTAGAGTATGATAAACTGCCACAGGTATTTTGGCCACAATACCATTACCCTGAATAAATTAAAACTAGACATAAGGAAAAGTGGCTACCAAAGTGCTTTCAGATGCACAGAGAAAGCCACAGAAAACGAGGAAGAAATTAAAGTAATTCAATGTTACTCAGAAGAACAGGTGACTTTCCTGCAGGAAATGCAGAGAATATTAAAAAGCTGGATATGCCATTGGGATACTCTCAATAGCTCATTAGAAAGAACTAACTTACAGGACTTTTCCTACTGGTGATCCATATTTTAATTCAGAAGCTGAAACAGGCACTGAGGGCAAGTTTATAATGCAGTGAAAGCAGACAGGATGGAGGGACAGAGGGTTTGTGAACTCTGTCCAGTGACTGCCTTACATTAAATACATTTTGCAATGTGCAAATTAGTTTTTCTTTTCACATTCTGTACATACATGCACCCACAAACACTGTTGTTTTTACACAGCATAGTTTACACCTTAACATTAATTTCAATCACTGAACTAGTCAACTAGAATCAATAAGTTTTAATGCTTCTTAATTTCTTTGGTTCTGCTTACCAAAACCAGGCTCCTTGGCCTAGTCCTGCCAGATATATCAATCAAGTTAGCAAGAAACCAAGTTTATTCTTCCTACAGCAGTCACCATTAAACATACATAGCTACCTGTGTCATTAATCTATCAGTATTTGAAATGTATCAGTGCTTTAAATTTTCAAAGGTGTGTTCAAAGCAACAGTGGTTTGCATTATTTCAATGTGTCTAAGGTTTCTTGGGTTTGTTTTCTGTTTTCCTGTGGTGTTTTTTAAAACCACCATCTCCCAGTCCCATAAAAACATACTGGAGAATTGAGGTATAAGTCACTGAGGGGCTATTAAGTAATTAATGGGACACAAATATCCTATGTTGAAGGCTTTTTCCCCCATGATTATTTAAACTAAAAAGGAAACTATCAAGCTGCAGACCAGTGAATTAATCCTTGTATTGCAGCAGGATTCCTGTGATCTTCCATACTGCCAGCAAAAAGAGGTCACAGTATTAGTTAAATACTAATCTCAATATACAGTAGCCCATTAACAAAGGTTATCACATTCTGAGTTGGATCTGAACCTCCACCAGAACAGAGAGGCCTTAGAGCAGCAGGGAACACTTGGAAACCTACCAATCCATACAGTTCCAAAATGAAACTGATTTTCCCATGCTCATTAATATACTAAACTTCTGAGACTTCTGCTTCTCCAATGAGTCCTTTATAGATCTCTACCAGGGCTCAGCGGGGGGGGGGGGGGGGGAAGCTGTATTTTTTTTCCTCATTTATTAGACATTACAATCTTCTGGCATAGCATGATCAATCCTTAGGGAGCACACGTGAATTTCATCAATCCTGCTACTTAGAGAAAGTCTCAGGCACGATAAATCCAGGAACACTGCCATGAGAAGACTGCTAACTGCATGGAAACACAGCATCAAAACCTTTTAAGCACTCTCTGTTCAGGACACTGGTTTAATTTCAGACCATCTATCATCAACAGCAGATCTTCCTGGCTCTCCTCCATAGACTCTTAAAAAAACCACGGAGAAAACCAGCAGGATGCAGATTTTAGTAAAGCAAGATGCAAGAAAAGTTATATTAAATCTAATCAAAATGGCTGCTGTGAGATTAGGTGCAAGTAAAAGCTCCCTAATGGTAAAAGCAATTTAGAACTGAACAGCTGCCAAAAGATCACTGATGGAAAAAAAATAAAAATCAACAGGAATATTCAAAAAAGAGATTAGTCGACACATTCAGAAAGAGTTTATGGGAAAAATCTACACACAATAGTCAGAGATCATTATCTACCCATCTGTAGGGAAAGCTAAATATCCAAGCTGCTTTTCATTTAAAGAAGGCAACTTTGGCCAAAGACAAAGCTGTAATACCTTTACACCTAAGAAGTTTGAGATGCACAGGACCTAATATCCATTCTGTAGCTACAGATGCTTTCTTCAGCAGGTAGGGACAAAAATGCCCTGCTCATTAGTCCTGTGCCTTAAGTACCCTAAAATCACTCCAACTTTTCCATTATTTGATCAGGCTCCATTTTAAAGTTAGTCCACTCCTCAATTCCTATGTGAAAGCTACTCCAGAATTTGTTTCTGATAAAACATTTGGGATAAGACAATTCTTATCTAGTCCAAGGAATTACTCTGGTGTTGTGCTTATACAAAAAATAGAGGAGTATTATCTGGTCCCTCCTGGCACAAAACTTCTAAAAAGAGAAGGAACTAGTTGCTTTTCCCTAGGCTGATTCTAGAATAACAGTATTACAAAAAAAACCCCCAAGAAACACTGAAAGACACCTGGAAATGAGAAATACCTGACACTTAAAAACATAAAGGTGGTTTTTAGTCTGAGGGGTTAAAGCAAGAGTTACCTGGTCAGCTGAAATTCAAATTGTGCTAGAGCATTAACTGTCCACAAAAATAACCATGCTATGTCTGCAGTTTGAGAGGGCACTAACAGGGCCTGTGTTTTTCTCTTATTTTGAGTGCTAGAATTCTAATTCAGTTTATACTGCAATTTAACAGTGAACATTTGCACGTCAAAGAAGCAAAATCCATACAGAGCAGCATAATCACTGCTGTGTGCAAGAGACTGGAATCATCAATGGATGAAACATTGCAATTTACTGTGATTATGTCAGTTAAGCTATTTTTACTTTTTTTTTTCTCAGTAGAATTAGTATTTATGAGCTATATTACAGTTTGTTCCAATATGCCTAAGCCCTCACTCCTCTGTGTCTATGGTGGATCCTTTGAAAGACACCTGTATAATTTACTGTGACATCTCAAGCATATCTAAGACAACCACAGGGTACTTAACATGATCACAGTCCTATTTATAACTAGTTCAGAGAAACACACTTGAAAAGTATGTCATTCATTACAGTGAGTTTTAATGTGATTTTTTTAATGTGTATTTTTTGTGATCTGTCTGGTTGAGCTTATTCCTAAGATATTTTAACATCAATCTTACACTCAAAAAAAATCTGAACTCTTTCCTAGAGAAGGTCCAAAGAAAGAAAAGCCATTATTTGATGAAAGAGAAAATTATAGAATAAAAAAAGGACTAAACACAAGAATTACTGCTTCTACTGAAGAATTTCTGAAATTCTGAAAAGTTGTGGTTTAAAACTCCCTTTTGTTTTATGAAATAGTCCTTTATCTCTGAACTTCCCAAACTGCTAAATCAGATATGTCAGGGATTTTAAAAGTTCTGTTCTTTGAGGATAAGAACGCAATTGAAACACAACTACATTAGATGCATCAGCCTCTATTAATTTCCCAAATAGAGAATAAATTTTATAATTTAGAGTTCCTATAATATTTACTTTGCTGGGGACAGATTGTATGTCTTTATATAACATATACCAAATGTTAAAGTACAGCATAAAACAGATTACTTTTTCCAGCCTAAGCTTGATAGCATCTAAAGATTAGATATAAACAAGTTTAACAACTCTGCTCCACAATACAGCATTTACCACCAGGATTTCTAGGTCATGCACAGCAGTACTTGGAAGACAGAATACACACAAAATGTATCACCTCAGAATCTGCATACTGGTGCTAATTTTGTGTGTGTGTGTGCATCCACATGGGCATTAGAATGAAAAAAAAAAACCCTGAAGAATTAGTGAAAAAAAATACTAGATTACTTATAAAAACACCATACTGTCACAACAAGAAATGCATATTTTATTTTCATTCACTGTGACCTACTTACAGGCAGAACTCAGTAAGAAGAGTCTATTACACCCACAGAGTCAATAGAGTCAATTATGCAGCCTTTATTCTGACAGAACTTCCACTGATTTGTATGCAAAATTCCTGTATTTTCTCAGCCAAGTGCAGAACTAATGTAGTGTCTTTACACACAAATCACCAGGTAACAGAGATGAAATCCTGGCTACACTGAGATCGATAGGATTTCTGCCACCAATCTCAGTGGAGAGAGATTTTATCAGTGGTGCTCAATAAGGTGGAAAAGTCACGCATCACAGGACTGTTTCACGGCTAAATAAATTGCTATTTAAAGCCACTGAAGGCCTTTCAAACCGTAGAAAAACATGCAAGATGAAGCAGGGTTTCATACAAGCCTGGCAAAACACTGTACCTCCACTGCTTACAAATCCCCTCCTAACACAGGCAGCTCCCACATCTGGCAGTAGGTTGAGCATTATTTCCTCTATATCATAACTTTGGAGTTGTCATAATCATTATTCTCCCTCCTCCTAATCCTCCCCTGATGCCATTCTCCACCCACACAGATAAATCAACCCCCCTTTTGTTCTGCAGGTGTCTGACCAGCCTGAGCTCCCTGTCCCTACAGGAAACTCCTGTGCAGTCACAAGACACAAAGTCATGCCCAAACAAAAGGCATCAAAAGGTCTCCTGTGTACAATGTATTTGTAAGATTAATCTGTGATCTTGAGAAATCAACTAAACTGTTCTTTCATTGTTACCTAAGCTCAAAAGCCTTTTTAGTAAGCTTTATAATCAGCACAGAAACATAGCTTTGGGTGGAAACTTGTGTGAGAAAGGAAACGCATGATCAAGCTGCTATTAGTTCTCCCTGGAAATCCATATATATAATGTGTAATTTTTGCAATTAAACATTTCTGAGTGTGGGGCAAATCTGCAAGTATATGGCTTTTCACTAGAGAATAATACTTAAATATTAATAATAGCAACACTAAACAATACTTCATATGGTATATTCTGTGGAAATGGCTTTTAGGGTATGTTTGCATTTCAAATTAATCATAGAATCACTGAAAGGTTTGGTTTGGAAGAGACCTTAAAGATGAACTTATTCCAACAACCCTGCCATGGGCAGGGATACCTTCTACTGACACAGGCTGCTCAGAGTCCCATCCAACCTGACCTTGAACACTTCCAGAGGTGGGACAGCTACAGCTTCTCTGGCAACCTGAGCCACAGCCTCACCACCCTCACAGTAAAGGATTTTTTCCATTGTAGATCCCACTGATAAAGCTCTGAAACAGTTTCAATCTTAAAAACAGAAAACCAGGTGGTGCTTATATATATGACCATAACAATTGAGTACAGGAAGTCCCATTAAAAATGGCATAACCATGATGCTGCTGGTGCAAGAAGGACCTGCATGGAACAGGGAAAGCACAACAATGCACCATTCCCTGCACTCTGGTCCCAACAACTCAAAATACCAGTGCAATACATCAATAGCAAAAAGGAGGCAGAGGGAAGAGAAGACAGAAAAATCACTGCAAAAGCTAAACTTAGCTCTGGCTCATAGAGGAATTTCTGCAGTTATTCCAGTCAGGGCAGGATGAGATGCAGCCCAGACCTGGTCAGGTAAAGGGAGGATGACAGGAAGCTCAGCTTTACTCTGATCATAGCTGCTCATCCTCCTCTGAAATATAAAAGCACAGCTGAGCATAGCATAGAGGAATTCACTGTTTCAGCATCACCAGAAGCCTAAAAGACCCAGAAAAATGTTAACTTAGGACAAACAATGCTGTCACAGCAGTT
The DNA here is from genome assembly GCF_963662255.1 of Cinclus cinclus. Classification (NCBI taxonomy): domain Eukaryota; kingdom Metazoa; phylum Chordata; class Aves; order Passeriformes; family Cinclidae; genus Cinclus; species Cinclus cinclus. The sequence continues at coordinate 24,990,878 of NC_085053.1, read as the reverse complement.
ATAGACATCACTGAAGAAACAATTCATTACCAAGAATTCACACCAAAATCTCTCCCTAGGCATTTTTCAATATCAAATTTAAAAAGCTCTAAAACTTTTGGTTTTTAAGGGCTGCAATTTATGAATCGTTATTTAAATCAGGTAATGTGATAGACTTAAGTGCCTCTTTCTACCACAAGAGCAGTCAGCTTCCTGCCATCTATTTGGTGGACAATGTCAAAGATTTCTAGAAGACTATAAATATTCTATTTCTGCAAGTAGTGTTGAAACACAGGTAGAAAAGCAATATAATTAATTTTACATAATGCAAATACTTAAACTCTCAAATTCTGATACTAGTCAGCAAGTAAGGCCTTTGTGGACCCCAGTGTAATAATGCCTCCCACAGTAACAAAAAATCCTTGCTTTTATAACATTATGGCAACCTTTGGCTGGGCACGTCTCCCTTTCTCCTCAGCTGGGATGGTGGGCAGACACAAATCAAGCTACAAAACTGAGAAAGGATGGGAAAAAAGGAGAAATCTACCTTTACCAGATGACAGCTTTCATGTAATAGGAGAATAAGTTGCACAGCAACATTCACGCTTCATTTCTCAGATACTTTTGTGGCAGGAATAGGAAAGGAAAGACAAAAGCCAAAGCAAAATCATCTCAGATCAATGCACTGGACTGCTTCCAATCTTTCCATCCTTTATTACACAAAACAGTGGAGACAAAAGTGATTTGCCTTCCAATGAACTGTACTGCAGGCTATAAGAGCTGGATTTTCAGGTAGGAGTTTAAAAATCTGATTTTTTTTTCATACAAATTCTTTTTTCTTCATGCTATGTACGTTTTGTGAAGTATTTCAGTCCAGACAGAAGTTATTCTTGCTTCAGGTTAGACAGCAAATCAAATATCAAGAAGAAATACAATAGCTTTGCCAGAGTCTCTTGAACATCATGTTCCCACTCTTGAATGTAAGTCACAAGCATCCCAGTGCAGAGAAAGAACAGCTAAGTAATATGAAGGATTGAAGAAGTGAATTTCCAAATGGAAAGATCTTAAAAGCTTGGTGATGATATGAAGATGTTAAAAGAAAAAACAAACCCAACCCCCACACTGCCTGAAAGTTATGGAACATTTAGAGCAGGGACATGTACTGCAGCAAGGAAAAATATATTACCAGAAAAAAGAAAAAGCTTCCTGGCAGGAAGGTAATTTAAACTAAAAGTATTATCCCAAATGTCTTACAGCAACTTGAACGGATTTTTGCATCTAATCTGAAAAAACCCACAAGGGGATACTTCAAGATCTACCTAATTCAGAAGCCTTACAAGCAAGCCATGAAACTGGATATTCAGCATGACCAAACAAGGACTAATCAGGAGATAAAATACTTTACTTTTATATCTATTTTAAAATTTCTGAGGTCATTCTACCTCCCTCCCCCCTCCAATATGAACAAGCATCAATATACCTGTACATAACCAAAAAATACAGGGAAAAAATCTGCTGGGCACTCTGCAGAGCTAAAGTCAAGCTGACAGTAGAAACAAAACATGCTGTTTGTTTTACTGCCCATATTTATTCAATTAAATTCTGTCCTTTATACCCAGGTACTAAGGATATGGGTCCCATTTGGGATGTAACTAGCAATCGTTCAAAACCTACAGTATCTTTGTAATGAAAACTTTTTGACTTTTACTGATGTTCAATACAGGGGTGGCCACTAGGAAGCACAGCTGAGAACAGAAAACAGGGAGAGTGTCACAAGCAGAAACAAAATATGATTTTTTTCTTCTGAGAAGAAGAAAACTTCAAGTCAGAAGTTGCCAAAATCCAGTGACAGGCAAATCCTAGTGGGACATGCTGGAGCTTTGGCACTTCAGAAATTCAGTTACACATATACCCACACATAGGGAATCATCTTCCATGTGAGAAGTTGGCCAGACAGTTTTTAATTACTTGCCCTTCATCTCATTACTTCCATCTCTAGAGTGTTAGTCAGATGTGTACCTTTGAGCAACTGACATTAAGAAATAATTAATTAACCCAGAATGAAGTTTTTCTTTTATTTTTCATGAACTCAACTTCTATCACTTGCTGTCAGCAAAATTTCAGTGAGGCACCAATCAGTACTTAAAGTCTGAGTGAATGGAGAGCCTGAAAGAGAAACTGTTCCATTGCAGATGGGACCCCAACTTAGGTCAGGAGATTTTTGAAAGCTTGGATTTTTAAAGTTCTGTTTTTTTCCCCAGTGAGGCTTGTTTGAATCCCTGTCTGTCCTTGAGAAAGAAGGAAGGCAGCAAGAAGGAAGGAAGAGACCATAAGCTGCCATTCCTGCAGTTTTCTCTTGTCCAAGACTTCTTTTACAAAGGGTGAGTGAATTTATAGCTACGACTATCTTGCAGAACAAAAGCTCTATCTTAAACAGGTATTAAAAGTTAGGAAGAACTTGTAGGAAATTTTGTATGTTTTCTTGAATTATTCCCTGCATATATCTGCCCTATATGCCCTATGTAGTCTCAGAATACATTTTGTAATATTTACATTACTAACCACTTGCCATTCATGACTGAAAGTGACCTACATTTTGCATAAATTAAAACCTGGGTAATACCGAATTAATTTAATATAATGTATGAACATTTGACATAAATATAACAGAGGTTGCATGAAGGGAGAATGCAGTTACAGTGGCTGTAAGAGCTACATATATAGTTCCACAGAGTTTTTTTTACACTGAAATATCACAGGACTGATATCTTACCTGTCTTTATAATTTTTTGCATTAAATCCATGTATATTAATACTGTGCTTGTATCATTATAATTTCCAGGGTATCAGGGATGTTATCTTCATAATATGCTAATAGAAAAAGCATAATACAGAAAATAGTGTACAATATCTTAGTTGTACACTGAAGGAGGATACATAAATCCTGGCCTAATATGAAATGCAGAGAAAGAGAAATTATAAAGCACAAGATGTGACAACATTGCTGTTTAAAAATTATCAATATTACTTAGAGTAGAACATTATTTATGTCAAATACTATCTATTTTTTTAAGACACCTGGCTACCCAAAGGAGAATACAGCATACAACAAATCACTGAAAACAAGATGTATTAAAAAAGGTTTATCTTAGTAAGTAAAGATTAGAGATTTCTAGATTTACCTGTATCAAGTTCTCAAATATTCAGCAGTATTTGGGTTTATAGTACTGAAAAACTGCCCTAGTACAGCATTCCACTGCTGCATTAGCAATTAGCTTGCATTTGAACAGCTATCCTTGGGAACAGTAGATTTAAGTGTTACTGTAAGCTCAGCATTATGAAGGTACATCTGTAAGGCTTAATGCAGTGAAAAGCCAGAGGACAGCAGCAGCATTTAGGAAAAACTACAGCACAAGGAATACAGAAGCCAGTGACAATATGGTGTACAATTAATATTTATCATTAGAAACAGTCTCACAAAAGCAACAGTATTGATGATAATTCCAGCTTGCAAATCACTGATTTAAGAATATGTACAGTATCATACAAGTTATAGAATTATTTCAGTTTACATAAATTAAAATGACTGCTTAAAAGCAAATGTGCCTATTGGATATTTAGTTTCCAGCTCTATACAAAGCAATTATTTAGTCACTGCATTTTAAAGGAAAAGCAAAAGGACTAACAAATGTTAGTTGCAAAATATTTTCATCACACTTCCCTGGGATTTCAACATTCAGTAAAAGGAAGTTCTCTATTCAATATTAGCACAGTATTTTGTCCTACTGCTGCAGCCAAAATAATTGAAGGAGTACATAGCAATTATATAGAGCCTTACCCTTTCTACCGGTGAGCCATAGCATGCAATGACGAAACATAGCAGTGGCAGATGGCATTGGTGTTAGGAAATGTGAATAAAAGGATAATAGCAGAGAAATGGTGACTGGCAGACAAGACACAGAAATGTAGATGAAATGAATGCAAGCTGGTAAATCTTGAAGCAAAGCTCCACTGTTAAGTCAAACGTTGCCTCTAGTCTCCTCATAATTGAGCATTAAGTTCTACTGGGATACAAATTGCAACCTTCAGACCAGTCTTGATTCTCTTCATAAAGAAATGCATCATTGTATCTTGATAACGAAGATCAGAAACGTTTTGTAAGCGAAACCCGTAATCAGAAGCACATTACTTTCTCCCCTTGAGTGATTTATTCTTTACATTATTCATCTCCAAATCCTGCCAGAGCTACAGTCTCTTTCTAGCACATATGTATCCACTGCAGATGTAAATCCCTGCCTAACCTGCAGCACCCCTGGATCCAGAATGTTCTCAGTGTGCTCATTCATGCTGTTCTGCTGCCAAACATTTAAAATTATCCATCAAATACAAGTGGAATCTATTACAAGAAAAAACAATCTCTTCTTTCAGCTCACCCTGAAAATGGAAGGTTTTCTGATCAACAGTTATTGTGAAGGTGCTGTCGTCCTCATCGTCTATACCAATCACAGCTCCCTGTGAAACAAAGAACAAAATCCTGATAAGGCAAGCAGTGACATCAGCAGCAGACACTCTATCACTACACCACTGGAATTTAAAAAGCTTTCACAAATTAGAAGCAAACTGAATACAGCAAAGAGCAGAAAGATTCTCTGTTCAGTCATAGGATGCAGTCGGTTCTTTAATACAATAATTTTTTAGTTGCAGAAAAAAATAGTGAATGTCTGTAAAGCTGTGTATCTTGATAATAATATGCATCTTTTATTTTTGTAATGGAGGTGGCTTTATGCTGCAGCAGTTCCCTACTGCATTCCAACTTATATTTTAAAGAAAAGCAAGAAGCAACATTTTATATCTATTTTCCATGTATAAAAATAACAAGTACTCTACAGAAAGAAGCTCTTGACCTGATTTTATCTACCAGCCTGTAATAAAAAATAAATCATTCTAGCAGAATGAATTTGGCCCATCATGTTGTGTCACTGGTACACTGCATGATCTAATTTTCAATCCCTAAGTAAATATTAACAGTAAGTAATCAGGATATATCAGAAGCAACTAGCTTTGTCTTCTAATTCTTCATGAATTATTACAAGAAAATGCAAATAAATTAAAGACCATCTGTGCTTAGCTATTTACAAATCTATCCACATTTTCATTCCTGTCCCCTCCAACACTTACAATAAATAACAGTTTCACCCAGGAGAAGACACAAAAAAGGGACAATTCCTAGTCTCTGCCAACTCCAGTAAACTGTAATATTTAGCTCAAAAATCACCAGTGGATTTACTCAGTTTCTTTTCTTCTCCAAGGAGACGCAGCACCTGGATGTGTTGCATCCTTCCACCTCCCACAAAACAGACAGGCAACCCTGGAATGTGCACATATTTAAAGAGTAAATTCTGCTCTTACTCTCAGAGTACACAAAGAGTAACAGCACTACCAGGAGCCCTGAGCCAATTCCAACCAGCGCTTCCTTTCACTCAGCCCAGTACCCCACAGCAGCTGCAGGGCTGGGGGTCAGGGGTACACCAGGCTGGCCAAAACCTAAGGATGGTCTGGGTCCAGACTTGGGGGCACAGGGAGCTGAGTCAGTGTTACCCACAGAAGCTCCTCACAGTCCCTAGGTAAGAACAACACCAACCATCTGTAATCCAAGGCAGTATAGCAGGAAAGGATAGCTCCAAAGTGTTGGGTTTTTTTTTATTATTTTCCCCCACTGATAAAACATGCCACTTAACCTCGCCAAAGAGTATCTTCCATACAGGCTTTTCGTGGACAGCTGAGTGACCACTATAACAGAGGCACCTAAAAAGTATATCCAAGCCAGGATAATTCTGAATACTTCTAGTGCCAGGACACAACAGCAACCAGACTTCTTGTAAATACACCAGTAGACAAGGAATATCTGGCACATTAAGTACATGTTTTGCTATGCAGTAAATCAGGTGGTCACTGCAAGTTGTACAATATTGTTCTCCTCAGCAGCTGTAGCACAGAGTCACTATGGTTGGAAAGGAGCTCCAAGATTATCATTATTGTTAACTCAGCACCACCATGTTCACCACTGAATTACCTCAGCAACTACCACATCCACATATCTTTTGAACACTTCCAGGGATGGTGACTCCATCACTTCCCTGGGCAGTCTGTTCCAAAGGCTGACCATCCTTTCAGTGAAGAAATTTCCCCTAACATCCAATCCAAACCTCCCCTGGTGCAACTTGGCCGTTTCCTATCATCCTGTGACTTGTTACCTGGGAGAACAGACTGACCCTCACCTCATTACAACCTCATTTCAGAGAATTGTAGAGAGTGATAAGGTCACCCCTGAGCCTCCTCTTCTCCAGGCTAAAGCTACCAAAAACCTGTAACTCAGACATCACGAACATGACCAAGATATTCTCCCCAGAGGATAAAGGTAAAACTCACATGAACACAGACTGAGACAGCTGAGTCCTGCCTCATCCTAATTGTGGGAGCAGGGAGAGCTCTCCTGGGCTGTGAACTCAGCACAAACCTGTGTACAGTGCATGCACTGTCACTGTAACACTGGGGCAACAGAAGCACACAAAATGCTTCCTTTGTCATGCAGATAATACATATGAACAAGTAAAATTAAAAATAAGAGCAGGAAAGTTTATGGATATTCCAGAAAACTTTAGCAGGATGTAAGCATGGTGCAGATGACAAAGAATGCTTTATGACTACACTTTCTTAAGTACGCTAAGACAAACTGCAAAATAATTTGAAGATGAAACTTCAGGCCCATGAAATGTCCATCATGAGCAAAAAGGTGAGGAACAAGCTTTTCATAATCCATTCAAGAGAAAAGGAAATACTTTAGCCAAATTGCTTAAGTTACATGTTTGTTTATGTTCACACCTACGGTTACAAATCAACAATTACTCCAAACAGAAAACCTCTTTGATAGAATTTCAGACTGCTGAAGGCCATCTGTTCAGCTATCAGTATCACTGTCATCTGCCAGGGGAGCTGCTTTACAAAAACAGAAAAAAAGGAAGATTCTTTCCTCCCTCACAAAAAAACCCAAACAAGCAAATCACATGTATTCAGAAAAAGGCTGATGGAGTCCGTAAGTTTTTAGAAAACTTCAAAAAACATTTTGTGATAGAAGAGTGGCAGATGGGAGAAGAGAAAGGAGCTGTTTTATGTTAAATACATATAAAGATGAATATTAAACAGATTGTTCACTTTTAATATTTCGTACACTGGCAGGCTGAGGCCAACCTCCACAGTGACAGGCTCCCAGCACTATTAAAGCAGGCATGGCTTTTTTGGACTGAATTTTTCTGCACAATGAAAAAACCTTCCACATGAATCTTTAGGAATGTCTTGTTCCAGACAGTGGTTTGAGTGTAGATTTCCCTTAAAGTAATTCTGAATTAAGATATAATACATCAAGCAAGGTGAAGTGCAAATAAGTCACCTGGAATCCAAGTTAATAGGAATTCTCTGAGTCTCAGAAGGCTACAGGTACCCACAGAAAGACTAGAAAGGACTAACAACAGAAGGAAAGAGTAACTGGAAAATGCATACTTTTCCTTCAACAGTCATCACATTACTTGTAAGACCACAGATCCCCTTCTGTAGACTTCCCTTACTTCAACTTTCACAATGCTCCCATCCATACCAATCATTCTCCTCAGTCCTTCTCCCTACTTGCTCCAGCTCTTCACAAGACTGCTTCATGCTAGAACTAGAAATTCTACAGGAAATGGGAAAAATACAGGAAAAGGACTTGTGCAAGAAATAGTTTTGGTACGAGCATGACAATGAGGTAGAAACTGGGCATGTGCAAAGACATCACAGCACTCTCACCTCACTTCAGTACTGCCACTTCCAGCTACAACAGCAGCAGAGGCAAAATGTCCCATGCCAGAGTGCCTCAAACAGGTAATGCTCAGCTTTCCCACTCTGCATCCTCTGCCTCTCTTTCCCTAGTCTGTATATCCCCTTCCAACCTATATTTCAAAAACTTTGCCAACAGTGTTTTCCCTTCCCCTTCCTTCCCTTCCTCCTGTGTTTCACTAAGCTCAAGCCTAGGCCTAAGGAGTATCCAAGATGGCAGGATGGAGAACATGGTAAGAGAAGAAATCAGGACAGAAGAAAGCAGTTTCACAATGACTTCTGTAGGTACAGGAAACTAAATACACATCTATATCTGTTTATATACACATGGACTTCCACACACAGAGAAACAAGAACTGCAAACAGCAAATTTTTCATGGTGTCCTACTACTAACCCATCTTACTCTGCCAAAGAATGCCTTCTATTATATCATATAAAATGTATCATATTTCCATTCCATATATAAATTATAGGATGTAATTAGCCCAGCATGTCACTTGACCTCTAATGTTTTCTTTCTTTGAATACTTTTAGTATTTCAGCATTTTGCAGAGTCAGGATTAGAGCCCAAACCTCAAAAGCCTCCTTGCAGTTCTCTCCATTAGGACATATTTTACACAGTAAGTCACTAAGTACTGAATAAAACAACACTTACCCTGAGTCTAACACACCCTCGACGTGAGCCTCTCATCATTTTGTCTTTTGACTGAAAGAGAAAAAAACCAGATCAGTGGGTTAACAAATACAGTAAGAAAGTAATTCAAACCAACAGGGAAAGAATAAAGCATTTTTGCATCATGTTTTAGTGACTGATTAAACGAGATGCAATTTCTGTTACAAAATAGGTTCGTTCCCACCACCATCATATGGAAACTAAATCCTTCAAAAAACAAGAATACAACATCCCACTTCAAGAAGTTTTCTAAATACCTTCAAGAAATACTTATAAGATGCAGTCCACACCTTTACAGAAAGTAAAAAGACAGGACTTGAGAAATATTAAAAATCAGCAGTATACTGATTCACATCTTCCTTCTTTTTCTCCCACTCTCAGGAAAGTGCCCATAAAATCCAGCTGTGCAGGCAGAAATGCACAAAGGAATTTATTTATCTGTCAGAAACTTTGCCTGATTTATACCCTTTTTAGGCAGATAGGAAATTCGTATTTAGAATTACATGTTTGTAAACCTAGTTCCTAGCTAGTACAGCCCACTGTCATTACTACAGTTTAAAAAGTAAATGTTTGTAGCCATTCAAGCTGTTGAAACCCAGACCAGAAAACAGGACTGTCACGTCCATAATCAGTGCTCAAACGTGCACATTGACCTACCTTGCCAAATTACTCAATCTCTTCTTTATTACCTGCTTGAAGCATTGGAAAAAAGCTTCAAACCCCTGCCCACCCCCCCCCCAAGTAGGAAATTCTAAACAGTCAACTCACTTCCAGCTTGAAATTGTGATACTTGAGCTTTCAGCTGTTCCCACCACTGCCTCAGGCAAAGCTGAAAAGTAATCATTGCTATTGGGCAATAGTGGCAAGCCCAAGTTGCACACACAAACTATTTAAGGTAAAGAAGAAAAAGAAAGTATTTAGGTCTTCCTGAATACTCGGTTTTCTGGTAAGGGCTGGTTTTTCACTACCCACACACACACTTCCTGTTTTTTAAATTATAAATTACTTGCTATTGTAGCCTTAGCTGAAAGGTAGCCCTGTCTAATAAAACCCCTTCTCTTTTGCCATCCAAATATTCAAACTATATTCTTTCAGGTCAGGAAAACAACAATTATCACTGGTGTCTCATGATTAGATGATCTTGTTGTCATCTTCTGAAACACCCACTTTTTTCCAGCAGTGTATCAATAATTCCATCAGGACAATATATTGGTATTATTATCACCAGACCTATTTTCACTGAAGAAATTAGGCAATAAAATCTTGCTGACATTAATGGAAAAAAAAAAGACAGGACAAAAAGTATCAGTCTTAACAGTAACAAATTATTCTTCATCTTCCACATGTTTTAGATATAGTTACAAGAAAAGAATGAAGCAGTCCCAGCAAATCCTATTCCCTAAAGATAATGTAAAAGTAAAGCACTAGGGCTTTAAATAATGTTTTAGCTGACCTCTCATTCAATTCAGGCTCCAATTTATCAGAACTGTCTTCTGAGTGTTAGAAGCCATCAGTATTAATCTACTTGTTTTCACATCAGCATATGTTAGCTGGTCAAAGTGAAATGGAATTGAAGACCAGCAGTGCCTCTGTAATGGATTCTACAGATATGTAATTTCTTTTTAGACAACAAGAACATAGGAAAGACTTTTTGGAGCATTGTTTTGTTTTGGTCTTTTTTTTTTTTAACCTCAAACCCAAGAGAGGATCTTGTTACAAAGTTTCTCCAACAATTTCCCATGAGAAATTGCGTATATTTGGGACATAGCTCACTAGAGAACATTTTTATTTTTTATATTCACTGCCTTGAGAGTTCTCCTAAAATGGGAGTACACTTTTGAGAGCTTATCACTCCCTCTGGTGGTTTCTGAAAGAAATATAGGCATAATCTAAGCAGGAAAGAAAATACCTGGACTGAGGCAGCAACAGTGCAGGGGCTGCAGGGACCTGGCCAGGTCTGACTGCCCGGATCCCACAATCCAGGGAAAGCCCTCCCAGCTCCCTGTGCTGGGCACAGGCACAGAACAAGCAAAGGCAGCACAAGAGACTGGGTTTGGTTGGGTTTAGACCCCTCAGCAACTTGCAGGAAATATGAGGGCTTGTCCCAGTGCAAGGGAGAACAGAACCCCAACAAGCCCCATTTCCACTGACCATCAACTCACATGGTCAACTCAAAAGATACAGTAAAAACCTCCTTTTTTTTTTTTTTTTTTTTTTTTTTTGTCCACCACATTTTAATGGAATGGAAATTAAGTTTAAACATTATAAGGTTCTATAAGCCTGCAAAAAGAATCACTAGATAAACAACAGGTCAGAGTGTGAGCCTGTACACCTACAATTTCACCATCTTCTGACAGTGCTTTACTTGGTCAATACCAATTATAAGAAAGCATAATATAAAGGAATTCATCCTGCCTAAGTGCAATAAAGCACCCATCATGGCAGTATCTGAATTCCCTGAGCTCCAGAGCAGGCAGCTCTCATCACACACACACACACACACACACACACACACACACACACACACACACACACAGTGCTGGATTCTCTCGTTGGCAGAGAGCAAACCTTCCACTGCTGCTGCAGGACAGTACTTTAAAACACAATTCAGCTGACATTTTGGATTTCACCCCCTCCCTAACTAAGATTTTATAAAAATACAATTCAGATACTTTCAGCTTCCCCTTACTATTCTTTGGTTGAAAGTAGGTTATCCAATATAACCTATTAAAAATAAAGCCATCCCATAACTGTCTTGAGGAACGGTTCCATTTCACGGAAAAAAAACTCATACAGCAGAAAGGCATCTCTAAATACCTAATAAAAAAGCTACATTTTACTTTCCTTTTATATTTAAAATTTTAATATGCAGCTATCTTTTCTAGTGCTCAGTTTTATAACCAGCCAAATTACATTTTCCATAAGCTTTCAATACACATTGTACTGATTGTGCTGATAAAGGACTTGAACAGGTTATAAGCAGACAGCAATATGTGATAAATTTCAGCTGCAACTCAAATAAAAATTTGTAAAAATGAATAAAGCTATAGAGCATTATTGCAGGGGGAATGTAGGTATCTCCTGAAGAGACGTGGCCTTCATTGGTTTCTCTTTTACATCCACACAGCGAAGTGGATCACATACAGAACTGATCTAACATAAGACATTTCAGGTAACCTACAACTTCTTAAGAGAAATTAAAATTATGACTGGACCTATCTAAAGAAAACAAAGCAAAATTAGAATCCTAACCCAAGCCCCAAAGACTCCCTCCTTCATCTTTAGAAGTACTTCTATTTCATTTGAGTTTTCGCTGTTGCGTGCAAAGTTTAAGGTTTCAAATAAAACACAGCTGCTCTTCGCCTCCAAAAGTTCTCAGGCATGAGTTCTGCTTGCACAGAAGAGCAGAGAACTTGAAGAGGTGCATTTCTGACTCACTCAGTGCTGTCATGGAAATCCCTAACATAAGCACACAGATGAGCAAAACCACTTGGGGCATTTATTTCCTGTTAGGGATGAAGAACCTGGAACAAGCTGTATCTATAAACAGTAAATCTTTGCAATTTATCTGCATCTACAAGATAAGCTTAAATTTGGATCACTTTCCATAACAGTCATTTTTCACATTGGATCCTAAGGCAATGCTCATTTTTAAAGCAGAAACAGACCTCAACAATTTAAAGCCTTTACAGGCTGTTCCCAGCCCACCATTCCTCCAGCTCCCTTGCAAGGCACACACCATTCTCAGAGGAGAAGCTCCCTGAGCTCAGGGACAGCATCTCACAGCCCTGCTGTTTGTGCAGCTAAAGCTGGGACCTTTGTGGGTGCAGTCATAAAACAGGAGATAAAACACTGCAGCAATAGCTGAGGTGTCACTGGGACTCATCTAACCCCAACAGATAAACAGGCTTATATTAAATAGGTAATGCAACATTTTATAGGTCCTGGCACAGAAAAGCATTACACTGCTTTAGAGAATCCTATGAGAAATTAATATATGTGAGGCCTTAAGTGGATCAAGGTGTAAAAGGTACAGCACAGCCCTGGAGCCCTCCATTCATCCTCTTCCCCAAAAATGCACAGCTACAGACTAAACTGTAGCTACTACCTAACTACTAAAGAGGAGTCAACTACTTAAATTATAATCCTTTCACAGTTTATTCAGTGCATCAAAACCTGTGATACAAAGTTGAAACTATGTACAAAATTCAAATTATTTCTGTGTAATAACCAACATTATTTTTTATCCCTTGACCATAAATTCAGAATTATTTTTATCATTACAAGTTCACTTACAGTTTTGTCTGTTTTTAATAGACTCACTAAGTTGTTTTCAGGACACGTGACAGATCAAGTTATAGTAAGAAAAAAGTATCATTTCATTTGAGAATGGAAAACAGAGACCTCGGTTTGTGAAAAAGCAGATGTGTTTTTTTTCCTGTTTTCTTGGGATTTTTGCACGCAGCTGCTGATTGAGAAACTGCATTTGGAAGAAGTATTCAACTGCAAGTCTCTACCACGGAGTCACTGAGCCACGACTGCAGCTTCAGAGGCATCATTCAAAATCAAGTCAACAAGGTTTGTTTTCTGTTCACCACCAAAGATTCATAAAACTGCTCCAAAATTTGAGTCCCCCTCCTCAAATAGCTGGGTTGTACAACCCACAAGCAGTTCTTCAATACAACCAGTATTAAAGTTGCTAACTACTTGTAGTCTTGAAAAACATGAGGGGAAAGATGGGAAGGCACTTTTACACTGCTTTTCCTAACAACTGATTTCACACAGCTCTTGCTCCTGGAAAGCAGTGGACCAGCAAATGTTTTAAAAGTAGTTTGATGGAATGATGAACAAAAGAACAGCACTTAAATCCATTCTTTAGGCATTCACTGGTGCAAAAGCCATTAAGATGATGGGAGGCTCCCCAGTTTGGTATCAGGAACACACAATATGGGGCTGTCATACACAACAATTTTTTTCTGGCAGCCCTCATTCACTGTGCAAGGCAGTTCTTTAAGCCTGCAACATTTTGAATAGTTCTCCTTTCAATACCACCAAATGTCAAATATCCATGAAGTTTTAAAATACTTTAAGGAACTGACCTTCCTCTGGCGCTGCTTTAAGCACTGTTTGCACAGCTATGCCAGTTCTGCTTTCAATTTATTATACAATTTAAATATTTATTTAAAGAGTGCACTTAAAGTTAGAATTTAAATCAGATTTTCAAACTTAAGTGGTTCTCTGGATTATTTCTACAGGATTCCCAAGGGTTATCGAGGCTATAGCTGATGTGTACTTAAGACAGCACTTCTGCCAGAAAACACAAACAAAAAGCAAATTGCATTGAACTCCCCCTTCCTCCTTGACCATTTCTTTGTCTTCATGCTCTCCTCCCAGCATAATGTCAACATATGCTTCTACACTGACATGCACAAAACAAACAACAGAACAAATTCAGCTGCTGAAAAAATAAACCAGCACAAAGCTATTTTTCATCTGGAATCCAGCTCATGGAACTACTTTACAGGTCCTGCACCAGCAGAAGGCAGGAATGAGCCACTTCAACAACTGTCTGCTAAATATTTCAGTGAAGCCAATAACAAATACACTGAAACCCCACAATGCTTCAGAAACTTATATATGTAAGTCATTCCTTCAAGAGAAAACACTGAAGCATGGGTAGAGTCACAAACCCAAGAATACTGAAGGGGGAAAAAAAAATTGTCAAGCCATTGGTCAAACTGATCCAAAATGGCAAAAATGGTACACTGCCATTAAATTAATACTTTGCTTTTTTTTAAAAAAAAAAGTGACTATTTGCTGATATAAGACAATCATTTATTTAAGCAAAAAAAAGTGAAAAGAATATTTGAATGACAAGTCCAGATTATATTCTCTAAAGTATAAAATTCATAAGTAACTTTACACAAAAGTAATTATAAACAAATCTGAGGATGAATATTTCAATTTTGAATGAGGGAAAAAAACTCCGGGACTACAGAAGTGGGGGGGGAAAAAAAAGCCAACATTTTGGCAAATTGGATAAAATGAATTGCTTCTTTAAAGTTGTAGTTATTCCAGAAACTTAGTTTTACTGAATTCATTTGCTTCTGATGTATGTATAAACATACTCAGGTTAACAGGTATTCATTCCACCAAAAGACAAAGCATAACCTTTTTTTTTCCTCCCAGAGTACAGTGCTATTGCACACTAATTCTGTTTGAATGTTTGGTTCACATTAAGGGTGCTTTTCTGCAGTCTATTTTAAGTGACTACCAAGGAGGGCTAAGTGGAAGAGTGTAATGACGCCTAAGAAGTTCGTGGCTCAGGCTCTAATGGAAAGTTCAGCTGCATCAGGAGTTATTTGCCTGCAGTTTCCTCCCCAGCCAAAGGTTAACAGGCTGTGGGATCTGTTGGAGAAAAGTGTCTCCTGTCTGCAGAACTCACTGGAGAGCCATGGGCTGAGGAGCCTGGAGAGACGACGAGCAGGTACAGGCTGAGCAGGTACCTGTAACCGCTCCTATCAACAGAACTGCTTCTAGATCTGCTTCCAAAACTGCTTCCAGACAGCCGGGCTGAAAGCACCCCAGCCCACCCCACCCAAGCTTTACACTCCTGGGAGGGGCCAGATTCAGGCTCAAACACCAGCCCGGCCACAATCAGCCAGGCAGAGTGAGGCAGTTCCATTGCTGCAGACTGAAACTGGCTCAGAGGGAGCACAGCACAGCGCGTGTACCTGATCACACAGCTCGTTTCAGACACAAGGTGCCTGTGCAGAACAAAACAGGCCATTGCCCCATAGAAATAAAATCCTCGGACCTGCCAGCCTTTCAAATTAATGCTGTCTACAAGCCTCATAAAGTACCAGTCAGGAGTTATTACTCCAAACTGAAGCTGGAGCAGTGTCCTACCACCTTCTGGTAGGATTGGTTCTTGAGAGGTGTGTGATCAAGCTGGGACTAGATCCGAGTTACCTGGGAACAACCATGCCAGCACACATGGGGAGGAGGGTGTGCCAAAGAAGATCTTTTGGAAGGCAGGTTTCAGCACCACACAGCCCTAGGTAAGAGAATGAATACAGATGTCTGGAGAATAGCCTAGTGAGTGCCTCAGAGACATATGTGCAGAAAGACAGCTCATGGATAGGAAAAGCATTCTGAAGGAAATGTTAACTGCAGCCACTTCTTAGTGGGAAATGTACATAAAGCAGAGAACACGATTTTTTCCCTTGAACCCAGCTTGAACTTTTTAGGATATGTAGTTTAAAAAAGGGCTTTTAAACTTTCAAACTAGAAGTTGTTATACTAACAGAGAACATAATAAATTATAAAAAGTGCAATGTATGTGCAGAGGTAACCAGCCGTAGGAAACAATTAAATAATATAATTCTATTAAAGAGCTGAAGACCATAGGATGAAAGTCAGTGCAATATCCAGAATTATAATTATACACACTAGTCATCAGTAAATGTTTCTATTCCTGTAGCTGAGCATTAAATGACTTTGCACCTTGGACTGCTACTTAGACCACACTGACTAATTCATCTCTGTCAAGCAGCTGACATTTGAAGAGCCATTATACAGTAACTATAAAAGCACTTCCATTTTTCCATCCACATCCCAGGTGAGAGATTTGGAACCCACATGAACAAAACTGAGAGGCTGTGACACTTCTGTGGCAAGAGCCTTATCCCCTGCATCTGGAGAGAGAAGCTCTCTCCCAGCATGACAGAAATCCAGATTTAGGGAAAAAAGTTTTATATGCAATGCTTCTGTATGAACAAAACTTCATAGACAATGTGATATTGGCAAAGTTATTTGCTGTAAATCTATTCCAACTTACTACAGGTTTAATTTGTATGTGTTTTATTCAGCCTGACAACGCTGACTGCTCCAAGAGAACAAAACTTTGCTGCATGGATGCAGTTTGCCCAGTGAGCCTTCACATTTCAGAGGGTGCATCCTTGAAAATAATTAATTTGTACCATTAAAATACGTGTAAGTTATGTAAAAACACGAATAAGGAAGGTGAACTAGCCGACAAGCCAGGATCTGTCAGGGGGTATGCCAAAAAAAAAAGTTAAGGAGAACATCACTGTTTCTTAACACAGAGCAGTTAAAAAGTTCGTGCCGGGAAGTGGGAAGTCCTGAACGGAAACGAGAAAGCCGATCCGGCTCTGGGAAGCACCTGCCGGGCGGCAGCGAGCCCGCCAAGCGCGGCGGTAACGCACCGCGAGCCGCGGGAACGAAGCGCCGGGCGCGGCTGGGAGCACACGGCCCCGGGAAAGCGGCACCGCCCCGGCCCGCCGGCTGGGCTGAGCCCCTGCAGCGAGTTCCCGCTGGACAGGGTGGGGAGCGCCGGGGCAGCGGGACCCTGCAGCGGGCGGCCGGCACCGAGCGAGGCTCCGGGGCAAGGGGGTCGCGGGCAGCCGGCGGAGCGTGCGCGGCCCCGGAGCTGCCAGGAAATCCCGGGCGGGTCCCGCGGCCGCTCCCGCCGGCGGCACCGCCCGCGGCCAACAACAACAGCGCCGCTCGCCCCCGCCGCTCCGTCTCCCCGCAGCGCCGCCCCATTGGCTGCTCCCGCCGCCTCCTCCTCTGCCATTGGCCGTTCCCGCCGCCTCCTCCTTCCTCATTGGCCGCCCCGGCTCCCGCACGCCCGAGTCCCCTCCCCGCCCCCACCCTGCGCCTCAGCCGGTCCCCGGCGCCTCCTCGCCTGCCCGGCCCGCCCGCCGCCCCTCACCGTGTAGTAGGAGAGCAGCCCGGCGTTGTAGTCCAGCACGAACCAGCGGTACTGCCAGCCCTTCATCACATTGGTCCATTTGCTCAGCGGCCCCTCCATGATAGACGCCATCTTAGCACCGGACCGGCACCGCCGCGCACGCCGCGCGCTCGGTAAGGGGAGCGGGGGAGAGACTCGGCGGCCGCCGGGCGGGGAGAGGCGGAGCACGCAGCGAGTGGGAGGGGCCACGGAGCTACTCTGCCCCAGGGGCGGTGTTTGCGCGCGCAGCGGGGCGGGGCCGTGAGGGGAGCGGGGCCGTGAGGGGGTCCCCGATGTCCGGAGAGATGGAATTTGGGATACGGGGATTGAGGGCGCTGCCTGAGGGGTTCCAGCCCCGCGGCTTCTCCTCACGGCCCCGGGGGAGGCAGAGGGCGAGGAAGGGCTGTGAGCGGTGCGGTGCGGTGAGGTGAGGGCACGGCGCGCTGGCGCTGCGGTCTGTGAGGGCGGGAGGGCGTCATCCTGTCCCTTAAAACACTTTGGAACCTTTTAGTTCCTCTCTAAAACACTTGGCACTGCTTGGAAGCTTTGAGCATCTCTCGCTGTTGTACTTGTCCCTCTGCCTCTCGGCTTTTTGCATGTCCAAAGTGCCCGAAGTGCGAAACCAAAATGGGCTTTACAATGGAGTCCGAGGGGGCTTCTCTTCAAAGTGCTTCACGTCCGGAGTGTCTAAAACCCATTTCACGACTCGAGATGACCTTTAAAAGTTAAGGCTTCAGTGTGACACAGCTTTCCTGTGGACTGATCCAAGAATGTGGAATGAATTCCCCAGGAGCTATGGACAATTGCAAATCTGTTGTTCAGCACAAGGCATGGTTTTGGCACTGATCTCCTCTGACATAAGTACAGAACTTGAGCTGTGCTTTAACATTAAAACTTCAAAGGACCCATAGGGATGCTCATGTTCCTTCCTGGGGATCAACAATAAAGCAGCAGAAGTAGTTTTTACCCTGAGTTTTGTGTTTATCGTGCAGCCTTTAGCATATTCATTAGCAACTTTTTCCCCCTTTCCCGTTTATAGCCCTTTTTTATTCTTTTGCTATTTAAATGCCTTTATAGTCGGGCTGAAGTAGGTTTAGAGTCTCACAACACTGCAACTTTATACTGAGTTAAACAAAATTTAATAGAAAATCGCCCCTTTAGTGAAAAAGAATCACTAAAAGGGAGTGTATTTGATTTTAGGAAATAAGAAATATTCTGGATTTCTAATTGTCTCCCCATTTCACATGTCACATTGTACACTAGTTTGTCACGAATACGAATTTGGAGCATGGATACTCCTTGGAGTCACCTGGTGGTGTGTTTATGTGTGGGGTTACCAGTTTAAGGTATCTAATGCACAATAGGGTTTTGAAATTCAGCTTGTTAATTTAGATAACTTGTTTTTTCAAGCTGCATATGACCTTAGTAGTCTGTTTTTGTTCTTTAGTTTTACTGACTAAACAAAGCAGGGCTGCCTAGAGATTATACCCAGGCAAGCAAAACAAAAAACATCAGATGGTGCCAGAACATTACTAGTGCTGCCAGTTAAAGCTGGCCTGGAGCTTTATTATCTCAGATCACTTCTTTGGCTCTATTATGCCACAGAAGCTGAAACAATGCAAAGAAATCATGGGGAAAAAAAACCCTCTTGGCTTAACCCTGAAAAACCTCTGTGTAGGCAGAGCATCCGCAATGGGAAGTTCTCCACAGAAGAGCTTTTTATTTACCTTGGTTTGCCAGAGGCTGAATTTCCTGAACTTTGGTTTATGCTGGATATCTTAGTAGTTCTTTGTTCTCTTCAACTTGTTTTGGGGGGAAATGTAACAAAGACTTGTATCCACCAGAAGAAGCATGTATTTTAGATATCTCATTTTAGCTAAAAGTTTAGAGTAGGAAAAACTGTGTTAACGGGTATAAAGGGGAATTCAGCTCAAGGTTTCTTTTAGAAATGTAGTGTGGATAGTCTCTTAAAGTAATTTGGCAGAGATCAGAGAATCATTGTTTTTCCCCACACAGATTGAAATGATTACATTTGAAATGACAGTCTTCAAGCATCCGGGGTATATTATACAGGTTTATGCACTTTCCTGCCAGAATGATCTGTCTTCTGTGTCTATCACATAACTCCCCTATGTTGAACACGGATCATCAGGGCACTACTGAAGGATTTAGGCTGAACTACTTAGATCCTTCTAAAAAGATTCTTGGGGCCTATTCAAATTCTTCTGAAAGATCAATGCAAACATTTTAGTTCATCTAAACAAATCAATAAACTGAAATCAGCCACAACTGTGCCATACTCTCTTTTTATATGCTTTGTATTTCAATGATTTTGATTTGAAAATGGTTTAAAATAGAAGTTAACGATTAATTTCTTAATAGAAGAATTTAGTTTGCTTTAAACTGTTCTGTCTGAATTCCATCTGGATCAGTTGCAAAGAGCTGTTATTTTCTGTAATTACAGACAGTTTTATTGTGATGTTCTCCATATTTTAAACAACTTAACTCAGACTGGAGTGTCAGCCTCTGTAACATTTAGTACTTACTTGTTGTCATCCGAGAGAGAACAATGTACTACAGAGATAACAGAACTGGGCTAAGGTCAGCAGCTGTTACCTTGTGCTGCCTTTGTTTCATGTACTTCTCCAGCAGCTGAAAATCTTGTCCAGCACCATTCTCTTGCCTCACAGAGGTCTCAGTTCTATTATCCTGCCATAGTGTCCCAGGTACCCACACATTTCCTGACTATGAAGTAGCCTCCAGGGTACTCAGACTGTCCCAGCATGAATGTAGGGGGAAACCTCAGATATGCCCAGTCCTTCCTGTGTTTTCCAGGACATCCCAATTTGCACCCTACTTTTAAAAATTTATTCTATGTTATTTTCCTTTGTCCAAACTTGTCCAGTAAATTACATTTTTGCCCATTACAGTTTAAATCTGCGTGGTTTCTAGCCAAAAGGAAGACACTGCTGATCAGAGTAAACACCAGTGAAGGACCAGGGTAGACAATGGAAGCAAAAGAACACTGGAAGTCTGATTCTTTAAGAGGAAAATGCTTTTCTGCTGTAAATTTTGCTCAAGTTATGGCTGAACTCAGCAGAGCCTCAGTGATGAAGTTGTGGCTTGTGGGTTTCCTTCAGGATGTCTGGGAGTGTGACTGGCAGCAGTGAAAGTAGCTTTTGGTTCTCCCAATAGCTGCAATTGCTCGGGGTTCTGAGGAACATAAGGAAGGCATTTGAGAAGAGAACAAATAATGTTTTCTTTCAGTTTCTTTTCCAACTTAAGAAATGTGCTGCTAGTTTAATTTTGTGTTACTTGTCCTGTCAGTTCACTGTGTCAACTACTGATAACGTAATCATCACAATTAAGAATTTATGTTTTAGCCTGATAGTGGATGATTCTTTTTTCATTTGCTGATAGCAAGTAATGTCTTTTATTTGTACCTTCAGGGAAACATTCCCTCCATTTTATTTTTTACAAGTAACAGATGCAGTAATAAACTACAATCAAGTAGAAGATGGAGCATTCTGTGTCATCCCCCGTCTCCAGCTACTGTCCTTTACAGGTATTTTCTACTCCCTCTATGCACATCCCAACTAAGAATAGGAGAACTGTCTGAGCCTAAGCATTTTTTATTTTATTTCTTCAGAATTATGTTTTGTTTAGGGGATAACAGAGAGGAAGATAGATGGGAGAGGATCACCTTCACCCGACAAGCAGTCATTCTTCAAAGAGGATAATTAAATCAAGTATGACAGTAAGTGCCATTGTAAGTAGGTTTACTGAATAGATTTATTATACTGTCACTGGTTTTAATGCAAATGTTTATGAAAAAAATTAACGAGGCAGTGCAAGAAGGACAGTAGCTGGTTTCTGAGGCAAACAAAGAATTGTCTAGGGGCTTTCTTGCCAATTCCTCTATGATTCTATGAAATAAAAGCCATTAGCAATACGTTTTCCCAAATCTGTCAATTTTAATCTAGTTTTTCTCTGATTTTAATGAATTGTCAAAAATTCCTCTAGGTCAGGGATGAAGAACCTCGTTGAGGGCTAAGCAGACCTTTCTGAGTCTTTTAAATGACTCCATATTAGCATATTCTGAAAAAACAAAACTAATTACAGCAGGCTGTATGGGAATCAAGTCATCACGTCTCACTGTCCCTGTTCTGTTTCTGCTTATTGCTTATGGCTGTGTTTGGTGTAAGTTCACTAGAGAAGGGGTTTTTCTCTTTGAACATTAGATCTGCCTTCCTACAGTTCAGAATCTCATCCTTCCATGGTGTATTTAGAGATGCCCTGGAGAGCACTGGAATATTGGAGCAAGTTCCCCAAAACCCATGGAATATATTCAGCCGAACGATGATGCCACTTAAGACAGGGCTGAAAACTCTCTTGCATTTAAGATATAGATGATGCTGAATCTCAGATTTCTTCTGTGGGTAGTTACTTAATCCTCTCTGGTAGCGCTGTCTGTCAGAGGGATGATGCAGCAAAGACGCAGCTGACTCACCTCGCTGGCACCAACACTTGGCAGGACAGGGAGGAGTTTGTCAGATGTTGCAGTGTGTTAAAAACAGGGTGGGGAGGTGCTCAGTTAAAGAACTTCAGTGACTCACATAATGGTCAAATCCTGTTACAAGGTCTACAGAGAAACACGTTTTAAGGACATTAGCTTTGAAACAGTAACAGAACTTAAAATTTTGGTGTGGGGTCTCTTAAGAGTAAATTCAGGTTTTGCAGGACACTTTTGACATAACGTTGTCTGGGAGTTGCAGGAGTGTAGACTGACACTTTAGGATTCAACATCTCTTCAAGAAATACATTTCTGGGCTTGTTGAGGGGCTTGGCTGTTAAGAAATGTGATTATCTTCTGCACTCACTTTACTCAGAGGACAAAGAATTCCTCCCACATATCCTGCTCACACATGAGATCTTCAGTGTTCTGAGAAGAAGACATTAATAGCAGTAAAAGTTTAATGGGGAAAGCACCTTCTAACAAATTCTGTAACTTAAACATAATATAAATCTAATACAAAATATTTTTTAAGATTACCTAGGCTTTATACCAAAGAAATAAGTTGTACAGGCTATTTTCAATCTCTACACTGGCTGAGCTCTGGTAATCTGAAAATCAATCTAGTGAGTAGAAAAATGCTGGAGTGAATTTGGTGAACAATTCCTTGTAATCTTTGTATTATTTTATTCTAAAACTTACAATATCATAATTTACTCTTGAGATCAACAACCCATGGACACTTCTAAAATTCAGGGTGGACAGGGTGCTGGGCCTTATTGTCTAGTCTGTACTTATGCCAAGAAAGAATGAACCACATTATCCTCAAGGATAATTCCAACCTGGTATTGTGTGAGTCTATGATTTTTTTGCTGAGTACAAGAATTTAGAATTCACAGCATGCTGAATCCTATTTCATACTACTAATGCATTTCTTAGGTGGGTAATGTCTCATCATTTGATTTAAACATCTTATCATCCTCTGGGCAGAATGTATTTAAAATTTAATGCACCAGTCCTTGCTATTTCTCAGTCTCAAGTAAGTGATTCCTACTTTAGCCTCCACAGAGACTTTGAAAAGATACAGAGGAATGCTGCTCAACTGGAATGTTTCCTTCATTGCAGCTGTAGTATGCAGCCCACTGCTACAAAAAGGCAAATAAGCATAATCTCTTTTTCCAAAGCTTTCTCACCATCACCTTTATACATGGTGTTTGCCCTATCAATGTTTCAAGTAGGATTACTTGCTCCTTGTTGTCAGTTTAGCAAGAATGCAACACATCCATCATCATCTTCACACAGAATTTAGACTTACAGTAGAGTTTGATGTGTAGCAAACTCAGCAAGGGAAAAGGTAAGAACTCAATATTTTAGAGTATTGTCACTAATCATAAGGATTATATGCTGTGTTTATTTTCAGTTAAGGACTGTTTGTTTTTCTTTATACATTGTATTTATTTGCTATTAATAGATACAGCAATATCAAAGGTAGTATTTAAAACTGGTGTTTATTCATACAAGTAGGTTCCAAAATATATGCATATTTTTAGGCTGTTATGAGCAGTGTCCACACTTGATGGTACAAAGTCATGGTAAAATCTGGAGGAAATTTATTTCTCCCCCCCGGTAAATAACAGACATCTGACTGTGGTAATTTTTAGGATATTAAATAGGTGAGAAAGGTAAAGTCAAGGAGACCTAGAGCTGAGCAATCCATCGTAATACATAAGTAAATGTGTGCCTTCACTGCTCATTTAATTTCTATAACTAGGAGTATCAAAGGGGTATCTGTAAAACTAAGTTTCCGTTGTGTCAATGTAGAATCAGTTTCTGTCTCCTCTGCATTTTCTTCTGGAATTTAAGGTAAAATAAATTTTCTTGAGTTCTAGCATGACTCCCAGGGATTTGTATGTAGGAGGAGTCCATGAACAGTATAAGCCCTCATTTAATACTGTCCTGATTTTGGGATGCCAAAAAGATTTTTCTTTAAGGTTACTGTTTTCTTGTGTGAGAATGAGAGACAAAACTAGCAAAGTTTATCCTACCAAAAACTGGAGAAGATTTTTTCTTCTTATTTTAGAATGAAAAAAATCATTTCCCATGCCTAATTAAAGGATTTGCTTTCTACTTTTTCTGATGAAAGCAAAAATGCAGAAATTATTTGTTTCATCCTACTCAATTCTCTCACTCCTCTATGAGAAATGAAAAAAGAAGGGGAAAACTAATTTAGTAGAAGAAAAATAAGTAGCCACCAGAATAGAGAAAATAAACTCAGACTGCTCCCCAAAAATCATGATGTGCACTTGGACCAGGATTTAGAAAGCAGATGGGTGCTTTGCTACTGTGTCAGCTCTCAGGAGCTGTCAGGAGAATATTCCATTTAAGTGTGAACTGGCAGACTCGTGCAGAATGCAGCTACATCAGATCTCCAGATGAAGTGAGACTTCAGTTCAGAGCAGCTCCATCAGCTTGGTATGAGCAGGAAGAAAACCCAGGTTCAAGGATCAGGGAAGCCCTTGCATACCCTGGTGAGGTTTCAGTCTTGGTAGGATGAAGACAAAAGCCTTGGACATATTGCATACATTAAGCTGCTGTCTAAAGTAAAACAACCACTCACAAGAATTAACTCCAGCTCAGGTGACTTCTGAACTGTAATTCATTGGAAGTTTGGGAAGTGCACCAGAACAGTCTCACTACATTTTCTACTCCTACTGTTTTCCATAGCTATTTGCTATTGCCACTGCTGGCGACAGGATATCAGACTGTTTAGACTTTTCTTCTGAGCCATTACTGCTATTTTTATATTATGTTCTTACTTTAATTTAGGAGCTTATTCTCAACAAGGGATCCTTTAACTATTATTTCAAGGGGAGTTTTGGGTTGTCAGAGTTTTTTTTGCAGTAAAAGAGTGGGATTTCTGTGCGATCTTTAATAATATCATAGCCTAATTTTTACATTTTAGTAGTCAGACCTTACTCTGCCCCTTCTCCAGCATTAACAGTTTTGCTGATTTTTGCTGAAGCTGAAGTTGCTCAGAACTGTTGAAATATGCCCAGATGTCATGAGCTGAAACAAAGGAAATCCTACTTAGCTTGTAGGCAGCAGCATACACAGAGTAGCTCTGTTACTCACTTTGTAAGCCAAGAAAATCCAGGCCTTGTTGCATCTGTTTGCTTCCAAGTTTCAAAAGTTCAATCTGTGAACTTCCCAGTGCCCCAATGAACTATTGCAGCAGTAACTGCAATGTAGCTTCTAAGAAAATCCTACAATAACATTAATTTTAAAATCTCTAAATGCTACTGGAGTTAACCAAATTCTCCGGACAATTGACAAAATGGAGAGTTACATAATTTGCTTTCCATTGTCCAAGAGAATTAGTTTTTGAAAATAAGCTTGTAAGGAATGTACTTACAAGGAAGTTTGACAATAAAAAATCTGCAGTGTACAGTGAAACTTTGATTCACATAGCATAAGCTGAAGTTGGTAATGTTTAGGACACTGTAGTTTCTTCCAGTGGTGTGTTTACTTGAGGTATACACAATAAATAGTTTGTTCTAATTTACTGGTCAAATGTGCAATATAGTTTGGAGATTAGCAGCCTTGAGGCTTTGGAAATAAGCTACCAGCAAAGACAAGCATGAGTTTAATTGGATGTTTCCACTCCAGGCCAAACAGCCCAAATGTTGTTCACACTTTCGTGTTCCTTTGGTGTTGATGTAGTTACATGTATATAATCAAGAGCAAAATTTATCCCACTGACTTAGAGATTAAAGCATGTATCTACCCAGTTAAGCTCTACTATTCATAATGCATAAGCAAAAGAGGAGGATCTGAGTGTATCATTAGCATTACACGCTCTGCTTTGTGTTTCCAGTCTGACAAATACGGGACAGATACAGCTCTTCTCAGTACAGCAAAACAAGTAGCAAATGAGCTGTTGTCTTATCTGTCTTTCACATTTTGGCTTACATATCTGTCAATTTTAGACAAAACAAAATCCTACACAGAGTTTTCCCTGATCCAGCTGTCATTTACATACTGATAACATTAACCCATCTGTCTGTAAAATACTACATCTATTTGGCTTCACACTTTTGAATGAGAATTTAATCTGCTAAATATCAGCAGTGATATCTTACATTTAATTTCTGCAGTCTCTGCATTACATTTACTTATTGCACAGAATTTCTAAAACACAGAGATGGAAATATTCTTTTTCTTATAGGCAGTGGACTAATCTTACAACCTTTGTCTCCGATGTGGAGTTAATTTACAATTTCTTTGTGTGTTTTAGCTTGAATCTTCTATACCCACAAATCCTTAACTGTAGTACTTGAAACATTTCAGGGGATAATCAGTGCGGTGTCAGCTGGTGCAGTGTGAAGCATAGGTAATGTTCTGCAGTGTGATTGATCTCAGTGGTGCTTGGCTGACTGAAGTGATGGCTGTCATTTCTGTTCCCAGCAGCAACATGGGCATGTTCTGTACTGTGAGTGCTCAGACTGTGTAATTACTCTTTGGAAATGTTCATTTTTTTTCATGCACACCGAAACTCAGCAGCATGCAATCTGCCATTGTCTGGGTTTTTTGAATGTATTTAATAGTCCTGTATCAGAATTCCTGGTGTTAAGACATTCAGACACCTAGATAGAGAGTCTGGGGAGATTGACAGATTAATAGACATATATGTACATAGATGTGTGTGTGTGTGTGTGTGTGTGCGCGCACCCTCAGGAAAAATCCAGGTGTCAAAAAATGGTCTTTATGGGAAAATCAAGACATATGGTAGCTTCAAATCAGGTTTACTTTACAGTGAAGGCATTGCCTAAGGCATAATAATGCCTGCAGGAACAATGTCTCCACTTAGGCAGGCTATTGGCAGGGAGTCCTGTGGAAAAGCTAGAAAGTATCACAAGCTGGGGAGAGCTCTCTAGTACCATGCATTAGAGTGTTTAAGTGGGAAATATATTCCATGCAATTTAAATAATTTATTTGTGCTTAAGCCCTGCCAACCAAAGCATGAGTTAAAAAGGAATTTTGGTTTCTGAAGGATTCATATTTTCAACCTTTTCTTTGCAACCTCGAGGGCCAGAAAGTTCCTGTATTTTGTTCTTTCCACGTTGGCTTCATTTTTTTAACTTAAGCTCAAATAACCCTGCAATCTCTTTACTCCAGAGTGTGGAGCTTTATTAATAAAAAACAAAACAGAAAAAAAAATTTTAAAAACCCCAAGAGATTGGAAAATGCTGGCAGCTATTATTTGTTTTCTAGAGCATGCCATATTTGAAAAGAGTAAGTAGACAAGCAGAAAATGAGAAAGAATCATCTTCCAAGCTGATAGGCCCTGTTTATCTGAAGTGGGACAAGGAAAACTTTTATCCCACATAACTTTTACTTTTTGGATGGCATTTGAATTGGTCTTGAGTGTTTGGCAGCTCATCTGTTGAGCCATCTGTTTCAGATTATGCATGCTCAGAGGGCACATTGCACCCAGGCTTACAGTTCTCCTGAACACAAGAAATTTGAATTAGCTTTGCAGTTTAGTGATCAGTAAGCATGGATGTGCATGTACATGTGCATGACACATCTAAATAAACTCTGTTTATTTGGGACAAATTGAAGCATTCACACAGCTGGAAGGGGCTTAGAAGGGGAAAGCCTTAGGCCTCGTTCACTGTCCTCAGAAAAGGTAAAACAAGAGAAAAGCACCCAAGGTCAAGGAAATTTCTCTTCTAGATGGAAAAATTCTGAATGAACTAGGAACTAATGTATTAACCAGTTTTACAGCCCTTTAAACAGTGTCTTAAAGGGACTGTAGGGTAGAGAAACTGCAATTTGGCTCCCTCCATTAATGAATCATCTCCAGTCGCATCTCAGTGCCAGAGATGAACTGGGCTGGGTAGTGAATCAGAAAGCTGTAACCAACTCTGTGAGTCTTTGTAATGCCTAAGTACATCATGGCCAGGAAAGAGGATTTGATCCATAAACTTTAATGATGCATTATGTGAATCTTCTATTATTTATGGCATACTAGTAGCACTTATCTTTTTCATGGTATGTGCTTTGAACTTTTTTTTTTTTTTTAAGAATATACTGCTTGTTCCACTCCTCCCTTTTCCTTCCTTTCCCCAGAATGCTGACTCAATTCCTTTTACTCTTTCAGTCAGATTGCAGTTTTAGGCATTTCCTTGTCCAGTTTTCAGGGTAACACTTTACTTCCCTCTCATGAGCACTGTGCAGAACTCCTGTGGCTGTTGAATCTCTTGGTGGCTGGAGATAGAGATTTCTTTGCAAACAGCAGAGACTGACATAAGACCATCTGCTCTTCGTGAAATTCTCTGAACCCATGGACTTGGATAGCAATTGTGCAGTTGTGTATGAGAAGAAAATTTGGCTCACATAGTGCAGTGATGGAAGGAATGGTAAATCTAGAACCAAGCAGATTTGAGAGATAAATGCAATTTTGTGACAGATTTTCTTTCTAGATAATTATATTTCTTATTTACAGGTTTTCACATTAAGCAAACACCCAGACTGCATTATTAGTAAGGTTTGAGTCCTTTGGTAATGAAGATCAGACCTCAGTACAGTTTATAATAAATTGTGAAGAGAACATTGACCAAATGTGGTTATACTGTATTGTTTGGGCAGATCTTATTCAATCTACATAAAGAGTCTTAATTATGACATTAGGTTGAGCTTGGAAATGTTTCTTCTTGCTTCATTAGCTCACATAGTTCATTTAATCAAATAGCTGCATATGTGCAATTAAATGTGCAACATCTAAAATTTGAGGCATTTTACTTTTTGTGATATATTTAATCTGCATATCTGCTAAAAATAGATGATATTACATTGCTTATTCAAGTATTAAATTCTATTAATTTTTAAATTAGTAATCCCTAAGGAGCTACAGGAACTGATGAACCTTATTCCATCAATGTTAAAGAATTGAGTTACCTGAGAGAAAAAGAGGTCTAATTAAATTTCTTTCCTTGTTGAATCCTGTTAAGTACTTTCCTTGTATGAGAAATTTGTGAAGTTATTGCAAAGCTGTAAGGGCAAGGATCAGAGCTGCAGATTTATATAATAGTCAGCTGTGTGATAATGGTAAAGGGAGACAGAGACAGATTCTGTGCTGGTTTTAAAATCTGCCAAGGACATGGGTGCTGTATTTTGGGCAAGAGAACTCTTTTAGCCTAATGCCATCTGGCTGGCTTTCATCTGTGCCAGTTGTTATACACACCAAGCTGCCTGTCCTCCCCCTACCATGTTTCTTGAAGTAGAAATTAAATTAAAAAGATAGTAATTTCCAGTAGCCTGATTGGAATCATATCCATGAAGGGATTTAGAAACCCAAGGAAGCAATCCAAGCTTCTATGCTTCTGTCAGAGACTTTGATCAGAAGTTTCCTCATTCATGTCCTGAAGCAATCTTTGGATACTTTTCCCCTTTCAAGCCTCACTGGCAGCAAAAATTCCTGGCTGTAGGATCTGCTTCAATTTGTTATCCAATGTACATGATAAATACAGTTAAAACACACATAAAACCTCCACCCACTCCCACCTAAGGTCTTCAGTTTCATTCTTTTAATTAGTAATGATATACCTGTATTTATAAATGCAACAATACAGTTTTTGCTCTCTCTACAAGGTACCTGCATGATTTGTATTTCTGGGCTGGCTGTTGTACCATCTAGCACAATGTGGATCTGTCCTGCAGTCCTCTGTAGGAGACCCACAGCTAATTTTTAGCCTGGGATTTATTCCCTACTTAGAAGAATTAGAGTTGAGCTAAATTAAGCAACTCATATATATATTCATTTTACAGTTAACTAAATAGCTCTGCTGATGATTTTGGAGTGTTTTTTTCTTATGCTTATCTGTATATATGTAATTTACCATCATTAATGCTCTCGTAAGGAGAGACAAATTCATTAAATCATTTTGTACAGATATTTCTGTAAGGAAAATCATTACCATAAACTTGATTTCAACAGGACCAAATCATGTATCTTCGCTAAACATAAAGAGACTGACAATCAAGAATGTCTCAGTTTTGGATGGAATTTGAATGTCTTTTGAATCACAGAGATTCTTTCAGGAAAAATACATCTTCTGTTTCTACCAAACCCATCCAGCTATCTGACCTTACCTACCTGATATGGCTTCTGTCTCTATTTTATATCTAAAACCTTGATACTTTTCTCCTTTGGACCTCAGTGTTCTTTGTGTCAGTTTTATACCTGATATGTATTTGTCTAGTGAGCACCTTGGGGGATGGGGGGGTGGTGGCTGTCCTTCTAGAGTTGGTCAAATTTATTTGTCATTGAACTGACTCAACAAATTAAATTGATATGGGGATCTGAAAAATCTTGGTGGTTTGATGCTTGTGCATCATCATCAATAATTTTGGTAATCTGATGAAGATATTTAAAAATAACATTCTTCAATTGCTTCTCATATTTTGTGAATCTCATTCAAATCAGTATTACCAACAACAGTGGGAGTTGAAAGAGTCTTTCAGATTCTTCAGTGCATTTTTAAAACCAGAATATATTAAATGGAATTTTATTTGTAAAGAAAGCAAGTTTGATTGAAAAACTGTTGTGAAGCGACTGAACCCATGACGTATTTTTCAAAGTCACAGTGGTGATTACACTAGAATTATTTACCACAGCTGCTTTAAATGCTACTAAAAGTCACTTAAAGAAACATTTTTATGAATGGTCACCGGACTTTCACTTTGTAGTTGTTGTATAGCTACATCTGTTTATAGCTATATTAGCTTCACCTGTTCAACAGGTGAGATATCTTTTATTGTACCTAAAAGGGCAGGAACATAAGGTGGCACAGAGGGAAGCAAGTCCTTGTCAGCTGATGAAGTTCAAATTCCATTAATGCCCTTTTGCATCTGATCAGTACATGCACACCTTAATTCCATTGAGGCTGAATCACTGCTCTGGTATTTCTGCAACTTAATCTTAAAAAAAACAAACAAAAAACCAAACAAAATCAACCAACCAAACAAACCAGTAAACAAATCAGTCATTAAGCAAATAACTTGGTCATATTTGAGAATATTTAATATTTTAATTGCACTGCATGTGCAATCAAATGAGAACATATTTTGTGTTGTGAACTATTTACTGCTTTTGTACTTTACAGCAATAAGAGAATATTCAATCTTTAATACTTAGCAATGATATTTGTTGTATAAGCTTAAAACATTTTTCATAAAGGCAAATATATTTTGGTACTATCTCATCAGTCAAGTTACACTCTAATATTGATAGTACCAACCTGATGTAGAAGAATGAAAAAATTTAATTACATGTCAATTATTCAGGAGTACAAAAAACAAAGAGAGGTTTTAAGGGAACATTCTTTAGTCTTTTGTGTTGACACCAGTAGGTTATATGTGTTTCACTTGAAGGAACATTTTGCCTGCTGATGTTGTGCAATAGTTGGCCAAGTAACAGAACAGATTCCACTCCCTGCTACAGGGCTGTAAATAAAAAATCCCACATGGTGCTTTCTCATTTATGGACATACAGCAGGACTGTGCTTTTGAGAAGGGGAAGTGCAGCTGAAAAAGCATCAGTGGAAATTCCTTCTGCTTGCAGAAAGAGCACTGCAATTTGGTATTTGTTAGCTTTCACAGAGTGCAACCTGCAGACTCCTTTACAGCTCTCAGCACTTATACAGATGTAGGCAAACAATGCTTTGCTCTTGCTTCTCACTGTATTTGTCAGTAATTTGTGATCTTTTCCATAGCAGCAAAAACACATTTTTAAAGGTCTCTTGATCAAGGTCAACTAAAACGGTGGAATCATCTCTGTTCTTGTCTACTCTGAGGGTTAAAACATTAACACCTTCTCAGATACGATTGATTTTCCACTCTTGTTGAGGCTTTTGACTCATCTCCTCACTGAGCCTTTGGCACTCACTACCTTAACCCAGCTGAGGTCTCTGTTCTGTCACTGCAGCTCCCATACGAGAGACTTCCTTGCTGAAAGCAAGTGGAATATAATTTATATTTAGGAGAAGTTTTAACTACTAGTGTAAAATTAAATATGAATATTTTGTTGTCCTGAATAAGGATGAATTAAAAAATATTATTTTGATGTTGGTACCTGAATTGCTCAGCTTGAAGACTGGGTTACCATAGTAGGTTACTGTGATTTGTAAAGTTCTTTTTTGTCTTATGACCAATGTTACTGCATTGGTGTTATTTTGTTTTAATACTTTCTGAACTGTTTTGACATTATTATGGTTGTAATTAAGACTAGATGAAAATGAAAGAAAGTAGAGAACATAAGAATAGATGAGCAGTTGAAAATAATTAGGAGGACAAGTAAGGAAATCTCAAGAAGAAACACTTGCTAGTATCACGAATTACAGTAATGCCATAAAAATGATCTTTTATGATTAACCATCGTGGGTTTGTCGTAAAGACAAACCATTTAATGAGAAGAGAAAATACTAAATGCTCTTTTATCTAATTACTTCACATATCTTATAATTCTGAAATTAACTAATAATCTTTATGAAGGGCGGAGTGAACTAATTCTAGGTCAGGGAATGTCGGAAATTCAGTGCATAGATTATATTTTTTAAAATTCTCTGTTTTCTTAAAACATAATAATCTTTTAATTGTTTCAGAAAGGTTAGCAATGTGTTTCATTGATTTGTAATACAGACAGCATGCCTAAGGAAACGGGGAACAGAAGAAACTGTTGGCAAAAGCTTTTCTGCCTGCTACTTTGTAAACATAGTATTTTTCAATGGTCATTTTGTTTAATATACACTACACAGTATGATATTGATGTGTTTAATTTATAATAAGGACTGATGCTGTTTCAGCAGTGCTATTGCTTGTTCTATTTCTGTCAGGACATGTATTAAGCTGTTCAAGGAGCAGCGAAATCTCCAACTGCTGCATTAGCTGGACATGTCAAATTAATGCCTATTGAAGATTTTTCTGCATTTCAGATATTGTCTTGAATGAAAAATGTCGTTCTGCTGTCAGTCATCCAGCTAATTATCTAGAGGTTAAGCTGTCCTCTTGTATATATCTACATTTTCTCTTATTCTTTTACAACATGAGGTGTAGCCCCATGAAACTGGCTAATATAAATTAGTTTGAGAAAATATGCTTACAGTCTAAATGAAAAGATAAATCGTGTATGTTTTAAAATGGCATGGATCGGTACTGCTGCATTTCAGATTTGCCAGTTCTTCCATCAAATATGATTAAAGAGATTCATTCAAGCCCTATTCAGGTTATTTTCAATTTTACCATTCTCTCAGTGAAAATTCAAGATTGTTCTTTCTAATTGCTATAGGTCAAAAATAATTTTAGTCTTTGGATTTCTGAATACTGGCAATATAGATGAGAGAATTTTACAAAGCAAAGACATACAATGATTCCATGCTCTACTCTGTTTCTGCCAGATGAAGGAGTTAAATTCAGATATATTCAAATAATTCTGAACATCTGAACAGAAAACACTTTAGAGATGGAGAAATATGCAGTTACTTTAATATCCTAGTTTATGTTTCTTTAATACTGCTACAGTTTTGTATAAATTTGGTCATCTCACAACCCACTTTGAAATATCTTCAAAGCTGCTATAACTTTGCAAGTCTGCAAACCACCTTAAGAAGCCAAGAGTACAACACAAGATGAATTAGTAGATAATTCCTATGCAGTTTTCACAATGATCAATGTCCATGCTCTAATAAGTAGACTTCCTCCTGGAAGATACACTGTAGGACTCACAGATTACATGTTTTATGCAAAAGAAACCCAGAAATTAACAGATCTCTGCAGAAGGTCTGTTGGAGTCTGGCTAGATGATTGTAGTGTTCTCTTGTGGCCTTAAAGCATAGCAGCCTATCTGTTACCCTTTGTCTAGAAAACTTGCAGGTGCATAAAATGTAAAGAGCACACAGAGCATGTCCTGGGGTGGATTTCTAGATAAAGGCACACCTGCAGTCGTGACTTCCTAAACCAGCTTGTGTCACTAGCCCTGGAAAGTACTTGGAGGTTTCCAATAAAAGGTCCCTTCAGTTCAAAGGCTGTCAAAGTTTGTATGGTGATCTTTATTTCTCGGGAGGGATCTTTCAGTAACCTAGGTGTGGGAAATGCTGCTCTGCATCAGGAGCATGGGTGTTGCTTGGCTCTCTGGAACCTGTGCAATGTAAGACAGTCTGTTTGCCTGTGGGCAGGTTCCCTTGCGTTACAGTCTTTGATCATAAAACAGTGATTCCTTTTTTTTTTTTTTTTGGCCAGGATTTTGTGTGTTGATGCATATGTTTCTTTTTGTTCCGTAAAACTCAAAGTGGCTTAATCCTTCTTACCTTTAAATCCTTGATTCGGTCTACACAATGCTGCAGCCACTGCTCTGCTTTGCACTGGAATTCCAGAGAGCTGGGTACCTCATTTAGTGCTCAGGAATGCAGGATGCAGGACTGAGTCATTCCTCTCAGCCTCCGGAGTGCTCCTGGGCTGTAGTAACACCTTTCCTAGAACGAGCAGAGCAACTCACATTAAATGCCTGTGTGCTGATTTAGGCTTCCTGTGTGCTGATCCATAGGGTAAACAAAGCTCTAAGAAAGGAAGAGATGGACACTTAAAATATTATTTCTGGGGAGAACATTGGATATGATTAAAATGTTACCAGCTTTACTAACAAATGGATTTGGAGATCTATAAACCAGAGGTCATTAGCGTTTGACTCTGACTGGTGGAAAACCTTTCTGTGCTGTCTTGTTGCTGCACATTTTCAAATTCAGCTGTACCAGAACAAGTCACTTTATACTCTAACACAGTGCCTCACAGTGGGGATTTGCACCAAAATGGTTGTGCTGCTGCTGTGCTTGCTGCACTGCTGCAAGGTCCAGCCTTCACCAGCCATTTAGCTAGTTTTGATTTGTTAGCAGTCCCTTGTTTGTCCAGTGTAGACATAACCTTGTGCATTGTACTTTTAAAGAAACAATCAAGAACACTGAGATCTGGTACCTATTTGTCAAAATGCCAGTACTTAGAATTATAGAAAATCCTATTATACTTACAAATAAAAGCATGCTAATACTGTTTTCCATGTCCTTTCCATGTATCAAGTGCACTGCAGTAGAGGACCTTGCAACAAAAAAACAGCATATAGCAGCTCTTACAGAGCAGATTACAGTTAACATTTCCTGCAGGAGAATTCATGTTGAATACAAAAATATACAAAATGAAACTGTTAAAGTTCTTGCAGTTCATTGATCTTTTGACTTTCTTCTGTTCTTAACAAGCTTTTCTGAAAACCCAGCACAGAATCCCACTACTCCTTACACAATTCACAGAAGATATTGCAAAAAGTCTGGATTCATGGAGTCAGCAGAGGGAGACACAGAAGAATGGGGTTTCCACTGAGGAGAAAATAAGAGGAATACATTTAGAAAATCCCCCCATTCCAGATTTCAAGAGCTCTTCCACCCTAGCCAAGCCCTGGTGAGCTGCTCATAGCTAAGTCAAGAAGGTCATTGGAGGGCATTGTTTTGCAAACCTGCCAACAGCTTTGAGTACATTTTAGTGGCTGTGATTTTTCTCTTGGCTGAAAGTAAGTATGAAGTCCAGTTTTATGATCAAATGTCGTGTGATGACATCTCAGTTCCAGCTGTGAAGCAGAGAGCTAGTTTTCTTCTGGGAGCTGTCATTCTAGATTTGTGAAAATCTGCAGTACAGTCATTCACTATCAGCAGGCTGACAAGTGGTGTTGTAATTGTTACAGAGATGTCTGAGGCTCTGACCTGGTTGTTTTAACTGTCCTGGTGGTTGGAGGCATCCAGGACAATTTGTCTGTGAGATTCATGGAATGATCAAGAACAGCACAGGTCTACGTGACCACACTAATTCAGTGTTGATTATATTTTTCATTTTTATTTTAATTTGTAAAGGCTACCGTGGTTACCTTGAGTGATACTCCCTCTGACTGTGGACACAGTGGTCATGCCTGATGACTGTGAGTGTGCACAGCCAGGGTGAAGGTACATAACCACATACCTGGCACTGCCTGCTTGTTCCTGAGCTGCAGGTGCAACTTGCAGTCTGCTGCAGCAGCTTTGGAGAACGCTATGGAAAGGCTCTCTGGATGTGGACTGCTATGCATTTCACAGTTTGAGGGAGTAAAATGGGGGGTTTTTATGTATATTTTCTAACACAAAGGTTCAGGAAGGTCAGGCCTTCAGGAGCAGTTATTCAGCTGGAGCATACCTCCCTCCTGGACAAGTGTTCTGCTCTGAGGGGACCTGGGGCTTTTAATTGTACTCAGGGGTGACACAGCTCTGCTGGGCTGACCTGCACAAGTCCCTTGACTCAACACCTTTATTCCAGAGCCTTGCTGCAGCTCTGGGTCCCTTCCTGGACCTAGGGGGAAATACTTGATTCAACACCCAGGAGAGAAAGGGAACAGCAGCAAGAACACTGTTGAGCCAGATAGCCTGCCCACAAAATCCTGCTCACAGCAGCTCTCGGCATCAAGCCTCTAACTCCAGAGCCAAATCCCAGGTCCCTGTTTTGCATTTTCCTTCTCTTTGCAGTGAGAACACATCAGCCTGGGTGTAACCTCTCTCCTGAGAGGCCACCAGTCCCTGCCAAGCTGCAAGACTGAGAGATGAAGGAAAAAAGTGACAGAGCAAAGGGCACCCGTATGAGCTCATGGCAGCTCAGAAAGGCTCTCCAAATGCCTACTAAGGAGCTCCTCCCAAATATACTGCTCTCCTCACGAGACACAGCTCTAGCTTTACCATCTTCTGGTTTAATTTCCAGGTATTAATTATTCTGAGATAGTATTCCAATTTTAATCAAAGAATAAAAATTCAACCTAGAAACATAAAGTCTGTTTAGTTTTCTAGGGATTTTGCTTACGAGAGAAGTGTGAGTTGGAGTAGAGAGATGACAGTGAGTATGTGAATGGTGTGAATATTTTTTTATCTGTTCTGTTTGCTTCTTCTATTCTTCCCCTCTGTATCTTCTTTTTCTTACTGAAAAATGGCCAAGAAACAGCTTGGTAAAGCAGAGCTTCTATAAAACCTTTATTAAGGAATAGGTGGGAAGGAGGGATCCCACGTTTTATGACAGATGATGAACACTAGCAGCTCAGGATGACTGCCAGCTGAGGAATGTCAGGATGCAGAGGTGGGGCATGAGCACACAACTGAGCTGAGGAAGACAAAAACAATGCAGAGGGGTAGAGAATTACGAACAGATAAAGAAAACAAAGCATGTTGGGAAGGCTTTCCAGTAATCAAGTATGACTTCAGCTAATTTCTTCATACTGCTCTGAATGCATATTTCAAGTTTAAATGTGTGCCTAAGCCACCTTGGGGTAAAGTATAAAAATAGGAGCGTTTTCCCTGGGCCCTCGGTGACTGATGTATGCTAAGGTAGTGCAGAGCTCAGAGTAGGAGGGGAAATAAGCGAGTGGGAGGAGGTGAGCAGGTACAGGAGGAGCAGGAGAATGAGTGGTGACACAAGTATTGTTTTCAGCCAATCTGTACACAATTGTTTTCCTTGGCTTTGGAGAATGTGGTGCAATTTACTCCCCACTCCAGCTTGCTCCCTTGTATCTTGTTGCCTGTGATGTCTCATGGTTTCTCCTGCCACAAGCGTTGCTCATCCCTTTCTCCTGGTTACTCTCCCCCAGAAGAGCCACTGTTCCCCTGAGTACAAGCAGACAGACAGAAGGACGTATACAATGATGAGTTGCCTGGGCAGCCATCTAATTTCCTGTGAGTGGAGGGAAGCAGGAGGCCGAGCCCACGGCTGCTCCTCACTGCTGTGAGGATGTGTCGGGTCAGGACATCCTGCTGGGCTCACGTGCTGCTTCCTCCTGGGCTTTGTGCCCAATTCTGTTGCAACTGATCCCAGACCTGGCTCACCTCCGGTTTTGGGACTTCCCCCACCTGTGTCATGACTAAGCTGGAGAACTGCAACCATTCACCATGCTGGAAGCATCTCCGGCAGAAGCAGGGCCAACAGGGAAGGTGAGTGAGAGGCCAGGAGCTGGCAGAGAGAGACGTTTGCCACCCTGTCAGGCCAAGGACTCCGACTCCGGGTTTTCACTGCGGCCGCCTCGAGCAGGCTCCGGCTCCGATGATCCGCGCCCGGTTTTGCGCGCGGCCGCTCTGCCGTGCGGCGGCGGGGGAGAGGCTCCGGCTCCGTCCGGCGGGCGGGCGCGGATCCGGTGCCGGGATTTGCCCGGGGCCGGCTGGGGAAGTTGCCGAAGTTGTGCGGCGAGTGGCGGGGCTCGGCGCGTCCTTCCTGCGGCCGGGCCGGGGGCATGGAACAGCATGGCCGCGCGCCTCTCCCTGGCACAGGTACCGACCGGGGCTGCGCGCCCGGCCCGCCCGCGGGGCCGCCGCCGCCCGCTCCCAACGCGGCCGCGGCCGAGCGCCGCGGGGCTGCCCGGGGGGCCCGCGCTTTGTGCGGCCGCCGCAGCCCCGCGGCGCTGCCCCGCCGCTGTCAGGTGGCGGCGGGGCGGGGGTGTGTCCGTGTCTGCGGGAGGGAGAACGGCGGCGAGGGGAGGCGGGCGGGCAGCCCCGCGCCGCGACCCCGGGGGTGCCGCCCGACCGCAGGTGCCTCTGCCCGGGGCTGGGGAGACCCGGGCGGGGAGCGGCCCTGGGCGGGCGGGGCGCGGGGCAGCGCCGGTGGCGGTCGCGGTCCGTGCTTTGTCTCTGTAGGACTCGGGGCGTCGGGCTGGAGCCCAGCGAGCCCCGTCCCGGAACGCCGAGGGCGGGCGGACTCGGGGAGTGTTCGCGGAGGAGCTGAAAGGCGATAGCGGCCGGTTAAGGTGTCCGTGCCCGGTGCCAGCCCCGCGGGCACACCCGGCACCGAGGGGTTGGTTCTCCGGGACAGCGAGACCGTGGGCAGGTGACCCTGGGAGGGACAGACGAATTCCTTGTTTTAACAGAAACCTGCCTCCGCAGATACTGCTTGAGACGTTTTATCTTGGTTTTGGTGGACCCCGGGGTGTGGGGACGCTATTGTCACATAGTGCCCATAGAGGTGCCTCCTACTGAAGAGTTGTGCAGGTGATGCCCCTAAAACTTGGAGACTCTTGGCACTGTTTCGTGCTCCTATGATCTCAGTTCGCCTCAATCCTTGTTGCTCGCATTTTTTCCTGACAGTAATGGCTTCACTTCACACAGGGTGCTCTGTACCGTTAGGATCATGTCTTATTCGCTAGAGCTGCTATAGCACTTTTTGATACTTTATAATTTCATTTAGCTGCGAGGTGAGAAATTTCCATTCCTACCTGACATAAGGCTGAGGTGGGCCTATTGGTTCACCCTCCTGGCTTGGGATGCTTCAATCTGGTAGCCAGTTGTGACATTTACACAGAGCAAAGCGGGTAAATGAGCTTAATGAACTGCTTAAGCACATGAAAGTAAACTTAAAAAGCTGGCAGTAAGGCTGCACAGTTTGTAGTTACTTACATACTTTTGAGAATGTCAACCATTTCAGGGAAAGAAAGGGTAGTTCAGTAGAAAGGTGAATTAATATGTGGAGAAAACAAATGTGTCTTTAAGAGACTAAAGGTATAGATTTATGAAGTATAGTACTTTTTGTGAAAGCTTGCTTTATATTAAAACGGCTAAGTTAGCATTGTGTGAGTCTCTCAGTAGTCTTCAAGTAAGTGAAAAAGCTTTAAACAACTGCTTACTGAAGGGAAAGAAGTTTTCACAGAGCTGCTATGGCTCTTGATTTGGGGAGAGGAGTGGGGTGCCAGCTCTGGTGTGTTCTACAGCAAGACATTATTGCTTACAGCCTGTGTAATCCTTTCATTGTAGAATTTCTTTACTTTTTTGGTCACATGGATGGGGGACTAAACACAAATGTGATAATGTTGACAGAAGCAGAAAAATCGCCAGTATCCTTAAAACCATTGTGGCTGCAGCTTACAACAGTGGTTAAACTGAGGGAGCTATTTCTGTGTGTTGACCACTTGTGCAGGGATTTCTTTTTTTGGCATGTTTGTTTTTTCTTCTTGTGTTGCATAAGAATCATAAGTCAAGCAAGCCTGAATAATAGTTATTTTCAACGTACGTTCTAACATGTGGAATTTTTGGGTTATAAAAAGTCCCCACAAGTGTTGGAGTGTTCAGAATCTGTTGAACAGCATGAGGAAGTGAAAATGAGGGTATGGGGGTGGGGAGTGCAGTGGTGGCTGCTCTGAGATCAGTTATTGACACCAGCAGCAAAGGTGAGCAGATCAGTACGGTCTGCTCTGGTCACATGCAGAGAGCAGGAGGCACATGAACCTGCACTCAAGCTCACTGTTGGGTCCGATTTTCTGTTCTCTTTCCTGTGTTTGGTTTAACACTACTTTAGCATGGCTGGGGCATTGGGTATTTCCAAGTGAGATGAGGGTATTTTCAGATGCCTTTGCAGCTGCAATGTCTGAGAAGGCTGCACATCCTTTATTTGAATATCAAAGCTGTAATTTCAGTCATTTGAAACTTCTCTGTGCTAATTGTATTCTTTTGACTGATTAATAAAAATACTAATACTAAATACTAATGCTAAAAAATGTGTAGCTATAGTGAAATTTATTACACCAAGTATGCTCGAACATAACTGAAGGTGATTATCTCCCCCTCCTCTCTCCCTTTAATAGTAGGTATCTGAAGTATCTTTTATCTCCCCATTTTGAACCCATTCTGCAACATCTTGTTGCCACTTAAGTTTGCTCAGTGAGTGTTAGGGTCTGAGCATGACTGTGAATTTAATTTGGAACTTCTAAGGGAAATTCTACCACCAGAGTGTTTTGTTG
This sequence comes from Cinclus cinclus, assembly GCF_963662255.1. NCBI lineage: Eukaryota > Metazoa > Chordata > Aves > Passeriformes > Cinclidae > Cinclus > Cinclus cinclus. The sequence goes on along the minus strand of NC_085053.1, from coordinate 24,950,262 downwards.
CGGTTGCCTTTAGTTTGGAAACAAACAAACAACAGCAATGAGAAGGAACTGATCTCACAAATTGTCATCTGTTCTTGGAAAAGTCAAATTAGGCTATAACCAGTATAGGGGGTTGTATGTTTTGACCTTTCAAGGATTGTTGTTTATTAGGCGTATTTCATATGGGGAATTTAGGGAGGAAGAACAGAAAACTGAAGATGTGGAAAATGAATGTTGAGAATGGGGCAGAGGTGTTTCTTGAAAGGTGGGTTGATATGGACATTAACTTCTTGTTGCTCTTGAAAATTGAACTTGTGGTTTATTCTGAAAAACTGGCTGTGATTGAGGGGGAAGCTCACAGTTCAGGGAAGCACTGTAAAGAAATTCTCAGGAAGAAAAGGAAGATAACTTTGTGTTTGTCTTCCTGATGAAATGCTTTTTGCGAGAAGTGTGGTAGTTGGCTTGAAATAGTTGTGAGCTGCTTTGGTAAAGGAGACAAAATCATGTAATATCAATTTGTAACCTAATTAGCTGCAAGTCTCATTTTGGACTTGAGTATTGTGTTGCAGAGTTGAGAATGCTGTGCTGTGTGGCTGAAGGGAAACACGGAGTATTACACTGAGGCTGAGCTGGGTGGATTCCTGTCTCTTGCACACATTGCCAGGATTAAGGTCTTGTTACTGGAATACACAGGATCCAAATACTTGCAGTATGAATGATACCCTCATGGTAGTGCACATGTTATGTATAATGTAGAGCCAGAGATTTTGAGGTCTCTGGCAGACTTCTGGTATTGTTTTGTTTTGTTTTGTTTTGTTTTGTTTTGTTTTGTTTTAAGAAATCAGCAAAATTGTCAAATTAAGATCCTAGTTTGCAATTTTTAGTGGAATGGGGAACCTGTTGTTCCTCTTTCTGTCCTGCAGATGAAGAAGCCAGAGTATGCATGTATATGTTTTAACCTGTACATAGAGGAGGCTGACTGCTCCTAAAGCAGATAGAAGCAAATTTTTTTGGTTGGTATTGCATCCATCATATTAGGGAGAAGCTGCCTTTTAGAAGGCAGTTCAGCTCTCTTTCATGTTGCACAGGCTTTGTTCAGTACTGTTCAGAAGATGGTGGAGATTTTCCGTGGCAATTTGAAAATTAAATGGAACCATTTCTATTTATGCAGTGACAGACGTCTCTGCAGAGAGAAGACAGCAGTTCTTGTGCCTGCTTCAGCTGTTCAATGGGAAAGAAAGTAGATTTTTAAATCCTTGGTAATATTTGTATAGAAATTTATAGTAAATATTTTCTTTACATTTGTTGTTGCTGTAGGAGATGTTCTTGGTTATATAATTGAAAGCGATAGAAAACTTTACCCTGAAACATTTCAGCTAAGACAATAAAGCAATAGAGGAAAAGGAGATAAGTTGATTATTGTTTTGAAATGGCATTATGAGGAAACCAGCTTGCCTTGGACTTACCTGCTTTTTGGCTGGCTAACTGCAGGAAGAACTTTTAAGGCCAGATTGTGTCTTTTGAAAACTCTTTAAAATGGGTCCTAGAGCTTTGTGTTGTGGTAGAATATGGTATTTTGGATTTTAATCAGGATAGAATAGCTTGTTTCTCCCCTGATATCTCATTGGAGTTGGAAGAGGAAATTACTTTTGTTTTTCTCAATGGACAGCTTTTGTTTGTTTTTAAGCCTTCTTGGAAGGAAGGCTGTGGCTGGATGGGGTGGACAGACTGGTAACAGTATCTTATTAGACCTAAATGCAATGTGCCAGAGGCATGAAAACATGGGGACTGATTGACAGCAGAAGATGAAAAAGACGGGTGTCCCTGAAGGTGTTTTTTATTTCCTAGGTTATCATTCTAAAGTTCATAGGTTTGTATCGAAGGTTGTAATTACTGCAACACACATTACCCTTGTGAAGTGGTCAACTTTGAAATGGAGCCATAATAATGTCTTTCTATTTTTGTACACTTTGGAATCTGACCTTTTCTCCCTTCCTGATTTTGCATTTAAAACAAGTGGAATTTGCTCTGCAAATGGTTGTTACAAATCCCAAAAAAATAATTTTGCCAGGTAAATTCTGCAGCAGCACCTGGAGAGGTGTTGAACTGTATTTTTTTTCTTATCTCAGAAGAATATCCTAGATTATATTTGCATCTGTTGGCTTATTGTGGGGCATATTTTGAAGGAGAAACAAGTCTATTAGTAGTGTAATAGTCTGGGAAACTTTTTTACTACTGTTACTTTATTCACAGGAAGTTCCAGTTTCTGCAGTGATACTGATGTTAAAGTGAATATTGGAAACACTAATGAAGTAAAGAATTATTGGCTCGTACTGTTATGTGCTGAATGAAAAGATTGTTTTGCACTTAGTGTTTCCATTGCAAGACTTCAACATGGTGTTTCCTGTCCAGGAGTGACAATGATCAGTTTGGCTGTAATAAGGAAACATTTGGCTGAACAAAGGGTGACATTGGGCAAGAGGGATGATGCACGAGAACCGACGGTTCCAGCGGATGCGCTGGCCAGCTCTCTTCTACTGCTCTGCTCACAGCTTTGGTTTTAGACTTTTACATTCTAATGAAGTAACACTTAGTAAGTCAAATACTTGAGTATTTGGGAGAACTATTCCTCCAGGTTGTTGTGTATCTGAGTAGGTAAATAAAGCTTGTGAGGTTTAGGTAAGAAAATACAGTGTGCTGTGGAGTGCTGGGAAATGATTGGAAGTTGTTTATTGTATTGATGTTGTGGCAGTCTGAGGGCTGGCAAAACTTGGAATAGATTTTGTCAGGCTATTTTAAGGGATGTGTAAGGCATGCTTAGTTGATGGCTGAAACAATAAAAGTCATTAGGTACCAGAGCAAAGTCAGAGCAAGGTTAAGCTATAAAAATGGAGGTATTCCAGTGAATACCAATGATGGTTTCCCTACACATGTAATTTTTCATGTCTGGCTGTGGGAGAGGTATTTTCCACCCACCTCCCAGCAATCAATAAAACCTTATCAGCTGTGTGTCCCTGTTGTTCCCTCCCCCAAACACCAAAAAACCCAAATAAACAACCACAAAACCCACAAAAAAACACTAAACACAAAACCAAAAAACCAGCTAGAAAATCAGAAGCTGAGTCTCTGTGGCAGTATACTTGCTGAATAAGCTCTGAATGGAAGCTCTCCTGGTACTCTATAATTTGCCTTTTAGGATGTTCTGGTGATGCTGCACACTTTTTGTAATTGCACAAGATCACACTAAACTAATTTCTACCAAACATCTTTTCTTAGTATAATTTTCTGATAATCAGCACCTGTGAACATGGAGTATTTAGCCAAAATAGCAGCTGTTGCTGTAGGAAGATGGATGTAGTGTTATTTAAGAGATCAGGTTTTGCATTGTTTCAGGTCTTAGATTTTTTTTTGAGTTTCTAAGGATAACTTAAAAATAAAGAAAGAACCTTTTCCAAAGAAGCTGTTTTATCCTTGTCCACTTAACTTTAGGTGAGCCCTGAATGTCTGGTAGAGGGCAGTGGTATGAAGGCAGAATTTATCCCCAACAAGGGTTCAAGTTACAAAACCCAAAGTTAGAATATTATTCTATTTTAATGTGGTACCATTGCTGTGGGTTTAGTTTTGAATTCAGGGATTAATTTGGGTAACTGAAAATTTTACAGACTGGTTGCATATGACACTAAATTCTAAAGAATGATGCAGTGGACAGTGAAATAAAATTATATTGCTTAATACTCTAATATTAGAGAGCACTTCCTAGCCTGAGTCGTTTCAGGTTTCTGCTTTTGCCCATAGGCAATGTTGCCTAAGAGTTCCTGTTTCACACAGCCTCACCTGGTGACCTGGCCGAGGGAATCTGATCTGGGGTGGTGTGTAATGACTGCAAAACAAGAAGTCAACCTTCTGAAAGTTACAGCACAAAGAGCTGTCCTAGTTCCTCATCATTGTACAGAGTAAATCCTTAATACTTCTTTGAAGACCAGTGGAGAATGTTTTTATATCTTTATTTGTCCAGGGAGAGGGAAATTGAAATACGGATCTCCAGGGCTGATTTTCTCTGTGTCTCTTTTACAGCTATCGAGTGCAAATCCTGTGTATGAGAAATTCTATCGACAGGTATGTATATTCTGAAAGAACAGACCTCATTTGGATTTTAAAGAATTCATACTTTTTTCCTATGGACTTAGTCTGGCCAACAGTGTGTAAACAATAACAGTTCAAGAAAAAAACTATAGTGCTTTAAAATGTATTTTTGTAGTAGGTAGCACTTAGTTCTTAGCTATATCGGTATAAATTTAATACTGGTTGTAAGATGACCCTTATTTGCTAGGGAACTACCAGGTATGTATGACATACATCTCTTGACAGTTCTGACAGACTGAGAGGTCTTGGGATGGAGTAAATTCTTTAAAAATGCTGTATTGATATGTTCTTGGTTACTTTTTACAAGAGAAAATTAATTTCTTGCATTTTTAGCTCAGTTAGCATCATGTAAGACTTAATTCTCACTCAGAATATCCCCAGAGTTAATCACAGGATGCTGTAAAGAGTGAAATTTGGATAGAAGGCCGCTGAATGCAAAAAGAATGCCTGTAATTCTTGCAGCTTCACTCGAGAGATGCAGATCTTTTGACTTTATGACACAAAAATAAGAAATACATATAAATAAAATATTAGAATGCGAATTTTATTTATCACTTGTCTTCTGTATTTTGACCCAGCAATACCAAGGTGTTTTGATATGTATAAATACAACTTTTTTTTAAAAAAATAGCTGTTTCACCTTCATGTTCTTCATGTAATAACTATATTTTCTGTCACATATGTAATATACTTTATGGTACAAATGTAATGTAAAATTTTTCAAGGAAATTAAGCTACTTGGCTGCACAAAACAATTAAAATAATTTTGTTTTATAATATACCTGATGAGTAATTGATGAACCCTGTGAAAAAACCCAACCTTTTAGCAAGTTTTTTTTTTCCTTTGTGCAACTGGTAATATTCCTGTCTGTTTGTCCTAAGGCAGGTTATGGTATATATGGCCTCCTTATTTAGGAACTTCTTTTGTGTGTTAACATCAGAATGTAAACTTATGTGCTAGGGAAGGGACAAGGCCATGATTTCTATCCATGGTCTATTTCTGGATTGTGCTTAGAGGATTAGTCCCATTATCAAGTGCAAGAAACAGCAGTTCAAGTGTATCAGCCTGTGATGCCTGAAGTCTGAGCTTGCCATTGTACTTTTATAAGGGATTTTCTCCTGCAGGAGCATAGCAGATTTGAAATTGCTAAACAAGAAGAGAGAGTTTACCTTGATCTAAGTTCAGATGGCTCCTGGTGGCTGAAGGAGACAGTATCACCCTCAGAAAGTTTTCCTTCAGGTGGACAAGTCCACTGTGTATTTATCTCTAGGCATTGGATTAAAAACCTTAGGAGAGTCTCTTCTAATAAAACATCATTATAAGGGCACAAGAAAAGGCTGGGAACTGATTGTTGTGCACACTGTGGTTCCTAGCTCAGTCCTGACTGTCACTGTCAGGTACCACCTTTGCCATGTGCCTGTCTGTTCCTCCTGCCTGCAGTTGCTCAACCACTGAAGTGTGGAGCAAAAACTCAGAGAAAGGAACTGAATTGAAGCACAAATGTGATACTGGTTCCTAAGTCAGTGTCTTCCATTTGTTGGAGTACATAGCCTAGTGAAACTAGAGCACTATTTGTTGTCCAGCGGTTTCAGTAGTGTATAGGAGCAGGAATTCTTTAAACATTATGTTACTGTTAGTGAAGTGGTGCCAGTGGATTTGTTTTCCAGAGGATTATTTTTCTGACTTGCTCAGATGAACTCTTTGCTGCAAGCATTTTTCCTAAAGGGGAGCTTTCAAACGTGCCTAAAGACTTTCAGTTCCACTAGGGAACTTTTCCCTTCCATTCCTGAGATAAGGAGATGTCAACTTTTAGAAGAGAAATCTTAGAGAGATATTTCCCACTTTGTCTTATGGTGCTGGTGGAGTGTGCTTTTATAAATTCATCACCTGAAACAGCTCTCATGCTGAGTACACTTCCAGTTCTGCCACAAACTTAAAGGAATTCATCTGGCAAAAGGTGTGTTGTGAAATGGGTGTAATTCCTGCCCTTTATACTTAGAATGAGATTGGAATATCAACCTTTCAATAGGCACTCTTTTCTTTCAAATACAAAGTTTTATGTTTAACCTTTTATAGACTGACTCGAAGCTGGGTAAGGTTAAGGAATAAATGTAAATACCTGTCATAAAGCACTAAGAAATTACCTGATCACATGGTGCAGTGCAGCAGGGAAGCAGTGCTGAATTCTTGATGAACCCTGAGCTGAAGCACTTCTCACTGTAAACTTCTGCCCTAATCACATCAGATACATATTTGTAACTTTTGGTAGTTCCTGGTCCTACAAAAGACAGGCTGTAACAAGGGAGTTGTTGGCTGGTGCAGCTGTAGAAATGGCTTCTTGCACATCAGAGGAAAAGCTCTGCCAAGCTGGTGCATAACTGACAAACACCAGCAATCATCCCAGTGCAATAATCAAACATAAGTACCCCCACCCCAGCATTCGAGACTCAGTAATTTGTAAAGAAATTAAAATCAGCCCTTTAAAAAAATAGTTTCTAAGGTTTAGATAATTGATTGTACTAAAAGAAACTAGATCAGTGTTGGGTTAAGTAAGAATCCTGCTTAAATCCTTTCAAGTCACCTTCTTGTGGCTTGGACTTGGAGAAGTAAAAAGTAAACACAGCTGATACTGTGGTGTTCTGTGACTTTCTTGAAAGAGAAGTGCTAGGCTGGAGGTTTTCTGAGTGGATGCCAAGATTGTTGTGTTACATGCAAGGTCGCTTCCACTATTTCAAAAGGGGGGTTTGATGCACTGTCTTGGCAGCTTTGTGCCCGTAGATGAACAGCTCTCCCATAACTCAGTTAGCCTAACTGCTAGACTGTAGTGTTTGCACCCTTATTGCTCAGACCAGGGCATCCTCAGTTACAGGAAAAACCCTATCCTAATTAAAGCATACCAGTTATGTTAAAAACAAATGATGTTTTCACTTTCTTACTAAATTACGATTTGGGGATTTCAGAGTGTTTTTTCCCCTTCCAGAAGTGTCTACAGACAACTGCTGAAGCATTCTTTCCAAATGATAAATTCCCCACAGTCTTTCAGGAGCCAGTTCTAATCCCATCTTGGGAAGTTATTAGCTTTGAGCACCTTGTGTGTGCTGCACCTGTGAACTTGGGCAGTTGTTCTTGTGTTCCAAACACAATATTGAATATGGCCTTTGTTTAAACACAAAGTTGTGAGACTGGAAATGGTGCAGTTGTCATCATCACCCTCCCTATGGGATGTAGTAAGGCTGACAGTCTGAATTAAGTGAAGATACCTTTAGTCCTATTATCCATACTTTTTAAGAATCCTTTCCTTTAGGCTCTCAAGGACTCTCAGCTTTTCCTGTTTCCCTTGTCCTTACATCACCATGTAGGTGATGTAAGTTTTCCTTCTTTCTTTTCCCATTTGAAAAGGTTTAGTTTAAATACCATTTCCACTTCAGAACTTGAATAATTGTCTATTTTAATGATCTTTCTATTGATCCAGGGAGAAATGCATACTGGTTGGTATTGTGCCAATATCACCAACTTCTTTATTGTGTAAATAAGTTTCACTTCAGGGAGTAAGTATTTCCTTCTGCTGTTGTGGTAAAGGTATCTTCAAAGAAGAGCCTTCTTTTTGTGACCCTAACAGTAATGAATGCAGAGCTGGACAGTGAAATGTAATCAAACCCTGGAATTCTCTGTTCTTAAAAATCATGTGTTTTGATGGCATCAAGAAGAAAAGCCTGTGATTAGGAGGGGCTAATTTGATAGGTTCAGAAAATTGTCTTCAAAGTGACTGCTAACTTAAGCATTCTTTGGTAGCTTTCTGAGAGTCTGTGTAAAGAGATGGCATCAATTCAAAAGCTAGTTTGTCATGTGGGGGTTTTTCTTCTCCACCAGGTTGATTCTACTAATGCTGGAAGAGTATTAGCTTCTGATGCAGCTGTTTTCTTGAAAAAGTCTGGATTGACAGATTTGGTACTTGGAAAGGTATTTAATGACAATTATTTAATTTATTTAATTATCCTGTCTTCTTGCTTCAGTTAGTATCTTGTTTAAATTAAAGTACTTAGTAGTACTACAGGATGCATGATCTTCTCTGATGTGTTTTCGGTTGTTCTATCCAATAGTTCCAGTAGTTTCTATCCAGTCATGGATTATTGTAATATTTAAATTTGTCATCACAATTAAGTGCTATCATGAAAGTTAAGATGTGAACTTTCCTCCAAGCATCCATTATAAATGGAGGGAGGACTTGCCAGCTTTCTCTCAAGTGCTGTGAACACTATGATATTTTTATGTTTCAGATTTGGGACCTAGCTGATACTGATGGCAAAGGTATCCTGAACAAACAGGTACGATTATTTACTTGGTGTATGACTCTAACCATTTTCCAGCCTTGAAATAAAATGGAAGTTGAAAGTTTTTGTTCAGGAAAGCAGTTTTTCTTACAGTTTTTTTTAATTTTGACTGGCTATGTAGTTCCCATTTTGAGTAGAAGCTACAATAAAATAAACAGCCTTCAGGTGCCTCATCAGCTTTTCTCCAGGTTGTAAAATGGGCTGATGTGTAGCTGTGCAATTTGCTGAGAAGTAATTTAAGGCTTCATTTACTGTGTTTATGAAGACAGTGACTTCTTCCTCATAATCTTGTAGAAAACAAAGCAGAAATTAAAAGTCTTGTAAAATCTTTAAAATTCTAATTTCTTTAATTTTGGTGGGCTTGACCTTGGTACATTCTGTTTCGAGTTGTCCCTTCCCAAACTGTGCCAATGAGCATTGTGGGGACAGAGTTTTCATCTCAGTGGTGCTACCACAAGCTCTAATTTGTGTTGTTGTTTGATTTGAATTAGAAATAACAGTCCATGGAGAGGGAACTGCTTCTTCCCATGGTAGGAAGAGAAGAAATTTGTAATGTCTACCATTCTGGGGTTTTTTGGGCTTCTTTTGGTTCACTTTTTCTGTTTCCCTCCACTTCCATTAACCATCTGTGGGATCAGCTCAGTTCCTCCAAGATAAACAGCTGTAATTACACTTTAAATTTTCACTATTCTGTTACAGAAGAACCGAGTGCTGAGAACTGACTACACGGGCCAGCAAGTTACTAAATTCTTGAAAAATTAATTGCAAACTTGGTCTTACTGGAGGAATCCAGCATTTGCTGGCTGCTGCTCTCTGTCACTTTCAGACCTCCTTTGAAGCCATGTGCAACTTTTCATGTATATAGAAATACTAGAAAAGCTCTTAATTCTTCTGAAATGTTACTGTCTTTTAAAATTATATTTTCATATTATAAACCCTTTAAAATTTCTTTTTTTTTTCCCTGTAGGAATTTTTTGTGGCTTTGCGACTTGTAGCGTGTGCACAGAATGGATTGGATGTTTCCCTGAGTAGTCTTAACTTGCCTGTTCCTCCACCAAGATTTGTAAGATTTCTTTCTTAATTGAACATATTAGTAACAACTGCTTTTAAATGAAAAATTAGGAAGGTTTGATGTAAATACCAAACACTTCAGAGGGTGATGTTGTAGGGCAGTGGGGTCTTACAACAGAGAAAACATCAAGCAACATGAAATAAGGTGCTACATGTTCTAGTGGGGATTTGAATATAAAATTGTGTATAATTTGAAGATATGTGGTATTTGTTCTATTTGTGTTGTCATTATTGGAATAAAGATTTTTAATTTTTTGCTCTAAATTTTGTTACAAAGGCCTAAAATGCAGTTCTGGCTTTGAGATCTGGCTTCTCAAATAAGGGGGTGGTTTTACAAAGTCAGAATCATGTCTCTTTTAATGTGTCTGATGGTTTTTTGCCTTGTTTTTCCATAGACTGATACTAGTAGTCCCTTGCTACTCAGTGGAACAGCATCAAGTGATCTACCATGGGCTGTAAAGGTAAACTAAATATTAACTATTACCTAGAACTGTTTTCTGGAAGTCTGCAGGAAAACCTCTCTTTGTTAGGAAAATCTAATATACATTTCTAAAGTGTGATAGTTACCATTCCTGTCAAATTTGTAATTGGGCTAATAGACCTAATTTAATGAGAGCACTTGACCCTTGGGAAATCTCTTAATGTTTAGAAATTTAAAATAAAGGAAAAAAAAAAAGTTGTTATATGAAGCCATGAAAATAATTGAAGAAGAAATCTCACAGGGTTTTGATGAGTTCTGACTTAGAAATAATGTCTTTTTGATGTTTTCTTATAAGCATCAGGAACTGCAATATATGTTTATTAAAAAAAGTTAACACTTTTGAAAAAACTTCTGCTTCTTAGGCTATGAATGTGACTGTTTGCCTAAGTCATATTTTTCTTGTGCCTCTGCAGCTGGAAGACAAGGTCAAGTATGATACTATTTTTGACAGCCTAAATCCAGTGAATGGACTGTTGTCAGGGGATAAGGTGAAACCTGTGCTCCTTAACTCAAAACTGCCAGTGGATATCTTAGGACGAGTAAGAATATCTTTCTTCTTAATTGTCAGTTCACAAGTAATACCTGTGGTGCACTCAGTAATGCCTGTTTTTCAAATTTATTATTTGTAGAAACAAGCCTAACTATTAAATAAGATCTTACGGAGTACAGCTATTAAACTGAAAAATAAAATTTCTATTGCAGTTTGGATAGATCACCTCCAACTGCAGTGTATCAGTTATGTGGAACTGTAACACTTGGGTCAGGGCAGGGTGCCTCTATCTCCAATTTAAGAATCTCCACTTCTGCATGGTTTATGTGAATTTACATTGCTCCCTGGAAACTAATGCTGTTAATAAAACTTGAGATATGGTGGAGGGAGGCTGTTCTCATGTGTGTTTTCAATAAGGTTTTAAGTAGGAAAGTGCTGCAGTTTAGTCAAAGATCCCTATATTCTGCTTTTTATTGGTAGGTGTGGGAATTGAGTGATATTGACCGTGATGGAATGTTGGATCGAGATGAGTTTGCAGTTGTAAGTATCTTCTGCCTCCTGGGAATTTTGAAAGCCTGATGGCAGGGTTTATAATAGATGCACTATATATTAATTTCTGACTGTGTGGTTCATTTATTATCTTTATTCAGTGTCCTTAATCTAAGTTTTACTGCTGTTTAATGTTTCTGTCAGTTTGTTGAATGTGTCTCAGTATGCATCACAACTTGCTTTGTGGGTTAGATGAGCCATTAAAAACTTCCACCTGAGCTCTGCTGTCCCATGAGACACTGAGTGTTTTCACTGAGTTTTACCTTAACCTTCAGTATTTATAGAACTTGAATGCCTCAAGGTATCCTTGACAAAAGTTCGTAGTAAGTTAAAAATTTAACACTATTATTATATTATTATGCCAGGACTGATGAAAGAGTGTAAGAAGTGTTAAGTTAGAGATGGCCACAACAAAAGAATTAAATGCTAAGTGGAACAATTCCTGGGAAAACAGTGTTTGAAGTCTTTGAAGTGTTTGAAGTCTTCTCTCAAATAAAATTCCACAAGTACTGGCACAAGCTTGGAAAATTATTTGAATGTTCTAAAAGATACTGAACTTCACTTGCTAAGCACTGATCCTCAAAAGAAAGTGGTAATGAAAAACACAGTTTAGAAAGCAGTGAGGTTCATCAGTTGAGAGACTTGTGAAGGGGAAACATAATGAAGAAATACTACAAAGTTATTTATTAATTACTTCTTTAGTCGTTCTCTCTCTACATATGTATATATATTTACATCCACACACGTTTTTGTTGTTCAGGCCATGTTTTTGGTATACTGTGCTTTGGAGAAAGAACCAGTGCCAATGTCCTTGCCTGCAGCTTTGGTGCCACCATCCAAGAGAAAACCTCTCAGTGTTCCAGGAGCAATGCCATTAATACCATCTTCAACTAAAGAGTCTCATCAGTCCTTGCCACCTGTGGGCATTTTAGCTGCCAAAACACCATTAACACAGGTACAGTTCTGAAGTTACTGGGGATTGTAAGATTTATGCTCTTAATCCTGTGCTTCAGAGATTACCTATATGAAGAGACTTCATACAGGTTTTTAGTTTGCTTCTTGCCCTGTTGGTTGGTTTTGGGAGGGTGATTGTAACACCAGATGGAGAAGTGTAAAATTTACCCTGTTTTACTTTTCCTAGATGTCTTCAGATATAAACAATTGGATTAAAAAAAATGTTTTTCAGTACAGATTTTGAAGATACTTTTTAAAAAAATTATCTCAAGCTAAAAAAATAACAGTAGTCCAGGTATACATCTGCAGAGCACAAATCTTCTGGATGAAGACTGATTGGAATATGGACACGTTCTTAAAACAGATTGTGGCAGTCATGTATGTGTGCATATGTGTGCAATTTGGGGAAGACATGAATTAAAATGGAATAGATAAATGCAAGCAATAGGAAAAGGAAACAAAAGGTCCAACATATCCACCTAGAAATGGGAGATTTGATTTTTGTTCTGAATGTGATTATTAGGCAACCTGATGCCTCTTAACACTCCCCAGGCATCTTATTTACTTGTCATCTTTTTAGAGTCCAGAAGTTGGTAAATGTCTTTCCAAGTAGCTTATATATAACTTGTTCAATTCAAAATAAGAAAAAAATTGATAAGGTTATTTAAGGTAGGAACTGTGGTACTTAATGCATCAGATGCAGCTTGGACGTTTGAGTACCCTTATTTGAGTTATCAGTAAGTAACTGGTATTTTAATTTTGGAGGTCCCACGGTTTTAATCTGTAAATTTCCTAGTCCAAGGGTAAGTCTTGCTGTATGTATTGCAAAACAGTGCCATTCTAACTGAGTTTGTATACAGCACCATTTGGGAGTCATCTGTTAATTGTCTGTGTGCACTGAAATTAATTAGCATCCATCCATCCATCCATGCACTTGAAGCTGTTTTCACTCAAAAAACTCCAGACATCTTGATATTAGGTGAATGTTGTGAAAAATTGCTTAAATAACAGAAGTGACTCCAATTCCCATCTTTACCTTGTTCAGATGTAAATTCTGTGATTTAGAATGTGTCCAGCTATTAACAGCCCGGGCTTGAGCAGCTCTCTGGTCCCTCCAGCTAAAGCTTCCCAGCTGTGTAAAGGGGAATAAAACTGATAGAGCCAGACAGTCAGCAGGATTGTGGCTGAGCACAGTGATGAAGGAGGAGATACCAGCCTCAAGGAATGCCTTTGTTGCATAGAAAAAGGGGCAGAGCATCACCAAGCAGCCTGGGTGCTTCACTGAGGGAAATGCTTTGCTTCTACTTTTGCAGTTGCTTGAGGATCTCTGCACATCTGTTCAGGAGGATAAAACTGGTTCATGAACTAGGCACCTGTGTCACTTATTTAAAAGTTGTGCTGTAGTCCTTGAATTATGTAAGTCTGAATTGGAAACAGAACTTGCCTGTATCTTAGTATTGCGGTGTTTTTTTTCCCCTTCCATCCTCACCCCCCTTCAGTGGGTTGTATCACCTGCAGACAAAATTAAATATGATGAGATCTTTGTGAAAACTGACAAGGACATGGATGGATTTGTGTCAGGTGTGGAAGCCAAAGAACTATTCCTGAAAACAGGACTGCCTTCTGCTCTCCTTGCACATATCTGGTAGGTTTTTTTTCCTGTGACAGCTGTGTAGATTATAGCATTCTCACTTCTTGCTATGCTGACATTTCTGAAAGTGACATTTCTGTATAAAATAGCATGGCCTTTGTATAATCAGTGGTAACTAACTTGCTTCTGCTCTGGGACAGAAATGGGTGGAAATCAGGTTTATGCCTGAACACAGATTATTACAAATACTGCAGTTCAGCTATCCCTGTGTATTTAAGACATCACATCATCACAGGTATCTGATCACTGATCCTACCCATGTACTGGGAAAATGAATTTTTTCTATAAAATTGTTAGCATGCAAGATTTATGTCCCATCTCATTCTACAACATGTGTTTCCTAACAGCTGTGCATTCATTTAGCATTATCCATTACAGCAATGCCTTCATTATACTCACTGGTTTTTTAATTCTTTCCCACTACAAGCTGTTGCAGGGCACTCTGCTAGGAGCAACTTTTTTTTTTTTCCCAAGTTATGGTTAACACAACTGCTAATTTGGGAAAATCAGAAAAATGTAAATAAACTTGTGCTGGTTCTGAAGGTGTTGCTAGTGTCCTACAGCCCTGATGGTGCTTTTCACCAGAGCACAGCTGTGGGCCTCAACATGCAAACTTAAAGTAGCTGTGTGTATTTGGGTGATGTTTCCTATGGCTGTAGTTTTGTTTTAGAAGAGGACATACACCATAGCAATTTTCACATTTGTAAATGACAGCACCTACACTAAATAGGGCTGTACTTGGAGGAATGAGGATTTTTTTTATTTCATGTGCAGGGCTCTCTGTGACACCAAGGACTGCGGGAAGCTTTCAAAGGAACAGTTTGCTTTGGCTTTCTATTTAATTAATCAGAAGTTAACAAAGGGCATTGATCCACCTCAGGCTCTGACTCCAGAGATGATTCCACCTTCAGACAGGGGTGTCAGTTTACAGAAGGTAAGGATGAGGTTTTTGTGTAAATCTCAGACAAATAATGTTAATTTTGAAGACTACACAAGAAGCAACCTCAAGTGCTGGCATACCATAAATTTTGTCATAATATCAGGAAGAAAACAAATCTTAAGTGCAAGAAATTGACAAAAAACTTCCATCCATATTTCAAAATGAAGCTGTCATTTATTACACCTGCCAACCAAGCAGAGAGATCTTATGTTGGGATAGCATCATTTTCTCTTCTTAAAGAATAATCCTTCTGCTGCCATTTTAAAGAAATTTGAGTTTCCATGTGAAGTCACATGCACTTTAACTTCAGTGCTTTTCTCCTAATGTGTTCAGTTACCTTTTTCGCATCAATCTTTTTTAATAAGTTTGGAAACAATGTGAACTAAAAGTTTAGAGTTATTTAAAGTTTTAAAAGTAAATGGTCCTCCATTTCATACCTCACAGATAGTTTGGATATCTCCATAGTCTGTTGGTTGCCATCTATCTCAGTCCAGCAATAAGATGTACCTCAGCAGTTCAGTTTGTAGCCACCAGAATGGTGGAGGTCATCCCAAATTCTTATGTGTTTTATGCATGATGAAGTCTGATGTGAGTTACCTTTTCTTGGTTGTGCAATACATTGACCTAATTCTACAGCTTTCTTAAACAGAATGAAAAGTTCACGCCTGGAAAAATGAAACTCAAAATCTGGCACTACTTTTTTGAGTTTCTGTAACTGGTATCGAATTTGTTTTTACATTCTGTTTTTAAAAAGTAATTGCTTTATTTGCAACTCTACTAATCTTTTTTGTATGTTTGCTTTCCTTTCTATGTCTCTTTTCTAGTTTGGACTGTTTTTTCCATTCTGCACCACTCTGCTTTTCATCCTTATTATTCTGTCAGTTTGTTAACTCTGCTTTCTCAAGGTTAGAGAAACTTTGCTTTTCTAATATTTACTGTCTGTTGGGTTTAATAATGAACATCCTTCTAAGACTCTCACGTAGTCTTGAATTAGCTCAGCACTTCTCTCAAGTGGCGCCATGCATTGTGTTCTCAAGTTCTGCTGATTTCCAGTGTTGTTCATCTGGAATAACCCCGAGGTTCCCCCTTGAGCCCAGACCTCTGGGGCTGCTCCTGTTGGCTACTTAAACTGAAAAGAGAAAACTCTGTGTCTTCCTGGGGAAATTGCAGGGGAAGTGGTGACAGAGTAGTAGCCCAGTGTGGCATTTGGCAGTTGTCATTAGGATGAATACCCATGGGTTTACTGAAGATATCACAAAAAATTTTGTGATTAAAGAGCATTAGAAAGAATTAGTTGGTTACTGCTGTTCTGTGGGTGTAAATTGATTTTACAAAACTCTCAGACATCACTGTGATTTTTATTTCATTACTAACTTAATTGTTAAAGAATATTGTGTAAGAAGGTAAGTTAGCTTCCAATTAGCTCTATAAATCCTTAACAAGAGGGTTTTTTATGAAATTGAGCTGAACTTTCAGCTCGTTTTGAGCTTTTTCAAAAGAAGTGTTGTCTTGTATCAACAATATGAAATTATATTGAACAATATGATGTGAAAGAACTTTTTTGTCCAAGATTATTGCTCAAGATTTGAACTCATTGAGTCAACAGACAGAGAAAGGCTTTTTGCTGGTTTTCTTGTCGTGGTGTGTCTTACATGGTAAAAAAATCCCCAAAACACCAACTTAGGCTTCATTTTGTGAGTTGACCCAGACAAAGGTGATAGCAGAAATGTCAATACATGAAATGGTATTCCATTGTGGTTTAAAACTTACTGCTGTGTGTCTTTGCCTAGAACTGTTTGTAGTCACCACTTGCATGATAAGCCATAAAAATTAAACTTTTATGTAAGGTCCTCTCAAAGAATTTTGATGGGAATTTCCTCGTACTACAACTTTGAGTTAGAAACTGTAGGTGCTGTTTTGCATGCATGTTGCAATGTAGTAATGGCAGCCAATTGCTCTAACTTGTCCTTGTTAGCATGTATATTGAAGCTAAATATGTTGGCTTTTATGTTCCTGCCCCCCACCAGTTCTCCTGAACAACTGAAAAAAAGATTGATCTACATTCTCCTCAGGTTTGATGCTGGCATTAACGTGTAGAATTCCTTTAACTGGTGAAAGAAGGAAGCCTAGAAAAAAAATTTCTTGCAGCTAGTATTGCCATGTCTTCCTTCTGTCCTTCTCCTAGGAGTGAAAACTCCCATTGGAATTCCACGATCAACTCTGCAAAACTCCTGTGTAATTCCTGTAGAACAGGACTGAACATCACAGCTAGTTTGCCCATTTGAGAAGCTGTACACTAACCACTTTAAGAATAGGTGTATGGTTGTTTTGTTTGTTTGTTTGTTTTTTGGTTTTTTTTAATTCCCAGTACATACCATTTGTGCTAGTAAAATATCCATTAACAGTCTGTAGCTCTGCTGAATAATATTCTCAGCCACAGCATGCTCACAATTTAGATGCTCATAGCTCTTGGTTTTTTTCTTCCCCAGAGCATCAGTTTGAGTTGGCACATAATTAATAGCATCTTGATTTATATGTAGAGAAACTTCAGCATTTAAAATCTTCTGCGTTGTTTTGGGGGTATCACTTGCCTTTTTAAATTGTATGTATATACTTGTCCTCAGAATATTGTGTTTGTCCTGGATGACTTTATTCAAGACTTGAAGGAGCTGATGTATTTATAAGAGGTAGCCACTGTGGCTGTTGCTTTCTAAGTGTGTTCATGTTGTGACAAGGCACAGAAGAATAATTACAGCATTTGTAATTTCTGTCTTCAGTATTTGTTCTCTATCCATTTGTGTGTGCTTTTTGGAAACAAATAATTTGTATTACAGTCATTATCTTATAGACACTGAGTAAATGGGAATTCATGGGTGTAAGTTACCCTGTGACTTTGTGTTATCAAAGTTTCATTCAGTACTCTGGAGGTTTGTGTAAAACAAGCCCAGTATTCCTTAAAGCCTTACAAATCAATGTCTGTACTCTTGCAACATGAGTATCACCAAGATGAAGAAATACAAAAGTAGTAAGCAAACCTCTCTCAAATGAATGGTAGGAAACCACCTAAATATTAGCTGTAAGATAAGTCTTATTTTAGAACAAGGTTCTATGTTCTTTTTTATGATTAGGTAGTGCTGTGCTTTTGTGGAAGATGTCTTCAAGGGTGTGCAGGAGACAAATTCTCTTTGGATTGAGCTGTCTCCATATTTTGGCTGTGTGTTGTGTTCTGCTCATACAGCATCTGTACTCTTTTGGGGTTTCTGAGATTGAAGGTTTGAAATACAATGCTACCAATAGTTGTTACAAGAGGGTAGCTCACGTTGCCACAAAAAGTAAAGTGAATGTAGTACTTGAACAGCATAAGCTCTAGACTAACAGTGCTTATTTTTTATCTTTCAGAGTACTCAAGGACCGAATCCTGTAGCAGATTTTTCTGCAATTAAAGAACTTGATTCATTAAACAATGAAATTGTGGACCTGCAGAGGTATGTAAGGGAGGAATAGCTGGAGCTGCCTGGGATTCAGTTGTGCTATTTACTGTTTTTAAAAACAATTCAGTGCATAAAAGAAAAGCAGGTGGTAATATTCTGCTTTGCAAAGTAAAGGATCAGCATGTCTGTAGTACTGTGTGACACAGCTGCTCTCTGTTCACTTACATGAGTGCACCTAAGCCAGCAGACTGTGAAGGGTCTGTCCCTTGTGCCTTCAGGGTGTGTTTCAGAGAGCTGAGTATCTCAGCAGCCTGACATGGAAATATTCTCCATTGTTCATCTTTATTGGCAGATGTGAATGGAGCAAATCTTTAGGATGCTGGAACCATACCTAAGAGGTGTTAGCTGTCTTTTGTTTGTAGAGGACTTGTTTTTGGTGGCAGTAAGGAAGTGAGATGGCAAAGATCAGTAAGTATGCAGGATAGGGAGTGGGAAGATGACTGCATGGGCATCTTGTAGGGTTTTGATGGGGTTGAGGATGGGGATGCTTCTCTTGTGTAATAAAAGAAACTGTTGGACTGAGAAAAATTGTTTTGATGTCTGCAGATGCTTGGATTCCATTAATTATATCTAAGGTAATTAAGATGACTTCAAGTAACTAAGAAAATAAAATTTATATATTTTCTATAGTCTTGGTCATGCTCTTGAGACAGCAGTATTTTTCTTCAGTGTTTTTCTTGTTGCTGTCATAAATCTACTGAAAATTCTATTAAGAACAGTAAATTTTCCTATTTTTTAAGTGCAGGTGCTTTGTCATGATGAAATCTGCCTCTCTAATTCATGTCACTTGTGGGAATGATTTAACTTGGCAGTGTGTCAGAGCACAGTCTGTTTCCTAAATGCATAAATATTTTTTCACTTCACTTGCTTATTCTCTCTTATTACTCCCACTGCCTCCTTGCTTCTCTCTCCTCTGCCTCCACTGTTCCTCAGGTTATATTAATTCCAGTTTTGGACACTCACATTTATTAACCTGAAATAGGATTTGCAACTGTATATATTTACTGTTGGTATCTTAGAGGGAAATAAATTGTTGGCTGGCATAAATTTTTAGATGAAGTTGGTTTTCAGTAGGTGGGCTTGCAGCCTAACATGCAAGCCAGGCTGTTTATGAGTCTGGTTTTCTTCCTGTGAGGTATGAAGGAACCATGGCCTTTAAAAAGTCATTACTTCCATTTGTTGAGGGGCAAATATGCATTAAAAATTATTTTAAATTGAATATTACTAGATTGTTGAAGGTAGGGTAGGGGCAACTCCTAGTATGTATTTGTTTTTAGAAAGGGGACATTTACTTTGATATGATTTAGATGTTCAGAACAGAATGAGATTAACAGTGTGCTAAATGTAGGAAACTTTTAGTCTTTGGTGAATCCACATTTCTGTTACAACTGGCGAAGTACACTTTCAGACTTGATAGTTGTCATATAAAAATGTAATTTAAACTGAAGTTATTTTTGTTCATTATTAAACAAGATAGATTGTTCAGCTGTTGGACTCAATATATAAGAATTCTTGTCTCTGATTCCATTGAGAAGTGTCCAAGAGCTGCATTTTGAGACACAGTAATAGAATTATGAATCTATTTTTGAAGTGCAGTTCAAAAAAAAAAAAAAAGGCAGGAGAGGAAATGGCCAAAAGAGTTGACAGTGTGTGGAAAACAGCTTTGGGAGAGACTGAGCAAACAATACAGAGGTGATGTCTGTGTCTCAGCAGTTTGTGGGAAAGAGGTCTGGTGGCCAGTAGCTTTGTTAATACTAATTTGATAAATACAGGAAGGTGGAGGTTGAGGATCAGATGAAGAATAAAATGCAGAACACTTATTAGGAAGGATAATACCCCTCTGATGGAGGGAATGATTTGCCTTGGGACATTGTGGAGCCAGCATCATTTTGAGTCTGTTAGCACTGTTGTCTCTAAATTCTCTTTCGGTTGCACCGTATTTTTAGAAGGCTATTTGAAGCTTTTCTTGATAAGCAGGGTTGGAGGCTGGATCGGATGTTCTTAATATTCTTTTTTGAACCATAAAACCTTTTTCTTCCCCAACAAACCAAGCTTTGCTTTCTTGCTTTTAAAGTTAGTGGTGGCCCACAAATTCATGGATTTCTTCGAGCTTTACTGACACTACATTCCTCTCTAAGCATGCGGAGTAGTTGAGCTTAACTTGGGATATCTCACCAGAGATGTCATCCTTCACATATGCTGGATAGCAACATTTAAATTGTCTTGAATTATAAATCAGGTTAAAAGGACCATGAAGCTGGTGAGTTGGTCTCTCAATAGCAATGAAAGAGCAAAACATCCCCCAGAAAAACAGGACAATCTTTCTGTGCCATACAATTGCATCAGACCTTTGTTTTAAATTTCAGAGATCTACATCACCTTAGCAAAGCAAAGAACTTGAATGTAGGATAGATAATTTCTTCTCAACCTCTGGTTTGGAAGTAACTGTGCTGTTGCAGCTGAAGAGATTGTGATTAACAAATGTTAGAAGAAACAAGGCAAACCCTTGGCATGGTTTCTAGTATTGCCAAACTGAAGTACTACTACATTACGAATTCCCAAAACTGGAGGTTATGTGAAAATAAGAAATATTGGGCAACTATGAGTGTCGATAATGCTACCAGCTCTGTAAGTAGTCATCATCTTAATATGGAAAAGAACTATGATTTTTTTTTGGTTTTTGTATCTAAGGTGATTCAGCCTGGCCAGGGTTGAAGGCTTGGCTTGAATGCATCTGCTGACACGGGGACTTTGCAGTTCTCAGTTATGACAGATATTTGCAATGTGCTGGCTCCTATTTATAAATTATTCCATTCACAAATTAATATTAAATTTAGGGATTTAGTAAATCATGAAGCATCTATATGGGAGAAACCATTTATTACTCATTGCTTTTTAGTTTATTTGATACGAGTTTCTCCCGACCTGACTACTCACTGACTGCCATTAAAATGCATAGGGAAATTGTGTTGCTTTCAAAAATTGACTTGAATTGGTTACAAGTGTCCTTTGGCAAGACCACAGTTCTTTTTTGGATGTAGTAAGGAACTTTATGATCCAGGAAATCTGTCATATCCAATAAATCAATTTTGTTACTTGCTTTTGGTTCTTTCAGTTACTGAGCATTCCTACAGGGGCATAGCAGATAGTTTGTGAAAGAAATGGAGGCGTTCAGAAGAATTAGTGAATTAAGTAGGTCTATGTTGTCTTTTCTTTGAAACAAAGAGGCATTTCTGGGGGGAGGAGGGGATGTGCTAAATGCAGACTGTATACACTCAGCTTGTTTTCCTTTGCCTGAGACTGCTGCCTAAGCTTTTCTTGTTCTGCCTGACAATACTTCTTTCACTTCATTCTTTCCAATTCATTGTTTGTGCTCTGACTTGGCTCATGGAAGTGCCAGTGGGTGGGTGTTGTATCCTGTTGCTTAGTCCAGATTGCAAGGATTTAGGTACCTGGCTTGTGTTGAAATAGAAAGGAAGTGATCTGCATCTCTGACAGTCTTAGGCAAATCAGTGAAAGACTGTATATTAACCACACATACCTGCTTGCAGTTCTGTTTCTTGCTCAGTTTTCCCACCCCAGCAGAAAAAATAACAAATATTTGTTTTCCTACTCTCTTTTATCATCAATCAGGAAGAATATATATGAATGTTGGCTGTGCTTGATGGGTGTTTGAGGACTTGAAGGTATTTTTCAGCCTGATTTGTACATAGATCTGTAGAAGTGCTTTATTGAGACCTTTGTTAATGGCAAGTTGTGGACGCCAAAGCAGCAGAGCTTGTTTCAAGCCTGTGTTGCAAATGCTTTAAATATCTAAGTACAACTATGCTACAGATGCTTATTGAGCTAGAGGAGTGTGCTGTAGCTTTGATTGAAAAGGTAAAGTTTTTTTTAGACTTTCCAGTTTCCAGTGAGTGGAGAGTGAGGAATTTTATGAAACTTGAAGGATCACACTTGACAGAATAAATAGTCTTGATCTTCAAAGTTCCTGATTCCACGTTTTTCCTTTCCCTTCCATTTAATCTTCCCATTTGGGCATAATCAGGAACTTGCTCTTTAATCAGATAATGAGAAAAATAACAGCAGAGTATAATATATAGTAATTATTTGTCAGGGCAAATGTTAATTTAAGATCTGACATCTGGTCTCTTTATTTTCCATTGTGTATGGTTTAGCAGCAAACAAAACTTTCTCAGCTTGAGTAAAGAGAACTTAGAGTAGACCTGCTTTACTTCAACACAGAAGATGCTTTCTTCTGTATATCAAATAAGACTAAACAAATAAATAGTTTTAGACTGATTAACAATCTACTGCTATTAAAATACGAACTTTCTTAGTTTCAATTTATACCAGTAATACAATCTAATAGCTTTTCATTATGGTATTTCATTTAGAAATGTTAGGTTTATTGTTCAGATTCTAACTTCAGTGTGTGTATTGGTTTATTAACAGTTCTTGTGAAAGTAAATACAGAAGATCATGTAAAACTGTAATGCTTAATGTTTTTCTGCCTCTGTGAAAGGAGAAAGGATTCCATATGCTGTCTAGAGAGAAACACTCATGATTTTTTAATAACAGTAACACTTCTGAGTTGAGTGGATTTTTTTCCTTTCTTAAAGGTATTGTTATGTCTGACTGATGAAAATTGATTGATGATAATTCCCCTGTCATCAGCAGTCACTTAAACTTGAATAAATGTCTGTAGAGGCAGGCTTGATATGACACAGCAAATCACTCCGTGTGGAGTGTCTGAGCAGATCATGATTCCGGCAAGCCAAGCCAACCTTCCTGCTCCTGCCTGAGCTTCCCAAGAGACAGATCCAAAATCTGACAGGCAAAGGGCATTAATGGGCTCTATGGGCCTGTGGGAGTGTTCCCTAGCTGCTGTGAGCACAGGCATTGCTGTGTTTGCAGGGGTTAATAGATGGAATCTGATGCAATCCCTCCCACTTTTCCTAGCAGTTTTCATTAGACAAGTGCTCCATAGCAACAGTGAGATCACTGGAGACAGTATTTCATTGATTTCTGCCTCCCGCCCCCTTCCATTTTTGAGCCATTCTTATCATTGGAGTGCAGTTGGTGGAAAGACAGGGGGGTTTATGCAGAGCACTTATGTGGGCTTCTGTCTTGTAAATAATTTGGAAAGCAGAAATCCCTCACATCTTTTGTGTTTAATGTTTCACTATGTATTTAAAGAGAGATACAGGCTTAGGGGGCTGGATAACTGTACCTGCTGTAGCTGATGTTCTTAAGTATTCTTGCATTGTTTGCTGGTCTTCCAGGGAAAAGAATAATGTAGAGCAAGACCTGAAGGAGAAAGAAGATGCCATCAAGCAGAGGACAAGTGAGGTCCAGGTAAATAAATCACCAAATTATTGTTCAGACACCTGATATTGCATCATGTGTTGTTTTAATGACAGTGGAATTACTGAGTCTTTAGATCATGTCACTTATCCAGTAAAAAGAAAAAAAAATGGTGGCTAAGAAAAAGAATGTACTTTGAAGTGTATTTTCTACATAATTTTGGGTTTGTGTAGGAGTGTATAATTATATAAATGGGCAAGCTCCCATAGAATATATAGCATGCATGGAGTTTGAAATGAAAAATATTGCAAAAGGCTAGAATTTTCTTTCCTTTTTTTTTTTTAAGCAAGACTATCTACTGTGTAATTAAAATTAAAGAGGACACTGTAGCACTGTAAATTAATTAATAAACTTAAGTGGCTGAATTAAAAGGGCTTGTGTATAGGGCTGCTTCTTAAGAGGTGCAGTAATTACCAGCTTGGGAGAAATGTTGCCTCAAGTTAATTTTGCCTAATAGAAGTGAATTTTTAAAAGAATCTGTTGATTTTTATTTGAAAGGATGATACTGAATTTCTTGAATATCTGAAAATTTAAATTTACAAGTGTTTTGCGGGCGTTAAAAATTATGCAGTCAGCATCAGTGATTAGAGTGCTGACAGACTAGCCAAGCTCTGAATTAAATATTGCAAAGCAATATTTCAATTGAATTTCCAGTTGCTGTTTAAAGAAAGAAAATCTTCAGTGTGATATCTGACCACTTTTATTTATTTCTAAATTTATTTTAAGAATCTATAGTTTTCCATAATCTTTACTTAAGAGCAAATAATGCAAGATTTCGGCATTTCCATTTCAGTTGGCTTGAAAAGGAGCTAATGCGTTACAAGAGCTGTGAATTTTGTGCAGGATTATTTAATACCCTCGGAGCCTGGATGATAATTAATGGTGTGACCTTTGAGGAGATAATCAGATGCTGGCCTGTTGGCCATGCTGGCAGCAGCTCCAGCAGCTGCAGGAATGCGTGTGGAAGTTGCCCATGCCTGTGCTCCACGGTCATTCCTCTCCCCACCCTGCAGATTCCCTTTCCCACTGTTCACAGAATTCTCAGGGGTATTCTGGCTTTCCACACAAAGATTATTTTGTTGGTGTCTTCTGGGATCTGTGTTTGCTCATGTGAGGGTTGTGTTCTCTGGTGTCTTTGCACAAAAGGTTTGTAAGCTTGATAAAAACCTTACCTTGAATGTTACAGTGTCATCCCTGTGTGTTTGATAGGCACTAGCATCACAGAATCCCCTCAGTCTCTATATCCTGAGCAGTGCTGTTGGGAGCAGCTGTCTCAGGTCTCTAACCTGTTAGTGGTCACAAGCTGTTTGATAAATACAGTTACAGAGTTCTGTCAGACTGCAGAGAAGGAACAATGTATTGTCAGAAAAACAAGAAAACTCCAGGATCAAACAGGAAATGGCTGCAGCATTTATTTGATCTGGTTGCCCTTTACCTTTTCTTATTCCTGACTGGTGGAGGATCTGCATGTTTCAACAAACTTTCTAGAACTTCAGGGAATAATGTGGCAGACTAAGGGTATCTTTGCCTCATGTTTTTTCTTCTGGTTTTATTCTAATGAGGGCATTTCTAAAGATGGTCTACAAAACCAAATTGCTCTAACCTGCCTCCTTGCTTCAAGCTAGTTTTGTATCATGACACTTCAGGGTTTCTGATACCAGAATTCCTTCTACAGACTTATTTGTAATCTCAAATATAGCCATGGTCAGTGATCAATCAAACTAATTTGTACAGGAGGAGGGAAAGAATGGTAGCTTTTTCTTCTATAAAATAATTTCAATACTATATAAATAGGTACTAAAAAGCAAAGGCAGAAAAAGAGTTGTAAGGAAGATCTAGCATATTGATGGGGTTTAATATGCTTGGTAAAATATTAGCTCTTTAGTACCAAAGACTAGAGGGTGTTTCCTCAAAGTTATGTGCACTGAGTATCCCTCGGAACCAGATTTTCCTTTTCTCTATTGCAGTGCACCAATGCTTTTAGAAAGCCAGTGAAGTTTACTTCTCTGTCCTCTTGCAGGTTTAACATTTTCTAGCACGTGAATTTTCTTGGGAAGGACAGCCTGGCAAGCTATTAAATCCATTGTCCATGGAAATATGGATTCCTAAACTTTCCTTATCCTACACTATATTGGCACAAAGAGTTACAATGATCATAAATCTAATACAAGGATTACTATTACCATCAGAATGCCAGTTTGTAACACCTCAAGTATCTTAGTGGTTTTCATTTAGATCTCATTTGGTGCTTGAACATTAAATGCTGTTTCTATGCTCAAGGGTGTTCTTTGAAATTGAAGCTTAATTGGAGCCTGTTTTACTTCATGAAGAGGCATCTTTGAGTATTATAGCCAGTTTTGCATGTTGTATCTACTCCAACTTTTAATTCTGGAGAGGTTAGGTGCATATGTGAACAAAAACCACCACAGATTTTGGGTTTGGTTGGGTTTTTTTCCTTCTTTTCTCTTCTGGCAGCCATCAGGCTTAGTTTGGTCTCTTCAATGCTTCTCTACTGCTGTGCCTAGGACAGGCAAAAGTGGAGGCAATCTATATTTAGCTTATGTGGATGTGAATTCTTGCTTCCTTTAGGAAAAAGGAGGCTGAAGTCTCTTTAAGCTGTCACTTTTTTCCTCCACTGCTTGTGTTAAGAGTCAGCTGATCCTTGCTTTTCAAAGCCACGTGAAAATGAATGGATCAAGAGTGTCCCAGTTATCCAAGTCAGTAGCTGTTCTAAAGAGCTTTTTGTGTGTTCACTGTTTTTTCTCTCATGGGTTAGAAATATTGAGTATTTTTCCTAGTCTGATTGATGTGTACTGACATAGTCTTCACTAAAATTCAGATTTGATTTGCAGGGATTTTGTGGAGGGCTTTTTGTGTCTTAGTTTGGGAGATTTTTTTGCATGGTTTTGTGGTTGATTTTTAATGTAAAAGCATCTGTGATGTATCTTTGGATAGCCCTGCAGTTGTCTTGAGGTTACCTAATTCCCCAGCATCTGACTCGGCTGCACTCTATGCCTTTCTATTCCTAGCTAGCTTTTTGTCCTCATTATGTGGAGGTGCTAGCACACAACACATGGATAAACTGTCTCCCTCACCAAATAGAACCCAAACAAAACACCCCTAGAAAAGGAGAGCGGGTTGTAGCTTAGAGCAGCACACAAATATATGATCCAATCAGAATTTCACGTCTGCTTTTCTTATCTTCCTTAATTTTTTTTCTCTCTCTTCATTTTTTTACTGTTGATTTTTCATGAAATTGCTGTATTTTCTCAGAAAGGCTGCAATCTTCTCTTTTCATCTAATATTTTTCCTTTTGTATTAATCCTTTTTGATCTCCCTGTATCACCTCTTCCTCCTGACTTTGATGATTCTTTCTTCTTCCTTATTTCTTTCCTTGACATGCTTTTCAGTGTCATCTCTGCAGCTTGTTGAAGTATAACCAATCCTGTTGCTCAGAAATGAACTTATTTTATTATGCTTCTTAATGTACTTAAAACACGACACATACTTGCTACTCTTTCATAAATCAAAAGATTCCATATTGTTGTGTATGAAATGTGCATTTCTTACATGTACTGGTAAAAAAAATTAAGATTTTGGCTCATCTTTGCAAAATTTGGGGCAGGAATGCCCTTGGAGACAGTGCATTTGGGTTAATGGTCTTTCACCATACTCCAAAAAACAGTTCCTATTTTTGGCCATATGTTTTTGAAGGGGGAAGGAGCAGAATAAAGGATCTTTATTATCACAAAATTTCAGGATGGTTTGGTTGGAAGGGGCCTCAAAACCCATCTCATTCCAACCCCCTGCCATGGCCAGGGACACTGTCCACTGTCCCAGGTTGCTCCAAGCCCCATCCAACCTGGCTTTGGACACTTCCAGAGGTGGGGCAGCCACAGCTTCTCTGAGCAACCTGTGCCAGGGCCTCACCACCTTCACAGCGAAGGATTTCTTACAAATATCCCTTCTAAACCTGCCCTCTGTCAGTGTGAAGCCATTCCCCTGTGTCCTACAACTCCATGTCCTGATTAAAAGTCCATCTCCAACTTTCTTGCAAGCCCCTTTTTGTTCCTGGAAGGGGCTTTAAGGTCTCTCTGGAGCCTTCACTTCTCCAGGGTGAACAACCTGAGTTGTCTCAGCCTGTCTTGATAGCAGAGGTGCTCCTGCCCTCTGATCATCTTCATGGACTCCTGGACTCACTCCAACAGGTCCATGTTCTTAATAGGAAACTCAGTAAAACATAGTGCTAAAACACAGGACAGAGACATATAGCAGCCTCAATAAAGACAACTTCGAAATTCAAAGTGAAAGCCTGACCTCCCTTTGAGGAAAACAGTTTATCTGTGTGTTGGTGTATGATATCAATACTTCAGTGAGATTTGTTTTACGGAAGAAAAGCAAAGGCAAACAGCCTGATTATTTTTTATGTCCTTGAATTAGAATCTGAAAGTACTTGCTTGTCTGGTATCCATGCAAGCTTCTGGAAGGTAATTTGTTGATACTTTGAAATCTGGGTTAGCACTGCACTTTGTACTGCAGAATTCAGTGGTTAGGGGGAGAGAGGGAACAAATGTCAAGCTGATGTTTTATTTCAGGATCTCCAGGATGAAGTAAAGCGGGAGAGCAGTAATCTGCAAAAGCTGCAAGCTCAGAAACAGGAGGCACAGGAAACCCTTAATGATCTTGATGAGCAGAAGGCCAAGTTGGAAGAACAACTTAATGACATCAGGCAGAAGTGTGCAGAGGAGGCCCATTTGGTAAGGTCTGGTAGGAAGAGTAAATGCCTTGTCTTGAAGAACTCAGCCTTGCAGAGTTACACTTGTTGGAGAAGGAAAAAAAGCTTTAATTAATAAATAGCCTGAGTGTCATGGTTTTGTGACTGACAGAGCATAAGAAATACATCACTTGCTTCAGTGTTCCTAATTTAGTATCAGTGTGTCAGCAAACATATTGAGATATACTTGCACACAAACAAGGTTTAAAACAGACAGCAAAATTATGATACAATAGAAATGTTGTTAGAACCACTAATTACTGGTACTGATTTCTTTGTGGTAAAAAAAAATATTATCTTATGTAATTTTTTTCTAACATAAAACTATTGTATTTCTTTAAGGTCTGAAATTATCTTTTCAATATTAGAAATATCTGCATTGGTCAGAAGAACAGCTAAAGTACTCTGTTCTTATTGAGACCAATAGACAATTAACTGTTCATTTGGATCTGATTTATAATCTCTGCAATAGCTAAGAGATTTTTTACTTTTTCTGGTCATAAATAATATGTATTTGGATGTTTTTGGAGTGTTGTTCGGGTTTCTGGGTGTGGGTTTTGGGTGTTCTTTTTTTTAACCTGAAATACTGTTCACGCTTTAGATTGCCATGCTGAAGGCTGAAATAACAAGTCAAGAATCAAAGATTTCAGCGTATGAAGATGAACTGACCAAAGCCCAAGAGGAGCTGAGTCGCCTGCAGCAAGAAACTGCAGAGCTTGAGCATTGCATAGAGTCTGGGAAAGCACAGCTGGGGCCTCTTCAACAACATCTGCAGGATTCACAACAGGAAATCAATTCAGTAAGGCAGTGTGAAAGACCCACCCCCCCAAAGAGTATTTTGAGCTGGCAACCTTTAGTGTGGTTTGCCTTAAGGGGAAGGCATTTATTCCTTTTTTCTTCACTGTTTGCTCATGTCTTTAGTTACTTACACATGTGTTCTGTGCTAGTAGTTGTTGGAATTTTTGGATGCTGACTTAAGTCACTCAAGATACTTCATGGTCTTTCTCCAAGTTTGTTAATTAAAGGGATTAATTTATTATACTCTATAAATAATTTGTTGTAATGTAATGCATGAAAAATGGAAAACGCAGACTTACTTATCCAGTCGTTATTTAAGTTTTCATCCTCTGTGGCCTGGGATATGCTCTCACTATTTTTTTTTCAATTGACATGAAGTTGTAAATTGATGTGAGGTAGAAAATTGCTGATAGCATTTACTTAGTGTATTGGTGAAGGGGGAAAGTGAGGTGGATGGAAGAAGAAATTGGGTTGAGATTAGTCACTGAGAAGCAGAGAGCCCTGTGCTTTCAAGTGGCTGCTGATGCACAAACACTTTCAGTTTCTCTTTGTAATCAGTGATTTGTTATTACTTCGGTGATGCATCATCTTGCACACCCTTTCCTCATGGTTCTCCTTCCCTCTTGCCAGCTGTGTTATGTATTAGCCACTCACACTGATACCAAGTTGAAAACAAAAGGCAGAGCCTACCTTTGAACCCTAGAAATGGCTTCAGGGTTGGTCATTTCACACAATTCACATCTGTAACTTGCTAACGAATCTTAAAGCATTCATAATTTTAAAATATGGCTTTTACTTCTCAGATGAGAAGTAAACAAATGATTTTTTTCATCAATTCATCCCAGGTGGAGAGAATGTTATACCACTTCAGTGATTTTATATGGCAAGAGGTGCTTGCCATGAACAGATTTGAGACTGATAATATAAATGGTTATGCTTGACTTTACTACAGATTTTTTTTTAATTAGGTTTTATGACAGTACTCCTGATTTTATTGCTCTTGACTCCTAAATAAGGAACTGTAGGTGCTTTGGTGCTTTAGGCAAGATTGTCTAAGGACTGGTCACTTAACTTGAAAGACACCTGGTAGCATCTTTGCTGACACCCCAGTAACTCTCTTAGGTGACTGACCTAGCAGAGTTCAGTGGGATTTAGGCACCTGAATATCTGGACTAGGTTTATTCTTTTGCATAACCTGCCACATCCAGTAATTCCTTCATAACTGGCAGGTTGGTTGTAAATGTTTCCTGTAAGGCACTTCATTAAGCATATTGCTGAAATAACAACGTATGAATATAAGTGTCTGCTTGGGAAGATAAACTTGGCTTTTGTAGACTTCAGAAGTCATGTGGGAGATGATAATGAAATCATAGTGTTCCTTCGTGGAAGATGAGAATTCTGATAAAGCAGACTTCTTAATTTTGAGTTTAAGGAAATTGCAAATACATAATTTAGGAAAAAAATCCAAACCACACACACACAAACCCCAATCCAGAACAAAAAGAAGAAGAAGAAAAAAAAAGCCTAACCAAAACTCCCCAGCAAAACTAAACAAACAAAAAAACCCTGAAACTTTTGCAACTTTTCTGATGAGTTTGAATAGCTACAAGTCTAGGTGTTGCCAATGACACAGTCTTCTTCCTTGGCAAAAGGTGTGTCCTTCAACTACTCTGAACTTCTGGTAAGTAAGATTTCTGCTTTTCTCTCAATTTCCATCCTTTGGTTGACAATAGATTTTTATTATATTTGCTTTTGAAAATAAGATTTTCAGACATATATCAACCATCTTACATTTAGGAGGGGATGACCATTTACTGGCTTCCATGTGCTGCCATACTGATGCTAATACATTTATTTCTGTTTACAGGTGCAGACAAAGCTCCTTGAGCTGAAAGAACTGGAAAATAACCAATTTAGTTGGCACTCTCAGCCCCATAGTACACTTGTTAATGGAACTGTGGATCATTCCAGTCTTAGCAACAGCAGCAGTGAAACTGCAAACCTTAATGAGAATGCTGAGAGGGGAAGTATAGCAGAAGAGGAACAAACAAACTCTGTCTCTCCAGTGAGTAGTGTATTGCCTGCTTGATCACGATGCATTGCAGCTGTGAAGTTGGAATAAGTTAAGAATGTACCAAGATTGATTATGTTTTTAAACACTTGCACAACTGAAATTTCAGGGTGTTTTTCTGAGGGACTGTGTTTCCACATATCTGAAAGTTCATAAGCAGAAAAGGAGGTAATTTTAGCTTGCCTGGAAAGTAGCAGTAACATTTTTTTTTCTGTATTTATTTCCAAAGCAAAATATCATACATTGAATAGCAGAATTAACATTAAAGGAGAGCAGCTGTCTCCATTTGGTGCAACAAGAGCAGAATAAGAAAAAGTACAGAAAATCTAAAACTGTCTTTCTTTAAATGTTCCTCCTTATGTCTCAGTAGATTCATGATGGATTTATTTTTTAAAGCTTTTACAGGATTTATGGAACACTAAAGTATGTGCTATAATAAGTATGAATCTCTTGAAGTATGCTTCAGTATATTCTGTGATTCTGTTTAAGACTTAAAATTTTATTGAGCAGTCTTGCATTTACTTATTTATGGTGAATTGCTTTTATCCTTGTACAGATAAGGAATAGTCCTGAAACAGCAGTCTCCGTTGGAGAAGAGAAAGAGACCCCAGCTGCAACTGTTACCAAAAAAGTGAGCTTGTTCAGGTCTGGGGGAGGAAAAAGTAGGTTTAAAAAATCCTGGTGAAACTGTTTCAGGCTTGCATGGTGGTCATACAACAATAGAGTAATTGTCACTTCCTACTAGTTTCATTTAGTGTGATGTCTTGAAAACATTTAATCTCGTGTTACAGGCAGGTTGTTGAAAAATACTTTGGATCTCCATTGATGAATTGTATAGAAATCCAGCTGTCGCTTTGCTTTAAGCTTTAAGAAACCACTGAATGGTAACACGAGATGACATAAGTGTATTCTCTCCTTGTAAGTCTTAAAAATGTAATATGTTTCTCTCCTTCTGCATTGCCCAGGAAGATCCATTTGATGCTGAATCTCATCCGTTGCCTGATCTTGTTTCTGAAGCCAGCTTAGAGTTCTTCCAGTCTGACCCTTTTGTTGGCAGTAAGTAAACATTTCTCTCTAAGTGCAGATTTGCAGAAACAGGTCTTGTGTGAATTGTGTGAATACATCAAGACTCATCCTTGCCTTGAGACTGGTCTTGATAGAATAAATCTGAAGATGTGTGAGTGACAGGAGCGTGGAGCTAATAGTGTTACAGGAATAGAAGTAATAGAAATGACAGTTCCAGGGTGATTCTCCTTATTTGATCTGGACTTCCTAATGAGCTCTGAAAATTGCTCCTTTCCCTCACTGCTTTCCCTGAGGGCTTCTCTTCCCCATCCCCTCCCTGCCTCTGCCCAGGTGGCATTTTGGCTGTAAAGGTGTGGGCAGGCTTTGTGATAGGTGTGGTGTCAGTAATCTGATCGACAGCCCCAATCCACAAACAGGTCAGCAGAGGGTTCTCTGGGCTGTGTTGTGGGGAGGGTGTGGGTGGTTCAGAGTGAATGGCTGTGGCCTACTTCTGGTGAGTTTGGCTCTCAGAACAAGGTAATGTGGAACTGCACCATCTGTTCATCTCGTGGAAGTGCTGGGCTTTATTTTAAGAACTTGCCATTGACGAATAATGTTGCTCTGCTCTTATTTTTTATGGAAGGAATGATCTGCCTATATGGAGCCAGTTGGGGAAGGGAAGTTCATTTGAATTAACTGCTGCAGCAGATGTTCTCAACTACATTAATATGATTTTACACACTTTCAGATCAACATGGTCTGATCAATTTAGCTTGTATTGCTTGGAAAGGAAAATAAGCTAATTCGTTTCAGATCACTTGGCTTCTGAAAGAATGTCAGTGCAGATTGAATATTTTTAATGAATAAATTAAACTAATTTAAAACAGCTTGAATGTTTCTGTGTAGATACTGCTTGATTTTTGTTTATACTGAGGTGGTCTTACAGCACATAACAAGGCCTTTCTTTCAGAAGAGAAAAGGTCTGTCTGTTAAGAACCAAACTTTCAGGCTTTGAGCACTCAGTATATTCAGGGGTAATACCCACAGCTAGAAGACAGGCTATCTGTCTCTCAGATGTACATGAGAAAGTAGAAATGACTTACAATCATGCATCGAGTACTGAAGTGAACACAGTGTCTGTGTACCATCCCCAGTGTCTGTGACAAACAGAACTGGGACCCATCTCAGTAGCTGGCCTGGATTGCTGCAGTGGTAATACTGCATTATGTGGGTGTTTGTGGACAACAGCCAACAGAAATGCAGCTTAGAGATGGCTGCTTTTGTGTGTGTCTTGTGATGGTAATAAGCTGTGTAATTAATATTTTCTTTTCTTTTGAACAGGTGATCCCTTCAAGGATGACCCTTTTGGAAAAATTGGTAAGTAACTTTATAACTCATAATGTGTTTGTTTTTCTAGATGGTTCTTGCTAGTGGGGAACATTGTCACCCCTTTCAGAGGAAAAAAGTATGTAGAAATGCCCCCAATAGTCCTATGTGTGACATTAGCACCTGGCAACTTGTGTTAAAACTTTTCAGGGAAGTCCATTGCCAGTGAATTTTGGTCTTGTTGGAAGTTCCTTAGTTGGGATTTAAGTATGTGAAGGTGATGAAGGCCCCAAACACTTGCTGCATGTTTTATTTGCAAAGTAATAGGACTCTGTTCTTTTAAAAGCTCTTACCACACCAACTTCCTTTAGAATCAAGTACTGAAAAGGTGGGAAGTCTCTATTTAGATTGCTTGGTCCTGAGTGGAGTTACTGGTGGCAAAAAAGCCAAATAACCAGTGGGAAAGCAATAGTAAAATATGGTTGAGTATCAAGTACCAAATAAGAACATTAATTGGGCTTGGGGAGTGCAGGAGAGTTCTTAGAAGCATTAGGTTCTGTAAAATGCTTCATTTTTAGGGTCTTTGTTAAAGAACATATACGCTGAGATGATTCTGGAACTGCTGTTTTCATGATGTGCAGAAAACTTTGGCTTGTCTGATATTTTGAATCACAGAATAAAAATTATTCACAGGCAAATTTCATATTTCAAAGGTCCTTGGTCTTAAATGTGTCACTTTGTAGCAATATGAAAAAAGCAATACATTGTTTAATTTTTAGTATATCAGCTAAGTAAAGCAAGCAGAAATATTAGGGAGATGTTTACTTTTTAGATCCCTTTGGTGGTGATCCCTTCAAAGGCTCAGACCCTTTTGCAGCTGACTCTTTCTTCAAACAATCCTCCACCGACCCTTTTGTGACTGCTGGCACTGATCCATTTAGTTCTGCAGACAACAGTAATAGTACCACAGTAAGTTTGGTGTCACACCTTTTCCTGCTTTCTCTACGTCAGTTGGACAAAATAACCTATTTTGTACATTTAGACATGCTTTAAAAAAATGATGCTCAGAAATCATATAAAGGTTACCTCTGATCCCCTGGCTCTGTCTTGTCTTTTTGTGTCCTATTTTCTAGAAATAGTCACAGATGAAGTAGAAGTAAAAATAAAAATATTTTTAAAGTATTTCACTGTGGATCTTCATTGCTCCACAGCTAAGAGCATTTGACAGTAATGACTGTCATTATTTAACAATGACTTAAGCTTTAGAGCTCTCCAACAGTTCTGTTAGTTGGCAGAAAATATTAAATGGAAAGAAGTCCAGGATCAACCTCACCAGGTTATGTTCAGACACTTAATTTTTGCCTCCACATGCTATAGTATCAAGAACTATGTGCTGTATTTTATCTGAAATCTGAAGCAGTGCATGGGGTTTCCTCTCAGAGAAGTCAGATTGTTCTATAGTGTATGTTTAGGTTTTGGTATGGTTTGGGTTTTTTTAATAAGAATCACCAAAGGTCTCTCATAATGTGTCAATACCTACTGAATGTACTTCTTTCAAGGGTATTTCAGTCTAACTGTTAGCTCACATTATAAATGAGCAGTTACTGAATAGTCTGGAACCTTTAAACCTTTAATAAGGTAGAGCTGGGTATAAAACTCTCTCTGGTGTAGACTAGAATTGTTGAATATGCAATATTTAAAGCTGATAGACAATTTAAACAGCTGAAATTCTTCATGCCATTAAGTTTGTGTCTATTCTTTTGCCATCTCCTTTCCTTTCCAATGCTGTTTCTGTTCATGCCTCACTTCCAGCTTTATGTGTGCATAAAACATGCATAGGCATATATAGAACTCAGATACATGTGAATTAAGAGGCAAGTTAAGTGGCTGTAGAGTGTGCCTGAGGTACACCCACAGCAGCCAAAAGTGAGAAATCACTGCAGCTGACAGTGGTGGTCCTCCCCTTCCCCATGGTGTGCACACTGTGCACATCTCAAGGTCATATTACACACCACAGCCTACACCCCCAGCCTTAAAAATTTGATTTCTACAATCTGTAATAATTGTCACACTATCCTTTTCAAAGTCTTGATGTTCTAATGTAACCAATTCTTGGTCTTATTACAGTTCAAAGGAAGAAAAAAAAAGGGAGGTCAGAGCTGTGGTGTGGGATTAGCGGTGGATTCTTGAGATCTGTACTTCAGAACTGAAGTTAGACATTTATCCTAAAAGGTTTACCACACATCTCTGTAGTGTTGAAATCTTAGATCTTCATGAAGATGGCTGTGGTTGTAGAAATCTGAGGTCAAAACTGAGTGGTAGATATTCTTGGCTGTTGCATTAGGTGTTATGAAGTATGTTGCACATATTGCACCTTTTTTCCATCCTTTCAAAGTACTAATCAAAACTGAGAGGAAGAGTTTCTATTAACAGACTTCTTTACTGATGCTGATAAAAGCTATTTCCAGAATGTGTTATCTTAAAACTTCTAAACTAAAATAAATGGTGACTGTATTCTTAGATTGAAGAATCTTTTAAGCTGAAAAGCAAATTTTCCTCCAAAGGAATTTTTTGTTTTAGACAGAGTTATCAAAGAAGAATGACCCTTTTGCTCCTGGTGGAACCACTGTTACTACATCAAATGATCTAGGTAAAAGTAGATTGTACATATCAAGTTTCTTGGGTTTTATTTTTGCTTTTACTTGCCTTTGCTTCTAGTCTTTTAACTGAATTTGCAACAGAGCATTATAGGGATTTCCCATGTTTTCTGAATATTCCAATCAAGTGTGACATAAGATGCCTTTTTTCAGGGGATAAATTTATAAACCAAAATTGACTCTATCTGTAGTGTTTATCACTGAAGACTGATTCAACAAACTGTTCCTCTGCTTTACTAAAACTGGGACAGTATCCTGATCTAAGTGTTTGGTGTATTTGGATGGTTTGTACTGCTTCCCATTAGGGTTGTTTTCAGAAATTCCATGTCACTTTCTAAGTAACATCAGGAGTGCTCTGCACCACCAGAGGAGATGTGGAATAGAGGAACTCCTTCATCAAAATTTTTTTACTGCTTGAGTTTGCTCCTTCTGTGACCCTCTGTCATCTAGGGCTAAAGATGATTTAGGGAAGGCTCTTAACTCCTATTTTCCTAAACTGCACTGACAAGTGATAATCCAAAACAGGAATGTGTGTGTGATTTTGTATTGTAAAGCTGTTCATTTTAATTGTAGGGAAAAAAATTGTGTTTTTTAGAGATGCAGAAGTGGGTATGGCACTTCCTGCTCTACAGTACAGTAGTAGTTTTCACATATTTTAGGCACATGAGAATGAAAAGGTACTGTTGAATTAGACTGGGAGGATATGAGGTTCAGGTACTTGATTTCTCAAGTGGGTCTGCAGTCAGAAAAGAGTTCTGTTTCATGTTCATATATCTATACACATAAATATATATATATATACATATATATGTCTGTATATGTATATTTATGGGTGTATGCACACAAAAAAACACCTCTGTGTGTATACATACATGTATCTCAGCAGAACATTTCCAGTAGTATGATTAAGATTATTTGATACTTTTAGTGGAATTTAACTTTTTTAATGTAGAAGAATATAGCAGTATTTATTTTGAATTCTTTCCTGTTCAGGTTTATTATTTTTAATTGGAAGTTGACACTTAGAATTTTTGAAAGAGCTACTTAATAACTTGAAGTGCTCACCTCATAAAACACTCCACTTAATTAGTTTACTTTGCAAAATATCTAATTGTTGCTATTTTGTAATAATGGTAATGGGAATTTTTTTTCAGTCTTTTATATTTAACTTTCAGTTCTTTGCTTGATTTATGTGCATTTAGCTACAGACCCCTTTGCCTCCCTGTTTGGAAGTGAATCCTTTGAAGGTGGCTTTGCTGACTTCAGCACGCTGTCAAAGGTAATACGAAGCTGCTGCTACTCACAGAAAATGCATGAAACTGCAGTGACAAGACAAAGCTTATTCAGTTGCATTACAGTTTTTTTTTTGCCACTACTAAACACTTATAATGGCTGATTTGCTTGAAATAGAGGTCTTGATAGCAAATTGTCGTGCAATTCTGTGAAGAATGCAATGTAATCTCTTTGGCTTGATAAGTATTTTCTCTTTATTTCCAGTGATACACTAATTTATTTATTTATTTTTAAATTTGCTGAGTTTAGCAGCAAAAGTACTAGTTTTTCATGTTTAACTGCTTTCAACTTTATAGTGCTGTACATAGTGGCTATTCCTGATTTTTCTTTCTGTTCAGTCTTCTGGAGTATGTGGATATATGTAAAAACAAGCAGAAGTTTTCTTTAGTCTTAGTCCAAACTTTCAGTTCTGAATTAATACTGTATTATTGAAGAGAATGTCTGGTAGCACTGCACTGAAAATGTGTGTGTTGCTGTTTTCTTTGTTGAAGGCCAACAATGAGGATCCTTTTAGCTCTTCCACATCAGGCTCTGTCAGCAGCGTCACCATAACTAAAAACTTATTTGAAGAACCACCAGCTAAAAATGAGGATGTTCCTCCTGCACTGCCCCCTAAGACAGGAACTCCCACCAGACCCTGTCCACCACCACCTGGTAAGGGCTGACACTGAGATGTGGTAACAATCAGCTGTTTCATGTTGGCAGAAGGACAGGAATTGTGAGGGGAGGATAAAGGGTCTGAATTTAAAGTTAATGAGCAAGATGTGGAGCAAGATGTGAAACAAGTTCATTCCTGATCTGTTGGTCATTTCCTCAGAGTTAAGTTTTTCATGGTATTTGGGATCAGAGTTTGAAGAGACAAATGATTTAGGAAGTAGGTAAAAAGACTTGTTACAAATGTGTGCAAGACCACAGTATAGCTGCAAATTAAATGGTTGCTAATGTGCTACATTGTGAATCTTGAATTAAATGATGATTAAAGTGAGAATTTAGTGTGCTTTATACATCGCAAACACTGGTGGGTTTAATGCAAAATTAATTTAAAAGGGTTAAAGAACTGGCTCGTTTTCAGGTTAACTCTTTCTAGATAACCTTTCCAGAGGTTTGTAGCAGTAACAGTAATAAACCCACGTTCCTTAGGCTGTTTTCTCCTCTGTGGCAGAGGAGTTTCTGGGATGTCCCATGACACAAACCACTCTGCTTTCCAGAAAAGGCCATGATTATCATGCATAACAACACCTTTTTGTGGTTGCAACAAGATCATATTACAACAGGCTACTTACTCACTCTTAATTTGTTTTTGCAGACATAGGAAAATATATTTCTAGTGTTCCTTTAAAAATTTCTGTCCTCTGTTTCATTGTCTTTAAAAACTCTACTGTGTCATTTGTTTCACTGTTACACTACATGGATGAGTCTTAAGGTATTTTGAGAAACTGTAGCATGAAACTTAGATGTGTATTCATCTTTTCCTCAAAAGAAGGGGAACACAATAGATACAGGAGTGCTCACACTGAAGTTTAAATTCAGCTGTTTAGTTTCTAATGTTGCTGTGAGATCTGGTTCATGCTAATGCCTGGCAAATAATCATTTCCATTGTAAATAACATTAAAACAGCTGACATGGCAAGTGATGATAATTGGAATGTTTGATCTTGGTCCTTATTTAAACATGAAAAGGATTTCTGACTTGATTGTATGGGAGTGGCTGTGACATGCACTTTTGGAAGGCAAGCTTCTAGGGGTGGAACAGCAGCATCCTTAGCAACAGATGATTAGAAAAAAAAGGTGGTTTTGATAGGCACAGTTAAAATGTGGTTATCTTGATAAACATTCCAAATTAATTATTTTCCTACTGGAAATAAAATTTGAGGTATTTAAATGTAATTATTTTAATGACTTCCTTGGTCTGATTTGAAACAACAGAATGCTTTTTCAAAGAAGTACCTAAAAATCTTTCTTTTAATTATTCTCTCTACTGAAAGTAGAAGTGTGTAGAAGGGCTGTTGCCTCTGAATTCTGTTGCCTCTCTAGATACTGACAAACACCCTCATTTCCTGATTTTGGGGAAGATTTAGTGATTGTGTATTTTATATTCTTACAATTATTAACCCTTCAAATGCAGAAGTAAAATTCCCTGGTTAATATTTTGAGATGTTTCTCCCACACTTTTCAAGAAACAGGCAGGCATTATTTGTGAGTAAAAGAATATAGAATCACAAAATGGTTTGGGTTAGAAGGGACCTTAAGGATCATTCAGTTCCAAGCCCCTGCCAAAGGCAGGGACATCTTTCACTAGAGCAGGTTGTCCTTGAACACTTCCAGGAATGGGGTATCATCAGTGATACATGGATAGAACATAATCAACGAGAGAGATGGCAGGGTTATCTGGGAAGTGTCTTAAGTAAATCATGTTTACCAGGGGATGTTCTCCAAATCTCTAAATCATTGTCAGATGAGACTCTCTTTTGCTCTTATGAAGTAATTTTAAACTTATTTTCAATAGTGATACGTGAAATAATAAGCACCTTTTTTCAATTTTGTGGTTTTAATCTGAAATTGAAACAGAAGCTAGTTTTAAAATACAACCACTGCAAATGTGAAACCACTTGCAGAACCTGGTAGTAGAATTCAAGAAACTGCCCTGAAACCTTTTGTGTAAACACTAACATACAGAGGGAGTGATGGGATGAAATTCAGCTCAGCTTGAATTCTTGGAACTATTTGGGTTAATGTCCTCAACGGTGTTGAAAATTGACTGAGGTTAAGCTGAAAAAAACCCAACAAAATAAGTGGGGGTTTGTCCCTGATTCTGTTTATTTGGAGATACTTAGGCAAGAACTAACAAAACAGCTCAGCCTGTGATTGCTTGTTGTCATACTCCTTGTTTTAAACTGCATACATTCCTGGTCTTAGCATAGGGAGTGGTCATGGTATTTTGAAAACTTAAAAATGTAATGTATTTCTGCTCTCTGAATAAAACTGAGTTAACTTGAATGAAAGAAATAATAAAAGAGCCTTGCTGGAATGATCAAAGAGAGTTGATAACCAGAAAACAGTACTGTGCCGACAGAATAGGTGCTCACAACTGTTAGAAATTCTCTTACCAAAGTAGTTATTTAATATGCAACTGTGTTCCTGACTCATTAACATACATGTGTTCCTTTTTCACCCGAGTACCCTTTCAGAAAGTGTGGGCTGTACCCTCATTTTTTAAATTGGCAACCCTTCCTTTGAAACTACAGCTCCACTAGTTTGTGGGAAGATGTTGCATTCCAAGTAGCTTTTGACTGGGCTTTTTTATACTAGTTTTGGCATGTTACTACCTGATATCTTAAATTAATTTTAAATTCATTTTAAATTCATTTTAATCTAAGGGAAAAGACCGATCAATCAAATAGACTCTTCAGATTCCTTTAAGTCGAGCGATCCATTTCAGCCTTTCCCCACCCCAGACATTCCCAAAGAACAAGAAGCAGATCTATTCTGTGATCCATTTGCTCCCACCAGCATCAGTAAAGAGGCTGACCCCAACAATTTTGCAAACTTCAGTACTGTGAGTAAACACTTTTTACATTTGTTTCAGTATAATGGCAGCTTTGAAATGTTCACACTGAAGTCTTCAGTCTAATTTAAATTATTAAAACATATCCCATGTATGAAAAGGATATTGCTTCCAGTTAAAACAGTGTTTACATTTAGTTTACAGCTGAGGCTGTCCTAAAACAAAATGCTGCAAAATGTTGTAGTTAATGTTTAAATTGCATTGGGTTTATGCCCTTTTTCATGGAGGTCTCCTAGCTTTTAGAGGAGAGGATTTCAGAAATATCTATGTTCTAGGGATTATCCATGTTATCAATGTGTGCAGCAGATTTAAATTACAAATCTATAACAAGCACGCTGTTAACTACCCAATTAAAAATAAATCAAAATATGATTTTAACTCTCACTGAACTCTTTGGTCATAATTTTAACGTACTGAAATAATGGTAAACAGCCTGATAAAAATGTATGTTAATGAAATATAATTTGATGAGTTTTGAATGTAGTAAATTCCAGACTTATGCACAATGAAGTAAAATAGTAAGTGTCTCTTTATAACCATAATTCATTTCATAGAAGTCGTGGTGTCCAAGCAGTAGAAGCAAATCTAAAGGTTTGTGCATGCCTATATATTATTTTTTTCTTTTGAGCTTTTGCAAGTAGAAGTTTTGAAAGGCATCATCTCACTTTCAAGCCTGATACCTGTTAAATGCAATTTGCATTTACAGTTTCTTGATCATACTGCTCTTTTTCTGTTCAGGCCTAATAAACTACATGCTTGATTGACGTAGACTAAGGATTGTCAGGCTCTCCAAGTAGACTTGCACTGGTTGGTGTGTCTTGGAGCATAGTAGCTTCTGAAATGTGGTTATCCATCCGTGATAGTAGTTAGGGGCACTGAGAAGCCAGTTTGGAGGAGTGGCAAGAATGTTTATTATCTTTATGAAGGAAATAGTATTCTTTTCCAGCTGCAATTACTGAAAATACTGAATGCACTCTGGAGAAAACTCAGGTGTTTCTGCCTTTATTTCCCAAAGAAGCAGCTCAAAGCAGAGACCCCGGGGTCTCTAACATCTAACCCTTTCAATTAATGCTGGGACAGCCATAAGGACAGGGGCTTCACCTACCTCTTCTGCACCTTTTCTGCATGTTTGCTAGGAAGAAACTTTAGCCCAGTCTTTTGTATTTCATTTAAGATAATACCCTTAGCTGTCTCTGATTTATAATCATTGTACTAGAAGTATTTAGTTGGTTCTCATCGATATACATGGAAATCTGTTCTTTTCCCCCCTTTTCATAACATGCTGATCTTTCTCTGTATTACTACTAGCCTTCTAACTCTACATTTACTCTTATTATTTTGTTGCTTCTTGGCAGCGATATTTTTCATCTACACATTCAGAAACAGTCAGTTTACAGATAAATTTTTGCAGTCATTTTCACCTGGAAAAGTCATCCCTAATGAAAGCAGGATAAATCAGGATGCCCTACAGTGTGAATAGGAGTGTGCTTTGCAAAATGTTCTCCTGATTTATTCAAAGTTTTCCTTGTACAGACTGGTATTTATCCAAAATAAAACTGTATTTAAATTATAGCACTTTCTGCTTAGTAAAGTTTTAGAAACTTAATGCTGAAATTTGAAACATAACATATTTCATTAAAATACATCTGTTTGATTCAGTGCACTTCTTAGTAGTTAAACCTTGGACTAAGCCAATTTAGTCTAACACGACTACAAAACAGGTAATATTTTTGAAGACTAGAATATGTACAATTATTGAAAAACTAATTGTCCCTTAAACTGAGTGTTTAATAACATAAATAATAGTGAGTAATAATTATCACTGTATTATTAATCTGTTTTATTTTGTCTTTTAAACATGCAGTATTCGACTGAGGAAGACATGATTGAATGGGCTAAGAGAGAAAGTGAGAGAGAAGAAAAAGAAAGATTGGCAAGACTAAAACAGCAAGAGCAAGAAGACTTGGAACTGGCTATTGCACTCAGTAAATCTGAAATATCAGAAGCATGAAGTTTAGAATAAGATTTTATCTGACATAAACTGTTTTGTCCGTTTTCCTGAGTACCTAACATATTTAAATGTTAATCAGAAAATGCATATATACAAGAAACTATGAAAGGTTTTAAATTTCTGAAAGTGATGTGAATGTTTCTGATAAATTCAGTCCTTTTGGTTATTGTTTAAATAATTGTTAAGTTTAGCATTCAATTTCTTTCACGTTTTCAGGTGAGCAAAGTACTTTTCCCAGCTGAAAGCAAATTAGTTTAAAATGCAGATAGAGAGGATGGGGTTTGACTGTAATCTATCAGCAGTTGGTAATTGAGCATAAAGTGAACACAGCAATTATTCTGTCATGGCTGACTGTCTCCCATCAAGCAGTTAGTCACTGGAAACCTTTTATCCTTCTGAAGGGGTTTTAGTAATGCTGGAGTTGTGGAGTGCTTTATTTTATATGTATGCATATAGATTATTTTTCTCCTCGTTCAAGATTTTATGTTGGATTTAACATAATCTTCATGGAGTCTCCATCATAAAGGGTATGTCTTTCTGAAACCTTTATTGCTTTTCGTGCATGATCATAGGTTTTAAGACAGACCTGTTATTTTGTTTTATAAAGCAATTAAGCTGAAAATTCATGTGCATTTGCTGTTGGCTAAGGTGACTGTCAAATTGTGAGACCCCCACTGCTATTTGAGCCACTTTTGCCTGTGAAATATGCAGCTGAACTGGCAAGTTAATGCGTTCCATTTGAAATAGGATTGAGAATAGAAAGAAAAAACAGGTAGTCTGATTTCTATTTTTTTTAACCACAGTTGTTTTCTGTATATGTAATTTATTGAATGCCAACTGATAGTTGCACCTTAAACTGAATGATTTCTGAATGGTCACTGAGTCAGAGTAGGATTGATAGAATGTTAATGAAAATAACTTAATGAAAATAACTTATTGTTCATTTTGAATGAATTCTATTTGGAAAATAAGTTTCATTAAAATAATTCCAAAAAGAATAATCTTGAGCCCTATCTAAGAAAAATGGATGGCAGCAGCATAAGCATCTAGAGGGGGTTTTGTTTCTTGCACTTTTAACCTGTGGTATTTCTTTTGAGGAAATTGAAGTGTTTCAACACACAGCACTGGGGCAAAGGGGGAGAACTCAGCCATGC
Organism: Cinclus cinclus; assembly: GCF_963662255.1. Taxonomy (NCBI): domain Eukaryota; kingdom Metazoa; phylum Chordata; class Aves; order Passeriformes; family Cinclidae; genus Cinclus; species Cinclus cinclus. The sequence continues at coordinate 24,906,164 of NC_085053.1, read as the reverse complement.
TTCAGTATATTTAAGCTCTTCCCATTACCTATCAATGCTGCTGTTGCATGAGATTGAGTGTTTTCAATTTTTCAGGAAAACATTAGTTACCTGACTGGGATGGTTTTTCTTTTGCACTGGGAGATGAGCATTTAAACATCTGCTCAGAAAAAAAAAGTAACTTAAAATTTTGCAAGTATTAAGTAGCTATAACTTATCTTATACATCTTTGTAATGAGTGTACACTAATCTTGCAAATCATATGCTTAACTGGATTACATAGTTTCTTATCTTTTGTTAAAAATGTATACTCAGTGGACCAACACAATATTATATGTATATATTATATATATATTCCTGCTTTCCTTTATGGAATTTAAAGTTTTGAGTCATTTGATGTTACATTTCATGTTACTGACTCTGACTATAGGACTTTTACTCAGACTACCAACAAACCACTGCTGTGAGCTAAATGGCATTACTTTATGAAGTTTTAACTGTTTGTTTTGGTTTGTTTTTTTTAAACAACTTGTTCAGGTGGGATTAGCCTCTATTTATAGACTTCCCTTTTGTTTAAAAATTCTAACAATAGCCTGTAATTATGAAGAAATAAAGTTTAAGTACATAAATGTGAACTGTTTGCCTGTTTTTTGAAGAGGATGCTGTGAGATGTAAAGCATTGTGTGAATATAATGCAGTGTGAGGTGTCCTGGCTCTAGTCTGCTCTCTGTGGCCTTTGCCACCTGACACACCTGCCATGGGTCACCTTCACAGAAATACAATCCAGTGGCAGAATTGTGGTGCCTTGTGTTATTTCCCCATTAACTTCTCAACATGTTCTTTTACCTACTTAAGTTTCAATTGGCTGTTCCAGAATTTGAATATTTAGTGAATTTATGAGTTCAGTATTGGAGTGTTGTAGTTGTGCTTTAGCCTGAATCTTAGAAGTCATTGTGTGCATGGACGTGCAACCTCGTGTTTTTGTTTTGTAATACTGACAGAATGGTGATTTAGATGATACTGGGTTTAGATAACAGAAGGTAAGATTGGGAAAGTAACATATTTGTTCAAAATATTGGCAACTAAAATTCTGTGTTTTCTTGTTATGGAATTCTGTATCTTGTCAGTGGATACTCTTGAATTTAATTCTATTGTTAACTAGTGTGAAGATTGACTTTCAGATGCATCCATTTTTTCTTATAAGAAGGAAGAGGACTGGTTTTCACTAATGAGAGATATTTTTTGATCTTTTGTGGTAGGTAGAGTGGAGTTTAGCTGCCCATGTGAGTGTTACTGAACTCCTGAATTCTCTCCAGAGTTGTGTTTGCAGGGACCTCTAAGGCTTAAATTAGGAAAGAAGCAGAAGTAAAGAGGAAGGAAGACAGCATAATGTTATCCCAGAAAAGGTGGGAAGGAACTTGTAATTCATCAGCTGACAAGCCATCAGTCAGTAATATCCTGAAACAGAAGTAATTTTCATCCACAAGCTCTTAAAAGAAACATGAATAGCAAAACAGATAAATTACACCAGCTGCATTTCCATTCCTTGCTCAGAATACTTCAGAATTCCTATAGTGCTAAAATGGAGACATCTGGAGCTGCCTGGACCTTAGATTTTAACCAAAAACAAAGAGCATTAATTTTTGGAGCAGGTGATCTGCTGATAGAGGAGGAAAATGCTGCATTGTTTGGATGGGTGTTCAAGAGGTCAGGATGTTGTTTCTAGTTATCTCTTGCTTATTTAATAAGTGATTATGGACAAACCACTTAATGCTAAGCCATTTCCTGTTCTGTAACTAATAACAGGTCTCATAGTTATTACATAACTGCTCTAATCTGGAAAGACAACCCTGTGCAGCATAAAAGGAATTTTATTCCTTTTTACTTTCGTATCCTGTAGATAGGAGCAATGGTGTGAGGTGTTTTCTCTGTTGGCAGAAGCAGCCAGCTGCAGTCCTCTACAGGACTATACAAATAACTGGAAATAAATTAAGAATTTAACAGAAGTGCCATTTTAAACAAGATATTTGAGGGTTTTGTTTGCTGGTAATACAGGGAGAAATTCCTACCTTTGAGTCTGTCCCAGGAAGAGATCCTGCAACACTGTGCAAATTGTCAGCTGTCTCAGGTTTGAATGTGCCAGACTCATCCTGATCCACACAAACTGATTTTCCTGTGAGGCCAGACTTCTAGTTTATTCTGTTGACACTTTCTAACATGAAATGTTTGTATTCAAAGCCAGAAAGTCTTTAGGATTGTTTTTCATAGAATACAGTCTCTCCTGAGATGCTACATGAAGGGGTATGGTCACTTATACAGAAAAAAAGTAGTTTTAAAAGACTCAATGGGTTTTTAGGTAAAATCCTTGTAGAATTTTTTTAATACTTACTGAAGCTCTGCTAATACCTCCTTATTCTTAAAATTAGTGTCCTTGACAGTTCTGAGGATTTTGGAGTGTGAATTTCATTTTGGGTACACATTCAGTAATAACTTTTACTGAATAAATAACTCAGTTGTGGTTCAAACCACTGACCCTGTATCCTGAAAAATACAGATAAAGTACTTGTTTAGTGTTGAAATAGTATATTTAAATCCTCTAATTTTCCTTAATATGCTATCCATTTAACTTAAAACATTTATTTTATTTTACTGTCAGATATTAAAAGCACAACTGTTCTCAAACACACAATACTATGCTCAGAGGAGCAAGTTTGTCCTTCTGTTCTAGCTTTTTCAGCTTTGTCTCTACGACATAATTCTAAAAGTTGTAAAAAGCAATTTAGAGTATACTCTGGGGTGATTATTGATAAAAATGTTGTGTACGTTAGCTTGAATGGCTACTGACAATGGGGTGAAGTGCAGAAATCTACACAGGAAATCTGGCTTCATTGTGAATGCTGTGAGCTGGAATGTATAAGCCTCACAATTCAGAAAATGAAATGTGTGTAAACAGGTATTTTATGCTCGAAAACGTGGGCTTGCATTTGTTCCAAAATAGCTCCGGGAAGGTGCTTGTCACAAGTCCTTATACTATCCCTGACTGAGCTAAAATGTTTGATTTAGTGGAGACAATCATGACTTCTTGGCTGGTGTCAGAAGGGGGAATCATCCTTCAATCACTGGATGTCTGGCTCTTCCTTCGGAGCAGCTGCACCCCGAGCACTGGAGCGTGAGCCCGTCCTGCCACCCGCCCCTTGTTCCTCACATCACGAGCCACATTGTTGGTGTGCAGCTAATAAATTCTTTCTTTTTTTAACCTTATACGCCCACTGTTCCCGTTAATGTGCCCATTGTTTCTTTATGTCAACCCAGTCCTTCTGTTTGTCCTGCCACTCCCTCGGCCGTGTATACCTTTGCCTTCCTTTGCCTTGTTCATTTCCTTCCACAGGCTCCTTTCTTTTGTTAATCTCTTCTGAGCTGTTATCCCTGTAACCCCGAAGCTGTGTGATTGATATGATTATAATATAGATAATGGCCAAAGTAATGCAATCTTTTTCAGTATTGCGTATTCTATTCGCAATTTCAGTGGGTTTGGTTTTCTTTAATGGAAGAGGCAAGTTAAAATTTTAAATATTTCTTTTGTTTATGAATTTTATGTTGAACAAATTAAAGGATTTAATTATTTAGATCTAATTATTTATTTATGTGATCTGGTCCTAACCTGGTCCCTCAGAGGTGTGAGCCCTATGGGGTGTCACTGCTGTGGTACAACTCGCTGACCCCTGTGCTGGGGGTAGGGCTGCACCCTGGCCAAACCCTGCCACGGCAGCAGGTGCAGAGTGCTGATAATTGAAAACTTGGCGAAATATGAATTATATTTTCTTTTTTTTCTTTTTTTTTTCTTTGTTGTTGTTGTCTCGAGAGGAATTAACGACTCTAATTCCAGCACACATAAGCGATCCCTGCTCTCTTTTCGGCCGTTCCCGGAGCCTTTCACGCCGGTGCGGAGCGACACGTCCGGGTCCCGCCCGAGCGCTGCAGTGGGACCGTAACCCCGGGTTATTATATTATATTATATTATATTATATTATATTATATTATATTATATTATATTATATTATATTATATTATATTATATTATATTATATTATATTATATTATATTATATTATATTATATTATATTATATTATATTATATTATATTATCCCACCCCACCGCCGGCGGAGGGCGGGCGCTGCCGCAGCCGCTCACCTGCGGGGGCGGCCCCTCCGCCCGGCCCGGCCCGGCCCGGCCCTGCCCTGCCCGAACATGCGCCGAGGCTGCGGCTGCCGCCGCTCCGCACACACCATGCGAGGTGGCTGCGGCGGCCGCCGGGGAGCAGCAGCAGCAGCAGCGCCGGCCGTGCCCGCCGCCCTCCCGCCCTCCCCTCAGCCGCTGCCCGTTCCGACGCCTCCATGGACGCCCTCCCGGCCGGCAGCGCCGGTGCTCGGTACGCGGCTGGGGCGGGCCGGGGGGCCGGGCCGGGGGTCGCCGGGGGCAGCGCCGCCTCCGCCGGGCTCCGGCGACGCTCGGTCCCGGGCGGGAGGACGGGCCGGGAGCGCAGGGTCCGGCCGCGGGACGTTGTGAGGGCGCGGGGGCTCCGGACGAGCCGCCCGCCGGGCGCGGCAGCCGCTGAGGGCAGGTCGGGCCCCCGGGCTGACCCTGGCGGGCACCGCGGCCGCGGCCGGAGCCACCTGCGGCGTCCGGGCCGGGACCACCCGGGCCGGGACCACCCGGGCCGGGACCGAGCCGCCCCGCGGACCGCCCTGGCCACCGGCCTGGCCCAGCTGTGGCCAGGGGCTGTGCCGGCTGAGCCACCCCAGCGCAGCCACTGCTCGGGCACAAACTGGTTCTTGCACTTCGAGGGGGTTTTCTTTTTTCTTAGATAAGAGCATTAGCTTGAGCTAATTACATACCTGTGCAGCAGCCCTTTAGTAGTTATGTGCAAATTGCCTTTGGGCTTCAAAGGGTTACTGAAGAGCGTGTGGTGTCTGTGGAAGACCAGGTCCTTTTGCTTGAGCTCCTGTTTGTGCAGCTTGCAACACACCTTGGCAGTGGAACGCTGACGTTCATTCTTCTGTAACTCTACCTTCTTGCTCACCCTCAAGAACGAGCTGCAGGTGGATAACTTTCTCCATTCCAGGTGTGTACTCCCACTGCCCCTAAAATACATAAACTTTCATTGTGCGTGTGTGTGAGTTGTTCCTTCAAAAGCTGAATCAGTCTGCAAATAACATTCTTCCCCATGATGACGGCGTGTTAAATTTTAGACATGGCTGCTTTCAAGTTCAGCTTCTGGATTCTGTATTTTGCATAAGACATTTATAATAAATAATCTTCTTTACAGTCTGTGCAGGAGTAGAAGCTTTTAAGAGTGCAGTTGTTGGAGAGGTCAGCGAACTGCTGCTTAGAAGAGTGGTAATGGTTCTGTTCATGGTTCTTCATAAAGCATCAAGTGTTTGTAGCAACTCTGGCTGCACACTTTATCTTAAAGTTGAAAACAGCAAACATTTACCTGAGACTTTATTTCTGCTGAAGAAACCATTATTAAAAAAATAATTTCCTGAATTTTAGACTGTATAAGCTGTACAACTGTGCTCTTTTTTGGTGGTATTGATATTAATGTTAAGAGTTATTACAGCGACCAAAGGAGGTGGTCTAGTGGCATTTAAAGCAACAAGGTCCTGTGGGATTTAAAAATCCAGAGTGCTAGACTTGCTAATGATTAATAATTACCTGTCTATTAGTATTTATATATAAAAACTCCGACCTGGAAGTACTCAAGGCTGGTCAGGATGGGGCTCTGAGCAACTCTGTGTAGTGGAAGGTGTGTCTGCCCACAGCATGGGTTTAGAATGAGATAATGTTCAAGGTCCTTTCCAGCCCTGTGAATTCTATGATTTTTAAGTTGCCATGCTCTGTCTTGGTAATTCTTTAACAGGCGGCCCAGCAACTTTAAAAATATTTGTTAATTGCAGGCTGGAGAGGTGGTCTGTGTGTCTGTAATAATGATGTTAAATGATACCACTAAATGACCTCCAGGTGCTGTGTTTGCTCTGACAATGGCAGCAGGCTGAGGGACTACAGTTTGCATTGTGCTTCAGAGGTTCTGTGTGTGGAGAGCAATTTGTGCAAAATATTTAGGAGTAGGAAGGAGCTGGGTGAATTTTGCCAGGTTGGGCAGGTTGTCCTGAAAGTCTGTGTTACTGAAGCAGCTGGAGCACTTGGTGCTGGCTCCTCATCGCCTTTCTGGAGCTCCATCTGCTGGAACCAGCTCTCCCATTCCGGGGGAGAACAGTGCCTTGGGATCTAAAGGGATTCAGATGTTTCCAGTACTGTGCTAAAAAGTGTTGAAAAGCATCTATCAGGATTTTGGCTAGTTTGTGGGAAAACATTACTATTTCCTTATTGTAGTTCACATTGCACCTAAATCACTCCTTTAAAACCCCGATGAAGCCCCCAGACAGGGTTTCCACAGATCTGAATTTGTGGTTTCTCTAGGTATCATGTATATTTTTGGAATAGACTGAGATTATCAGATGATAGTTGGAGGAAAAGTGACCTAGTGGAATGATTGGACCCGAAAAGTAAATAGATTTTTGAGTAGGGATGATGAAAAATGACCTCCCATTACAGAGATTTTCAGCTATTGTCTTCAACTTGATAACAAAACTTTCAGTCATCTGTTGTGAAAAAGCAATTGTCAGAAGAAAGTATCCATTTTTGGGTGAGGATAGGTCATTCAGATATACTTAATGGCTGAAATCTCAGATGTATATCTAACAGAATGCAGTACTGAACTCAGAGGTAATCTTGCATTTCTTTCTAATTAAAATTGCCATCCTGAACTGATGAAATCTCACCACATCTGCATTAAAGCTTTTACTTTTTATCAATCCTTGTTTCCTTTCAGAAAGGGGCAAACTGACAGAAAGATCCCAGACTAACTGAATCTGAGTTCAACATCAGCCTCACTTGTTTTGGTTTTCATTTGTTTTTTTCTCCTCAGGTAGTTTGCTTAGTTTTCTTTTTTTAGGTTTTTTTTTTTTTCCTTTTTTTTTTCCACTCTGAAATGGAGACAATAACTATTTTCTTCTTGAAGCCACTGTGCCAGAGAATAACTCTTCAAAATGGCTTTGGCAATGCTGAGTGCCAGGACAACTTTCTACTGGTACTTCTTTTTCTGTTCTTGAGTATTGTTTCAGTGGGAAGGTTCAGGAGAACTGTAAAGCTGTATTGGAGTGCCATGCTTGAATTTTTATTGAATTGGAGAGAAAGTGGCATTGTTATTGGTCAAGATACTGTGAAGTATGCCTTGCAGATGACTTGTGAAGAATAAAGTCAGGTTGTTGGAAACGCTCAGTGAAATATAATCTGAAATGTCATGTAAAGCAATGCTTAAAAGGAAAGCAACGATCCCCTATTTGTTCAAGGATTTTGTGTCATTCCTATATATTATTTTTATGGGAACCTAAGATACTGTTCAGCAGTGGAATGATAACAAAAGCATTATTTTTTTAAAAAAGTTGCAACTAAACATGTTACAGAGTAAGTTATTTTGAAAACTCTTTATTTAGATTTAATGAAATAAACCCCAGCAAAGCAACAAAATACCAAACTCAACCAAATCAAGTAAAACCAAACAAAGAAACGTTTCAACTCATGTGAAGTACTGCAGGAAAATGCTTTTTAGGCCAGAGTGTGTATATCTTCCCTTCTATGTCAGTAACCACACTTAAGTCTGAAAGAAGTGAAGTATAAGCATAATCCAGATTTCACAGATGGCTGAAGAACCATGCCCAGGTAACTCTTGTTATCTACCACTCAGCCTTTATCACTGCTGGCAAGTGCAGAATCCAGCCAAAAGGGGGGGAATTGCCTGACATCCCTCCCTAAATTCTAAATTCTCACCCAGTCTGATTTCAGAAGAGATACAGATCTCTACCCTGACCTTGTAGTCCTTAGGAAAGCAAATCTCACCGATTTTTTTTTTTGTCTGGCTTCTTACCATGAACATGGCAGAGTTTGTTTGTGTTTTGCTTCATGCTTTATTTTTTGTTTGCTGGGTACCTAAATGTGCTCAATATCACTGCATTATAGTGGTCTAGTGCAGCCCTTGCTGATTTTTTTCTCATTAGTTTTAGTGAGATGAGAATTAGACCTTTAAAAATTGAGAGTAACTGTGTCAGAAGTGTGGGTGGACCAGAGGCAGTAAAACTGAAAAGTCAGAGGACTTGGAAAAAAGAGCAAGTGGATATTATAAGGTTGTCTAAAGACTCTTAAAAACCCCAAAAGGAATTACATCAATCACATGTGACCTTCACAGTGACAAAGATTGTAGATCATCTGAATTTAAAAAGAAGAACTATTAAAGCTTGCTAAATGTTACTGTGGTCTGATTTATGATGAAAATTTATTCCTAATTGCAGCAATTCTGATAATTTCTGTGATGCTGAATATATTTGTTTTATTTCAGTGTTGATCCTGTGTGAGGTAACTTTTTCTTTGTACATTCCAATAGATCAGTGCTGTTGCAGGATGTTTGGGCTTATTTTTGTAATATCCCAGACTTGATTGTCTTTACATGCATTTTCATTCTATCTGATGCAGACAGTTCTGCTGACTGGGAGTGCTCACCCACAGTGGTGCATTTCACTCTCTGAGCAGTCATGGCAGCACAACAAGGAAAGGGAACAGTAGAAATGACACCAGTACATTTTATTTGTCTGAACAAACATATCTTAATGAATTTATTACACTGTTTCCCTGTTCAAATACAGGATGAGAACTGTGAGCCTAATGCTAACTAGATCCTGCTTGGTCCAAGTTAAACATGGTGGGACCAAGGGCAGAACATGAGTCTGCCAATTCCCTGGTCTTTGTGCTGCTCACTGGGCTGCTTTGCCACATCCCTTTGATTTGTGAGCCTTTGCTGGGACAGAAGGGCTTTTTAAAAGACCTTTGATGTTGCTGAGGCATCAATAACTCAGATTTGAGAGCTGAATTAACCTTTAAAATAAATGGTGTCATACTCCATGTGCAGCTTGAAATACTATGATATCCTGAATTCCAGAATTGTATCACTGTTGTGTCTCTATGCAGAATATTTGGAGAACAAAAATACTGAAACCTTTCCAGTTGCTTTGTTGAAGTAAAGGCATTTCTGCAGCACTGAGGAGTCTTAGACATAGGCCAGAAAAGTTTTCAAGAACACAGAAAGATAAATGCTGAGGTATTAACAGCTTGGCACATAGAACAGGAAGGGATATGGGAAAATTAATTGTCTTGCATTAACTTATTTCCTTTGGAATTATGGAGGTAATTCTGTATTGTCTGAAAACTGAATAGTAACAAATTATTGTGAGAAGTGCTTATTTGTTCTTTTCATCCAAGATTATTTCTGATCTCATGTGGGTTTGGAAATGCTTGCAGAAGAAAGGAATTCATCCCGAGTGATGTGCTTTTTGTTTTCTTTGAATGTAGAGATTTTTTTTCAGGCTCACAACTTGTAATGCAGTGTTGCTCAAAGAAGCCAACTATTTAGAAAAGTAGCAGAGGATTTAGGAATGACCTGGAGAACTGGAAAAGGCTAAAGGAAATAACCCCAGGTGTACCCTGATATCGCCTAATGTCCCTGTGATTATCCAGCATTAGAACAGAAAATGGTGTCATGGCAAGAATTTCCATATTTCTGTATCGTTCTGAAAACGGGCAGTGGGAAGGACATCCTGGTGTCAGTGAAGTACCATGGGATGTGAACTGCTGACCCTTTGCACAACAAAGGGCACAGGGAGGGACATTTGGGAACACAGCAGGGGCTGAAGATCCCCAGACTTTTTCCTGTTTAGACTATGAGGGGATAAAAACCCCGGGGTTCCTTTGTTTGGAGTCCCTCCTCGAAGCTGTTATTTTGTTATTGCACCAAGATGAAATAATTTTAAGCATTGGGACATCTGAGATTCTGTTATGAGGTCGAGCCTGTCTCACTGGGAGTATGGGATGTGCAGCTGTGAAGGGGCTTTGGTCCCAGCTCAGGTGATGGGAGTGTGGCTGTGACTCCTGGGTGGTTAGACAGGGGAGTTTCCTTAACACTGAAATTGAGACCTTTGAAATGTGCTTTGGGAGGCTCCTCACATCTGTCAGTGGTTGAAGTGTTAGCACTGGTGAAGCTTAAATGGTGTTTCATTCTTTGTCTTTCATTCTCCTCCTCCAAATGAATTTACCAATGCACCAACCTCAGCTGACTTTTGCAGCGAAGGAAGATTTGGCAGAGAAATGCATCCATATTTTAGCATGTGACTGATTTCACTTGCTTTTAGTGTTTCACAGTACTGAAGGAGCTCTTGAATTACTATTAAAAGCATTACTACAAAGGCACAAACCTCAGTCTTACCTTTTTTTGTGAAGTTCTGATAATTACTGAGGTTGAGTTTTTTAGCATTTTGCACAGTATAAGGTTCAAGATGCTTTTTTATTGAAGAAATCTGTAAAACTCAGTGACAAATCACAAAGCTTATGCACTGCAAACTTATTATAAGGAGCCAGTCAACATCATGCACACAGTGAAATAAAATTTTGCATTAATATGGTAACTCCCATGTTCAAAAATCATGTGTCTCTTTCCTTTTGATTATGAAAAACATGAGGTTATTTTTGAAGATGCTTTACTGTTCATTAATATTCCGGATTTTAGTTTTGCTTATTTCTCCTTATTAATTTTGCTTGACAGGAAGGGTCTGGTGCTTAAGTAAAAGGGGCCTTGCCTGGGGTATTCCAAGGAACTGTGTTTCCAACTAGAGATAATGGGGATGAAGTGGAGTAAGGAGAGCAGTTCTTACTGCAACTGCCAGGATATATTGTGGTTGTAATTTGTGAAGCAACCCCACTCATGGTTCTTGGGGCAGACAACAACGATTTCATAAATAACAAAACCACAACGAGAACCATATGACTGTCCTTGCAAAACCTGCTGCCCAAAAACAAAAAAGAAAGAACCTTGTAAAACCAGCCGGGAAATGGCCTAAATGTGGAAATATCTCAGATCTGAGTTTTTAAAATTTGTTTTCTTTAGTTAAAAAAAAAGTACATGTGTGTGGGGAAGGACAGGTTGCATACTGAAGCTTGTCTGAGCATATAATTGTTTCTAGAGAAATGGTATTCAAATAAAAACCTGCCAAATCAAGTCTTGAAGACCTTGGCAGAGACAGCCAGAGCCTCCACTATACAGGGCTTTAAGGACTATTTGGAGAATGCAGTATTAATTAGAAATTGTACAAACAGCTAGTGAGAATGATGAGAAACCTTTTCAGAGTAGCCCATAATACTGCCATGAAAGCAGCCAGATAATTTTAAGTTGTAACCAGTAGTTATTCCCAACTAGGGGAAAAAATCCCAGTAATGTCTTTATCTCCTGCTGTGGCCCAGGTACACAATGCTGTTAGGAACATGTAATGGAGTCATTATTGGTATAGCCTGTGGATCTATTGCAGTAATTTTTGTACAAAATGCAGCACAGGCTTTTCCTGTACAGGATGCCATAAAACCAGCAAGTGATTTAATCAGGTATGTTAATGGATTCAGAATATCTTCCTGGAATTGTCCTTTGCTGGTTTATCATTTTTGGGTCTTCCTTCAGCAGTGTATGACTTCATTATTGGTACCACTTTGTGTAATCTAGCAAACAGATAATTTCTGACATTAAATGATCTTGGAGAAACTAATTTATGTAAGTGGATCATTGCTGATCAACTTGCACAGTCCAGCTCTCATAAATGAGTGGAAGGACTGGTAGTGCTGCTCGTAGTTGTGTACAGGGCTGATAGAGCTGATGTAGCTGATGTGCCAGCAAAGCAGTCCAGAGGAATACACTGTTTCATTTTGGGCAAAATCAGCCAGATGAGCTCACTCCGCTGATTAAATTGTTAGCGCCAACTCGCCTCATTTTCTATGGCATTAAAAAGAGCTTATTACAAAAAGCATGTGAAGTCTCAATTCCTCCCAAAAGTACAGGAACGAACAAAAAGCAGCAGTTTGGCTGCTGGATTGGAGCCTGTTTTGTGGAGAATCCTTGCTGGGAAGGAGCACTTGCTTGTGTCTCTCGCCTGTGTGCTTCTCACATTTGCAGCAATTACTGCCTGAGTGCCGCCTGTCAGCTGCTCTCGTTTGGCTCTCCGTTCTGGTTCGCAGGTTTCTGATGTGGGCCACTGCCACATGCAGTAATTCTTGTTGTTTCAGCTCTGTAATTACAAGGGTATTTGGCTTCTGCCTGGTCCGGACAGAAGAAAAGGCGGCTGATGCTGCTGCTCATTCCAGACAGGTCTGGAGATGGGAGATAGGCTGGCAGCCGCCAACCCCTCCTACATTTGAGGTATCCAGCTGTATTTGGATCCAGCGGCACATGAACCTGGTGTGTGCCACGGGCTGGCTTCCAAGGGGCTGTTTTGTAGGATGTGGCCGGTGAATTAGCGACGCTGCCGTTCCCGTGGCGGTGCCAGTCGCAGAGTGCGGTGCCGCAGGCAGGCGCTGCCCGGAGCTCCCTCCGGGACTGGCACTCGCAGCTGGCTCGGGAGCACCGGGCGCTGCTGATGTTCGAGCCTGAAAGCTGGGTGGGCTTACAATGACTATGTCACAACACGCAGGAGACTCGGCAGAGAGGTGAGTAGCGGCGCACGGCATTTGGCATAGAGGCAGTTCTGATCCTGCTGTTGGAAGCGGGAGGGATCTGCAGCCCACTGGAGCATGACTAATCAGTTTGCTGAGCACCCTCGAGTTTAAAGTATTTCTGCCCCGTTATTAACAGTGACAAGTGATGGTTTGTAGCATTTATGTGAGGCGTGTATTTTGCCCATGTCTTAAGCCCTTGACTTGGGAGCTACGTACTGTGACAGGTTTCCTTGGAGTATGAGGGAAACGTGCAGCTTGTATTTCTTCTGCTGCTGGGGGTATCACTGTGCCATTAATTGTTATTCCAGAAAAGATGCCAAGTAATTATTGCATCTTATTTCTGTTTTGAGCTTCAGCGGTGGTTTTATTCTTTGTCATCTTTCTGTTTCAAAGGAATATTTTGAAAAGGTTTATTTGTGTTGATTTGGGTAATCCTCCTGCATGACAAGAAACGAACAAATAAAAAACCCAGGTAGAATGCTAGTAGTCTAAATATTTTAAAAGAGGTGAAGATGTGCTTTATTCATGTTAAATATGTTACTTTGTTCGGGGATACAGATTTAAAAACAGGAAGGTAAGAGTTTTAATACAATCAGCAGTAATTGACTAAGTTTTAATTATTAAGCAGGGCTCAGAATAGCTCAAAACAGGCAGACATGATGTTGCATTTTGTATGAGATGGATGCCAAAACTTGGTTAATCAATGCTTGCAAAGCACTTGCAGAGTGTCCTGGGTGAAAAAGGATTTGCAGTGTATCTGAAGTTGTGATGACAAAGCCACTAGGAGCAGCATCATGTAATGTTTCTCTCAAATTTAAAGACCTGTTTTTTGTGTATATAATTATACTCTTTATTTCTTTGCAGTCATTATTCCTAAAACCAAAACCAAACCTCTGCTGCAGTGGGTAGTTATTGCTGATGCTATCTCCTTGTGCTCTGCTCTCCTGCCTTTTCCCTAAGATGTTATCAGGACTTTGCTTTCTGGTCTTCCTTTCATCATTCTGTGTTGTGCCACTTTTTAAGGAACTAACACAGTTTCTAAGTCACAAGACAGATCACATTAGTTAGAGCTCTTCAGAATAAGGAGCATGGAGCAGATTTGTTTGTATTTTGTTGGAGGATGCTTTGTACATGCTTGTATACAATATATTAGTGCAGTTTAGCTCTTTGCTTATTAGATGCAGATGTTTCAACTGTCCTAACACTGGCTAGGTGACCTTAACTTCATTAGTGCAATGCAAGGTTTTATTGGTTTTTTGTGGATTTTTTATATATATTATTTTATTTTATTTTATTTTGGTTCAGCAGTTCTGGTGGTGATGAATTTGGGCCAAACTAACTCAGCTGGTCTGTATTATCCTGTTGCCAGTAACCTAAAGACCAGCTGAGAAGCCTTGTGACAGGTCAGGCTGACATCTGAATGTTGTAAAGGCAAAAAGTACAGCCAGAGTAAGTCACTGAGAGTCTTTTGACTTTGAGATACAGCAGTAGGGTTTTTTTGAGTGCAGTAACATTTCTTAGGGACAATGATGTTCTCATGAACATGCACAATGGGAAATTTTAACCCCCCTGTGAGTTTGTAGTTGTTTATTGCTCAGGCACCACTCTGAACATGAGCTGAATGAAGGCAGGTGTTCCAGGAGCAGTTGGTGTAATATTGTGATGCAGGTTGACAATGTCTCACCCTTAAAGTGATAGCATGATCAAGATGTCACCAGCTGGAGCCTGACAGCCTTATAATGACATGTGCATTGTCACCCAGTTCTTCTGTGTCCTTGGTACCTGAGCTCATCAAATTGCTGTGCTCCCACATGGCAAGCTCTGCATGTCCATGTTCTTATGTGAAGTACATGCAGGGGGTTTTTAAAATTATTTTTATGGGGTTTTTTTGTTTTGTTTTTTTTCCAGAAAAAGAAAGAATTCAATTGCTGTTCACATATTACTTGGTGAAAGCAGTTTAAAAAAACCCCAAAAACCCACATCCACAAACATAATAGGAGTCACTTTCATTTCTTGCAATCACTAGAGATAAAATAGCAGGTTATGCAAGGGAATAAATATGTAATTGAGGAAGGGGGGATTCAAATGCAGCAGTAATGCACTGGTAGAAGAGAATAGATGTGCTGAGTTTATTATCTCTTCTGGCAGGTCATCTACATCAGACCTCAACGTGGCACTGCGTGAATGTATGGCAGCTCTGGATTTATTTCTTAACAACAAGTTCTCAGATGCTTTGGCTTCTCTACAAGCAAAGTAAGTTGATAAGATTTCCTACTTTTTCTCTGTTTGTTTTTCTTTGCTTCACCATCTTCCAGGAGATTTTGACCAGAGAGCTGGTTCTCTCTGAATAGTTAAGTCTGTATGGTTTTGTTCAGAAGGGAGTGGTAAGTGAATGTGTTAAGTTTTGGGGAAGACAGGTTAAGTGCTTTACACTTGTGTGAGTAAACAACAAGATTTTATTTACTCACACAAGTGTAAAGCACTTATCTGTCTTCTAAAATTCTAGTATTGATATCCAAAGAATTAACTCCTCAGCTGTAGTGCAGTATGTGAGATTCTTCCTCCTGAAAGAGTAGAAACCATTTTCTGCCACATTTTATTTTTGGCTCCTTTCCCATATTTTTCTGCATACTGTGAGAATATGAATAATTATAGTTTTGTGTCTAAATGAGCAACTGACCATGAATTGAAGGTCTGAGAAACATTAGATATAAATTCTTTCTTTGTTGTTGTAAGCACTTGCAGAAACTTTATTACAGCTTATTTTGCAATTCAGTGTTGTGGTCATGCACTCTGTTTCCTAATTATGTTGCAGCCTAACTTGTAATGAGTGGCCCAGCTGCAAGCAGTGAGATCATGAAATAAGTCCTAAAAATTGTTGTGTCTTTACAATGTCTGTGATCTGTCACACCCTGTCCTGAAGTTACCTGTGTTCTTGGCTTGTTGAAGTCTGTCGTTAATTTAGATTTCTCCCCCACCCACCCAATTTGCTCCATTTATTTTTGAGTCACCAGCAAATTGCATCATACCTTCTTTTAGGACACTGGAGTATGAAAAAAGTAAAATTCATAGTTTATGCTTGATATGCATCAGGGGTAGCTACAATGAATGCTACATATCTCCTTTGCTGAGGTATCAGTCTCCTATTTGATGCCAGAATCTCTAGCTTAGCCATGCAAGTGCTCTCTGGGAAAAACATTAATGATAAATTGTAGCCTCAGGTATATTAATAATGCTGGAGTTACTCACAGCAAAGTTGTTTAGTGTTTATATATCATCAGATGTTATAATAAAAATGGTAAGAAGAATAACTGTGTTTTCATTAAATCCTGAGAGTAAAGCCCCTGAGCCCATCTGGGAAGGCTCACTCACTGCTTAGCATAAAATATGGGGATATTTTATTGCAGCAGGTTTCCAAAACACTGCAAAATCTAGTGAGGCTGTGGGTTGTTTTTTTTCTGTGAGTCCATTTTTATTCTGTTGCATATGGTTTTCATTCAGCTTTTGTTGAGCTCTGCAGAATGTATTTCATGAGCTGATACTCTGTTTTTGTACCTGACTCTATTCCACACTGCAAAACCATTTTGAAACTAATTTTTCATGTTAGCCTGTTGTTATGAGGAGTGCCTTATTCCTATTGCCTTTGGCAGTGAGGGAAATAGAGACTTACGACCTTTGTGAATGCAATGAAGAAACAGAATGCTGAATTTCTCCACAGATGAAATCCATTATGAACACACTCCATCTCTTTAGGAAGGAGAAGAGTTGTAGTGGGCACATGTGGTAGTACTGAGTATTTTCTTTCAGAGCCACCAGTTCCTCAGTGTTCCCTTTTGGTATGCTGAGATTTGAAATTAGTTTTCACAGTCCATAAACATACTATCACTGTTTAGAGAAATACTTTTCAGTCTTTACATGCTTGTGAAGAATTTCAGATCATAGATTTTTGTGGCTTTAATGCTTCTGGTGTAGGAGATACTCTGCTCTGCATTACATTAATGCAGATTCACTAAATTGCTCACATTTGACTTCCACAATAAGTGTATTTGCAACTAATTTGTACCATGTGAAACAGCAGATTTGGCACAATGTGTGAGGCTTAAAGTCAGAAGAGCTTTCCTAGCAGCTTAAAAATAAATATCTGAGGATGGTGTCTAGACTTGTGTTGAGGTAAAGCACTTTTTTTCCTGTAAGAAAAGCAAATCCATCATAAAGAAAAGCAAATCCATTATAAAGAAGAGATCTCATTTCACAGAAAAAAAATACATCTGGTGTTCTTGCCTCATGTTATTTAACTTTTGTTTTCTGAACTGCCTTTTAGCTTTTAGAGTCAGTTTTCACTATTATTAACAATCATTGTGCAATAGCAAATTCTGATTATCTTGTGCTTTCTGCAGTAAGTTTAATTAAATTTATCTTTTGTATGGAGTACTCACACTGCATCTAAGAACTCTTAGGAAATTCCTGAAGTTCAGTCACCAAGCACAGCAGTGATTTTCAATATGTTAACATGCATAACACTGAAACTGTCCGATCACTCGAGCAGGGGAAAAAAAATCTCATCTGCTTTCTCAGCCCTGAGACATGCAGTAAATCCATTAAATGCTGACTGGATTGTAGCCCTCATGTAATTGCAAACAGACAATAATAAATTAAGGGTTGATTCTGGTGAGATGTCCCCTTCCCTTCCAAAGACAAATGCTTAATATTTTGATGATTATCCTGAAAGAAAACATGGCATAATCACCTGGCAGCTTGCTGATATCAGATCCACTGGGAGAATGGTAAATAAGATAAAATCATGACAGAATTATTTGGACCATTGGATGAGGTGCACCACATGTGTTGTTGTTTATGACAGTAAAGGAATAATAAGAC
Organism: Cinclus cinclus; assembly: GCF_963662255.1. Classification (NCBI taxonomy): domain Eukaryota; kingdom Metazoa; phylum Chordata; class Aves; order Passeriformes; family Cinclidae; genus Cinclus; species Cinclus cinclus. The sequence goes on along the minus strand of NC_085053.1, from coordinate 24,888,664 downwards.
AATGATTTGTTCCAGGCAGTTGTCTTTATTCTGAAAATGGAGTCTAAAAAAGCACTTGGTGTTGTTTGGTGGAATATTAATTCTAGAATGACTGTGCTTTGAAAGCTTTCCCTGGAAAAGATCAGGTGTGATTGTCAAATGGAGAGTGGTGAAAGAATAGGGGAAAACACAGCCAGGTAGAGTGAAGCTCTAGACAGTGCTTGGATAAATATGTTGTTCAAAGCTTGGGTTAGCTATTTATTGTAGGGAATGTCATGAACAAGAGCAAGGTTGTAATTGCTTTTTATACCTGATGTCTGGAAAAACACAACTTCTGCAGTCTTTGTGAAAAAATGAATTGCTGCCAAAACCTGACTAAATTGTTGGCTTCACCTCTTTTCTGGAAAAACTCAGCCATTTTCCAAAATTCAGAATCTGCTTCGATTAAAAAGGGTCAGGGATTCTCTTGTTGAAGCACAGCTTTTTGTGCCATCCTGGTGGCTTGTGGTAGCAAGGGAGCTGTGATGGTGGCTCACTGGAGAGGTCGTTGCTGGTTGTTAATCTATTGCTACTGGGGAGTCTTGCAGGAAGTGGGTTTTTATCAGAAAATGTTGGTTCATCAAATCTGAGCATTTCTGTGAAAGCCTCTGCCATGAGTCTAGCGGGTTGTTTGGACATAGGGTGGAACCTGGGATCAAAAATGAGGAAGGTCTTCAGGCCCCTTGTGACCACATTCTTCTGTCGCAGGTTTGTTTTGGGCATTGGTCTCTCACTCTTGAGTCCTCCTGGATGAACAGACTATTGACTGGTCTGTGGAGGGTCTTTCTCACTCTGTGCTGTTGGATTTGGTTTGAGTGTTGGAAGCATTGTGATACTAGACCAACATATGGACTAGAACCTGAGGTTTCTGTAACTTAGAAATGCATCCCCTGTCTGCTGGATTACTTTAAAGGATCTTCAGAAAATGTTTTGAGCACTATTTTTCACAAAAGATTACTATGCCAGGGTTAATTTTGAGGTTGAACCAAGCCAAGCTTTTTAATTTTCATACTTCAGCTGGAAAGTTGTGACTGTCCTCACTTAAGCAGTTGTTTTAGAGCAGGAATCAAAGTATTCTCCAACAGCTCCAAGAAAGGGCAGTGCTGCAAGATGATAATGATTGCACCATAGTTGAAGAGGCATGTGGCAGAACTCCATAAGTGCCTAAAGATATTACTTATAATCCTCTTATTCAGTCATGTGATACCAACTAGTGGGATAAGTCATTAATCACAATATTAGTTGCATTCATGTCATACAGGCTTGTTAACTCCAACAATGTCCTGAGGGAATTGCTGCTGAGGAATCAAAAGAAGAAAAGTAAAAAGATAACAAGTTTCATTCTGTATCCATCCATATGAAACCCAGGCCTTAAAGCTCCTGGCAATATACCAGGATGTAGCTGGCAACTTTAATGGAATGGTTAATAGAAATAGCATAAATAAGTTGCATTTCTGCCAGCATCCCCACCCCTGAAATAAAAAGAACAAATTTGAATGTTGCTAAATACCAGTTGGCTAATGACAGACATTAATTATTATCTCCTTTAAATATTAGAAGTAAAATAGATGAAACCATTGATTAGGGAAGGGGTGGTTTGGTTTCAGAAACAAATGACTGGAGAGGGAAGTCCCTCTTCACTACATGTATGTGAAAAGTACCAATTTTCCTTTTAATGCAGTGCATTCAATATTTATCTGCTTTGCTTTAGAAAGCAAATTTCTATAATTTTCAAGGGGTACTGTTTCAGTCACTTCCCTGTGCTTTGTATTTGAGCCTCTGGAATGGTTGTGGTTTAGTAAATACAAGAGGAAGGATGTTTTTCTGAACCCAGTGAGGCTGATAAATATTCCAATGACCAGAAACACTTCATCAGGCTGGCATTTTAGTCTGTTCATTTTTTCTACTTTACATTATCAGTCTACTGAAAGAATCATGATCTACGAGGCCAAGAAAGAGCTGTCCTAGCTCCACTGGTTTTTAAACTAATTTCTCTATTATCTGTCTGTTCTTCTTAGCTTGCAAATGAGATGGATGGTAGCATAGTCTGGGGCTTTTAGCACTTATGGCACCAGGATATTTCCCAGAACAGCTTTTCTGCTAGATTGGTTTAGATGGTGAGGGCAAGTAGGAATTAAGGACAGCTACAGAGCACAGACTGCAGTGAAGTTTAAAGATGTGCACTGCAAATTCCTTCAGTGCAGCCATCCTGCTCTGTGCCCTGTGTGCTGGAAAAAGAAGCCCTTTGTTGTCAGTGGGAGGGTTGGGAAGCACCAGGCCCAAGTCACCACAGTGAATTATTACATCGTTGATTAATTGATTAATTATCCATTAAATTTTCTTTCAATTCAGTCCAAAACTTCCATAGGCAAGTGTATTTCTGGGTGAGAAATTACATGGTTTGAGGTGTCTTTAAAGTGCAGTTTTTCTCCTTCAAAAAACCCTGCAGAATAAGAGGAGATGAGATTGGAAGACACCTCATAAAGTCGTGTACTCAAGCAGGGCCGTTTTGAATGTTTCCAAGGATACAGACCCTACAACTTGTCTGGATGATGTGTGCCACTGCATGGTCACCTTGATGGTAAAAAAAGTTTTCCTGATGTTCAGTCAGAGCCTCCTGTGCTTCATGTTGTGCCCATTTCCTCTGATCCTGTCCCTGGGCACCAGTGAAAAGAGCCTGGCTCTGTCATCTTTGCTTCTTCCCCTCAGGTATTTCTATATATTATAGGAACCCCCAGATTTTTCTATTCTCCAGCCAGAATGGTCCCAGCTCTCTTGGCCTTTCCTCATAGCAGAGATGTTCCAGTCCCTTAATCATCCTCGCCACCCTGCTCTTGAGTGTGTCCATGCACTGAGGAGCCCAGAGCTGGGCACAGCACTCCAGTGTGGTGGAGAGGAGAAGGAGCCCCTCTCTCATCCTGCTGGCAGCAGCACGCCTCTTAATGCAGCCCTGCCTTTGCCAAGAGCACGTTGTTGGCACGCCACTTTTTTCTTGAAAGGAGAAGAAAATGAAGAGGCACCTGAAGTAAACACATTGAGAACTGGTGTGCTGAGGGTGGAGCTTTTGAAAGGATATCCTTGTTTGACTGCAAGTATTTTTGAATATTCCCTGCCATATAGAGCTATCTCATCTGTTCTGGAGTGTAAACAATTGAAATAGCAATTGTTGCTTCTTAACAATATTTGTCTTAATTCGTGCTATTTGTCAGGGGTGGATTAGCAAGGTCTAGAGAGACTTTCTGTGTCAGGAATTTATCTGAGCTTGCTCTTCAACATATTTCTCAAGTTGTACTTATTACTCTGTGCCTGAAGATATTTTGATTCACTTGCAGGGAATTATACCAGACAGGTGAATGCTCTGAATGTGTGCAATATAGAAACCCTCTTTCCTTTCAGAGGAAAGGTGCCAGCAGTGGCTGCACATAGGAATTAATTGTTTTCCTTGCACTAATGCCAAAGTTTTTTGCTTTCTGCCAAAGTGGCACTTTCTGAAACCCTACAGAATAATATTTAAGTTGAGCAGGTTGGGGTGGAGGGTTGGCAGAAGGGGAGAGGAGAATAAAGCTGTACTTTTTGATGCAGACTCTTATGTTTCTGGTGGGAAGATCTGGTTCAAGGAGATTCTATTTTGGCCATGGTTATATTGTGTTACTTATCTCCTTGAGCCTGTACTAACTGTCCCAAATCAGAAGAATATCAGCTAGATTTGTGTCATATGTTGTAGCATTCATTAGATTAAAAAACCCACCAAAATTAACCCCACCATGATTCCATGTTTCTGAATGGTGAGCCATGTGGTTAGTTCCTGTTAAATATCTATCCTCAGCTCAGAATTGATACGTTTCAGCAGAGTATGTAGGACTGCAGACATGATTTCTTGTATAAATTTCAATCTATTACTGTTTCTTGATTATTTTGCATGTCCTTTGTGTTCTAGTTCATTTAGACCTTGTTTCCATAAGGCTGATACATTTCTAGAATTGGATTTATATTTGCTTATTAAAAGCAATAATATGATCAAATCAACGGGGCTTTGCTCCTTGTGTTTTCTTGCAGAACTAAAGACAGCATGTATCATGCCCTGACTTATGCCACCATACTGGAGATGCAAGCTATGATGACATTTGATCCTCAGGACATACTGAATGCAGGGAACACAATGAAGGAAGCTCAAGCCACCTGTCAAAGGTAAGACTGGAGCAATTCAGTGAGTAAATAGTTCTTTCTTGGGAAAGTTTTGAAAGACGACTGGATACAAAAAGGAAATGCAATCTTACAGAAATCACAGAAAAACTGAGGTTGGAAGGGACATCAGGAGGTCATCTAGTCCAGCCTCCTGCTCAGAGGGGGGTGACAGCACATAAATGAGGGTGTTCAACAGTCTAGGCTTGAAAACTTCAGTTTACTGCAGTATCTGATTTTTCTTGTCAATTGGAATTTGTCCCACCTGTAGTCCTGGTTCTGCAGTGTCTAGAAGTTGTTCACAATGTTCAAACACTTCAGAGTGTTCCCATGCATGATGGTTGTACTGCAGTTGTCTGTCTGAGTCAACTGTGCTCCCACTTTTGAACCCACATTCACCCATACACACACAAAATAATTCAAAACACCCCATTTTCCCTGTCCTTCATCAAGATTCTGTGCACGAAGGGAGGGATCCCAGGAGGATCACGTTGACTAAATTCTCTGTGACCTGTGCTGAAGTTTGTGTGTGTGGTGAGATGATGGGGCAGGTGAGCACTGGGGGCATGTTAGTGACTGTGTGGGTGGCCAGCTGAAAGATATTGTTGTTTTTGATGCTCCTTCTTCAAAATGACCAAACTGACTTTTTGCAGATTTAGGAAGAAATCTACTGTAGCTGATTCTATCAACAACCTTGTGCATAGACAAAGCCTTGAACACTTCACTGAAGGTAACATCATCCACATAAATACTATTTTCCTTTTTTATTTATGCAGTTTGAATCCTGTAGAAATGTTCACTCAATATGTGCTTGCAAACTGTGACTTCACTAACAAAATCACTGATCTGGTATTTGCTGGACCAAATGTCACTGTTTTGGCCATTACTGTGTAACCAATCCCAAATCCCTGGTCTTGTTGCTTTCTGACTCAGCACTCCCAAAAATTTCTGGGTAAAGAAATATCTAGAAAGAAGTACTGAAATTCCTGTAAAGGTTCTAGATCCAGGAATTTATGGAAAGCACCAGAAAAAATTCCTGCAAAATTTCTGTAACAGTATGTCATTTGTTTGGAGTTACATTAGTAGTTTAGGACTGAAACACTACAGCAAATTTGGAAAATATTTTTCTCAGTTTGAGCTCTGTGATCTTATTGCTACATTAATGGGCTAAGTGTTTTTAAATTATCTTTTGACTGATTGATTTGTTTCCTTCTCTCTGTGTGACATTAGAGGAAATCCATGCAGAAATTTGTTATGCTGAATGCTTACTTCAGAGAGCTGCACTCACATTCCTCCAGGTATGGATTCCTGAATGGCTCTTGGGGGGAAAAATACCATATGGGTTTCTTTTCCTAAATGGACTGGTAGAAAACTATAGTTTGATCTGTTGGGTCTTTCCTCTGGATCAAGTTTGGATTTTATCTGGACTACCTGATGATGTATTAGAATGTTTAATTTTCCCTCATGATTATTAAAAGATACTTAACTCACATCGTGCTGAGTGCTCTATGATACCCGTCCCCACTCCCTTTTGGATGTGTGGAATAATAACTGCAGTGAGCACCAATTTTCAAATTATATGTTGGGATACCAGATTTAAAAAAAAATAAGGACGAGATGGTCATTGAAGCTGTACTGGAATACAAGCAAGAGCAATTATGGTCTGCATAGCTATTGGGCTCTACACATGCTTTCTCCTTAACAGTGCTAACTGTTCTTAACAAAGGGGAGCTCTCCCTCTTCTTTGGATTTTATCTGTCTAGTAATGAATGTCCTAATGAAGCTTGATTTGTTTGATGGAGCAACATTAGCAGTACGGACTAGGGCTCCAGCATGCAATTTTCATTGTTAGTCACAGTTGAAATAACTGATTTTTCTTCTTGATTTGGCTGTACTTGCTGTATGAAAGTGGGCCTCTTCATCTACCAAGGTGATAATAAAAGCCAGAGTCAGAAAAAGGCTGCTGCTTCTTGGCTCAAGGGTGCTGATAGGAAATGGAATGCAGGTGGTGGTTTTATAGTGTTTGGGAGTTGCCAGGTGGGCTCTGATTTATGTTGCTTATGACAGTTTATGAACCATGTAACCTTTTTCAGCCATCTGCTAAGTACCACTGCTAGAAACTATTGCTTGGTAGCAACATCCATAATCAGAAGAGCTTCTAGTAGTTTCTAGAGTGCTGATGATGGACTTTGAAATGACCACAGTGTAGCTACCTGTTTCCATTTTCCTTTGAGATTAGTAGCCTCTAGCACTGGGGGCAGTATGGGTGAGATGTGAAACTACCGAAGGAAGACTTTTGAGAACTTCTCTGTTACGTCTGTAGGAAAGGAGCATTTTAAAACAGTGTCTCTTGGTTTTAAGCACTATTTTTCACAGATATCAGTTTATGAAAATGTTTATAGAAACTTGAGATTTAAGAGTAAAAAACCAACTTCTTGTGCTCTTTTTCAAAGGTCTCTTTGCTTCCTGTTCTCTTCTGCATTTAATTTTTCATGAACACATGAACTAGTTTGAAAAATTAAACAGAGGCACTTGGTTCCAACAGCTACTGAAGTGGGTTAGTTTTAATGCTTAGTAAAAACTACCAAATCCAGTTGAAAACACATAAAATGTTGTCTCAGCATTTTTTAAGGGCTGAAAAATTCTCATATTGGCTATTGCTATTGTTGGTATCATTCTGAGTGCAAACATTTTAAAACCATCTCCCTCCCTTGTTCCACTTCCATTCAAAAGAAAATATAACTGGACCTTTACATATGGCTGGGTGCTGCACCCCCCCAATATGCTGTACTTAGTACATCTAATTAATTTATCTAATCTGTGCTATTTTTTCCATGATGGCCTCTTACGATTTTTCTGTGATGGTAACTTCTGTTAAAACACATGTAGACTCTGTCTAAAAGTAACAGCAGACAATAAAAAAAAACACAGAATGACAGATTATATATGTGAGGCAGAAAAGTGCCTCCAAAAAGTTATGAAACTAAAGACCCTCTAACTAATGGTCCCCCACATACTTTGCTGTAATTTCTCAGTTTGTTATAGCTTATCATGTAACATGTTACCTTACTAGTATGGATCTCATATATATATATATGTGTATATATATGTGTGTGTATATATATATATGTATATGTGTGTATATATATGTATATATATATATATATATGAATGAATGTTCAAACCAGAAAGAACATATCCTGCATAATTTTAATGACCCTGCTTCATTCTTAGGATTTGAAACTGTATTGTGCAGACTCTTGAGGACAGGCAGTTTACTTGTGAACATTTCCTGGCTCAGCACCAGATACATCTTAACTACATTCAAGGACAAATGAGAGAAAGCTATTTTTTGAAAGAGATACAAATGCATGTACCTTAGGTGACATCTATTAGCTGAGTCCCTGTCATCATTAATGCAAATTCAGATGGTTCAAAGGTGAGAAGGGCTGAACTGATCACAGAAAGCATTAAAATAAAATGTCTGTGTCTAAACAGAGTAAAAAGTATTTTAATATAGAAAGGAAATCCTAAATCCATGTGTTATGTTTTAGAAGCTTGTATTATCTGTGTTATGCTGGTTATGTTCCAGGTGTGTATTCATCTTAAGAAGACAAAAGCCCTTCATAATGCTTACAAATTCATACTGCTAATGTGTTTCCATTCCTACAGGATGAGAATATGGTCAGCTTCATAAAAGGAGGCATCAAAGTCCGAAACAGTTACCAAACCTACAGGTGAGTCAGAGTGATGATGTCATTAAGTGCACTCTATCAGTAAGAAGTGCTGCTGGTGAAATGATCCAATTCACAAATTCATTGCTGTTGTATTTATTGAGTCTTTATTATGGGCCTCACATCTACAGATTTTCCCAGCCCACACAGACTCTTCCTTTGCATAACAAAGGACATTAACATTATGGTTGATTTGGATTGTGGAGATAATGGACCCCAGCACTGTTAACTCCCAAGGTTTGCCTCCTGCAAGTACTATACCCTTGAAATTATGTCAAAAATAACTGTTCTAAATGATGTACTGTTCATTGTGTCTGCATAGCACAATTTGCAGGTCTTGTAGGCATTAGGCATAATGAAATGGCATTTCTTTATAGTACCAGCTGCAGCTTTTTGGGGCATTTAATACCAGTAGCTGAAGCACAGTAAAAAGTGAAGGCTAAATATGCATCATATTTTATTTATTTTAAAATTATAAATTTTGATTCAGAGTGGGCACAAAATATCTTGTGTCAATCAGACACAGAACAGCATCAAGTCCAGAGCTGCAGAAGTCCATTGGAAGGGAGAGAGGTGACAGTGTCCATGTTTGTGTGGGTTGAAGGTAACTCTAAATGCAGATCCATAAGACTGCACTTACAGGGAATAATGCTGAGTCTGTTTGGCAACAAGCAGTCAATAAAAACAGCCTGAACACAAATACATGCTTCAATTAAAACAATGTTTTTCCTCTCCTAATGATTAAAAAACTAAACTAAAACAGTAGTAAAACCCACATAGCTGTAGAAAGCTTGGAGGCAAATGGATTTCAAACTGAGCTGGATTATTTGGGAATGAAGGGTCACTACAAAGCTGAGACCTATAGAAGTCAGAAAAATGAGTGAAAGTAATTTCTGATACATCTGCCCATTTTAGAATATTTATTACAGTTGTCTTTCCCTATAACAAAATATTCTTTTGAACATGCACTTAATCCAAAGATTAGTGAAACTCAAGTCAAATTTGCTAATTTAAATTTAACTCTCATGCACTTCCCCATCATCTCTTTTTGTAGTAGCAAAGTTTGGTGATGCTCCCAACAGCCATCCTTGAAACATTTTCAGGCTGAAATGTAGTTGAATATTGACTGTGTCTGTTTGACAGGAATTCCTCTCCAGGATTCCATGATTTTTAATTGATAGTAATGTGACAGAAATTATTTGTTGATAAATCCAACAAAATGTAGATGCTGTTCACTTGAGTAAATTGACAAATTAGCCTTTTTTAAACTACTCTGTAGTTCAAGGTAATGGAGTTACTTTATTACTGAATTATAATTAATGTTGTTATTTACTGACACTGTAACAGAATCTTGTGCATTTCCAGGGAGTTGGACAGTCTCATACAGTCCCCACATTATGTCAAAGGAGAAAACCATCTTCATTTTGAGGGAGGTGTAAAACTTGGAGTTGGAGCATTTAACCTGGTACGTACCAGCACTTTTATCATGAGCTAGTGTCCTGCTACATCCTGAAAATGTCCCTACCTTGAATTCCTGAGAAGTTCCACTGGCATCCTACTGATCACGTGGTTAAAATTAGGTGTGTGCTCTGACAGTGCAGGGTCCCAGTGTCTGGTCTGAGAACATCAGATAATAACACTTCAGAAATAAAGGGATTGCTGCCCACAGCATGGCGTGAGGATCAGGAAAAGCCTTTCCAGGAGCACCAGTGACCTGTGCCTGTCAAATTCCTCTTACTCTCCTGACACCTGGAAAATTACCAGGATCCAGGCTGTTAGCGGGGCAGTTGGAAGGGGTGGGGTACATGAATAAAGTCTGGGGAGCTGCTCCAGTCACTGTTGGCTGTTGTTGCTTGTGTTCTGGCCAAAAAGCAGGTGAGCAAATGGTGCAGGATGCTGCTGGGGAGGCACTGACCCAGAGATGGTGAAGGGTGACGTGGTTGTTCAGGGCATGGACTGCAGAAAGTGCAAGCTTCCTCTTGCTTGCACTGCTTTGTGTGCCCAAATATTAGATTTACTGCATGAAGAACAACTATGGATTATATGATATGAACCCAGGATTTCTGAAACGTCCAAGAAATACTGGAGTTACTAAGCATGTACTGTGTAAACATATTTCTGTAGTAGGGCATCCTGGAGACACCACCTATATTAAACATATTTCTGTTTAAATTGTATGTAAAATATACCAGGTGTATACACTTACCCTGAAAATTTTCATATAGATATGTTTTTAGTAATTTTCTTTGTTATTTCTTGTGCTTGGAAAAATTGTAGGAGGCAACTGGTAGCTGAAATGCAGAAAGTCTGTTACTGCATAACTCTTACATTTTTCTCTGTAGACATTGTCCATGTTTCCTGCACGGATTCTGAGATTACTGGAATTTGTTGGATTTTCTGGGAATAAGGTAAATGTAAACTAAATATTATTGCTACATTTCCCTCACTCTTAAATTAAAAAACAGACACAGGAGTTTCTCTCTTCTTCCTCACATTAGCTGTAACCTTCTGGTATCACACATGTGCACTGTGGCACTGATGCTTTCATGCAGCTCGGTTTTGCTTTATATTTTTGGCTGAACTATTGCACTGCAAAGGTTGTCATACTGTTGTTCAGTGTTGAAACAGTTGTGAAACATGGTAAAGGCAATGGCTAATACAGAGATGTCAAGATAATTAGGTTTTTGTTTACTGGTCTTTTGTTGTAGGCTTGTGCTCAGAAATCTGTAGCCAAAAATGTATTCGTAGCCCTTGATATATTTATATAGCTTCCTTGGTAGTTACTATCATTATGGGGTCTGAATATTCCTGACAGGTTCTTACATGAAATCTGTTTCATTTCTGCTGTAGTAGCAACTGGAAATTTGAGTGTGCCACCTAAATTCTCCTACCTAAGGAAGTAAGTGCTTTTTTGCCTGTAACCAGTCTGATCTGTGTTGTTTGAGCAAGATGTTTAATGAAAGAAGTTCAGTAATGGAGCACCAGAAAACTCACATGATGATGAGAAAGAGCTGTGCTACAGCTTTATGGATCTGTTGTTTCAAAAGAATGCTGAATTGGTGGGAGTATCTTAGCCTTGCTATCCTGTACCTGCCCTTGTCTCTCTACCAGCAGAACACAAGATTCACTCATAGCAGGGCTCCTGGGTTAAGAAAATATGATGCAGAATGTGATCCCTTTAACCTAAAACGCTAATCACATTTTTCATAAATGCTGGGTAAGGTAAGTGTCTTATGCAAGCACTAGGAAAAAACATAAGAACAAGTTAAGTTTTAACTCTTTTATAATACTTTCTATTTGCAAAACAAGTTTTAAGGAGAAAAGTGTCTTTTTTTTATCAGAGCTGAAGCCTTACATTGCAGGTGAATGACTGTCACCACCATTTTATTGGTTTACTGGAAGGATCTTATATATGAAAATAAAATGTCATATTTAAAAGCAAAGAGCTGAGTGTGGATTACAATTTAGAAATTTCCAGGAGCTGATCAGGAGGGGTTTCACAGCAGTAAAGAAAAAAATCAAATAATTTTACATGTCAGTTTCAACAACAGAGCATTTAAAGCAAAATATTCTCTTAGAAATGTAAAGGTAATTCATGTACCAGCAGCGTTCTGAGAGTACTTTACTTTGGTGAACACTCATTTTATTCTTGCAGATGGAAATTGTCTCTTCAGTTGAGTTTTCATTTGGCCCTGGGATTTCTTGCATGGCTATGAGTGGGCTGATATTTGTGTTGATGAGTCAGTTCCTATTACAGTTCCATAATAACTCATTGAAGCATGACCTAGATTACCATAAATTTGAGCAAAATCCTGTTGTTTGCACACCATACAAAGGAGCATTTAAAACATGTTGATCAAAGTTCATTGATGGCAATATTTATATTAATATTCTAAAAAGCCTTTTTGCATTTAACATTTGTGAGTCAGGTGCCTAAAGCCAAAAGCAATATTGCAGTTGCACATGCAGTCCTTTCCAGTTGTGGTTTTCCAAAGTTTACAACAGATCAGTAGACAAGAGTCTAGAGGGTGAAAGAAGCAGTGACAGAGGAGGAAAGGAAAGTTTGTTCATTTGTGCTGCACTTGTCTAGGAGTTTTTCATACACCTGTGTTTGATGCTGCAGTCTCTTCCTTTAAATGCTTACTCTGAGTATCAGATTGCGCAGCAGTCATGGTTAGTGCCTTGAGCTATTTGCAGATTACCTGGGAGAGCTATTGTACACTGCAGGACAGCTTGATTTTGGTGTGGGTCATGTGTTTTTTTAAACTGGATATAAATTTGCTTTGTGTCATCCTCCACGATACCAACCTGCCTCAAACCAGAAGGTTTGCCCCTGGGGACTCTCCTTGTCTCTGAGGCATGTCATGAGGAACTGCAAATGAGAACATGCCCAAAGCTTTAGTACTTCCTAAGCCTTTGCAGGCACTGTGGACATCATGATCAACTTAAAAGCAGTCTGGAGTCTCAAAATAGTAGGTGGGATACGATCAAGAAAATATAAAAAACAGCCTGAAGCCATGTTTGTTCTCTTCCAGTCCTATATATGCCAGCTGTGTCCTTCACACTGTTTAAGCTCCTTTACCTTGCATCATTAGTCAAACCATGGGCTTATTTGTGTTTAGTAGCACAGGCCCCACATTTGAGCAGTGAAGTTCAGTGCAATTTTGCCCAGTTTTGAGAGAAGTGCCTTGTGGGCAGAGCTGTGCCAGGCACCCTGTGCTGGGAGCACAGCAGCCTCACTGAGCAGTAGGTGGAGTGTGTGTCCCAGCTGCACTTGGGTGTTTAACTGTGACTAACCTGTGACGTGAGAGCAGGAGACTCCTTGCTCTGTCTCCCTGGAAGTCTGAACCCTCCTCACTGCCTTCTCTGCCAGGTCTCAGGCTAATATTTACTCTTGTGCTTATTTTGTAGGTGATTACAAATGCTGTGCTGCTAAACTGGAGAACAGTTTGACATGAGCCTACCATATGTTAAGTGCAATTTGTCAGGGGGTCACATGACAGTGTGATTTCAGGAGAAGGCAGGAAACTGTCAGATAGAACCAATTTCTTTCAAATTATACTTTTTTTTTTTAATGTGGGAGGACATTTCCCCCAAAGCTGAAGAATATTCTTTATGCATCAATTTCTGCTACATTGAATTCCAGTTTCTCACTAAGTATCTCTTTTGAATTGCATTTTGGTCTCTTCAAATTTTAAGCAACGCTTAAATCTAATATTATTTAATGGGATACATTCAAATGCCCTGTCTATCAGCTTAATTATTCATTTCTTTGTAAAGCTGTTAGTAATATCCATCCTCCTTGCTAAACTTGCAGCAGTGTGATCAAGCCATGGGACATGAACAATGACCATGCTTTGTTTTCATTGTCGGGATCCTTAATTAAAAGAATGATTTAAAAATAACATCCAAGAACTTTTGCTTCAGGAAAGTCAATGGATTTTAGTCAGTAAAAGCTGAAATAAATACGAACCAGTCTCAGTGTTGTCTGATAATGATTTTGAGCATTGTCCTTGTTCATCCTGCAACTGCTCTGGGAATCCCCAGTGCTCATGCAGGGAGTCCTGAATGACAGAGCATTGGATGTCTTGGGACAAGAATTGAATCAATGAGATACTGATATAATATAATGTAGTGACAGTCTTGAGAATTAGATTGTGGGATGTCATGAAGAACTTGCACAGAATGCTGAGAGTTACCACACTGGATCACATCTACTCTGTGCTCTACTTTATATCCTTCAGAGCAGTTTATGCTTTGTGTGAAAATAAAACTGAAATGTGTTAGTGTCAATTAGGGAAATTACAAAAATGTCTTTCTGGAAAAATTATGAACGCTTACTGCCTTGACATCTGTTTTATGTTGTTATAAAATGCCCTGTAATAGACTTTTTTTGGAGACTCATTCCTGGTGTTCTGGGATTGCTTCTATCAGTTGTGACATAGGTGTGGAAGATAGTTATGTGTCATTTGTGGTTAGAAGGTGTGTCCTGACAATTAAATATAATGTACTCACTGGTGCCAGTCCCTAATTGAGTGCAGTGTGTTTGCAGAGTTACTCCTTAGGCTCAAGTAGCTGCTTGTGATTTTGTTCCCAGGTCCTCTGTCTGATCCCGGAGAGCCTTACATTGCCCAGCTCCTGGCACTCCCTTGGCTGATGGAGATTGTTGGCTAATCCCTGTAGGCTCCCTGTGGAGAAAGGGTGGTGCTTGAAAACGTGGTTCATGTGCCTGATCCAGGCTGCTGTGCCAAACTGTTCCTTGGAGGAGCACTTCTGCATCAGCCAGGCACAGAGGGAGCCTCAGGAGGCCAGCTAGGGAGAGTGGGATGTAAAACATGATTCCCAGTGACACCCTTCATATTCTTATTTTCTGGATTTGCAGTTTGCAAATCAAAAAGCAGTTTGGAAGAGGGTTGGTTTTGGTTTTTTTTTTTGTTTTGTATCTTTTTTTTGGTTTTTGGGGTTTTTTTTGGAGGAGAAGCAGCTTTATTGCAATGTATTCTACCAGCAAGTGTTAAAATACTGACAACTATTTCTAAATTTCTTTTATTTAGGCTGTGTCTTTTACTGATTGTTATTATTTTAATACAGAAAGTTTGGGATATTCAGGTGGCAGAGTGAAAAGTAAACAGCCTAGATAGGCTTATGAACATTCCATGGAGTGAACTAACTTGCTCAGTGAGCTTCTCATGTCTGTGTAGCTACTCAGTTCAAGAATTGATAATTAAGGGTGTCAGATTTGCAGCCCTCTTCTGATGAATGGGCAATATTGTTAATCCAGTTACTGCTATCCAGGGTGCAGTCCTGTGTAAAGTGGGTGTGGGATCATTCCTTGTCCATACAGATTATAACTTTGTGTTTGGCTGCACTCATATGTGCTTTTGAGACTAAAACATAATTGAGGTCAACTTGACACAGGTTACATTATATATATATTTTATATTACAAAGTCTGTTTGAATCATTCTTAGTGCTATTCATACTCATTTTATATATATTTTTATATAATATGGAAGATACCAAATGCTCTAAGGCCTAGTGTCAGTAAAGGCTCAATGAAATGTCAAGCCTGTAGATTTTTCATTGCAAAAAACTGTACTTTGGAAAGATACTTGGGAAATTTTTTTGCCACAATTTCATTCCACAGAATGCTTTCTGTTACTTCTACCTTGAAGTGATACTTTTTAAAAGTACAAATATTTGTGGGTTTCATCTGGGCAGTGTGAAGAATATATCATATTTTATTAATTATTTGTATCAAACTTTTCCTCTTAGCAGAAAATGAAGGTGGTTTTATTTTGCTAAGTACTTGATTTCCATTAAGTCACTGATTTTCTGTAATGATCTTACTATCTTTTAGTTTCTTCTGTAGTGACATGCAAGTCAGTATTTTGATTATTTTGTCCCAACTAGATGTTATAATAATTGTCTGCAAATATGAGTCATATTTTCCTTGTAGCAGTAACTAATGTAGTACATTGAGTTTTAAAAAATAAAAAAATAAGTAGAAGCAAAATCACACCCCACCCCACCCCCCTCCCCCCCCGTATTTATGTGAAAACAATTAACTGCACTAGTTAAGTGCAAAAATAGATGTCTGAGGAAAATGAGAGTATGATTACAGCCTTCAGTGTTTACACAGTAAGCAAGAAAGACATGGTGGTGTAACACCCCTCAGCCAACACACAAAAGATGTAAATCTGTGCTGGGATCATGCTCTGAGGGCTCTCCCCAATGCCTTTCCTGGTGCCTCTGATAGACATCCCTCAGGGTTCCTACTTATAGTATAGCTGGTTTGAAAGGGTGTCCTTGTAGTCACAAACATCATGTCCCAGTGACCTTCCAGTGCAGAGACACAGTAACTTTTAAACAGATTTTGTCCCAGCACACAGTGGATGTCTTACTGTGCATATTTACAAGTGGGCAGATCTCTTGTTTGATGCATTTGCATATTTATATTCTTGCTGTTGATATCATGGAACTAGTCCTAGAATGGGCTGATAAATGCTCTTGCCTCAGGAACTTGAATCCCCAAAGTTGGTTATCCATCATGCTGTCATTGACTATGAACACAATGTTATACTTGATTGCTTTAGCTCTTCCCAAAGGGAACAGAAATACTCTTCTTTTCATCATATTTTTCCACTGGTGGTAGTGGGCCAACATCATTGCAAAGCTCCTATTGTTTTTGGCATACTTTAAAATGTCTTTTTGCGCTGACATCTTTTGCTCTGCTCATTGCAGATTTTATTTTCTTGATAATTTTAACTTTTCTGTGCAGTGAACCACATCAAACAAGAATACACTGTATAATGGTGATGCGTGGATTTTTTCTTACTTTTCAAAACCCAGTGTTTTGTTTCTGGAACACTGTTTAGCAGCACTTGGGTCACAGTGATAAGTTGTGTCTCATTTTTTTATGTTAACCATGTAATCCATCCCAAGTTGCTGCTCTGTCACCAGGTGTTTTCCAGGCTAAGCAGTAACTCCATGAAAAACTATTAGATACGTTAATAGGTGTATTTTTATCTTTGATGGCTTCGTAAGCAATCAGTGCCTTTTGAAGAATTTGTCGGTGCCTTTTGGGGAATTTGGTGAGTGAGCAGTCTGTAGCTGACCCTGCAGAAGTAAAGCTAGCAAAACATATCCCTGGTTCTGTTCCAACACGTTGTCACCCTCCCTGTTTGCACAGGAACACGGTCTGCTGCAGCTTCAAGAAGGAGCATCATCATACAGCTTTAGGTCGGTGCTGTGTACCATGCTGTTGCTTTGCTATCATACTTTCATGACCTTTGTGTTAGGTAAGATTGTTTATAATAACTCTTGGATTTGATTAGTTCTTGTGGGACGCAAAGGGGAAAAAGATGATTCCATCACCTATTTATTGGTGAATTGTTTGCAGCCATATTAAATGTAGCTCATTTGTGGGTAATTTTACAGTAATGATCGTAATGGAAGAGTGTGTTTTAATTTTCAAGGTGGAGGTTTGTTTAACACATGACAAGGGAGATACTGGGGATGGCCAAGAAACTTGTGAGAGCTAAATCTGTTTTAGCCAGGTGCATTATTGGGGAGGTTAAAATAATGGCTGTAAGTGATAATTGCTTTGTTGACAATGGATTTTCTTTGGGAGGTGACAGTTTCCTTCCAATGCTTACTTCTGTGTTATCTCCTCCTAAATCATGCCACAAAATGTGTTTGTCTATGCCTGAGTTTTCAAGTCAGGAAGCACAATATTTTCAGAGCTTCCTGCTGCTGCCTTAGTGCAGCTCCAGCCTTATTTGTGCCTTACTTAGTGGGCAGAGGAACCAATATGTTGGCCAATTGAGGATGGAGAATCAGCACCTTGCATTCCTGTTTTGTTTTTTTTTGTTTTGTTTTGGGTTTTTTTTGCTTTGTTTTCTAACTATTTTTATCACTTGCATTTTTACACATTCTAGGGACAGGAAAAGGAAATGTTGAGGAAGCAGAAAAACTACTTAAGCCTTACTTGGTGCGCTATCCGAAGGTAAATTGAATCATAATTTATTTGGTGTGATCATTTAGTGTTTTTGTACCAAAAATCAAAGATCTAAACTGTATGGTCAGATTGAAAACTGTTATAGAATACTTGTATTTTTATTATTATTTATTTCAGGGAGCCATATTCCTGTTTTTTGCAGGCAGGATAGAAACACTAAAGGGTAATATTGATGCGGTAAGTAATCGTTTTACTTACTAATTTCAAGTAAATTTCAAAAATAAATTTCAAAAGCTTTGGAAAAATTCCTCCAGGAATGCTATTTCCTTTTTGGCTAATGCTTCCTCTGGATTTGGCCTATTTGTAATTCGTCATTTATTGAATTACAAAGAGGAATTTTGTAAACTATTTTGACTAACTTGTTTCTCTACCTCATTTTGCTACCCCTCCCAATTTCTGGTGATAATCTACTCCACCAGGATTAATGACACAGTTTTATCATTGTCTCTTTCCAATCATGCATCAGATTGTGTCTTTAATGAGACCCAGTGATAATCCTTTGCCAGTGTGAACAGAGAGTCATAAAAGACTTGAAAAAAATTATTAATATGAAGACTGCAGATGCGAAATACTCTGAGACAGAGTATCAGCTGGTGTGCAGGGCAGTAGCTCCCTTGAAATCCATGGAAGTGCAGCAATAAATGCCAGCTGAGCATCTGTCCTCTGCCTTAATTTTCCTAATTTCCCAAGACACAAAATTAATTTAGAGTATGCTTAGAAGCATAATTTTCAGGAATGGGGACCTCTATGGCATGGTAAACTTGCTAACACCAGGATGACTGTGCAACCAAGAACCTCTTGTGTGAAGCCAGCAAATGGGATTTTGGGAAGCAATGTGCTTTCAATAATTTGGAAACTTCAGGAGCCGTGCAGGTAGATCCTGGAGCCCCAGTGTGTGTTACAGTTCCTCTGTGCATTGCAGCCTGACTAAGGCAGTGTTTGGACATCTCTGTGTGCAGGCAGTCAGTAGGTATGAGGAATGCTGTGAAGCTCAGCAGTACTGGAAGCAGTTTCACCACATGTGTTACTGGGAGCTGATGTGGTGCTTCACCTACAAGCGCCAGTGGAAGATGGCTTTTTTCTATGCAGACCTGCTGAGCAAGGAAAACACTTGGTCAAAGGTAGGTTCAGCAGAACAGGGGAGCAGGAGGCCCCATGGAATCTATTAACTTTCAAGTAAATTGAGTCAATTTTTTTGTAGCTTTGAAGGTACAGACTGTAAAGTAAAACTTGGCCTGCTGTGACTGCTACAGAATGATGTGAATTGCCAACATTCACATCTGAACAGATGGTGGACAAGCAGAAATTTTTTGGGCCCAACTGGTAGATGAACAGCAGCTTGTTAAAGATGCTGTGTATTGACTGGTTGTGTCATCAAATGTTGCAATTAATGGAGCAAGTTGTCATTTGTTTCATTATGCTGTGGATAAAAGCTCCACTGCTGATGAGTGAGGTTAACCATGGTGGTGCCTCCAGGGTAATAAATGCAATTAGAAATGGTGCCTATCCCTTTGCATCTGGAAGGGGAGAAGCTCTTTAATCCAGAGCCCTGGCAGTTTTTCTCCCTTTCTCTTCCCTTTTTGCCTTTTTAGAAATAGTGTTTATGTTTCCCCTATTCCAGTTGGTGAGAATCTTCCTGGACTGGCTTGACTTCACAGATATGATGGGCAGTGGCTTAGCAACATCATTCACCAGTTCCCTGGGAATACATGAACTTTTGCACCTTCAGGTTCATTAGATGGTCTTGAACCCAAACCTCTGCTGCCCTGGGAAGTTTATCTTACATTCTCTGCATTTGCTTTCTGTGACTTCGGCAGGGAAGCGGGGACACTCGATGGTGAAGACTGAGGAAAAAAAGTCAATGTTCCTCAGCCTTCTCCACATCCTGGGTATTCTTGTCTCCTGTTTTCTTCCAGAGAGGACCCACATTCTCTCCAGTCTTCCTTTTATCACCAACATACCTATAGAGTCTTTCCTTGTTGCTCTTTCCCCCCTGGCCAGACATCGGGGCTTTAGTTTTCCTAACCTGATCCCTGGCTGTTCCAACAATTTCTCTGTATTCCTCCTAGGCTGCCTGTCCTTCCCTTCACCCTCTGTAGGTTTTGGTTTTGTCTCTTGAGTTTTTCCAGATCCTTTTTCACCTACATGGGCCACCAGGAGTTTTTGCCTTGGGATGCATTGCTCCTGGGCTTGGAGGAGGTGTTCCTTGAATATTAACCAGATTTCATGGGCCCCTCTTATCTCCAGGGCTGTATCTCATGGTGCTTTTCCACAGATCCCTGAAGAGGCCAAAGTCTGCTCTTCTGAGCTCCAGGGAGTGACTGTTTCCTAGAACCTAATATTTGGGATATGTTACCAAGTTGTCATGGGACACAGAGGCTGTGTAATAATAGTTTTTTTCTCTGAGCAAGACCTTATCTTAGGTTTTCTAGAATGTGTTCCTATGAGTATTAAAAACTTATTTTACTCACGCATTAGATTTGTTCTTGGAATTTGGACACAACCTATAAGCTGATACATACTAAGCAAACACATACATGATTTAAAAACAATATTCTATACTCACTTTCTAAAATATTTATCTCTTACTTAAATTTTTGTGAGACTGTGAGCAAAAGCAGAAACTTCTTGCCTTTATGTTGCTTTTTTGGGCTTTATATGAATAAAGGTGATGTTGTAAATTCATTTTTTTTGCATAGATATTGTTCATTTCATTTGCAGGCTACTTACATTTACATGAAAGCTGCTTATCTCAGTATGTTTGGACCAGATGACTGCAGTCCTTTTGGAGACAGTGAAGTTGAATTATTTAGGTAAAATTTGCAAACTCACAGTTACAACATTTTACTATCTTTTAATGTCACAGTATTGGGGGAAGAGAGGCAAAATTATTCATCGTGCAGATTTGAAGAATTATGCAAATAGCATTGGGTTGGTAAGAAGATGCAGAGTTTAATATCCTTTAAACTAAAGTGGATCCTGAGTTCAGACAGCAGATTTCTCCTGGCCATATAGTGGCTGCTGCTGTTCCATGTAATACTTTCTTTTTCAGTTGCTCCCTTTAATTAAAATGGAATGTAAGATGTGAAAGCCTTCAATGCTGCAAGATGTGTTCTTCCTTAGTGGGAGCATCAGCACAACTTGATTCTTGGGTTCTGAGTCTGAGAAGTAAGAAATAGTTCAATGTGCAAATGAATCTATGCATTATAAACACAGTGAGATAACCTCACTGTGTTAATGTAATGTTTAAGCTCAAAAAGACTTGCTGGGGCAAAGAAAATTTGGTTACTTTAGGGTTTATGTTTTTTATATGAAATCTAATTTTTTAAATGTGATTACATTACTCTTTTCAAGTTTTCTCTGTCTTTTGTAATCATTATAAACAGATTTCACTGAATTTGGAATCCATTTTGAAGCAGATAGTTTTATTCTTTGGGAAAATGGGAAGACAAAAGCTAGTTTGCTCTTTCTCAATCTGTGAAGAGAGATGAGCCCTTTATAAGTCAGGTGCATCATCTAATTTAATCTTTCAGTGGGGAAGAGTCCCTCTCCTCCTGCTTGATTAAAGAGGAAGCCTAGAGATAAACGTGCCCTGCATAAAGACAGCTTTTGTGAGTATGTATTGCTCAGCTTCCCCGAGGTAGCAGTAGCCCAGTGTGTGACAGCTTTTATAAATTCTCCTTGGTTTGATTTTTTTTTTCTTTTGTATTTAAGTTTGAATGTCTTCATCTCAGAGGTTCACAGGGGAAAAATTCCTTATGCTTTCTTTTAAACTTTCAGGATTGTTCCCAGTCTGAAACTGAAAATTGCAGGGAAATCTCTGCCCACAGAAAAGTTTGCAATTCGGAAAGCACGACGATATCTTTCTTCAAACCCAGTTCCTTTGCCTGTCCCACCTTTGGTAAGTTAGAAATACCCAGACACATCCCCTTTTCAACATTTTTGTAATTTAGAGAAATAAACCCAAGATAATTGGAATAGTATCTTTCTGTGTTTCTAAGGTAAAACCTCTGCAGGAGACTGGAATGTTCCCAAAGCAAAGCCAGATGAATGCAAGGAATGCTGTAAAACTGGGGCATGCACCAGCCACAGGGAATTCAGCCAGCTATTTGTGACACGTAAATGTGTTGCATGTGTAACTCATTATTCCAGCTATAGAGCAGCGTGCTCCCAACAGCTTTCTTTTGGTTCCCTTTGGAGGAACTTTGCCCTGGGTCTCTTCTGTCGTGTCACTTGCTAACAGAGGACTGTAAGGTATAAGGAGGGGTGGTGTCAAGGAAACAATAGAAGGTTTGGGGACTGCATGTAAGGAGCTGTTTCATGGGCCCCTGAATGTTTGCAGTTTGGTGCTCTCCAGAGCAGCTCATGGGTGCTGGGATGAAACAACTGACTCCTTTGGCCCCAGAGAACCACTGAGACTGCTGGGTTTTTTTATTTAATTTTTTTTTCTCTCTGTAATGCTGGCCTGTTCCCTGTGGCCAGTTGCATGAGGCACCCATTGCACTTATAAAAATCTGTCTACAAAGAACATGTAAAAAAGAGCATAAAAGGGTTTTGAATACAGGGATTTGCCAAGTGAAGTGTTGTTAACACTTGCAGCGCTTTTAGGTGTTGTGTTTTTAAGAGGGATGGATGATTAGTAAATACTCTTTAAGAAAATGCCAGGAGAGCCTCTTAGAGACCACTCCCCAGCCCACCAGGGCTATGTGGCACTGTGCCTCTTGAAATAGTTGTTACAGCAGAACATGGGTATTCACCAGGGGCCACGTTCCACTAGTAAGACTGAAGTGAGAGAAATAATTAGGTTACTTTGATGTGCCTTTCAGGTTTCAGGAAGGAGTGTACACACCTGGGGTTTGGCTGGGCTATCCTGATGGGATTTTGACAGAGCAGGTTTCTGTCCCAGGAGCTCTCTGGCCAGGCACTGCATCCTTGGCTGCTCTGCAGTTACGTTTCCGAGGCAGCAGATGCCGCAGCTGAACAGATAAAAGCACTTTATGGATGTGGAACTGGGGACAGAATCTCATCTCCAGGATTTTTCTTTTCATTATCAGGAGATTTGCTGGAAAGAGTGAGTCCTCAAGCAAGTCTTAGCTCAGAGATTTAGCTTGAATAAAAGTGGTTTGAGTACTTCTGTTTGAAAACCATGTTAATGAATCTGCACTAGGTCCAGTAAGCTCAGCACAGGTTTTTCCAATCAGCAGAGACCAGATGGTGAAAGCAACAGTGACTGGGATTATCATGCTGTTTCAGCTGTTCTAGCCTGACAGCTTTAGGGCCATTGTTCCACAATTCAGTTGTTCTGTATGTAAATTCTACCCAAATGCTTTAAATTAATACATGTAGATATGGTCATGTAAATAAATAGAATAGATGTATCAGACACTGATCTCTTCTCTCTGGTGATCAGTGACAGGGCTTGAGGGAATGACATGAAACTGTGTCAGGGGAGGTTTAGGTTGGGTATTAGATAAAGGTTCTTCACCCAGAGAGTGGTTGGGCACTGAACAGGCTCCCAGGGAATGGTCACAACACCAGCCTGACAGAGCTCAAGAAGTTTTTAGACAACACACTCAGGCACAGGGTGGGGTTCTTGAGGTACTATTGGACTGAAGTCAGGTGATCCTGGTGGGTCCCTTCAAACTCATGTTGTTTCGTGGGGTTATGATTAAATAATACATCATGAAGGCCAGTTGTAAGTCTACATAGTATTTTCATCTTTCCCTTTGTGATTGGTAGTAGCAATGGGCACATTTGGTGATATACTCTAAGAACCCTGATAGCAAATAGGAATTCAGACAATATTTTTTAAAAAAACTTACTCTAAGGACAGTTGAATAATAAAGAAGTTCCTTTCTTTGGGAACATCAAACAAACCTGAGGAATGCAAGAGGTTTACAGTTCAGATTTAAAAATCTGTTGCTTTGTTTGAAACTTAACTGAAAGGTTAGAGGGTTTGGTTTTCTTTTTCGTTTGTTTTGCTGTTCTGAGATTTCATACTTTTTCTGTGGAAGCAGTACATTGCAGTTATTTATGGGTATTACTGCCTTTGCTAGGATAGAACTGAAAAACAAGAAGAGACCTTAATGAAGGGACAATTAGCCATGTGCCATGAATGTTTGAAATCTGTTTTGTTGGTACTTGCTTCTTCTGTAAGTGAGAATATGTTTGCTTTCTGTTCAAGCAGTTTCCTTTGCATTGTGTGCACTAAGTGGCTCTTGAGGTGTCTTCCTGGGCTAATTTGGTCTAAAAAACAGTGTAACAAGTTTTCAGTTGCAGTGAAAATACATTTTGACAAACCGACTTTATTTAAGGAACCTGTAACTGTTTCATCATGCCGAGATAAACTGAAAGTATCTGACAACTACATTTATCCAGTGCTGTAATTAACAGTGCTGTCATTTCTCCCTGACCCCAGGAAATGATGTATATCTGGAATGGCTATGCTGTAATTGGAAAATGTCCCAACTTAACAGAAGGCATGTTAGAGACTTTAAATGAAGCAGAAGAAGCACTGGCAAGAAGTTCAGGTAACCAGTGGTAGGATTTAAGTAGTTATTTTACACTGCAATAGCTAGAGATATTATCTATGAATAGAGGCACACTCATTAGTAAAGTTAATTGGGTCACAGGAGGAACACAGATAATGAAACCATAAACTGTTTATGCAGGTAGGAATCATTTTTTATTTTTAATGCAGCAATAACTTGTAATAATAGCAAGCAATTTTCCATCCACAGGTGTGTTAGGAATGGGTTATGACATGTGATAAAGATCTGTTTATTTTGCTAGATCAAAATCAGCATGTGCATTGACTTGATTATTTGGGTCTTGAAACTTTGTTATCCTCAGATTTTGTTATCTTCAATTTTGAAGCAGAAATAGGACAGGAGTTGGTATTTTGTTTCAAAGGTGCTGTCAGTTTATGAGTGACCTTTGGGCTGAATGTTCTGGTGTCACCAGTGTGCTGCAGAAATCCAGTACACTGGGGATGGCCTTCCTGTCAATGAGCACAATATGGGATTGAAGTGAAACAGGCTCTGCTACCACATTTTCTGTCAGTTTCTTAATTAGCTATCCATTAGAAAATTGGATTGATGTTTATTTCTTGTCAGTCTTTCCCAGTTCCTGTGGGTGTGCAAGCAGTCTGCACAGCATTTCTCAGAATTTTTTCCTTGACCAATATTTGATCTTATTACTATTATATGCAACCTTCCTGCAAAAGGATCAGAAGAATATTGACAAAAGAATATAGGCTAAAACACTGCATTGCAGTCTTTTCTAGGGCCTTTGACTTCTGTGCAGTGAGTTGCACAAGGTTTGAAAGGGTTGCCTGAAAGGCTGGCTAAAACTATCTATTTTTAATTAATTGAAAAAGAGAATGGGAAAATATTTTCAGTGAAGGTGACATCTTAGAAAAAGGCTTTTGAACTTTTTACCTTTTTTGTTACCCATTTTGTTTCATCATTTTAAAATAAGTGAACTATTTCTCTGTTCCTTTTTTTTTTTTTTTAAGTTGGCAAATTGTGGCTAAGGCTACATTTTGCAGGGCTTTGTAGCAGATTCATGTTTGTAGAACACCATGAGGACATGTAACTGAAAAGTGGGATATATTTTAAACATGCCAACAATTTAAAGTGTTGCCTGTTCCAAATATTGACTTGCAGTTTTTGACTTTGCATATTTAATGAATTTTGGAATGAGCAACCAAGCTGAAGATTTTGCCTGTAAACTTTTAAGAGTAATCTGCCTCTAAGGATTGGATATGAAACACCCAGAAGTTTTCTTGATATGTATTATGCAGAAATTTTCTGATGGAGAAAGAGTGTTGATAGTAAGGATTTTGAACTAGGCAAAGCTGGAAAGACTCTGGGCTCTCAGAAGCATAAACTCCAAAGAGGGTATGGTAAGGTGTGAGGCACAGGTAGCAAATTTTCACATATTTTTATTTAGCCAAATGAAGGTAGAAAATTGACAAAATTCTTGTCTATGAATAGGCCATGTGAGTACAAGTCAGGAAGCAGAAGAGCTGTACGGGGTAATAAAGGCAGAGGGTTGAGAGATTGTAAATTGGACTTCAGTATTCACAAAATGGACACCTTAAATTAGTTTTTAGGTGTCAGAGCAGTAAGACCTGGAATTCAGTGGGAGTAGAGAGGGAAGGAACAGCCCAACATTTGGACAAAGTTTGATCAATTTATGAAAAGATTGATGTGAGTTTGTCTCTGCATTAAATTAAATTCACCAATTAGTTCTTTCCTGTGTTTCAGTAGATAGACTGTACTCACACTTACCTTTGAAAAGTTCCCCTACAGGCAGAAAAGTCTCCTGTGTTCTGGAGCTTTCTAAAATGTGCCATTTACTTCCTCTTGCAGCTACAGAACTACTGGCAGATGACCGGTGTGTGATAAAGCTGTTAAAGGGATTATGCTTCAAGCATTTGGGCAAGATCTCAGAAGCAGAAGACCATTTTAATTACATCTATTTAAAGTAAGTTTTCATACCTGGCATGTAGGAGAGCTCTTGAGTTTCAAGTAAGAGGAGATGCAACCATGATATGAATAGAAGGGAGAGGACTGCAGTATCTTTAGTGCTTGCTTCAAGATATTAGGATTTTAATTTCCACTGTTGTTAGCTGTGAGTTGAAGCATTTCAAATCTTATGTTTTTATTTTTATTTTTAAATATTTTTTATTGAGATGCTTTCTGCTTTTCTGGGGGACTGTATGTGCACAAAATTTTTCAGATACCACTTAGCTTTTATTGCCCCATTCCTCTTCCCAGTCATGAGGAAACTGTACCCAAAAAAACCAAATGTACTCAGCAGAGACAGGTGGGAGCAGGATTGCACTGGGAACTTCTGCACATAAGGTGAATGGGCACCTCTTTTTGTCAGCTCACATGGATAGAGCTCATGATATTATCATCTTTTCTAACACTTCCCTGATCATAAAGGCATTATTTTCTAATCCTGAGATTATACATACTGTGTAGGATGCTTATGCAAAATACACATTTAATAACCCAGAAGGGAGCTTTGGGTAGAGAACATGACAAGTGTCGTAATAGAGATTGATTGCTCCTTCTGATCTTAGCTAATCTCCTATTTATTTGTGTTTGGAGCTGTTATATGAGGGAAACAATATATCATTTCAAGGTCTCTAGGTTATTTATTTTCCAATACAGTGAGAAGAAGATAAAATATGACCATTATCTAATTCCAAATGCCTTGCTGGAGCTGGCAATACTGTACCTGGACCAGGATAGAAGAGAAGAAGCAATAAAACTTCTGGAAAAAGCAAAGTAGGTGAAAAGCCTGTGTTGTTGTCTGATGGATCAGTTTGGTGTTTTACTGGTTAGCAAGAAGCAGAATAATTTAATTAATATGGTAGAAACTCCATTCATTTTCCCAATGGGAGCATGCATGCCTTAGTTTTGGTTTGGACCTTTCCAGTGGTAGGTGTTACATTTGTTCAGTCTTGTAATTGCAAAAAGAGCCAAAAAAAATCAAGTATCTTATTAGGAATGTCAAAGGCTTCCATAAGAAATAATCCATGTGTAACAGGATAATAATCTTTGTAGTCTATTTGCTTATTCATATAAAAAATATATTAAATTGAATCAAAGCTCTGTGTTGTAGCTAAAATACCATTACTTAAATTGATGGCCAGCAGTGCCTGTTTCTTTCCTTGATGAAATACACTTAAGATAATGCTTCAGGTTGCACATGGTAGCTTTGTTTCATCTGCATCAAGGCAACTAAAACACCTGCTTTTACTGTTTTGTGTGACTATTTTTTTCTTGCAAAGAAGGTTTATGGGAAGTTGGACTTGATTGTCTGTGTTCTTTTTTATAAAATTAACAAAATATGTGGTTTGCCTCTGTTTGAACCTTTATTTCTCTGCTGAGCCAAAATTTTGGCAGTTATGGGGAGGGACGAAATCCAACCCAAACAACTCTCCCCCTCTTCAAGCATCCAGGGTAGCTCACCTCTGCCTGGATCCTGAATGAGTCCAGATGTGCACAGTCACTGCCACAGGTGTGACAGCTGCAAAACTGATGCCTGCCCCTGGGTCAGAGAGGTCAGATAGAGTTTTTATGTTGCTTTTTGTCCAAATCAGGCAACTCTGCAAGTCAGAGCAGCAAATCCAGCCTACCAAAGATTATGCCAAAAGCCTGTCAGCACAAAAATTAAAACATTGCAATCCTTAATCTCCTGTGCTTCTGAGCCTGGTTCTCTGTAGACCCATGGAAGACATCAAGAACAGCAAAAATTACATTATAGCAAAGTGCAATAGAAAGTGTTTCAATTGGCTGCATGTGCCTCAAAACCCACCTCTCCTGTCCCCATTTCCTTTGTTCAAATCTCTCTTAATAAGAGATCTAGAAATGAATGATCTGGAGCTGCTGATTCCAGCCAGAACTTCTGTCATTGCTGCCTGGCCATTGCACTTTTCCCTGGCAGCTCTTGAGTGTCTTGGGTCCTCTCAGGAGAAGGTGTTTGGCTTAACAGGCAGCAGCTCTGAAAAACATGCTGTCCCCAGGGTATGAAAGCTGCTTCTCAGACTCACTATGCTCAAAGAACTCTTGAAAACTATAATGATATTAAAAAAATACCCACAACAAAAACAACAGCAACCAAAAATCTAACACAGAAAAAAAAAACCAAAAAAACAAACAAAAAAACCCATACCACCCTCATTACAAACTCCCGTATTTCAGTCAGTCATAAATACAGGTGCAGCTGTTACGTTTCTACCTGTGGCAATAGAATGCTCTGGGTTTCAACTACAAACACTGAATGTCTCAGCAGCCCTGAGAGGGAGAGCAGGGCATTGGTGGGGTTGGGGCTGCAGAATTCAGTTTGCAGTTGGCAGAAGCGCAGGCGAGCGCTCGGCTGGTGCGTGACGCTTGATTTGCCTGACCTAAATCCACGTCCTGCTGCTGGCTTGGATCCTCAGCTCTGGGAGAAAGAGTGGGATGAGATGATAAACAGTTTTGGCTTGGTCATGCATGGAAATATTTCTATTTGTATGACTGTAAACTACAAACAAGAATATCAGTGTACTCATGAGGAGTACAGGCCTGGCATGACAAAATCTATTCCATTTAAAGGAAAAACTCCAAGGGATTTCAGATCAGCACACAGAAGAACACGGCCACCTCCTTTTCTCAGTCAGCCTCTTGGGTGTTGCATACATTAAATTATAAGCTGGTGTAGGATGGGCATGGAATTCCTTGTTTTCACCAAGGGACTGGCACTGCCGCAGACAGATACCATACTGTCATGCTTGGTTAGGATTATGAATTTAGAACTGAAATGCTGTTAAGATACACAGAGGTTAATATTTAATGTTATGTTTGTGTAAAGATGACAAATACCTTCTTCAAGAAAATTAGCATAGTCTAATCCTCTTTTGTATCTGGATTCGGTATCCATCCTGTAGGAGCTGACATGTTAATTCCTACTAAGTAGGATCTGCAATTTCTGTGTGGTCCTGGGGCAAATTTTCTTCTTTTTATATATGCTTTTCCATGAAAATACAGGTTCTTTGAAACTTCCAGTAACCCTTTAGAGCATGACAGAACTACTGGAAACTACAGGCAGACGACAGTGTAGAGCTAGGCCCTAGATGTGTGGTGCAAATCCTGCCTTTCCCTGGGATGGTGAATTGCTCCTCAAAAGCTGATATGGAATCTGGTGTGTGTCCACTTTCCAAGCTCTGGAGCAGCAAATTGTCTCCTTCCTTCATTTCCTACAGAATTCACATTGTTGGCAAACATAGGATGGAGATGGGATGTTTCCCTCCTCTGGATCAGGACAGCTTCCCTTTTCTCTCTCTCTTTTTTCTCTTTTTTTTTTTTTTTTTTTTGCCCTTCCTCTTTACTTTCTTGAAATGAGTCTGCCTTATTAAAATTAATTTTTTAAATGCTGACAATATTTGTATTAAAATCTGTCAGTTACTCTTTGAGAGGGGGGGAAAATTTCTAATTTCTGAATGTAAACTAAGTGGTTGCTTAAGTGGTTTTTACAGATAATTAATATGGACTCAATATTTTGATTGAGTGGACCAGATTCAATCTCTTATTAAGTTATATTTTTCTGTTAATTGCCAGACAGTGGAACTACAAATAAAGAACACAGAGCTGCATTGTTTGGCCAGGAACATATGCCTTGTATTTTAGAGTAGGCAACAAAGGAGCTTGTGCAGAAAGGATTTTTTGCTGTCTACTGTTGTTTTGCTTAAAACAGTAATACAAAGATAAGTTAGAAATGTTTTAAAAATATATATTCATCGGAGTGGATCTTCTTTTGTTTCAGACAAAACTACAAGAATTATTCCATGGAAACAAGGACACATTTCAGAATTCAAGCTGCCCTGCACCAAGCCAAATCTGCCCCAGAAAATGGAATGCACTGTGGAGCCTCAGCAGTGTCGTAACATTTTCTTCTTTGATGTTCTGTTTGTTGCAAACTTTGTGCAGAAAATTACTGACACTTTAGAATTATTTTTCCTTTTCTTTCAAGTCCATGAAAAACCAAATAACTTAAAATTTTGAAGAT
Organism: Cinclus cinclus; assembly: GCF_963662255.1. Classification (NCBI taxonomy): domain Eukaryota; kingdom Metazoa; phylum Chordata; class Aves; order Passeriformes; family Cinclidae; genus Cinclus; species Cinclus cinclus. The sequence goes on along the minus strand of NC_085053.1, from coordinate 24,858,647 downwards.
GATGCATAAAACATTTGTCTAGTGTAATAACATGGCAAAAAATCTCTCAAACCAACCATAACCCTGAAAAATATTGTTATTCCAACAGTGGCTTTTTGAATACTTACATCTGTGTAATTCATTTTTCAATCATGTGCCTTTTTCTTGCGTTTGCAACATTATGTTGTAGCTTGCTTAGTGAAAGGGGAACATTTGAAAGAAAAACAAACAGCAAAACTTTAAGATTTCCAGATTTAGCCTCAGTTAGTTCTAAATGTTTGTTTGGATCCATACTGCTAGCTGAGAAGGAAGCATTGCTTTTTCCCAGTACCTGCTTACTTGGAATGGTGTGAGAAAATCTCACAGCAGGGAGGAGCTCTGGATCCTGGGCATTTCTAGTTGTGCACAGAAAGTTTCTCTTTACCAGCTTCTACCAGTCAGATTTTTGCTTCTGTAAGAAACCTGCTGGTGAAAAGAATGGTCTCCCTTATGCAGGTACCTTGACTTTTTCTTTAGTTTGGTTTTCCTGTCAGGTCTGCTCCTTGTAGCAGCTGAATTAATTTACTGAGGATTGCAGGGAGAAAGGTGGTGATGGCATAAAACTGCATCACTTCTTTGACAATGGGAGGTTCTTAGGAAATGTCTTTTGTCAGAATGAACATGATCTGAAGCTTATGTCAAATTGAAAGTACAAGTCCTTGAAGGTCATTTAGGAAATGGCAACATGCAGTGGCTGGAGCCATACAGAAGTTATTGTGATGGTCCAGCCCCTCTTACAGTGACTGCTCTTAGGATTCCCAAGCTGAGAAGTCTGTGTTGGTCAAGGCAGATGTTCCCTGTGGGAGGAAGCTGGGGATGGAGCAGACTCCCTCAGCACAAAGGACAGCCCTTTATCCTTCTGCTCTTTATTGATCTTTTGGGAGATTTTCTGTGTAAGGGGTTTTGAGAATACAGCAATGAGCTGAGTCTGCTTTCCAACGCTGCCGTGGAATTCCTGCTTTGCTGGAAAACTGGGGAAGTCAGTGGTACCACAGCTTTGCCTTGTGTTTGCTGTTCTCCAGGCTAGTTCCATGTCTGTATGCCTCTGGGGTTTTGGGGCACACTTCTACCTCCCTTTTGAAAGAGCTTCTTCCCCATTACCCATTTGGATGGGTGGAGATGGGAGGCCTTCTGACAGCCCTTTTTCTCCAATGGAGACATTTGTCAGGAAGATTAATATCCATGTACCTCACAGTGAAGATCCTTTCTAAAGTGATTGTTCCCAGCAGAAAAGAAAATTGACAGTTTATAGCTCTGCTTTTGCCTCCTCAAAGGAAATAAAATTGTTTTATAACTGTAGATTAATATGCAAGGAGACAGAACCACCAGTTCCTCAACAAGGAAAACTTGCATTGTCTTAAAAATAGATACCCTTCATAAAAGTCTTTGCAAGTTAAAAATTAAAGATGAATAATGCATTTTTAAAGTTACTTTTTCAGATAAATTTAGTTCCAATAAATTTCTCGATTCAGATAAAATTCAGTATAAACAGTTATGCTATTTACATGCCGCACATCAAAACTTCAGTGTAAAAATTCAGTCATTCTTTGTATAGAATAAAAAAAGTTTCTTGTTCTACTTCATGCATATGATGCCTCTTCTTCCTGTTGTGTCCTTTTCAAATATTTTGGCAGCCTTAGCATCTTTTAAGCAAGCAATGCCATGTGAAAATTAGCATAAGTTGTACTTTGCAGAAAGTGAACAATCCTGAGTGTAGATTCATTTCTCATCTTTGAAATTTCACCCACAACTTAGATACATCACACAAAGGATGTATTGTGTGATACTCAGCCAACTTCCCTGATGCTCTGCAGCATTGAAAATCCCAAGATTTTCCTAAGGTTTTCGTAACCTTCCTAAGATTTTCATAGTCATCTTTTCTCAAACACCAGCACCAGTCACACTGTGGACCTGATCTCCAGCTTCAGTGAGTGCTTTGTAGTTCACTGTGGTGTTTCACTCTGGCTCTTTGGCTCCTAAGCCATAACAAATAATCATCTTCCTTATGCAATGAGGATTTATGGTCTGTAACAGTATGGATTCACTTGAGAAGAAGATGAGTGGAAGGTCTGGTACATTGTCTCTTTGTAAGTTTTTTTATGTGCTACATTTGCAGTTGCCCAACATCACTCTGCTCATCAGTTCCTTCATTTTGGTGCTTCTCCATGGCAGGGACCCAAACCCTGTGGGGTCTGGGTTGGAAGGTTGATGCTGGGTTGGTTTTTTCATTGCTCCTCCAGAAGCTGCTGCATGGTGCCTGGAGCAGCTCTGCAGGACAGTAAATTGCTTCATCAGTCTGGAGTCCCAAATGCAATGGATCAAGGAAAGCACAAATGTGTGAGTTCTCACCTCTGGGTACTCACTTAGCAGAAAATAGCAGGTATTGTTATTGAATTGCACATCAGAGACTGAAGCATGACTGCAGACAGATATAGTCCACACCTCAACTGCAGGAGTAGTTCCTTCTGGTTCAAACACTGAATTGTCTGAGAAATGCTTGAGAAACCCACTCTGTGCACAAGCTTTAGCCAACTGCTGCAATCAGCTCTTTGTTACCCAAAGACAAAAATTACTCCGACAGCAGAAGTTTTCTGCACTTGGTAGGACCTTTATCATAAAACCTACAAACTTTATTTCTTTTTCTCACTAGTGTTTTCCTGCCAGCAACCAAGGAGGGACAGAAATTCCTACTCAGTTTCCTGGATGTCTGCAGCAGCAGCCATGGTGCCCCTTGGAATAATGCTGTCACCTAAAAGTGGTGCTGGCAGGAAGGGCAGGGCAGTAAAAGGGGCATCCCTTTTATCATGAGCTCTGCTATGTGGAATCCCTGTCTGCAAGGTCTCTCTTGACCTGAGGGAGGAGAGGGGCTGAAGAGTCAGCAGCTCCTGCTGAGGTCTGATCAGGTGCAACTGCATCAGCTCCCAGCTCCTGTAAATAACACAAGGTGAGCTAGACCTGTTGGGTGAAGGATGTTGGGCTGGAGCTGAACCTGGACACAGCTTTTCTGGATAGAAGAGAATTTGATGAAGTCACAGTGTGATCTGGAAACACACAAAGATTGCTCAGCTCCATCTGTGTCATAGGAGCCTGCTTTGCTTACTGACACACAGTTAAGTTGCCATCCACATTTCACACGTGCCACCAGGGATGGATGGTTTTAGGACTGCCCCCTTCTGATTCTGCCTGGCCTCAGGCTGTTTACACCTCAAAACTTGGCTTAGGAAACAGCATTTTATGAAATACAGCAGTGTAGAACAGGATCATATCAAACATTTCCTCCCATTTCACATTGGTTTTGGCATTACATTCTGTATTGAGTGTTTTAGTATTTTTAGTTATCTGTGGCCTGGGTCCAAGACTAAAAGCTCACTAAAAGCTCACGGGCTGATAGCCTGTGTGCCTCTGGCCCAACAGAGGCATCAAATAATGCTTCTCCACATGAGACAAGGCTTTCCTACAGGTCAGTCTCACAATGCAGAATGCACTCCCAGGAGTTTAAATACAACACTCAGCCTCCAGTTCCACCTGCAAGATGCATTTTTTTGCCTTCTCAAGCATAAAAACACAGCAGCAAAGCAAATGTATGTGAAATGACCGAAACAACGCATTCAACACCATTCCCCCTCTGGGAGGAAGAGGAGAAGATAAAGAGGTGAGTCATGTTGTTTACTGCTCTACAGGAAAATGGGTAATGGTTGGCAACATCACTGATGAATGAGATTGGGCAACCTGAACAGACTAGAAATGAACTTGCTTCTTTTCTCATTACCTTCTGCACGTACATTTTGGTGGCAGATTATGTGCAAAGCGTGTACCAGCAAGTGTTTTAATTGAATGATTTGTCATCATAGAATATTTTTTAAAGATGCTATCTAGGTTTCCTTCAGGTGTTTAAAAAAAAAATCCAAGTACTTTCTTTTAAGGACATGCCCAGTCAATCCCTGTCTCCAAGATTTATGAATAGCAGCAGAGCTAATAAATACCTGCATTGCACTGTGGTAAAGTTCTGCATACTGTTTACTCAAATTCAATCATGACTCTGTAGGACTGGGCTGTGCTCCATTATCTTGTGTTTTTTTTAAACCTCAGGACCTACTTACTTTCATTGCGGGCTAAGCATAGGCAAAATGTTTGTTTAGAATTATGCATTGTGGGAAAATTAACTTGCTTTCTCTCTTCTTGGCTATTTTACAGAAAGAATACAAAACAGAGCAATCATAACCCCCTACATGCTCTTTTTATGGGTTGATTCAATTTTTTAAGAGGCAAAGAAAAGTTTATCTTGTACTAGCCAAGTACAGGAACAGCAGTTTCAGGCTTGTGGCCTAAAAGTTATGTGGTGATGTGGTGGAAAGAGAAGAAGCTGCAATACTCTGGACAGATTTCCTCTCCCCATTCCTTTCATCCTGCAGCACACAGGTTGTGAAGGTAAGAACACCATCCTTGGTGCTGGAGCTGTGTGGGATGTTTGTCTGCAGAGCCGGAGCCCTGGGGTTGTGCTTGGTGTCACCTGTGTCACAGGGGCAGTCCCAGGAGGAGCTGCTGCTTTGTCAATGTTCTGGAGAAGGTGCTGGTGTGAGATACTTGCAGCTGTCTCTGCTCTATAGTTGTTGAACAGGAACTGTATCTCAGTGCAGTTCAGTAAATCATTCTGGGGAGTGAAGCAAGGTTGTTAACTCCAGAGGATCCCAGAATTACGTGGCTCATGTTCAATGTCATCTTCACCCAGGTATAGTGCCCAGCACTGCTCTCACCACCACTAAGGTGATGCAGCTGCAGAGGTTTTTCGACACAAATACCAGGGCCAGTTACGGTTTAGATATTTCAGTCACAGATACAATACCAGGTTGGAAGGGATCTCAAGGATCATCTGGTCCAACCTTTCTTGCCAGAAACAGAGGCTAGGCAAGGTGGCCCTGCACCCTGTCCAGCTGCATCTTAGAAGTGTCCAGTGTTGGGAGATCTAACATTGCCTGGGGAGATTATTCCAGTGACTGGTGCAGTTGTGAAAAATTTGGTTTGCCTTTCATTCTTATGGCTTGTGGATACCCGAGTCAGATTTCCATTCTGTAATGCTGGCTGGGCTCATCACTGATGTGAATAAATGTTGGTATTTCTAAGGAACAGCAGGAATTCCATGCATAGTGCCTTTGCTGCAGCTCTGGTGTAGTCTGATCTGTCACACACACATAAAGAAAAGCATATATAAATATACATAAAACATCTATGTATGTGTGTATACTCACACACACTGGTAACAGGTTCTGGAGTCAAAGCTTTTTGAAAAGTTATCAGAATTGCTTGAACTATTTGTTAAATTCAGGACTTTGAAAAGGCAATATACTTTAAAAAGAAAAAGCTTTGATGACGGTTGAGGAAAATGCAGAGGTTAAAGGCCTTTATTAATGGTTTGCAGTAGGATCACACCGCAGGACTGTGCAGTTTATAATGTTCTACAAGAAGAAGAAATCCCAAGGCAAACAGGAAATCTAGCAAGAGCCCTTCAGTGGGTTAACCTCACAGAAATGCAGTTTTATGTTCTAGATTTGAAGGGCATCAGTTTTCACCCTGGACTAGCAGAGCTCTGCCTCAGTGGGACAGTGCCTGGGATGGCTCTGTCCTGCTCAGAAACCAGTTTTGCAGTGATTCAACCTTTCCCCCCTTGAATTCTTGCCTTGCCTGCCTCCCTCAATCTGCTTCCCCAGCGTGAATCCTGGATTACACCTCCTGCTAATGTGGCAGAAGTGTGGGCAAAAGATGCTGAAAAGGTGAAGTTTCTCTGTCATTTCTGCAGTGAGAACCCTGGCAAAAGTGCAGAGAGGGAGCACAGTGAGGCTGGGAAAGTGCTCGGTGTGGGCAGCCAAGGCACGTGTGGTGTGTGTAGTGAATCCAACATTTTCTGCTGTGTGCAGAGCTCTTGAAATGCCTTCTTGGAAAGAAAATGTTTTGTAGGGGTTAGTGCTGCAAAGAGCAGGTTTACGGAGTTTCTGTTGCTTGTTTTCCAGCCGGGAGGACAGAGGAGGGCTGGGGGCTCTCTGTGCATGCTCGGTGTGGCTGGACTTCTCTTGCTGAGTAAGCAAATACCTCGGTGCTGTGGGAACACAGAAAAGGCTTTGCACAAAGGATTTCTTCATTATAAACTCCTCTCTGCAGCTTTTACTTAGCAAGTGTCAAAGCAGTGTGGACGTTGTAATGAATCAGTTGCCAGTGTGAAAATACAGTTATTTCTTCTGTTTAAATCAAAAAGATGCTTCAGCAGAGTACATTTAAACTGTTCTCTTTATCACAAAGCATTGACTTTTCATTTCATACCAAGAATTCCAAAGCCCCAAACCCTTATCCCAGAACAGGTTTAAATGCAAGATAATCTGCAAAGGATGGTTAGCATAAATTATATTCTTCAAAGTTAAATGCTATATAAAAGGAAAAGTTAATCCTTGAAGCTCATTTTTATTCTGAGTATTAAGTCAAGAAAGGTTCTTCTGAACAGATTTTTATTCATGTGTTTTTATAGGTTGTCAACTAGAATGTGTGCTTTTAATAAAAATGTGGTGTCTGTAACAAACTGTGTTTGTAATCAAACATCCATCATCCACTTTTTTCCTGAGTCCTTTTAATCCAGGATTTAACTGCTGAGAGACCCTGTACGTTTAGTTTCAGCCATCTTGTTATTTATTTCACCGGCAGTCTGACTCAAAAGAATTTTCATCTTCATCATGATGGCACAATGACAGGAAATGTTGAAGTCCTGAAACTGTGGCAACTGAAGTAAATTCAGGTATTTCATAATCCCTCAACCCAGAAATGTTCCCTTCTGCCACTGGAAAGGGAGACTGTCAGCTTTCTAAACATGGAATTCTTTCAGCCCTGGGAAGCTGCAAGACCATGGGAGCTTTTAAACCCTTATGTGGCTCATGGTCCTTAGAAAGAGATGTTCTGGGGTGGGTTTGTTTGTTTATTTATAATTCTCCCCCAGATTTAAACAATGAACTGGCAACAAGTAATAAGGATTATCATCCTTAGATGTAAAATGATTGTAAAGTGGTAATTCCTGTAGCATGCAAATGTTTTGAAGCACAAAGGTCCGTACAAAACTGAGTATTCCTTACTTGTCATTACATCTCTGGCTTTAGGTTTGTGAGTTTCCCCCCCATGTAGGAGACAAAACCCATTTCCTTCTCTAATCTGCAAATGGAATCCAAGCACGTCCTTGCTGTGCCTCCTGGGTGCAGATGCTGCCCTCCCTCCCTGCAGTTTCTGCAGCAGCTCTGGCTCTGGAGGGACAGCAGGGCTGTGCTGGCACTGGCCTGGGCCATGTGGGTTTCACACTCAGTGTCCCTTGTGCTGCTAAAATGGAGCCTGGTGATCCCTCAGCCCTGCTGGGTCTGTGCCAGAGCTGCTGTGCCACTTCCAGCTCTAGATTACAAATGCCATCACTGCACTCAGTGTTTTCATCACACTGCACAGGCCCTATGGAAAATGCTTCAAAGCAACAGCTCTTGAGGGCTGTTGAGCACCTCCAAACTCAGGTACTTGCACAAGTGGCTTTAAGAGGCTTTTTTGTTTGTTTTTCCCTTCAAACTGCTTTGCAGACATTTTTCTATGGGCCTGCCAACCCTGGCATAAGAAGGGCTTTGGGTGAACAGGTCCAGGTGAGTCAGAGCCAACTCCTTCCCTTCATTCAGCTGCAGAAGACTCCAGCTGGGAACAGCTGTGCTGTGCTGGACTGTCTTAATGTGTTTGAAGTGCAAGTAATTTGTTAGATACCTCTAAGACAGGAGGTGAACATCTTCATCTTATAGATGGTAGAAGTAAGACGCAGACCGGGTTCCACAATTAGCTAAGATTCAGGTTATACATTATTTTGCATTAAATTTAGATCAGTTCTTCTTTGAATTAGAAATCACCCAGAACAGTATTGTACCTAAAAACTTGAAAAATAATTTGATTTATTTGTTATATTTACACATTTGTCTTTAAGCTAAAATGTGAACTGTTTTGGAATGTTCTTTTGTCATCAGCTCCAGTTTTAGCCCTTCACACCTTTTTGCTATTTAACAAGTATTTTAATAAAAGTAATTTCTTCCCTTAGCCCAAGTCAGTATCAGTGTTAAAAGTTCAGCTGCTCAGGTGTCAGCTGCTAGGAAAGCATTCAGCTCAGTAACTCATCACTTCCTACTTGCTTAAAATCTTTCTTAATCAAGTCTTGTAATAAATAAAGACTAATACCACCATGACAACACTGTTTTTTTTTAAATTGTTCATTTGCCAGTTTTAACAAGATAAAGAAATGAATACTTAATGTGGACATTGTTTTATCAAAAAAAAAAAAGAACCCAACCCCTGAAACAAAAAGACAAAAAGGAGGACACAGAGGAACACACATGGAATGATGAAAAGGAACAATGATATTGCACAACTTCAGGTCTCTTCCCAGATTTTGATCCATGTAATTAGGTATGAATGAATTCAGCAAAACATTGTGTCCAGATAAATGTGTGGCCATTTGAGTGTATCTAGAATTGCAGAGTGTTTTCAGTTCCTTGTGACTGCTCCTTGGAGTTCTTCTCTAAGGGAGCAGGGTGCTGTCAGCTGCAGGAATAACAAACAAATGTTGACTCTCCATTGTGCTGACCAGTTATCCATAACCCACAGGATTACAATTCTCCTCTACTGGAAACGCACTAAGTCCTCAAAGGACCTGGGTCTTTAAACACAACTTGTGTCAAGAACTCAAACTATAGCTGAAACACAATCAAAGCACATCCCCCAGTTTGCTGTGGTTAATTTGAGATTGTGTTTCATTTCATGAGACCAGGGCTTCTCACTGTGTCAGGGTGGCACTGAATGCATAGAAGTCACAGCAGGTACATTAAGGGAGTGGGGGAAAAGAAAAAAGAAAAAAAGCTAAGTGGAAAAACGTCTTTACAGCTACACTCTTTGCTGGAGCCTCTCTTAACAAGCACATACTGTTTGCTACAGCAATCAGGGAATTGTGTCATTCTGGCTACAGCAGGACTGTTTGCCCCTCCACTGCTACCCTGACAGTTTGTGTTTATATAAACTTTGCATTTATGTGCAGGACAAAGTCTGTTTTTCTCCTCTCTGCGTTCTTTCCTGTTTGGTGGACTGATGTGTCAGCCAGCAGGGCTCAACAGATACATTTAATACAGGAGATTGAGATACAGTATGTTTATTCTTAACTTCTGATAACCTAAGAACTACAAGAACGAGAGATGCAGTATCCATTTGCTATGATCCAAGACAACCATTTTTTAGGGAGAAAAAAGTAGAATAAGTGATCACTAACACTACATTAGTTCCAAATATATTTTTTTTCCCAGTTATGGCAGCTTAACTATTTATTGTTCATCCGGCCCACTTTTAATCTGAAGAAGTTAAAGGTAACATATTAAAGTTTAAGGACTATTATTTCACCAAAACTGAAGGAAGTTATAAAAAAACCCCATGAAACCACAGTTTCATTGCAGGCCTTGTGTCCTATCTTCATAATCTGCATCACTAGAAAAGGGATAATGCATCTCAGTTTGCTTACAAGCTAGGAGATCACTTTGAAGTCTGCATATTCCTAACTGCAAACAAAATATAGCACTTTTAACAGGTTATAAATAAACTGGTTTTCAAGCATAGAGCCAGCCCAACAATAACAATACACTATTAAAAAGACCTAAGGCAATGAATTCCATCTCCAATGGAAAAAAAAAAAAAAGAAAAATAACTGTGCAAACAAGCTTAAAACTATTTCTTTGTGCCAGTGTTATAAAATGTAGATTTCAATAAAGCCTTGACCCAAATGCCAGGACTTGTGAAAAGAATCAGAACAAAACTGGTTATTTTATTTAGGAAAAAAATACTCTTATCTTGCTGCTAATAAAATTGGATACACACAGTTTAAACATTTACAGTTGCTTTAACACTTTACACAACTCCTATATATGGGTGTAAGAACAAACATTAAAAGACAATGGTGGGTCAAGGCTTTACATTAAAAATAACAACCTACTTTTCTATAGTCTCTAAAATACTATGTTTTCCAACATTTGCAGCCATTCAGGAATATTTTTTTAAATTTATTTATTTATTAGGAAATGTATACTCTGTGCATGATCTTAATTTCCTAATTCCTGGCTCTTTGGGCTGAATGACAAAAGGATCAAACCCATTGAAGTGGATGGTCTCTTTGAAGGTTCAGTAGAGAAACCCTGGCTCAGTTAGTCTCATATGATGAAAGCAGTGCTGCATCCACTGGCTCCATGCAGGATGGACAGGTAAAGGATCTCATCAACCAGTCATCTATACAGTCCAGGTGGTAAATGTGCATGCACGGCAGAAATCGGATAGGGTCCCCATAAACAAAGTCCATCATACAAATGACACATCTGAGGGGAGAAAAATAAAATACTTAAGCTGCTGTTACCAACCTGGAAGTTAAAAACAGTGTAGTATCTATTTCTGGATACTTTTAGTATTTGTAGATACTGTGAGGAGCAGCCTTGTGTAAGATAAAGGAAAGAGCCTCAGATGCATGGAGCGCTTTGGGTTAAAGGGATCTTGGAGCCGACAGAATTCCAACCCCTACCCTCAGCAGGGATGCTACTCACCACACCAGCCTTCTGCAGGGCTTTTATTTTTTTTTTTTTTTTAACCAAATTAAGTTGCAGTCCCAGAAAATAAGGCAAACCCAGGATGACAAGGTCAGGTCTCGCAGGGTAACATCCCAAACCAACAACAGCCCCATCCTTCCATTCAGACCCAGGACTTACTCTCGGATCTTCTTCTCGGAGCCGTCTCTGCCGGGGTCGTAGACGCCTTTGGGAAGGTGCTGGATGAGGCCGATGCGCTGCGCGATCCGGATCTGCTCCTCCTCCGTCAGCTGCGTGGCCAGGCGAGTCTGGCTCGGCGTGGGGTGATACACAGGAACGGGCACCTGCTCCTGAAAGCGAAGCGCTCCTGTGAGAAACCACCTCAGAGGCTTTCCTGGCCTTCCACGGCACGGTACCCTTCACAGGCCTACAAATATTTGTATGAACTCCCACTCCTACTCTGGAATTTTGGGGCTGTAATTAAAATGAGAACAGGATAGAGAACTGAGGGCAGTATTTGAGGAAGGAGCTGTTCGTGGTTGTTCCGTGCAAAAGCTTTCGATAATCCAGGGATTGTTCACACAGGAGACGCATGGACGAGAAACTCCACAAGGCAGCAGGCAAATAAACCTTACAGGTGAAGTGCTAAGGTATGGAACTGAGCAATGCAAGACCTTAGGGAGAACCCCCAGCATCTGCAACTGAAAGTAGATTCTATGATTTTTATCTTCTTTTTATATTTAGGAAGAATTCTTTGAAAGAATGAAAGATGAGGACACTGCTTACTCTCAAAATTTTTAGAGAGGAAGGTTTTACTTACTCTGCAATAACTAAAATTTATGTGAACTGTTTTGGGCCACATAAGCTTAAATCTAGAATTGTAGATTTAATTTTCATGTGTTATAAGAATGTTACCTGAACAGTACAAACAACAGCATAAGTAAGTAACCCAAGTTTTATGTTTCTTCTCATACACTAGTATGACTTCACAAGTAATCCAAAGCTGGATTCAACTGTGGGTATGTTTGAGATATATATTTTCAAAAAAAAAAAAAATATAGGCAACATTATGCATTCCTTCCTGGACCACATTCTGAGAAACTTCTTTTGAATATTAATGAACTTCAGATATTTTCACTAACATTTATATTAACATGGTATTTAATTTACTTGCTTTTAAAGCATTTTTTGGTACATAAATACCAATTTTGAACAGGATTCACTATCAGGACCATATTGGCCAGTAGCCATAGATTAACAGAGAGTCAATTTCTTGCAAGAGACCCATTTTAATAGTTCTTCTTAAACAGCAGAAAAAAAATTCAACTTCTAGATGTGTCTGAAAATAAACCTGCTGCATCAGACACACAATGCACCGAATCATCTGTTTGGCAAATGCCAGATTTGCTGTTTCAGAGGACACTGGTGCAAGCTGAGCCCAGGGCAGGTGTACGCAGCTGAGGCAGCACAGGTCACCTCCCACATGTAACACTGCATTTGTCAAACTCCATAAAGCCCTTCTCCTTTCACTGCCAGGAATCACAGCAAGCGGTGGACTCAGCCAGCCAGGACTCCTGGAAGGCAGGAGAAAGCTGTCCCAGGAGCGAGCAGCCTCTCGCTGGTGCCACCCAGCAGCAGAAGCCCTTGCTCCTGAGAAATGCTAATTACAGATACAAGTCTGCCTGGCAATTCTTCACTGAACACTGCCTGCCATTGGCAATTCAGCTGTGGGGTAAAATTCACAGTCGTCTCTTAATTTAGACACCCTAGGATTTCCCCCCTCTGATTTCCTGGCAGAACTCAGAGGAATTATGAGAAGGTTCAAAAGACTGAATGCCAGGGGTTCTCCAAGTGATTAATTTCCTGACTACTCTGAACCATATTTCACAGAATCACAGAATTCTTTTGGATCAGGTGCCTTTTAGTGTTTTAAATTATCTGATGTATTCTCTAATCATCATTTGGACAGAGAAAAGTACCATCTGAACCTCGGGCCAGCCTGTCAGATATAACAGTATTCAGAAAGTGACTGCAACCTTTGGCGCCAGCAAAATTTTCCCCTGACAAATGCTGCAGACCCTCTGCACTGAACACTTCAGCTCAAAGCAGAGCCTGGTCATGGTTTTATGTTTCAAGAACTTAGCAGCACAAACTATCAGTTACTTTTTCTTCCCAGGGCTTTGCTGTACTTCTTTGAACAGGTCATTAAAGCAACAGCACAACATTACTGCTACCTCCTTCACTTGTTACACAGATGTAGAGAACACTCGGCACTGGAGAGGGCTGTACCCTCCTTCACATCTAGGAGAAAAAGAAGAGCAGTACAACAAATCATAGGCACAGCACAGGCTGGTGCCAGCATGGGCAGGAGGAGGGGAGGCAACTGTGCTTCATACCACTCCCCTGGCCTAAGCCATGGCTGCAAGTGGTAATGCAGAAATTCAATGAAAGGCAAAAACAGGAGGACAGAAGATCCAAGAAATTCTCAAAATGTCTGAAACCAGCAACAAAAACTGACGGTGAATATCTGTAGCAGAAGAACAGCAAACTGATTATCTCAGCAATAATGATACAACAAAAGGAAACTATGGTTAAGTAAGAATCTGCCATGAGTTAGAGTGGTCACATCTGGACAACTCTGAAGTGAGCAACAGCCACACACCGACCACTCAACAACTGCTTTGGTTAATTTGGACAGGGAATCAACACAACTTTTAAACCTGTGATAAGCAAGACAAGAACAAAGCCTCATTCTCTTGTTCTAGTCCTTTGCAGGCACTTGTGAGTGACCACTGTGAGACCCTGCAGCTGGGGAAGCCACTTGTGCATTACTACAGCCCCCCCTCTCCCCTGGGTGTCACCTTCCCTGCAGAGGGGCTGGAGGGACCCTGGCCCCTTGGCGTGCCAAACACACAAATGCTTTCCCGCTGCCAGCGCTGGATGGAAACTCCTCCCTTTGGCATCCTGTCTCAGGTTCTCTCCTGGCACAGCCAGCCCCGACGTGTCTGACACAGGCCATTAAGGCAGGAATTTATAGTCGCCAGCTGGGGGCTTCTACAATTTCACATTCTAGACAAGAAGCTCTTGTCAGAGATGTAACTGGGTGAAAATGGTGCTGTCTTTCACAGCCATGTCCTATGCAGAGAGCAGGGGTTGGTGTGGCTGTTGTGAAAAATGCAGAACAAATTACTGTAAATAAACCACAGAGACCACTCGATACTCGGGCATTGAACGCGATGCCTGGTGGCACTTTGATCTCCCCTCCCGACTGCTATTAAAAGCCTGCCCAAACTGAGCCCTGCACATGAACGCACCAGGGAAAGTACACAGCCACACACGTTGCAGTGTCACAGTACACGGTACGTCGACACCGACCCTTTCAAACCAGCCCTCTCCCCTCCAACAGGCAGTGTGTTCGTACCTGCATGATTCTAAAACTATTTCAAACTATTTATTCATGAGAATCTGAGAGTCGGGGTTTCTCTGACTGCAAAGCTCCAACCACAGCTCCCCCAGCAGACCCTGAGCACCACCCTGAGTGGAGCTGGGCTCCTGTCCCCTGGCAGCCCCTCGGGCACACACCCAGGCTTGGGCACACACACAGCTGGTGGCCCTGCTGGCAGCCACAGCCCTGGATTTCTCCACTACCCAATCTCTGCAACGAGATTGGGAGTTAAAACATCCAACAAAAATTCTAAGGTGCCGGTCCCGTGTGGATTATCACCCCTCTGCAAATCCCTCACAGTTTAAAAAGGCTGCTTTCACTGACCAAGGTCCTGCTCCTCCAGGGTGGGAACGACTCCAGACTTCACTCAGCTCACATTTGTAGCCGGGGCCCCCTGACATGTGTGTATGTAAAAAAGATTGCATTACCCAAGTAATTATTTTACTTCAAAGACGAGCATGAATTTATTGGTCTGGTGTATCACAATTCTCTTATTGACCACGGAAAATGTTTTTGCAGACAAAATTACAAAATACTGAACTTCTAGCCAAAGTCTGTGTTATTTATGATTTGATAAAGATGTAAAGCACTTCAAACTAAGATGAAATTTCATGCTAACTCTATTACTAAGTGCAAAAACCTCTAAAAAAGGCCAAAACAAACAATCAAATCCACACATTACTGTCAGCCAATGAAATAAAAACCACTTTCTGGCACTTAATTTGCTTTAGTCAATCATTTTTTCCCCACAAGAATTTAGTAATGATGAACACCTCAGATGTCCATAATCCTGGAGATACACAACTTTCTCTTTGTTCACAAAGTCAGTGGTAATAGCACAAGTTTCACTGGCTTTCTGTGCACAGAAATCATTCACTCCCAATGTTTATTCAGCCCTTAAAAGGAGCAGCATTAATTCAGACTCAAGGACTACAGCAGTGTTTGTGTCTCCATCTCACCCCAGCTCCTCCTCCTTTGGGGTAAAAAATCATAGAGGGCATCTGGAGGTCTGCATTTCTCACTCCTAATGAAAATAAACATTTTCACACATGGCCTAAAAGGCCCAGAAACTTTCTACACATAGATTTCAAAGCACACTTTGGACTCTTGACTAGGAAAAGGAAGTTTCACCAAGCATGGTGTTTAGTTTGAAGTTTCCTCATCAATGCAACTTACTTTAGTTATGCTACTGTAAATCTGCTTTTCTCTTGTTTTACAGCCTTTTTGTCTTGTTTTTACAAGTACCATGAATTTGTAATACTCTGAAAACAGGTCAGTGGTAAATCAGAAACTCTTAATCCCTGGATAAAGATTATTTTAAGATCTCTCTTATGCCACATAGCAGTATGCTATCAGGGCTTTTGTTTGCTTGTTGTTTTTACAATTGCACCAACGTGCCCAAATTATCATTTCAGAATGGTCAAAGGTGAGAAGAATAATTCCTAACGTTAAATAGTTCCAGAGGTTAAAGCCTCAGTGCTGTCCCTGAGATTCCATCTACAGCCACCTGCTTTTCTCTACTGCTTGTTTTGCTGTTTCCATCTCTAAATTTTCTTCCTCACCTAATCCAGAGCTCTGTGTGTCTCAACCTGGGATATTAATATGCATTTTATCACCAGATCAACAGTGTATCTGTTAATTCAGCCTGACAGAGGAGAAAAACACCTCCCTATGTTTATCCTACATCTTTTTCACACTTTTTAAACATCAGTAGCTGTAGCGCTTACGCTCCTTGCGGTCGCTGCCTAATTAATTAATGCAAATATAAGAGCTCCATTTGCATTTCCCCAGCTGTTCCCACAGCCCTGTTCTGAAATCCCTTCGACTTGCAAATGTCCTGCCTGGAACAGGATGTCTGAAGGCAACTGCCCTGGTTCACACACACCAGCCCCCCACTGCACTGCAGCCCCACTGCAGCACTCATCACCCCCACACACAGCTCACTCAGCCTGGCTGCTCCCCAGCTTTCTCACCTCTAAGGAGAGCAGGGAGCCCAAATAACTCACCTAAATACGAACAACCCCCATTTATAAACGTAAAGTCAGGAGGTGAGAAAAAAAAAGTGCTCTTTGAGGTCTGTTTCAAAAATTCCTCCTGAATTCGATAAAATTTTCCCTTCTCACCACTTTATTATCTCACAAGGAACTTGCTGGGATGATGGTCCAGGGACCTTTTCTGTGAATGTCATTCTGATCAGGGTGAAAAAACTCCATCCATATGTGAACACACATTCTGAAATAATATCCTCCCCCAAGACACATTAATGTAAAACCACGCGCCATTATAATGTGCATTATACGACAACTACAGCTTACTTTAATAATCCTTAGAATATTACAAGCAGCCTGCCAACTATAAAAGCCTTTTTCTGCCATACAAAAGAGAGCAGTTAATTTATAAAGGTGAACAGCCGTTGCTATAAAACATCATGTAATGAAATTGCTACCCAAATTTTTTATATTTCTGCTTCCAAGTAGTCACTCAGTATAAGTGACTGCAACAGCTGAGCACTTAACGCTCAGAAGTTCTTCTGAAGGAAAAATCCCCTCCTCTCCCCTCTCCCTTTGGGAGGGGACAGACAGATCAGATACATGTGCACATACACTTCCCACCACGGTGCTTTTAAGGGAAGATTACTAAGAATTCTGGTACTGTAGGAATCGGGCACTGCAAATACAGTTAGTAATTAATATAATAACAGACTGAGGCACCAGTTTGCACACAGGAGGAGAACCTGCAGGATCTGTGCTGTGCTCCTCCAGCTGTTGACTCCAGTTAAGAAGCAACGCCCATTCTGAGTCATGGATCACGCTTCAGAGAGAAGTGTTTTTTGGTGAAAGCCACAGTGGCTCTGCAGAGATGGCACAGCCTCATTCACACAATAATCAAAACTGTAAAACTGTCTTGTGCATTCCTCACAGCTATTCCACTGAAATTACTGGGAAATAAATGTATCTGAAGAGCTGGAAAAGAGTAGCAACCATGAAAGAAAGTGACTCCTGACTGCTGACTCTTAAAATATCACAGGTTCCCTAAGCTCAGCTTTGCTACCAAAAATAGGGCTGGGACAGAGAGAGAAGGTACAAAGTAGATGTATCCTGCCTGCTGCTTTCCTAGACAGTGACAAGGGCTGTGAGAAAAGGACTTTGAAGTTTCATCCCTGTACTGTCACACAAACCCAAAAAGGCTATCAACCTACTGCCAAGACAAACAGTTGGCAGTGCCCCTGCAGCTTGGCCAGAGCAAACCCAGCCTCACCTGGCAGATGGAAATCACCTGCAGAGTCACTTGCTCTGAAATTTGATTAACCATCAAGGCAAACCAAAATACAAAAGAGTAGCAAGAAAGAGTTGTAGGGGAAAAGCAGTAATTAAAAAGCAGTAATTACTCCCTGGAAGCACAATCTCCTGACACAGCCAGTTTTTACATTTCCAGGCTGCACAGCAGGTTTCTCTAACTCAAGGGCGTCAACGTTGGGTACTGATGACTCCACTCGCTGATTTCTTGTTCACCAGCTTTGTGTCAGTTTTAGGTGTCCTTGTTCCTTTCTCCAGAGATCACATCAAACATCAGAGTGTGACTTTGTTCAGGAAAGTCAGTAACTTATACACCAACATGTCCCAGACCAGTAAATTGCTCACCAGAGAATTTATTCCATCCCTCCAGACAGCCTCACTGACAGCTCAACTTACACCATCGGGCCACAACTTCTGAGAGATAACAAAGCCTTCTTGTTACAGCTCCCAGCATGTTTATTTTAATAGGCTTTTCTATTTATATTGAGAAGGAAAAGATTCATAAACAATTTATAAAAATTCATGCTTTTCTGTCAGGCTGCTGCAGTGAGAAAAGCCAGGAAGGAACAGTTGCACCTAAACATTAAAATAAGGACACTCAGGCACAAAATGCAGCCTCCTGAGACTGGTACATCCCAGGGACTACACAGCAAAGCAGCTGGGTAGGGAGAAAATCTAGCAGAAGGGGCCAGGAATCAATTCTGCAGCTGGTGGTGGAAGAACAGCATGTGAATGTGGATCATCCTACCCCATGAGCAACCCCACATCTGTGTTATTGTTCTGTATTACTGTACATATTCTCTCCCACTTATGCCAAGTGGTTCTTTGCAGAAACCCCTCCTTAGGCCTGACAAGAGCAGAGGGTTTTTACAGTGCTATGGCTGCATTAAATACAGCACTTATGGTTCAAGTGAGATGGATGCTGGAAAACTAAGAAATAGCTTTAATAGCAAATAAAAACCTGAAGTTTTGGGGGAAAGAAAACAGTTCTGAGGTGGAACAGGCTGAAAACAAGTATCTCAGACTGTCTCCTCTGTTGAGAGCTAAAGTGAACCTACTCTGTGCCAGTCACTTATTGCTGTGGAGCTGCTGGGTAGCAGGAAGAAAAAAATAAAAAGAACACCCCAAACAAAGGAATGGAGTTAAGGTGTTTTTTGGAGGCTGTGTTCAAGCACAAGAGACAGGGGAAGATATGACGGGAAAGCTGACAGAACACGAGTAGTCCACACAGTTATTGGGAAATCATTCACACTTCCTTTGGACACGTTTGCTTTCTGCAAAGGGTAAATACCAGCCAGTGCAACTTGTTTACAGTATAAATCAAAGGGGTAACAGCTAAAAAAATGGTAGTATTGATCATCCTGGGGAACACAGAGTCCGCAGGCAGCCATGACTCCCGCTGAGCCAGGCCCCGTGTGCAGCAGCAAACAGGCTTTGCTCACACCCTGCCCTGCTCCCCGTGTGGGACATGTGGGATCTGTCCCAGACACCATCCCCACACACACCCCAAACCACGCCGAGGCTCTGACTCACCTCTGGGTACAAAAAGCTCACACGTGCTTCTGCCACCCGAGACACGGGCCTGGCCCAAAGCTCCCATCCCAAAGCTCCCAAAGCATTGCATCACTGACAAGTGTGTGCAAGTCCTCTTGCTGGGTATGGATCACTGGACAGGCATTCCCAGGGAAGAGTGCAGGGATATAAGGGACTTCAGGTGAGCAATGTAAGGCACCAGGAGTGACCAGCAGTGCACACTGTGCCCTGAACTGCTACTGAACCCATAGGCTCAGTGAAGCTGAGTAAGCCCCTGCTTATGGTGCCATTTCAGGGAATTTGGGGATTAGGGCACAGCTGACTCCAGCTGGTCTAAAACAGCACTGCCTCACCACTGTGGGTCCCGCCACGTCCCTTGCAGTGGCTCCAAGGACACTGCTCTGACTGACTCTTCCCCTCATGGAAAGCACACAAGCCATTGCCACTGACAGTTCAATCTCTGCAGCTGCTGGGAAAGCTGGGAACAGGCACACAAGGGGAGTGCCCCTGTTGGGACTCAAGCCAATTGTGAAAACCCAACTCCAAACGCTTAAAAAATAGCAAGAGTGCTAAAATATATCTTCTGGCAAGAATTAGGTCACCTCGATGGCAACTCTAAGAACAAAACAGCTCTTCTGAGGACTTCAGGAACAAGGCAGCAAAGTTATGGAAATCAGCTCTAATTAGCCAAGAGGACAGACTAGGGACAAGGGGCCAAGCCAAGGAGTAAACATGAAAATGGACATAAGCTGAAGGCACAAGTAGTCAATCCATCAGGGGAGTGCTGCTGAGGCATAAATACTTCAGTGTGTAAATACACATGTGCATGTGTGTATTTAAGGGTGCTAGTGTGAACTAATGAGAACACCATAACACATTACAGAGAAATGCAGAGAATTACAGAGAATTATGCAGAACTAGTAAAGGATTTTAGAAAGAGTGAGTAGGATATCAAAGGATCGAAGAAATCAAGTGACAAATGATCTCATCTCTAGCCTGAGCGTTACCTTTCCACACACATCCAAAAGCATCCTATGGAGGAGCGTAGGTCCTCCTACATCAGGTTCCTAAAACAGAACTTAAATAGACACAACAGTGCCAGCTACACTGAGAACATCACCCTTATGTAACGTCTCTGTGAGGTGTCAATTCAGCTCCAGGTAAGAGGTAACAAAGGTAACAAAACCAAGCAGGCACAGCAGCAGCTCCTTCACATCATCTGCCCCTCATTCCTGCACTATCCTAGGCGGTGACACAAACTGCCTTTTTGTAGCCAGCCGGTTGGTTGTAAGCAAGCACCAAAAAGAGGTCTGAAAGAGGACAGACACAGTTGTTCTTTTTATAGAGATACAGTCTGTTAGCTCACCCAAACACACAGAAGAGGACACATAGGAGAAGGCTTCTGCAGACCTTGACAGAGACCTTCCCCTTACCAGAGCCCAGCTGATGGGGCCAAGCTGTGCCACAGCCTGGGAAGGAGGGCCAGCATTGGGTTCCCCCAGCAAGGGAAACCAAGAAGAAACCTGAAACATTTTTCTGTCAGGACTGGCAGCAGACAGGGACTCTGAAGAGCAGGTCTCTCACATAGCGCAAACCTCTGCCACACCTGATGGAAGAATCTTCTATCACACCTCACAGCAAACAGGGACTCAGGAGAGCAGGACTCTCATGCAGCGCGAAGCTCTGCCAGAGCATAAGGAAAAGGAGAAAAAACAGATTGCCCTACTAAGGATAAATGACTTGGGGAAGAAAAGGGGCAGCAGTCCACATGCTACTGCAGAAGAGCTTCAAAAAGCAGATGGGGTTGGTGATGAGCTGGGTGTGTGTAACCGCAGAGCAGGAAAACCTGCAGCAGAGAGACTGCTGGTGTGGGGCACCTGCTGTGAGACTGTGTCAGTGAGGCAGCCCGTGACAGCAGGGTTTGTTCCAAAACCTAGGAATCTGTGCTATACTTCACTGTATCATAACTTTGTACTCCACTTGAAATATTTTAATTGCCTTTTTAACAAAGCCATCCTCAATTATGAATGCCTGCTCAAGCAGAAAGCTGCCACACCTTGGCAGTTTGATGCTACACTCAGCTCCACAGGCCTTTTTATTTTCCTACTGGCATCTGAATTTCTGATCAACAGTGGATACCCTGAGATCAAGGTGCGTGAGAAGACTCAGTGCAGCAGAGGACTGTGCACAGGCAGCCAGGAGGTTTCCTGAGGCCAGCTAAAAGATATATCAACGCTGCATTTTGCCACAGCATAACCACAGCTTTTTTTTTTTTTTTTAAGCGTGTTTCTGCATCAGCCTGCTGGAAAGCCATAGACAGATGAAGGCTCATAAACACCTGCCATACACTGGGGCACCTCAAACACAGTCAAGTCGCTGTGCGCTGGAGAGGGACAGCTCCTCTCCTCCACCAGATCCTGGGAAACTGACTGGGGTTTTCTGTGATTTCAGCCACATCTTGAGGCTGGAACTGTGGTTTGAACTGGGAGTGCCAGCAGCACCCTGAACTGCTGGGCTGTGCACGAGAGGCACAGCTCAGGGTGCTCCATAGTGTGGATGCTGACACTTCCCCCAGGCACCCACTCGCTGCCATCTCCCGCTTCAGGGAGAATGCGCACACACAAAAAATGGGATCTGACTATTTGTTTAGCATCATTTGATAATAACATTAATTATTTCATCTCTGAGTTAATAAGCAGCAGCTATAAATAGCCAGAGGCACCGAGTCAGCCTATCAGTTCATCTCATCCATACTATTAATCATTAGTCATTTATTAATCTTAAAGGAACATCCCAGGCATTAGATGAATATTTCCAAATCTCTTGGTTTGTTGGGGTTTTTTTAAAGCAGTTCTATATTTATAAGCAAGTAATGCCTGCATGAATATCGAGGCACACTAAAGCTTGACAGAGCTCCATTTCTCGATGCAGTATTAGCAGTGAACACAAGGGCAATGTTTCTATTTTTTCCAGCTAAGTCTTGTCCTCGCAAGCAATGACTCTGCGTTTTCAGCTCGCAGGGCACAAATCCAAGTGTGATCTCATGCAACTGTCAAACCTCTTCTAACAGAAAAAAAAGCCTGTGCCAAGAACAGGTAGAGAAATCATAAATAGCTCTCTCAGGAGCTGGTTACACAAGTGAAATATTTCCAGAACACGTTTTCCCTACTATTTTAAGGTTTTAAATGCACAGAGACAGTTCAATGGGCACCTGGTCATCTCTTTAATGTGTCACCAGACAACACGGATTGGTTTCACTGCTATGTATGAAACAGCCAGTTGCTGATGCAAGCAGGACAAATTGCAAACATTCATCTTCATCGATAAATAAGGTACAACCTCCATCACTAACTGTACAAGCCAACACCTGGCTAATCAGCCTTTTCAATCTATGGCGTAGTGGGGCTTTTTATACTCATCTTTGGATCTTGCCTGTGCTGGTTTCACACCAAAAATACGCACGTCTGTTTCAGCACAAGTGCTTTTGGAGTAGGTGGTTTGAAGGGGGAACTGTAGCAGGTTCAAGGTTTTGCAAGGGTGAGGGGGGAGATAGGGAGCACAGAGTCCAACCCCAACCTCTTCAACTCAACTTCATCTTGTTCAGCTTCAATGGGAGGAAGAAAAACCTCTATTTTGTCAGGCCATTCCCCTGCTTACACCCACTGTCACAGAAGACAGGGCTTTTGTTTACATGCAACTGCCTTTCTGAAGGAAAATTTGAAGTTTCCACAGTGGATTCATACTGCTGTCTGCATGGATCAGTAAAATCTACCAATGTCCTCACTACAGCTCCAGAAGCACACTCAGTAAGGATTTCAAACAGTACCAGGGACATGGCACTTGAGCACCTACTTAAGTACTTGCCTGGATTACAGCTCAGGCTGCCACAAAATCTCAGAAGAACAGAAAACTGTTTGAGAGGAGGGACATGAAAACAGAGAGGTCATTTTTCTGAATATGGACTGACTGGTTGGAAGACAAAGGCCCATTTCACCAGGACACACCCGCATGAGGGCAGCTGCAAAGCCTGGAGATTTCCAGCCTTGGCTCATCCATCCGCAACAACCCATCTTTCAGGTTGTGTGAGGAACACCAGAAATCCTGAACACTAAAAACAGTGATAAAAACACTGACACTAAAAACACAGGAGGCAGTTTTACAGCTGGAATTGAAAAGGTCTCATGGAAATACAAATATAAAACTTGTCTGTGCAAATTTAAAAGCTCTAATTTACCAAGAACGTTTACACACACACACACACACACACACACACAAGGATACAGCTCAGGTCCTGCACTGAAGTGTAACTCCACCACTCTGGGTGAGGTTCATGCTACTACTTTTGTTGTGCCCCAAGCCTCATGTCATTAACATTATGCTACCAACACTCTCAGGCTTTATGAAAATATAAAGAAACATTTGTATTCACTGTATTCTCCTGCATTAATGTTTAGGGTGGAATAACCATGTCCTGCTGCAACCTACACACTCACTAAAATAAGTTTTGTCAGTTTATACTCACACAGACAAACTGCAGTCACGACAAAATGCCAGAATGGAGTAACACCGAGCTTTTTTGAAAGTTAAAAAAAAAAAAAATACACACAGCCCCAGCAAAACAGCTATCAAGAAAACCTGCGAGCTCTTTACGTTTAATTTACAACATTTAGTCTAGACATCTAGTCTTGCTACCTCTGGAGTCATTAGGGTGTAACTTCAGAGGTAACTGTAATACCTAGATAAGCTTCAAGAGAAAAAGCAGCTTGTTGCTCAGACTACAACTTCATAAGCAGAAATATCATGACTCAGTGACTATAAAACATTTTAGTTATCTTTCTAAACTTTCTAGCTCACCCTTTGATCCCTGAATGGAGACCTCTCCAAGAGGCAGTGGGTGCAGCAGAGTACCTTGGGAAGCAGATGGCATTTAGTGCCACTCTTGCAAGTCTACAGGACTGAAGTTACTTTGTCTCCTTAAGGCTGGCTACAGTTAAGTGAAGTCAGGGAATGTGCTTCCTTGGGAACACCAAATTCCTGTCTTTAAATGGGAATAAATCCATCCTTTCTTATGGATCAATCTCCAGTGCAGTAAAGGCACAAGTAGAAATTACTGCAGCAAACAATTTTGTTTTTTCACTTGTTTTGAATCACACAGCAGATACTGAAATAAACTGATCCTTCTGGGGGATGGGAAGCTCTGTGTTCTTCCTTGGGGGTAGAAAATTATTTGCCATAGTCTTCTCCATGAACTTTGGCAAAAAGGAGTCCAGTGCTCATCAAATTAAATCTGCTGAACACCATAAGCAAGTACCCTGCAAAGTAATTTCAGACTAGAAATCACGTAAAAGAAAATTTCTTTGCTATGCTGAAACTTTATACTGAAATTAGCCTTGAAATAACTTACAGGCCTGGTTCTAATTTTTTTGTGTCATTAGTGCTGCACTCCTGGTGAGGTCTTCATTCGTGTTGTGGAATGGTTTACCCCAGTGAGAGAGGATAACATCCAGCAGCAAATGAAAAGGTGCTTACCCCTTGGAGCTACACATTCTGCAAATTTGGAGTTAAGTATTGTCTCTAACTTCTATTATGAGTCCCCATGACAAATTCACTGCAAGATGCTGAGCAGTCAGTCAATGCTCCCTCCATCACTTATCACATGCCCCATTTTAGTATTTTCTTTTTTTCACTGTTGTTTTTGTTTGGTTTCACTGACTACAGACGAGGCATTTTGTTTTTCAGGAAAACCAAGTTGTTTGAATATCATATCTGCTAATAAACAAAATAAAAATAGAAGCGTTAGCCCAGAAAAACAAAGGCTGAAAGGGATATAGGATCTCTAAATAAATCACGAGTGTAAACATCAGAGAAACAACTAAAGACCTATCTGGTAGAAGAATAACAGGTGCAAGTTTGTCATAAACAATCTAAAATTGTGAAATAAGATTCTTGAGCCTTAGTTTTTTGGTTGATCAAAAGAGGCTCCCTTTTGAGGGAGTAACAGGGCAAAGCTTGACCAGCATCTTTCAAAATCATCCATGGTCTGCAGAAAATAACTACGCTGAGTATATGCAAAATTGTCCATATATCCCCTTGTCCAGACACCAGAAAACAATCTAATTCACACACTTGTTAGCATGCAATTTGCAAAACTGTATTGAAAACAGTTGTTATCCAAACTAGTATAATCTCTGATGTGGTGTAAAAACTAGCAATAATGTTTGTCATGTTTAACTCAAAGGTAATTTAAATAAAATACAAAAGAGAACACTCATTAAATCCAAGCTTCATTTTGTTGAAGACAAGTCAGTAAACACTGTCATGCCCACTTGGAAGTTAAGACAGTAACAAAACAAAAGCTTTAAATGTGAGAAAATAAATTTTTGGGCAAAATAATTTTCCATTAGGATTTCTGGTTTGATCTCAGGGAGGGTTTTGATAGCTCACTGGTGGAAGATTGCTACAGTGGAGTACAAATGTTCTTGGCCAAACCCTTTCTCCTGCAGCACTAGCTACAGGCAGAAGCAGGAATGAAGGCAAGGCTGAACAAAAGACCTTTATAAAGTTTTTTCTGCTGAACATATGCTAGCTGGAAGTTCCACTTGAGTAGCACCAGGCAGCTGCACCACTAGTGAAGATCTGGCCCATGGCAAGCAAAATGTAAGATCATCAGTGAACAAGTGTACATGGCATTCTTGCAGTCTGTGTCAATCTACAGACACTTTATTGCTAGCAACCACTCTGCAATTAGGATTTAAAATAGTATTTGTCTTACTTTACTTTGCTGTATTACTTAAGTAATTTTAAGGGAGAAAGTGCACTAGCTACTGCTCTAATTTAAATAGTTATATTCTGTCCAGCTAAAATGCATAACTGTATTCAAACTGAAGCCTGGCAGTATATTCTGTAAAATAATCCAAGGAACCTTAGTGGTCTCATTCAGAAAATGATTTCACAGCTTTGCAGTGCCCCACAGCCCTGGCAATGTGGAATATGACCAGCAAGGAAGGGTGTCCTCTCTATTCCAGTAGCCCCATCTCCTGTGGCTTTGAGGGCTTTTTTGGTAGGTCTCCAAGCCAAAAACTAAGCCTGACCCAAGATATTTAATGAGATGCAAAAAAGCTGTAAAGATGGTATTTACTGCTCGTGTTCAGCGTTCCTGATTCTGAATTCAGAAAGCTGAACAGAAAGGTTCTGAGCAAGGGGGATTGAGCTATATAAGAGCACAGCATTACTCCAGCAAGGAGAAGAAATGGTAATGCTCCATGAGTAGATGCATAGAGAAGCAGCAAGATTTGCTTCTCAAATTTATTTTCTGAAACAGGGTTTTGTCCCTTCATTTACCTTAAGTAAGACCGGTTTCAAGAAGAAGCCAGTGGCCTCCTCTGAGAGATGCCAAACTTCAATAAGGAGACATAACATATGAAACAGTACAGTCAAACTGAGACAGCCAGACGAGCTCCTGCTCATGCACACTTAAATATTTTCTTTATTCTAAACATTTTAGACAACAGGGAGATTGTTTTATTAAAAGCCACAGACACTGGCAGTCCTCAAATACATATGCACAATGGTAATCAAACTCCTAACAGCAGTGACAAAGCTTGCCAAGCAACATTCAGACTTTGGAAAGCATCCACGGAGTCGTTACTGCAAGGCTTGTGTGAGGAAAGAGGCAGAGCAGCACCCACAACACAGCTAAATGATGTTACTGTGGTCAGTTGTGTCCCAAGGGACATCACAGTCTGCAGCACAATATGAACAGGCTGTCAAAGTCTTCAGACACTCCTCCACTTACCAAGTCTACTCATGAACTGTTAGGTAACACCAATGAAGCTCTTCAACAAGAAAAATAGCAAAACGCACTCAAGAATCTTTAAAGGTGGTTGTGGTACAAACAAGATTATGTCACTTTTTTTCCTGGTTTTTTAGTTTGGTTTTTTTTTTTTTTAACTGGAAAGGTCACAGGTAAGAAATAAAGAATTAAGGCTTTGTCCACATCAGACATTTGTCCTGAAGTAGCAAAATCCCTACAACTGAAATCACCACCCTGCTGAAGTTAAAAATGGCAACTTTAGGCTGCATTTCATGCACAGGCCATTCCCAAATGCATTCACTGACCAAACCAGTATCAGATACTCATCCTGCACCTGCTCTGGTACACAGTTAAATCCAAGTATAGCCTTAATTTCAACATAGCCCAAACTTCTCTAACACTTGGTAGTAATAGCACACATCTAACACCCAACACCTCTAGATATTTCCAGAGATGTCACTTAAGTACAATGCAATCAATCTACAGGTGGCAAACAGCGCTGATAAATGAAATCTCCACCAGGAAGCCAGTTCATTTCACTAATCTGACCAGAGGAAGAATAAGACAACCCATTTCAAACACTTGAATGGTATGAGCTGACCCAAGCACCAGATCCATCATGGAGTGAATGAACACAGCTCCGTGTGGAAAACAGGAGGGAAAAGCAAAACAATCCCTTTTTGGCAGCAGTGGATGGTTAGACCAGACCTCCTTGCCCCAGAAACATTTACACACAACACTGAGCACAAGGCATGCCACATTTTTGCCTGGTTTCAGCCAGCGGTCCACTGAACACAGAGACAGCCTCGGAGCCCTCTCCTCAAGCCTTGGCTGTGTTCATTCCTAAGCTGGGCCTGTTGAAGTAATTCTTTTTAAGTGCTGGAGCAGGATCCTGCCATTAAGTTAAATGAACACAGATGTTGCTTTCTCCACACGCAGAGGTGTACACAGCCCACCACAGGAGCACCCATGGATTTCACTGGCCCTAGTGTGGTGAAGGTGCCAGGAGAGGAGTATGTGCTGTCCTTAGGCAGTGGCTCTTTCTGCAGGGACTTGGAAAGTACCCTTGTCTCCCCAGAAAGGCTGCAGAAGTCCAAACCACTCAAGTTGCTGATGCACTCAGATAAACTCTCCTGTATCTAAAAAAAAGCCTTATGCTGACAAAAGGACGGGCAGATTCCCCACAGCCTACAGCACACTTCATCGTTTGACTCATCACCCTGAGGTAGAAACACTTGCCTGATCCCTCAACACCAACAGCCTGTTTGGTAGTATCTGTTATATAGTTGTTACTACCATTTTCCCAGCTTTTGCTTTCCAATAAAAACACCACTGTGCCAGGAGTGCTGCTTGGAGGAGTCTCCATCTGCGTGATCTGACCGGAGCAAAGAACACTCTGACCCCAGGATATCACGTTCTGAGTCCTGTGCAGAAACTCCTGCTGGCACAAAAGCAGGATCCAATTCACTCCTTTTACAGAGGCAGTTGGTAATTTTTCAGCTGCAGCACACTGAGACATGAAATTCAGTGCTACAGCTGGAAGTTGGGAAGTCTGGCCTTCATCTGGCTGTAATACAGTTAGTGACATCTGTATAAGATAAACCCCCCCACCACCAAAAAAAGGAGGGATAAAACACTCTCCTACCTCAGCATAAAACTTCAGCTCTTTTCTCTTTCAGTTCATCTGCTCAGAGTAAATGACAGCTATGTAAAGACACTTCAGGAGACACTATATATAGGGTGAACTTTTCCCCAGGAAGCTCTAGATCTAGGTTATCTTGCTTCTTCTGGGAGGTAGGAAAAACCAGGTTACTCATTGAACAAGAATACAGTTTCTACAGGAAGCAAAAGATTACTTGGAGCATGAAATTTTGTGTGGATAATATTTTTTTGTTTCCTAAAGGACTTTAAAAAGCAAAACTCACCATTAAACACTGTCTCTTTGAAGACCTGACTCCATGCACTTTGAGAAACCCACTGTATTTACAGAAAGTATGAGCATTCTTTGGTAAACTTACTTTCAGTAGTTTAGCCACACAGTAAAGTAAAAGCAACTTCAGGTCTCAGAAATTTCAGGGAGTTCATCTATATTCAGACATAATATAAAATCCCTCCCTGCACCTTATTTGTGATTTGAATGATTATACACAAGCCAGCTCAGCTCCAGGTGAGCTACCATACAAATCCACTCTGATGGATTAAATACCACGTTCCCAGTTCCAATCGAGGGCAGGTGGGAGAATAACCAAGCATCTCACTCAGGTTTGGGCCAAAGGCCACCATCTAACTCAGCCCAGCCACTGGGGTACCTGGCCAGCTCAGCCACTACAGCAACATGAAGGAGCCATTAGTGAAGAGGTGGGAGACCAGGGCAGGAAGAATTTTCTCAGCTTGGGACAGACCGTAGTGCAACACTACCTATGCAGTGCTCCTCAGCTTCCAATCAGCAGATCCCTAAAAACTGTCAAGAAGACGTGTGGGCCTCTATTACAGTTTAGTGACTACAGAGGGGATTTCATTAGCTCTTGTGAGCACAAACAAAACAGCCCACAGAGACTTGGAGAGACAAGAGGTGAAAAAGCACTAACCAATAAAAGAATTAACAGTTAATTTAAAGTTAAGTACTTTTGTTTGAATTTTAAAACTGATTCTCTTCCCTTCCAAGAACAGTAATATACTTTCAAGGACACCACTCTCCATGGGACAATCCACAACTGCCTCAAGGCCTCCAAATATATATAGATGCAACATTAAAGAACTCTGAAGCAGACACTAAAGCAATGTCTTAGTCATATTTCATAAGCTAAACTGAAGATACATGGATGCAACTGCAATACAAATCATAATATTTAAACAGAAAACAACCAAGGAAAATCCCAAAACATCAGAAACTGGCAATGGCAATTAAGCAAGTACTACTACAGAGCATAAAATAAAGCCTACAGATGCTAAAATATTAATTTTAGTGTCTTAACTAAATCTGAATTTAGAGCATTAGTTTGCTGAGCCTTTTATGCATTTTCCACTGAATACAGCAGTTCGCTGCTTTTTGTTAAGCAACAGTACAGACCAAACCAGTTTAGCAGTTTGGTATGTCAGCAGTCAAACAATGCTTGTACTCATTTGTTCAAAACCTGAAAGCAAGCTCTTCCTGAACTTTAAATAAAATTAATGCATTCAGGCAAAATAAATACTAGTCTTAATCTATGTTGCAGAATTATACGACATCTGAATTAAAGATTTTGACAACTGTGTTAATAAAACACTGTGATTAATGTTCAGTGCACAGAACAAGCTCTGTATCTGGCTTTAATTACAGTGATGAATAAAAGTCAGACAGAGGCACCGTCCCAGAGTATTCATGCATTATACTGTCCCATAGATACTGAAATAATGGAATTTGATGCACTTTGATCTCTTAGATAAGCCTCCCACTGCTCTGAAACAGAAAGGGCAAGAGCACCCAACCTCATCCAATTCTGCACTGTTCACACACTGTGTCGGAAGAGATTTGTATCCCCACTAGCAAGACACATCTTCTGGGAATAAATACTGTTCCATTTCCTTCTGGACAGAGCTTGTACACAAATCATCTGGAGAGCCACACAGAGTGAAACTGGTGGGGACTATAGGGCCACCTTACAGTCTCCACAGAGCTATTTATACTTGGACAGTAGTTATGTTACGATGTATTTGTGGGATACATTCTTGTCCGATTTTTTCTTCTAAAGCCATTTTGCCATGAAACCAATTAGAAACTGGCGGCATGCGGTAGATGCAATGGTTTTAACCATGGTTGCAAGATGGTCAATCCTTGCTTTTGTCCAAACCAGCACATACTGACTCATTTTTTGCTTAAAACTGGACAGTCAAGCAGCTTCATTAAATTTTATTAGTCATAAACCAGGCGTTTCCTTGATGCTTCTAGGACCTCTCTTAGCAGTCCAAATTCTACTGGCAGATGGGCTAGCTACAAGCCCAAGCTCTGGGAAACTCAGGCCTGTCAGCCAGCTGAGACTTGACTTTGACTGAGGATAAAGTTGTCCCTGCATGAGCTTTTGGCTCTGGAGTGCAGAGCACTGCATGCATGGACTGCTCCTGAACCATGCTTCTAGAAATACAAACTGCTCTCCCTGAGCAAAAAAACAGACGAGAGGACACAGAGGCCACTCCAGTGTCCAAAAATACAACCAAGGGAAACAGGCTGCAGTATTGTAAGGATAATAGTCTGCACATTCATCACTGCATGCTGGGGCTGAGGGAGGAACTTGATTTCCTGAGTCATGGTTTTTCTCATCCTTCCAACAGTTTCAGTCCTCCTCTGGGCACCTGAGACCTACATCATCCCTCAACTAAACCAGTGGCTAAAAACAGAGGGAGGACAAGAAGGCTCAAAAATCAGCCCGGCCTATGACAAGAGGGTATGTGTGCATGCAAATGTGCACAGAGCATGCGTGAGCAGTGTGGTGGATCAGCAGAAATGCCCAGTGCAATAACCCAGCTGGTTGTGATTTGGCTGACTCAACTGCGGTTAAAGGATGGTTCTTTTATCTCCTCCTCCAGTTGCCGCACGCATCTGCTCTTTGTCCGTGTCACCGTGTGAGGATCCTGGCCCAGCAGCTTTTATGCCACCGGCATTCTGACTTTCTTCTTCACTGATGAGAAACAGAGTGGTTGGCAGATTCCTATGGAGGGGCTGGTAAATAGAATAATCACTCTCTGTAACTGTTTGGTCTCTTGGAAATTGTTTCATAAGTTCATAGGAAAGTCACGGTTGATTTGCTTTAGTCCATGCCACAGATCATTATCTCTTCAAAACATAAAAGTGGTTTATTTTCCACGGGTCAGAAACTGACTGCAGATGTAAAGCCAGCAACAGCTGATCACAGCACTGAACGCAAGGTACATATGGGAAACAGAAGAGCTTCCTAAATGCATGGTGGTCCTAGATTTTAGAGAGGGTGGTATTGCATGTTTGGGTTGGCTTGTCCAAAAGAATGCATGATCTTCCAGCATAGCAAAGATTCATTACCCTGATTAGGCAAGATTTCTTATTACCATTTCCACAGACTCTTCATTCCTACTAATCAAGCATCTGGAATGCAGGCTGCCAAATAAATGCTGAACTATCAGATTCCAAAACAGATTTTCAGAGACTTATCTACTGCTTTAAACAGATCTTCTGATAAAGCTCCCTCTCTACAGCATCAGGTTTGTCATAAATTTCTGCAGAGGTTCCTTTTGTAATACAGGAATATTCTTTTATTAAAATCAAACTACCATTGAACACTTTACAAACTTGAATTAAATTACTAAGCATGCCTGCACTAAAGATAAACTTTATTATCCCTTCACACATTTTACAGTGAAGAAACTGAAGTACAGGCCAGTTAAGTGGTTTCCTAACGTTACAAACAGAACAGAAGCCATTAAATAAGGATGATGATAGCTTATCCTAGGGCTGCTAGAGTGGGGTTTTTTGGTGGATTTTGTTTTGCTTAGTCTTGGGGCTGGGAGGTTTTTTGGTTGAAGTGCAGTTTTACCCAGCAAGAAGTTACACAACTCTAGCTCTGCTGGGACAGATCGCTGCTACGGCTGTCCCCCAAGAGGCAGGCAGAACAAGACAGCATCTTTTACAAAAACACATCCTACCTTCAGGGAGCAAGACACATCTTTGCTTCTGAGACCTCCATAATGTCAGGCCCCATTTTTCTTGTGGTCTAAATCGAGATCAAAGCTTGCTTTGCCTTTCAAAGTCAAGAGAATGGTGACTCCAGCTTTTTCCCCTGAAAAGGTTTTATTCTTACTCAACCATGCCATCCCTAAAAACCTGCTCATTTTGTCATTCTTCGGTCTCTGAGGAACGTTTTCATTAGCTCATAGAAAAGTCATGGCTGGTTTGCTTCAGTCTATTCCACAGACTATTACTTCTCCAAAATACAAATATGCTTCTCCTTGTGCATATGGGAAGGCAGAGACAAGGACTAGCACAAAGACTGGAAGACACAAATCTGCCACAAGCAAGAGGTGTTATTTTTAGTTTCTTCGCCTCACATTCTGCAACCAGTTTGACTACACCATTACCAGGGTCTGCAGAAGCACTCATGAAGCTGAGTTTCCTTCCTTTGTGGAAGTGATGAACAGGGACACGGGAAGACAGGGACAGACTCTGTAGAGCATCTTGATCCAACTTAAAGATATTTCTTGCAGAAATCCTTGTGAAGCAGAAAGCAATACTCTGTTAAATGATACTGTAAACATATTCTTTTCAGAATTCCCCTTGGAAAATCTTCTGGACAGAGTGGTTAGGAACAGATCCTTACCAACTGCCAACTCAACAACAGAGAATCTAGAAACCAGCTCTAATTTTTTAAGAAAGGTGGTAACACAGAAGTCAGACATAAGCATACTCTTCCCATTTCCTCCAGCCATGCCTAACACATTTTTTACTGACTGTAGTTTAAAATCTCTTTTAAGCAAATAAAGCATTACAATATTCAACCAGTATTAATTAAAATATTAATTTAAACTCTTTATGAATACGTATTTTCAAGACTGAAGTTACTGAACTCGGTTATACCTTCTGGTATCCTTTTCTTTCAGGGCTGTCTTCCTTTCTTTCTTTCTTCTCCCTCTGCCCCACCAACTTTTTTCACCAGCAAAATGAAAGGCAATGCTGAAACCAATATGCATTGAGACAGGAAATACAGGTGCAGGCTTTTTCTAACTGTTGTCTGCAAAGGAAGTTTAGACTCAGCACCCTCAAGAAACTTTTCACCTAGAACTGATTACCAGCAATACAATTCTCTAGATAACTTGCTAAATTCTTCGGCTGTGGAAGAATAAGAAATGTCATGGCATATTGTTCACTAACCAAATAATCTTGAATGCTACTATAATGGCATTCATAGTACATATATTTCATTACTGTATGGAAAATTAATTGTGTAGCCCTATACTGATATTAAAAAAAGGTTTATCAAATTGGACATACAAATATAAAACATGGAACACTTACAGCTTTTCTAAATGCAGGTCTAAATTGTATCGTAACAACTTATGAGGAGCGACTTTATCACTTAATGCTTGGTCTTTCTCTGATAAAATGTTACACCAGAAAACTACTAAAACACTTCTTCATTTCTGAGAATTACATAAGGTCACTCAAGCAACCCCATCCTTGAAGAGAAGAACCAAGCACCACTGGCTA
This sequence comes from Cinclus cinclus, assembly GCF_963662255.1. NCBI lineage: Eukaryota > Metazoa > Chordata > Aves > Passeriformes > Cinclidae > Cinclus > Cinclus cinclus. Next base: position 24,824,728 of record NC_085053.1, on the reverse strand, counting down.
CTCTACCAATTCTTACCCATGCAGTAAACTCTCAACTTCAGCTCCTCCATCACTTTCCCTCCTCACTGCAGCTGATCTTCACCTCAGGCACTGCTGCCAGAAGGCCCCAACCAGCAACACAGCAACAAAAACAAAGGGTTTGAAGCCCTTTGAAGTTTCCAGCAGACTAAGGAATTGTGGACTAGAGCAGTATTTCAGTTCACATCCAAAAGTGCAACTGTAATTCATACACATCATCACCAAGATGTGGAGGACAAGCAAAAAAAAGGGCAAGACATGCATAGGCAACTTTTAAATAAATTGCTTTCTCTTTTATGAAAGTAACCCTACTAGTTGGTTTGCTTTTTTTCATGGATAGCTTTCTGTATGTAACATTTTCCCATTACATCTTTCCCTCTTTTATGCTGTTCGAACATAGATCAAGTGTTCCAGCTTTGCACAACCACTCCATGATAGATTATAACTTGCTACACTACCAGTCTTCCTTCTTGTACAAAACACTCAGTCACAGAGGATAAATCATTTCCTTTGCGGCCCAAGGGAGTTTTTGTTCAGCTGTTTCAATAAATGAGTGCAACTCCTAGATCAGAATTCATCTGGCTAGAAATTTTTAATTATACTAATTAAAAATGCCTTTGAAAAGACAGCATCAGAACACCGATGTGACACATTACTTAAGTCACGAGGAGAGTGTAATGAAGGCTTGGTTCCTCTTTTGAGCAAAACACATCCAACACTCCCATCCACAGGGCAAAGTTCACACAAAAATGCAGTGGACTCTTTCAAGAAGATTCTCTGACTGTTCAAACTGGGCACTTCTTCAGCATCTCCAGTGCTGCACCTACTGTGCTGTTCACTGGCCTATGGCACAGCCAGGACAGGCTGATGTGCCACCTCCCTGAAGTGGGAACAGCTGGAATAAAGCAGGACAAGCCAGAGTGATGAGGACAGGTGCACTGTGTACAGGTGACACTCCATTCAGAAGAGGCCCGAGGAAGCCATTGCAGCAACCTCAGTTTTAAGAGAAGCCATGAGACATCCTAAATTACACTTTCAAAACCTGCTGTCCCCAACAGCTTTTGGAGGATTATGGGAGCACAGCATTGGCTTAAGCTCATGTTTGTGATCTTTTGTCTCATTTAGTTCCTACAGCCAAATCAAATGAGTATCCAGGCCAAAAGGTTTTAAATTAATCCCTAAAAAAAAAAAAAAAAAAATTCACTAGATCCATGAAAACATTTTATCCATTTTATCTAGGCCTGTAAGACAGCACAAGGTGGCACCAAGTACCAGAGGGTGCTCTGGAGCTCTCCTGGTAACAGAGTAAAGTATTTTATTAGTCTACCTGCCACATCAACATATCAAATGAGCTTTTATGAGGTTACTGTCAACACTAAGATCTTGTGCTTATTTCTCATGCTTTCAGCTAAGTAATTAAGCAAGTATCATACATCTTTTTTAGAAGACTGCAGTGTATTTTGTCCATAGTAATACTTTTTAGAAACTTTGGGAGAAAATGTGTAAAGCATTTTGTACTTTACTGGGTAAAAAATCCAAAATTGAATAAAATGGTGAATTATTTCCTACAGCTATTAAGGAACTATTTAAGAACAGAAACATGAGACAAGGATTAAGAAAAGGGATACATCTGTTCTGCAAAATAAAGTCTTTGAGAAGAACTACTAGAAGTAAGAGACACTGAAAAAAACCCAGTGAACTTGTACAGAAAAACAGCAGAAGGCATATTGCCAACAGATGGTGAAGAAGTCATATGCCAAAAAGGAAAACAAACTTGAAAGCATACTCAATTTTGAGGACTTGAGAAAAAAAAAACAAAAAAAAAAAAACCAAAACAAAACAAACCTAAAGCTAACTCCTTCCTAATCACAGATTCCCTGGATAAAAATGGAGCTGCATGTTCTTAACACTTAGAAAAGCAGTTGTAATTTCTGGGTTCTAAAATGGAGGCATTCAAAATTAACGTCTATGAAAATGTTGGTCCACTCTTGAAATCACTTCCTTCCTCCCTGCCATGAAAACACTTTTTTTTTTGGTGCATTTTCATTTCTCATGTTAGTGGTTAAGCTCAGTGCACTAGAAAATACCTGATGCTTTAATGGGGCACTTTCTCATTAATTCAGATATCTATTTAAAAAGATGCCTCCTCTCTGAGGCCTTTCTGCAGCAGCTGATAACATGTCCTGCCACAGGAACCAAGAGACAGGTATTTGCAGAGCCTCTCAATGGAAGTTATTCCTCATTATTCCATGTGTCCACACTGTTAATCCAATTCTCAACCTCACTTTTGGAAGTAGGAATTTCACACAGCATTCACTGATCAAAAGAATTTAACGTACTATACTGCAATTTTTAGTGGGGGTACATTTTGCAGTTGGAAATCAATAGGTAAATAAAAACTATGGCATAACAAGAGTTCCGCATGAATGCCCATGGCACAATCCTGTCAGAACACAAAAAAGTACTTTAAATGTCAAAAATAATACAGAAGTCATCTTCACTGTGATACAACTGTGTAGCTTCCCCCAACAAACATCCTTCCCTTAGTTTGCATACCTTGCAAGAGCTTCTCAGGAAGTTGACATATTGTTGCTGCAAACCCGAAAGCAACAGACACACCAGATTTTACTCTCCTTTAAAATATGTCCACTTGCAGCTGAAATTTCAGCAGTTGGCTTTTAGAACTGGTCACCTTCCAGTTTGTCGAGGCTAGCTGCCACAAGTAAGTTTTTAATTTTATTTTATCCCCTTCACTGCTATCATTCCCCATGTCTACGCATTACACGCTAACTCTGGTTAAGACACTGAAAGAAGTAATTACCAGGGACAAGGGCACAACTTTCCCATTTGGAACATTGACTCTGAGCTGCCACTTCAAAGTTAATATGATTGACTTATTTCTAGCATAAAAGTAATACTGGAGCATCAGCAATTGCTCATACTTAGAGTTTTGTTTATCTTGTAATCATTAACTAATCTAAAATTATAAATCCCCTCAACCTCAAAGTGCAGAAAATGCTGCATAATATTGCAGCTAAAGCCTAATTTTTATTAAAGTCACAAACCATTGTGGTTCAAAACCTGTGGAAAAAGTAGCTTTGATTTGGACTATGAGACACTTAAGGCTACCCTAAGGTGAGGCTTTAGGAACTGCCAGGATCAGTGAAGGAGCTTTCAGGACAGACAGTGATGTTCCACACAGCCAAGTGCCTGTGGGCAATCACCTGATGCTGCACAGGCTCTTCAGCTGAGGAAAGGTTTGCTATGAATATACTTACACAATAATAGACACCTGTGGGTTCGTTTATTTTACTCTCTGTCGTGTTCTCAGTCAACCATCCACACTTACAGACAAGTTCTTCATGAAAAAAAAATAGTCATTATCTACACCAACATCCACATTAGAAGGCCTGAATAAGGCATATATATACCTGATTGGAGACTCTTACAAGAGCTAACAGGTTGTTTCCAAAGGGAAAAACAAGAAAAAAAAACCTCCACAAGTCTTGCTAGAATCACAGATATAAATGCAATAAATCGCAGAAACAGTCAAATTTTCTATGGTGATTTGACAAAAATGAAATGCATTCCTAAACCTCATGGACCGTTCAGGCTTAATTTAGAACAACACGACCTTTAAAAAACTTGATCTGCCACCAAACACTTTCTATTTACTGGACATAGCTCAGAAATCAGAAAAAACCAATTCCTCGCATCATGGAATTTATTGTGACATTCAGCTTTCGCACCCAAACAAAACAATCAGGCACACTCTGCCAAGAAACATCAGTGCAGCTTCAGGGCACCAGCAAGGGCTGCTACGTGTAAGGCTTCTCTTCAATACTTGCGGGGCTCCTACCAGGGTGGAATTCTTGAACTTGCTAAAGCATTTGTAGATTACACGCCTGTCCGGTTAAATACTTCCTGTAGTTTTGTTAATTATACATCAGGGTCTGCAATTAGGGAATGACTCCTAGAAAACATACAGCTCTCAAGTCACCCCCTCCCAGAATGCGTGTCTCGACTGCCGCTTCTACAGATTCCTCTGGAATGTATGCTATTTTCCCAGATAGGAAAATTCTTTCAAAACTTGAATAGAACGTGCAGTTCTACCGCTGGATGGTTTTCCTTTTAATTTCTCAGTGCTGTAGACCGCTTGTTTAGGTCAATACACATTTCTATAGGTGGGGGGTGGAGATCTCCGGGAGCAGACAAGGGCAACCCCAAGTTCAGGTTCCCTTTCTGTGCCCATCCCTTCCAGAGGCGGCCAAGCGCAGGCTTTCACACCAACGCCATCCCCCTCCACATCGGCCTTACCCTCCGCTGTCAGCAAAGCCATCAAACCAAATACCCGGCCTTTTTCCTTCTTTCCCCCTGATTCGTCATCAAGATGCAAATTAACAGATTCTCTCAGAGACAGAGAAAAATAAAAAAAAGAAAAGAAAGACCCTACTGAACAATGGGAAACACTTCCCCGCCGGCGCCCCACAGGACGAAGGGAAAGAGGATCCCCTGCGCTGGGGGAGTTACTTAGTGGGGATCAGATGCTACTAAAAATACGGGAGCGGTGCGAGCGGGCCCGGACAAAGCCCGGGCAGGGCCCGCGGTCCCCGTCCCGGAGCGTCCCCGCGCCAGACGGTGATGTCACCGCCGGCGGCAACAAAGGACGCGGCACCGGCCGGGCGGCCCCTGCCCTCCGTCCCCCGCCCCGCCGGCGGCACCGCGCCTCCCGCCCGCCCGGAGCGCCGGCACCGGCCGAGACAAAGCGGCTTCCCCCGCGCTACGTGCGGGCGGAAAGGGAGAGGTTCGGGCCGCCCAGCGCTGGAGCGGCGGGGAGGCGGCGGCTCCCGGGTCGATGCGGGCCGGCCCCCGGGCGAGCGGCCCCGCGACCCCCGCCAGCCCCGGCGGGGCCCCGCTGCCGCCCCCTCCCCTACCTGATATGGCGGCGGCGGCTCCTGATCCGGCTCTGCCCCGTCTCCGTAGCTAGCTCTGTCCGACTGGGACTCGTGGAGCAGCGAGATGTCATCCGAGGTGGGGGACTTAAGGCAGTTCCCCATCTTCCCGGGGGGAGCGCGGCCCCCCCCTCCGCCTCCTCCCGCTCCGGCGGCGGATCCGCGCCCTCAGCCTCCCCGCCGCAGCGCGCAGCCCGCAGCCGCCCCGCCGGGGAGGCTCATGCCAGCCCCGGCCCTAAGCGGCTTAGCAGCAGCAGCACTAGCAGCAGCAGCCCGGCTGCCTCCCGCTCCGCTCCGCAGCCGCCCCGACCCCCGAGCCGGGGGGGGCGGCAGGACGGGCCTCCCACCCCCCGTGGGGCAGCGGGCTCCGGTGGGTCCGCCCGCCCCGCGGCTGCCCGGCGCGGTTCTGCTTCCCGGTCACCAGCTCCCTGCGCACTGGGCTTTGTCGCACGGGCCGCCCTGGCTCCTCCTCTCACCCCTCCCAGCCGGGCCCGGGGAGCAGCCGCGGGGCCCCGCTGGCCTCCGCGCCCCCCGGCCCCGCCGCGGGGACAGCCCTGCCCGCCCCCGGCGGGATGAGGCGGGACAGGACGGGCTGGGGGACCCAGCCGCCTGCCGGGCTCCCCCGGCCCCAAAATGGTGGGAGCCGCTTCGCTCCGCCCCCGAGCGCGGTGTTTGTTTGTGTTCCGGGCATGGTGGAGCCAGCGGCCGCTCGGGCCCGGCCCGCCGGGGCGGGACGGGACGGGACGGGACGGGACGGGACCGCCCGGCCCACCGTGGCTGAGGGGACTTGTGCCAGGCCCAGCGACCTTCCCAAAGTCGGGTCCCCAGGCAGGGAAGGGGCTTCCCTGTGCTGGTCCCTGATGTGACCGGAGGGGCGCAGGGCAGTGGACCCCAGAGTAGAGCAAAGTCAGCAACAGGCGCTTGGCTTTTGCGTTTCTGAAGGTTTTTTTGTGCAATGAGCAGGTGCTCTAATAAGCCATATATTTAACTCCTTCTTTTCCTTCATAAACATATATTCATACTTGGATATGAAGTATAGGTAAGTACTGATAAATGCGAATTTGAGGATGGTGAATGCCCCTGTGTCACTGTGTTAGTGGGTCAGCACTGACCCACACAGAGGGGACTATACGATGGTCCTCTTAGGGTTCTTTAGCTCCTCAAAATGCATGCTTGGCCTTCAGATTCACACCATGGAAAATACGTTTAAATCCAATTTTTAACATGAAGTCTTTTTTCCAGTGAAGCAACTGTGGTGCAGATGAGAGCAGCTGCAAAGTCCAGTCTGTAAAGCAGTACAGCGTGGCTGCTGCATATCACCAAGTTCTCTGCTGATACAGCTTTGCACCAGAGGTCCCATTCTGGGTCAGACTATCTCCAGACCTGTTGTTCACAGTGACGTGTTTGGCTCCACAATCTTTGCTGGTGGACCTCAGTCTGTGATCAGACATTTTGCTGATTATCCTTATGAGTTCATTCTTGGAGATTTTGTTTTATTACTGTTTAGGGTGGTTTGTTTTGCTGCTTATCAATGGGTAAGTTAAACAACCCTGGTGTAAAGCCTGTGATTGCTGCCATTTATAGCAGCACGGTTTCAGGCTTTTCAAGGAAACTGAAACTAAAAATGGGGCAGGATTGTGAGTGTTGCTCAAGACAGAGAGGCTTTGCAATGGTGAATTGTAAATAATGACTGCTGTACATGGCTTGCTCATTTGGGTGTTTATCCTATGAGTCTGTTGCCTTGGTTTAATAGAATTAGGCAAGCAATTGTTGGAGGAGATCCAGTGAGCCACTGCCTCACCCAGTCATGATTTCAAGGTTAAGGCAATGTCAGAGCTGTCTGCTGTGAGAACCTGGTGATGAAACTCCAGTGTTGTCACTGGTATTTTCAGTTGTACAGTTGGCACCATTGGGAATGAGATTATGGGCAACTAGAAAGACTTATTTATTCAGCTGTGAGCTCATGTTTTGTTTTCTCTGTGAGGTTTGGGCCTGTGTCGTTGATGTAGTTCAGTGAAAGCCACAGGTCACACTGTGCCTTGGTGTGAGGCTGTGATCACACTTGTGATCCTCTACAGTGAGGAGATCCTGTGGAAACCTGTGGTGCCTCCCTGGTGGCTGACATGCCAAAATACCCTTTCATTGGAAACCAGAGTGCAAGCTGATCTCATCCTGATATGCAGTCATGGCACAGATGGCATTTCCTCTGCATCTCATGGTTTAGATGTTGCATTTATTTACCTTGAGGCAGATGTCCAGAAGGAATAGATGCTAAGCCCAGTTGAATCATTCCCCCTCGTAGGTACAGGATGCTCCCAATCTGGGCATGTTTTAAAAAATGCAGACATGTCAAATGCCAGAAGAGATCTGCTTTTCATGGTGGACTCACAGAAACCAAAGAGGAAGCAGAGCTTCATGTTTGGCCTTGCAACAAGACAGACTGCACCTGTGAGAGCTCTGAAGGGGGAAGAGCTACTACCAGCAGTGCCTGGATTCTTTGAAGTAGGGGTGGTTGAAGGTATTGCTTTTCCTGGCCATTCACTCCAGTTGTTTCAGATAGGTCATTAATAATGGCTTTGCACCACTGGCTCAAAAGTTGTACAAAGGTCCAGGAGATGGAAAATTGTTGTGTTCACAAATGTCTTTTAATATCCCTGCATATGCTGAGGTGTAGCCTGTGAACCTATTCCTTTTGCTACCACACTTTTTTGCAGGTTGGGGACAAGGAAGCAGAGGGATGGGTCCTCAGAGGATGTAATTTATGAGTGTGGTTTCTTTAGATTTATGGTATGTTTTAGCAGGACCATAGGGCAGTTTAACTGATTACCTCAATTCTCTCTGGTTTTTACTTCCTCTATTTAGCTTGGGGAGCAAGTAATAGATTTTCTGGAGCCTTAAAAGACTGTTATAGAGGAAGAAAAATTCATGTAGTGGTTTAGGGCTAGACTGTATTTTGCAAATACAAAAAATATTGTCAGGCTAATACTAGTACAGAACTGGCAGTGTAAGTCAATTAAACTTTTTCTCACCTGCAGACATGTAAACAGTTGGCTGTAATCTGTTGTCAGAATGGAAATGGGGATGTTCTGAAGTTTGCCAGTGTACAGAATTCATGCTCTGGCACACCTTGATACAACAGTGTCATACACGGGTCTGTCCTCACCACCTTCTGACAGCCAGCATCTTCTGAGTGAAATCAATCTTTCAATACAGAATGAAAATTCAAGATAAAAAGTGTTAAACTATGCAGACAAAGTTTATGGTTTATTTTACAGGCTTTTGATGTGTGGGGAAGCAAGTGACATATTGATGTGTTCTTAAGGCTCATACGAGGTAGCCAGAGATTATGAACTTTTTTACTGAAAAAAATGTTTCCTTTTGAGTTAAAAATCTAAACTCCACTGAGGACATAAAAAGTCCTTCTCGTTAAGAGTTCTTCTGCAAGATTGATGTCATAAATTGCCTAATTTTTGGATGAAAGACCCTTTGATAACACCATTTTACATGATCCATGCTCATGTTATTGTTGGACAACATTTTGGATATGTTTAATATGTCATGCTTAACAAAGGTTTTTGAAAGACCTTTTCTTTTCCTCAGCATGGAAAAGTTTTTTAACTTCCTTTTCTTCCATCAAGCTTATTTTCCCAGCACTTATCATCTCTCATTATGTCTTATCTTTTTTTCTGGATAAGATTGTTTTCCCAATTCCTACACAGAAGCTCAGTTGACTTCTGAGTGCAATCTTTCCATGCCATGGTACCCAGAGGTCCAGAGATAACTCTGTTTGCTTGGGTAACATTGGGGAATAGAACACAATGCCATTTTAAAACCTTTTTCTGGAAGGAAAAAAAAAAAAGACTTTGTATACCTCTGGAGAATGGAAGTAAATTACATTCTTCTATTATGTATGTGAATCTGATTACAGGAATGGCAGAATTAATTTATCTGGTTATAAAGAACATGGCATCTTCTAAAATGCACATGATTATTTTTAGTTTTGTTGATTTTAGCTGAACCATAGATGTTTCTCAGTGTATATTACAACTGCATATTGCTTTCTGAGACAGAGTGAATGCAGCACTAGAAAGCAATTATGGAACTAATATATTTCCCTGAAATGTACTTTGTGATGCAGGATTTTACTCATGTTTCTAAAAATTACTTAAACTTCTGCCTAAATAATCCTGGTATCCCAAATATGCCACTTATATCAATTTATCCCAAAGATAACATCTTGGTAAGGAGAAGTATTCCATTACTGGCAAGAATAACTTGCCTTCCATAATATCGATTTTCCCCAGGTGCAAAATGTTTTCTTTCAGCAAGGAGTGTTATTGCTGCCTATTCTGTGCACTGGGACACCTGCTCTGTGAGCCACAAAGAACAGAAAGAACATGTATTTTGGCACTAAATCACCCAAGCAACAAAGCAGACAGTCATCGTACAAAAGCAACCTCTTCAAACAAGCCCTCTGTCACCCAGCTTCCTCGTGACTTTTGTGTAGGAATCAATTTTCCTTTTTCTCCTTGTACCACATGTTGCCACAGTCTCAACTTCAAGGATGATGAGAGACCTTTAAATATGATCTAAGGGGAAAGATTGAAAGAATTGGGGTTGTTTAGTCTGAAGAAAAGGAAGGTGTTGGGGGAAAATGATAATGATCTTCCAAAAGGTAAAATGTTTCTCTGCAGAGAGAAGGAATATGTTTTTCTTTATGCTCAGTGGATCTAGGGCAAGAGGTGATGGATGTGGAGTACTTAAAGTAGACCTTAGGAAATTATTTCAAACTGCAGATGTAGTTTGGCACCGAAAATGATTATCTGGGAATCTCATTTGCTGAAGGCTTTGAAAGGCGGATTAGGTCACATGTATCAGGAATGGTTTTAGTTGCAGTAGATTATATGGAGATAAACCCAAAAGGTTCCTGGCTGGTTTATGGTGTTTTGTTTCTCTCAGGTGATTTACAGCAGATGCTTTGCTATTGTGTTATTTTGATTCTAACTCTTCCTTGTATCCTCAGAAAATGCCAGGATGAAAAGATATCAGCAGGTAAAAAATTGGGTGAGTAGCATGGGTGGGGATGTTCCCAATAACTAAGAAATCACAGTTCCTGCAGGAAAGCTGGTGTGTTTGAGCAGAGTGGCACATGCTGACATGTCCTCCTGACAGGCTTTGGGACACAAGTATTAGGTTGACTTTCAACAAGTGATGGTTAGTCAACACGCAGAAATCTATGTTTAAAATTTTAATTTTAAATTTTAATTGAAGCTTCACTTTTTGCTGTGTTCAAGTATTTCCTAAATTTGCAAGGAGTGAGCTCCATCCACAGTTCACCAGTAAGCCAGTTTGTTAGACTTCTTGTTCCTCCAGTTCTCTGCAACAGTAAGGTAGTATCCGAAAAACTTGTAATTCTTTGAAACAGAGTCGAGGAATTGTGTGTTCTAGTTAAATATACATTCTGCTGCAAAATTTTGAACTTTTTGTTCACCTTCTCCATAGTCTTCCTGTTTTTCTGAATTTCACCATGCTTCCTGTAGCCTAAAATCTCTATTTTCTTCCTGTAGGTAAGTGTAGGTCTTCTGCAATAACAGAGTGATAGAGTGACACTTGAATGGATTCATGAGAACCTAGGGAGGGTGACCTGTCAGACAGCTCTGCCCAAGTCCAAGATCATCTATGTCTTTGTTGTTCCTTGACAGAAAACTGTTGAAACTCTTTCTGGATACTGAATGATGGCTACAGGTACTGTGTTCTAATCCATTGCTGCTTTTTCTATAGTTTCCTAAGTTTTCTATAATTGCTGTAAGTGAAACACTTTAATATGTGCTCTGTTAGTATTGTTAAAGCAATTTTAGATATCTGAAAACTGTTACAATGCTTTGTTTCAGTTTTCCCTTATTGATCATGATGTGTAAATCTCTGAGATGTTTCACTGTCCTGGAGCCTCCTTCTTTGGTCCACTTTTCCAGTAAGCGTGGCACCCCAAGCTGCACAGAATGATCCAGTTAAAATCTCAGCATTTAATAAAGGGAAAATTAGTGTGTGCAAAAATGCCATTGATCAAATTTAGTGTTCTTCCTTTTTCCTAGCACATTGTTTCCTGCAGTTTGTAGCTCCTGTCACTCCCTATCCTTCTCCATGTAATTCCTGCCTGCTCAGATTTTCTTATTTTATGCTTCTCCAGATGATTATTCTGAAGGGTACTATTTTGCACTTCCTGTTGAAACTCTGGTCTGTGACAGCTTAACTGGCTGAATTGCAGCAGGCAAGTTACTGGAGACTGAACAGAAGGAATGTGAGAAGGAACCATTGAAGATTTTGTACTAGAAGTATGAGGTGGTTGTGAATGACTGCCCTTGGGAAATTCACTTTATCCTCTGGCCAGAAATGTTTCTTCTTAACATTTAGTTTTACTTTTTGATAGTCTGTGTTTGTACAGCTTCTTCTTGGAGGGACAGGCTGGAAATTTTTATCAGTATTTGCTTTTGCATGCTCAAACACTGCTGAGTTTCTTGAAAAATAATTCTACAAAACAACTATAGCATGCAGAAAACAGAAATTACCATAAATTAAGCCTCTAACAGTATGAAAAGGAATAAAGGAAGGTAGCTGTACAATTCTTCAGTCTGTTCTGATTTTAGTTATGTGGAGATTCCTATAAGACATGAAAATCCTGCTTGTTTACTTACATGACAAAAGAGGAGAGAGGCCTTTTTTCTTAGCAGAACATACTGTGTAAACAAACACCACAGTGAAACAAGACAGCTAAAGGTACTTTAAGTCTATTCTTTTTTTTTTAATGTTTCAAAATTGTTGTGTCTAAGAATAAATTATTTTACTTTTCATTTACTGTGAAGTGTATGCCTACCATTAGTTTTTGTAACAGCAAACTGTTCCCTCTTTCAGTTAAGTTTACAAAAATTGCACACTCTGTGGAGCTATTTTAACTTTCATTTGGAGGTGTTATCATCTTAGCAGTGGACTTACACACTGCTTCAAAAATTCTGAAGGCTGCATATTGACTTAGAAAATGTCTCAAAAACCACAGGCACTTCATTTGGTGTTTTGGTTTCTGTGCTGTTCCACAAACACTCATGTAGATATAGGGGACTGCACAGAATCTCTGCAAGACACAGGGTGATTGCAATGGTGATTTTTGCCTCTGGCTTACAAGCTGTACACCAGCACCGTGCAAGGGTTAAGGACAAGATAAAATCACTTGCTGTTGTTTTGATTTCCTGAGGAGAGATCAAAATTTCTTTTGAAATTTTGTTGTTTTTACATGAGAAATGGGGAATGCAGTGAGGACCATTCCTGTGCCAAAATTTCACAGTATGTTCCTGTCAGCTGTAATGCCATTCATAGGTTTTACATCAGAATCTTAAATTTGTATATAAAGATCTCTGTTGTAGAAGCCCCATCTTGTGGACAACCAATCAATGACTACTTCAGCACAACTGAAATTTAAAATACAAAATCTAAAGATATTTTGGTAGTTTTTTCTACAAACTGAAGAGTCTTCATATTTCTGCACAATATGGAAACTTCATTCATGTGTAGAAATCAGCATGTGCTTTTCAAAGACTATTTCCACAGGAAGAAACTGTGAATTACAGAGAGGTATTAACACTGGAGTGGAAACAAGGATGGTGCCCTCAGAACCCTGTTTTAAGTCCAAATCAGCAAAAACACAAGCCTGAATCCTGCCTTGAATTCCCAAAATAGTGTCCTTGTAGCACTTGGATAGTGGCAAAATCATATAAGAGAAGAGGGACATCCTTTGAAAAAAAATTGTTAAGAGAGAAAGAATAGCAAAGTATGCATGAAAACTGAATCTGGAAACTTTGGAAATATCCTTAAGGAGATTGTTTCAGGCAAAGTAATGGAAGAGGTCAAGCAACTCCTGACTCAAAGAGTTAACACAATTAGTAGGAGGTGTGTTAGGAAGGTAAAAAGAGTGTGAAAAAAAGTCTGTGATAAAAGCTGTTTTCAGGTTTCAATATGGCATTGGCAGGATATATTAGATACATTCTATTAAATAGATTCATACCTACGTATAATTATAATGTCTTTTTGTTGCTGTGAAGAAATTGGGTTACTCTGTGATAGTTTTCTGTTTCTTCTATATGAAGAAAGTAGGAACCTTCATGATAGTTTTCCATGTAGTTCAATTTAGTTTAAACTTAGTTTAATTAAGGCTGTAATGAAGGAGCCAGAAAATGTGGCGACATCTAGGGAAAGGTTGGCAGAAGTGCCTCCAACTGAAACTGTAACCACTTCTTTTTCTGTGAAGGTGGTGTATCCAGGGAAAGTTTTGTTGGAGTGGCTTGTTTGGAAGGGATGCCAAAAGTAAAAAAGATTGTGTCATGTGAAGGGGGAGCCATTGCAGCCCCTTTGATGGGAGGAGGACAGGGATTGCTATTCCTACAATTGGATGTCTGACTGAGCAAGGGGATTAACAGAAGCAAAAGTTCAGGATCTGGACATTGCAAAGCCAGGAAATAATTTCTTAGTCCTTACCAATAGTAGTTTGGATTAAGTCTTCACTTTTAAGACATACCAGCTGCAATGCATTTTACTATTTAAAATTATCTTTAAAAGTGAGTGTACATCTGCCACGTCACAGTTTATGTTTAAAATAACTTTCTTTCATCTTGAATTGAAATAATTAGATTTTCATCATTCTGTAGTCTGGGAATTTCATAAATAGTTAATTTGTAACACATATAGATCTGAAAACTCACCTTTCTTAATAAGCTAACAGATACAACTATAAATGCACGTTATCAGTATATTACTATAAATTCACAGAAATATCTGACTCTTTTTGCTTCTCATATGCTTTTGGAATAGAATTCTACATTTTTGATGAAGGGCATCTCTGATTAATTGTCTGAGCCAGTGCAAAACCTTTAAGTAAAATGTGTATTCTAAATTTTTACCTCAGTCTTCTTCTTAAAGAAGAGAATATTAAAACTTTACCAATATACAGGACTACAGTTTTTACCTGAAAGCAAATTCTGCTGGAACCAGCATGTGCAATCAAAATCAAAATCTTTCTTAGTGTGAAGTGAAACCATGAAAGGATCTTTGTGGCTGCTTTCTGTGGAAGTTGTTTCTTCCTCAGGAGACAGGGAACAGCAGATGCTGGTTCACTGTCCAAGGGAAGAGCAGATGAAGTGGGAACAGCTACTTAGAATTCCCTGCACTTAAATAATAAAGCATGAACAGTTTAGCAAGAAGAGTATAGGCAGATAATAGTATGGTGTGAAATCTAGAGGAGCTGTAGCCTAGGAAGAAGAAAAAAAAAAAAAATATGTAAAGCTTGTCATAAAAGGGTGTTGGAGAGCAAGGATTTATTCCAGTGGTGTCGAGGGAGGGAGTAAATGCTCAATCCCTGCTCCACCAGGTGAGTTCATTGTAGTACAGAGGAAGGACAGGTCTTGGTATAAAGGACAGACTATTCTGAGCAGAAGGCTCTAGAAGAAGTAATTATTGGTAAAAGCAAAGTCTCTGAAGGAGTAGAAGAAAAGGGTATCATTCAGTGATAGTTCTTGGATTGGATTGGATTATAAATTACAGGTGGTTGTTTGTGCCCATATGAGAGGGAACTGATTACATCAAGACCAGCAATTTGTTGTACCTTTCCTGCTTAGGTACAATAAAATGTTCAGTTGCAGAAGGTTCATTGCTAAAAGTTGCAGAGTAGTATTTATCTCTCATACTATGAGATTTTTTTTCAAGAAAACACAGCAGAACTGGAAACTCAAAGTTTAAGTGTAAACCTGCAGTAATCCACTGTCAGAAGAATTGTGTAGGTGTATAAAATTGATTTCAAAGGGAATGAAGAGGTGTGACTTGTGAATTGCTACTTTTTAAAGATAAAAAAATTAGTTCACATGTAGGTCATGTTAAAAAAAGTAAGTAACTTTTCATCCTTATCTCTTTGTTATGCACAGTTTTATAGATGTCTTCTTTGGTTGCCTGTAGCCTTTCTGCTATTTTAAATATTCTCAAAGTTTTATTGAGATAAAAATGTTAAAAGATGTAATAATACTGATATATCAAGTGATTTAGCATTTAAAAAAAGACAGCTTTTCAGTGGCTATTTGAAAATAAGGCTTGCTGTGTTATGTCAATACAAAACTAAATCTGTGCAACTTGTGTTTGTAATGTATAAAAGTGCTTTTTTAAAGCTGTCTCTGTCTGGTGTGCCTTCCTCTTCCAGCCCAGTCCCTTTGTCCAGAGCTGTGGTGGTGCCAGATTGCTGTGACCCAAGTGCAACAGTCACCACCATAGGATCCACTTCCCCAGGGATGGGTCCTGGTCCATGTGCCATACGAGCCAGGTGAGGAGAAGGACAGGTGCCTGCCATCCCCAAGGACAACCCAAATCTCTCCTGAGCCTCCTCCAAAAAGGTTCAGTAATTTACAGTTCCTTATGGCCAGACACTTCTTCTATTGTTGTGAACATTTTAAAATGTTATCAGACAATAATTGCTATCACAACTTTAATTCTGTGTTTCTGTTTCAAATTTTCCTCAGTTCAATCAGAACCAAAAGTTAATGCCCGTTGGCTGATTTCCAGTGCATGCCTCCACAGAACAACTGCTGCCTTTAACTGATGGAGATCAAGGCTTGAACTGACAAAAGACATCTGTATTTTGGAAAACAAATTAATGTTTATGTTTTAATTTATAAGTTCCTGGCTCTTTTATGGTTCCTGTTTTTCAAGTAATGTCTCTTTGGATCTCCAGCTGATGGAGAGTCAAAATGGAAAAGGCCCATGAGAGAATTATCACAATAGAACATCTGGTCTGCATTGGAAAAAGCTGAGAAAGATATTCAACATCTCTGAGACCAAAGCAGCCATGAGGCAATTTGAAAGTCAGTCCATGAAAAATTGTGCAGGTTGTGGCCACCTGGGCCAATCTAGTGTTGTTTTGGGAAGAGCTACTCTGCTCATGAGCATCTGAATTTTAATCTCCCTTAAGCATGGATATGTGAGAGCTGGGAGTGGTATGAAAGGTGTTTGCTTTCCATAATGTTAATCTGAGTTCCAACATTGTCCTAATTATATTGTGGGTTTTTGCCAGTCTCACAGATTTCTTTTGAGCATGTAGGCTGGATTCAAAAGGCTTTCCCAGGGCTTTTGGCATAGCTTTACAGGAAAGTGGATGGAAAGGACTTAGTATATTTTTGGAAGAATATTTTGCATCCTGCTTTAAACTATACCAAAAGGTAAAAGGACATTAGCTAGAATGTGTGTTGACTCATGCACTGCTATGTCACTAATGGCAAGGAGTTTTATTCCTGTTTTCTGTAGTCACAGACTTCAAGAAATGCAAAGAAATCATGGACCAGCCAGGGCAGTAAAGATACCCCTGGATTCAGAGGGAACAAACTCCAACCACCACATGGAACTTTGGTCCTTTAAGTCTTTATAGCTCATGCAGAACAGAAACAATTTGACATGTATAACAAGAAACATTGCAAATTGTTTGCCAAACAAAGACTTATACTGCAGATGGAAGAACTGATGAAAACTGTTTATAGATGGGGAGCTAAATGTAGATTTTTCAAGAACAAGGTTGTTGTCTTCCTTGCCAAGACAAACAAATCTGATAGACCATCTCATTGCTTTAGGCTGCCTGAGGACCCACTGGAAAGTAGATGCACCTTTTTCCACAGAAAATTTGTGTATTGTCAATACATAAGTGTATTGTCCACAGTTACACTGTGGCAGCTGCAGAGGAAGTGGAAGGTTCTCAGAAATACATTAGGGAGAACTGGATTTTTGGCTTCTGAAACAATGTGGAGTGCTTTTGGAAACTGTGGAAGTTTATAAGCTGGATGTTACTGCTACAGGAGGTTATCTGTGAGTTAAACATAATAGTAATTAATCTGCTATCTTTAGATCTTAACACTAACAACACAATGAAATTGAGAATTCCTATCTTCTAGAATTGCAGTTTCCAAGATGCCTTCATTCCTGTGAACATACCCTGGTCTGCATTTAGAGATTTTCACTGTTACCTTTAGAAATCTGTGCACAGATGTTTTTACAAAGCACTGTGTAATCATCCCAAACAACTGGTTTCAATGGGCCAGTTATTTAGGAAATCATGTAATGAGAACATAAATACAATCCCTGATACTGACATAAAACATGTATTAGCATAATAATATTGTTTGAATTTTCCTGATACAGAGCAGACCTTGGAAATACATAACTCATAATGTCCCTCAAATTCTGTTATATCTGTAAATGTCTATACTGGCAGAGAGGCCCAGCAGCATCCTGGGCTGCATTAGGAGGGGCATTGCCAGAAGTCAAAGGAGGTAATGATTCCCCTTTGCCCAGCACTGGTGAGACTTCAGTGGGAGTGCTGTGCCCAGCTCTGGGCTTCCCACAGTGGGAAGGACATGGACATGATGGATTGAGGGCAGAAAAGGGCTGTGAGGAGGGATAAGAGGAGCATCTGTCCTGTGGCTGCCCAGGGAGTTTTTGAAGTTGATGTCATTGAAGAAACTCCAAACTCAACTGAGCAAGGTCCCGAGCACCCTGCCCTGGGTGATCCAGTTTTGAGATGGGCTTGGACTGAGTGATATCCAGAGATGCTTCCAGACTGGGAATATTTGAGGCAGTTTGCTTGTGTCTTGTCAGTGTTTTAGCTGCAGCTCAACTGTGCAGGAATCCTAAGGAGACCAAAGGCTGTGACCCTAGAAATTCATCCAAATGGCTGAGGCCCAGAAAAGGCATAATGGGAGCTGCTAAGTATTCTGAATATCTCATCAGAGTGATATTTCACTTGAAAATACAAAATAGAAATTACTTGGGTCTTAATGACACTGAATACCCATAATGTTCTTTCACTTCAGCTGGACTGCAGATGGTAACAACCTCTCTCTCTGTCTGAACACGCTTATTTTAATTTAATCTTGCTCTGCAAAATCTTAGCATGTATTTTCCTCTAGAAATTAATACTTGGTGCTTTGTGGTGCAGAATTTATTTGCTGGTTTGTTCCATATTTTCTTTCCTTACTAGTACTGATATTAAGAAATTAAAATCTATTTTGACATATTGCTTCAGTAATAAGCACATACTGTGTCTCAAGAAGTTGAAAACATCGTAATTTGAGCAAGGTGAAATCAAAATATATAATTACATTGCATATTCTATGGCATTTAGTTTGTAACTATTCTTACAGTACCTTCAGAGTAAGAAGGAAGATGAAATTCAGGAAGGGCTTTTATAGTTTAAAAATATTTATGTTGAAAGATTTATGTTGAAAGGCAAAGATAATTTTTTTAAAATCAACTGAACAGTGGTTGGAAGATTCACCTGTGGTTTTTCTTTATGAAAATGCTGAGGAGCTAACTTGTAGTATTGAGAATTCCCAGATCCTCCTTCTTTTGAAAATTCTTTGTCTTTCATATTGCCTCTAAGGAAAAAGGAAAGCACACTGAAAAACAAGAAATTGAGCAACATTGCACAAATAATTAGGAAATAAATAGTTTATAAAGCATTTTATTTCATTTTGGTTTTGCATTTCAGCAAGTGAAACAGTAAGTAAATAAGCTGTTTCTTTAGTATCAATATATGGAGTCACAATGGGTCTGACAGACCAAGGTATAAGTGTATAAGTTACACCTGTGATAATTATCAGAGAACATCAAATTTTTCTAGGGATGAGCCCAATTGGAAACCAGAAAATTAAGACTTCAGACAAAAATAACACGTGAAGGTCAAATGTACTTAGTCATTAGTTGCTGTCTCTGCACCACTTTCCCCTGACTTAATGCTTTTACAGCACATCTCTGATTCAGTCTCCTCTCTCCTGTGTGGGATGGGGTTTATGGTGGGGAGAGTATTACTTTAAATTGACACCTCTAGCAGCAGTTCCTACTTGTACTGATTTCCTTTTATAAATGTGTAACCTATTATATCTATCCAAGCCTGGCTGAGCTCCAAGTCACCCATTTCTCAATAATACAGGAAATTAAATCTAATGTCTAATAAGCATAGAGGCTTATGCAACCTTCATTCTCTGTAAAAAGTATTAAATAACATAATACTATTACTTTGTCTTTTGATAGCTAGAGAGTTGTGCACTTAGTTTTTATGTAGACCAAACTGGCTCTACATTTGGGCTTGAGGAGTCTGGGTTTGTCCATCCTTTTTTGCAGACTTACTGAATTTCACCCCAAAAATTGTCCTCTTATTAAAGGACCCCTAAAATGTTCACGTGTAGGGTTTGCTGCCTTTTTCCACTTCTCCTCTTTGTTCCCACAGAGGGCTGTGTCCCCCCTGATCTCATGCTGAGGGTGCTGCTGCTTTCGTATTCATTCTCTCTCAGGGTTTTCTAGCCTGAACAGATTTCTGCCTTTTCCATCCCATTTTCTGGTAATACCCACCACAGCTCTTTGACAGTTGGTGCAGCCTTTAAAAATGCAGAAATCTGACTTTAGGCTGTACAGGCTAGCAACATAATTTCAGGGCTTTGTCTCCTGCATGTACCAATTCAATAAGTGGATTTATACTGAATAATATTAAACTGTTACAGCCCTCTGAAACCATTTCTCTCTTGCTGCTGCAATATATAAAGTGACATAAGGTCACTGATGCTGTGGAAATTGGTTTTGGAGTTGATATGCTAATTCAGCAAGAAATCAGTTCTAGCAGAAACACAAAGAAAATTTTTTTAATCTAGTGCCATGCTACTTTGTTGGCTTTTAGGAAAGAGATAATTAAAATATTCAAGGGAGTTCCAAGTCTGTGGAAAAAATACCACTTTGGAGATTTAAGGTCATTCTTGCCTCACAGATTATTAGCTTCTTTTCTGAGAGCAAATAAGCTGAATGTGATGGACACAAATATGACATTTTCACATGCTCAAAAAAAAAAAGAAATAAGATATTTTTTAAAACTGAGTTCTGTATAAGAATAAACTTGGTTCAGTCTTTTCTGTGTCACTCACCCCATGTTTACAGTAGCTGCTCCTGCAATTTTGTGGATAAGAACTTCCATGCAGATACATCCAGGGCCATTAATGAGGCTGCATTATGCAACTAATTGCAATGGGGAACACAATTACATTAATGGTGCCTAAGGAGAGAGACAATCTCCACACTCAGTGTGAATAAGGGATAGCCAATGCCTTATTTTTTCCAAAACAAATATTTAAGTTAAATTGTAAACAATAGTTGTTCTCTGAGAATAATCACTTAGGAGTTTGAAAGGCCTATATTTTTTTTCAAAATACTGCACTTATACTAAGAATTTCCAAGGGGAAAGAAAAACAAACAAAACAAAACAAAAAACAACAAACCTGTAATGTTTTCTGTATGAATATGCCTAAGGAAAAAAATTACCAGCATAAACTTTCATCTTTTTGAGATGAAGAACAGAGAAAATAAAAATGCATTCCTAATAAATATTTTTAAATGGCTGAATTGTAAAAGTAGTGCTGTAATTGTCATATTTTAAAAGATATTTTAATTCCATAATAAAGAAGAAAAAAAGATGGCATTTTGCTCTCTGTTCTTTCCTTAAACAGGTATGATGCTGCTGTTTGCAGAGGAAGGACACCAGCTGAAACAAGAGTAGTGTCTGCTCTAGAGTGAGGGATGAGCTCCACTGGAGATGAGTTGGCTTCCCTGACTGCAGTGCTCAGTATTTCATTTTAGCAAGTCTGAGATTGGTCCAAGTCTTCATCTCCTCCTGCACTTTATGTTAGTTCACATACCAGGTTGTATGTTATTGAAGCAAGAGAAATTGAAAATGCTATTCAGTGTTTTATTTTCTGCTCCCCAAGTTTACCCAGAGTGAATGTGCTGCACTTAACTTGGAGATCTTGTGTTATAAATTCTGGTTCCCCTGTGCTTTTCTGCTTTGCCCATAGAGCAGATAAGAGATTTCATAACAGGAACATCCTGTTACCTCAGCTGCAAAAGGTTCTGAGAATCTAATGGCCAAGAGAGTGGAATTTAATTTTTTTTTTTTTGTTTGGCTTGTGTTTCAGCAAGCATTTAAAAGATCCACCAGTTTATCTTTGCCAGAGATTGCTTTTCTTTTGGCTTAGCTTGGACACCAATCTCACTGTTGAGTTTACATTTATGGAGTAGGACTCAAGGTTTTCTCCATGTGTTCAGTATTATGGTTTTGACTTTGCAAGTCTTGTTGCTGGGGATAGGTGGAAAAGTCATGTCTGCATGTACAGCAAGAACAGAACTGGGGTTTGGATGCTGCTACTTAGTCAATTGAGGAGGAACAACAGTAATTTTGAAGGCTGCCTCTCTGCTTGGCTGAAAGGCAGAAGAGTTGGTAAAAGCTGCAAATACAACTGAGCACCCTAATGATGGTATTTATTATAAATTTTATTTCGTACGTGGATTTTGAGGAATAGTTTTTAAAATGTAGTTATTTTACTCTCTTTTATCAAGCCATGTGTGACTATAGCTGGTTTTCCAAAATGCCTGGTTTTCTTCCTTTGTGGCTGCCGGTCAAGTTCTCACTCCACATAACAATGTCCACAAGGTGGTGCCACAGCTAAGAAGTTTGCAACAAATAAGGCAAAAGTAATTTGCCAATTCTATCTGCTTTTTGTAACTGAATAAAGTATCTGCATCATTGAAGGATTAATACTTATTTCGTAAGCCAAATATCACAGGTTTGCAAGCTCTTTTTTTAAACCACTTGTGTGAGCAGAGGTGGGTCTGTCTGCTGAGCAAGAGCAACGTCCACATGCCTGTGATTTTCCCAAATCCTGTACAAAAATGAAGAGGCAGCTCAGGGTTTAACAGACAGGTTGAAGAAGAGATGTGTATTTCCTAGCAGGGTTACCTGTGCCAACACTGGCACGTGTCTTATGTTTTTGTCTGGATCACTTCAGCAGGAATCAGCCTGAATCCTGACAAGCAGGATAGTTCATCCACAACTTCAGCCAAGACAGTTTCCACTTACCCTAGAGTGGCTTTGGCACATCAGACCCTAATTTCCTTACTTTTCTCTGGAGCCAGGAGTAGGCAGGCTCCCTGCCCTAACAACAGCTGACTGTTAATTCCAAAGGGGTGTGAAGTGCTTACGGAGGGACCTGCACAGATGCTTAAGTTTATGAACATCTTTCTAGAAAAGACCAGACTGGAGAGAGTACAAGGCAGTAGCAGGGAACGTAAGATGTCAAATGTACCATCCAGTACAGAAAAGACATTGAAACTTCCAGTAAAAGAAGATGTTTGTATGGATCTGGATGACTGCACTAACTTGTATGTCCCAGAAGAACTGAAGTGCAGCTGGACTGGACCACTCCTCTCAGATGTGTGTCAGTTCTTCAGCTGCCCTTGGCCACATGGTGATTCTTGCACCCCTGCCCTGCTCCCCTCAGTGACCTCTGCAATCCAGCTATGCATGCTAGCACAAGAAATGCTCCCTGTCAGCTTCTGCAGTGGACAAATTAAGTTTGAATAATTTATTCATCACATAATTTTGTACCAAAAGCAGCAAGAAAAAGGGATACTTTAAAATACCATTCAGACAAGTAGTGCATTGACTTGCCTCTAGCTAGAATCTCTCTTTGGTATGCCTGTATCAGAAAGAGAAAAATAACAGGGTTTGCATAACGTTTCCTCTAAATTGCTACATTATTATTTTAAAACATACTCCAATTCTTCTGGCTTGTAAAGGACTCGGTAAAAATTAGGTATACCCAGGAAAGATGGTTTGTCCTCCAGTTGTAAAGTAAAATGAGAATTAGAAGCTTATTGAATACAATTGTAAAAGTCGTCAAATAACACACTGAGCACCCTTTTTTTTTAAAAGGATCATATCTATAAATTATACTTTAAAATAGTTTACAGTATTTCAAAACTTTGTATTGGTTTCAACATCTGTTTGAAAAAGTCAGTGTCTAATCTGAGAACTAACTAAAAATATAAAGTCATGAACAGGTCAAGTAGATTTAATTTCTGAGTCAGTCTGTTGAGTTAGCTTGAACTAACTGAATAATGACACTGACATTGTCAGAATATTCCTGTAAGATTGTTCTGAGTGTATGGCTGCAATATGTCTTGCAATTAAAGTAATGTATTTCTGGTTTAGGTCAGATTTTGCTTGTTTTTTGACTTTGCAAAATTCTTTCAAAAATGTTTACTTTTCAGATATTTTGCACAGAGAGAAGAATATGTTGTATTCTGAAGGGAATGAATGACAATACAATCAGATCATACATCTAAGTCTCCTCAGTGTGAAAACCCCAGGTACTCATTATCTTAGTAATTTAACAATTAAATTGAAATCTTGAACACTCTCCCTTGCAGTATTCGCAATAATTTTGTGCTTTTATTTGAAATCCCGTAAGTATTTTTAAAAAATCAAAACTGTTTTTTCCCCCTAAGCCTGATTTTCTGGTTTCCCATTTAGGCTGTCATGAACAAAACCCGCTTCAGCTCTATGCCTAAATCTTACTGGGAGGAGGTAACTTGCAGTGTTGTGAGTTAGGAGTCAGGGTGAGCACGGCTCAGAAATCCTCCTGCAGATGCAGGGCGCTCACCGGAAGCAATCGAGGATGGCAGTGGTATCCTGCAGGATGTGTGCGACATGCTCAGCGGGGGCTTGATTTATACAGGGCCACATTATAGATTATACATTCTGGTAATTGTGGTATTGTTATTGCTGGGCTGGATCTAAGCACAGGAAGTACATATAAGCATATTTGAAGTGATAGCATCCACTGCTGTTTAAAAAGCAATATTTTATTCTCGTACATAATACAGCCTTTGCAAGGGAAAATAGATAATTTACTAACTAGTACTTAGCATGACTGTTAGAGGAAAAGCTGATTCATTGTGGGAAGGCCACAACCAGGATTTACAAATAAATCCACTTAAACTTTTACTCCTAGTCACTTTAATTTTTTTTCAGTATGGACTGTAATCCAAGATCAGGAAGGAGACAGTGCATTGCCATCTGAAACACAAGAGAGATCAAAATAGTTTTCAGTGTGCCACCGAAACCACAGTGCTAGGTTTCTGTTAAGGAGAATGAGTAATACCATTCTAGCTGTGAAGGCTGCTGTGAGTGGGTAATAATTCCATCTAACTGATAGGGCATATTATGTATTCTGCAAGAAAATAAATAATCCCAGGTAAAATCTTGCCCAATTTCTTAATCTCAATAAGAAGGCCCACCCACTGTACCCACTTAGCTGAAGTTGCTCTATGCATATTTGTCTAATTTTAGGATTCAGGAGTAGGTTTGTTTTCCGTCCTACATCCCCAAACCAGCCTTGTTCAGGAACACATTGCCTCCAACCTTGGGGTGGAAGGAGGAATCTGTTCCTGCTGCTGCTCCCAGGATGTGGGATGTGGGTTGACCCTCAGCTCTGCAGCTGCAGGCAGTGTGTGTCAAGGCCCCTCTCAGAGCCTCCCTCCCCATTTCTCTTTAACAGTGTAGGCTTCAGACCTTTTTGTGCACCCAGGGAAATTACTGATCAAGCCAGGGCTCACCCAAATTCCCTCCTGGAGGGGAATATGGCTTTGTTCAGAAGAGGGATGCAGTAGCAATTTCAAATTCTCTGTGCCAACCTATTCTCCACAGACAACACAAATTGACAGAACACAGGTAACATATGTGCTGTGCCTATTCCCTACTTCATTTTGCCAGGGAGGATAGATTAAAATTGATATTAAGTTTCCCTCTTGTTGCTTCAATAACAGAAAATTACCAAGAAGAGAAAATAAGACAGATATTTTGATCTCTAGAAAGGCCTTCCAGCTAAATATTTGTTGGGGGTTTTTTTAATGTGAAACATTCTTGCCTGCCTTAATAGATGAGAAAAGTAACAGTAGAACTGTGAAACAAATTATTACATCAAAAATATCGACCCATGGAGCATAGCTAAATCTATATTCATATTTGTTATAGTGTTGCAGATCACTAATACAATGCTATACTGATGCTGTACTGTATACATTGATTTGTTAAAATGATAGTTATGGGAGAGGTTGTAAACAGACACTGCAATATATAATAAAAGACTGACCTACTAAGAGATCTAATAAAAAACATCTAATAAGTGTGACAAGCACCTACATAAAATAACCCAAAACCTAATGATTTGTTTCACAGTTTCATGAAAATCTTTTTATTGTTTTCTGTCTATATTATTTAACATTAAGAATAAGTTTTCCTTTATAAATTTTAAATGCTACTGGTCTGAAATTTTTGTGCAGGCAGTCTAACTAACATTGAACAGAAGTATAGTTCTTCTAGATGTCATACTTACAGAATTTTGAAATTATAATCCTGCTGATGCCTAGTATTAATATGCTTTTGCATTGGGGTAGCCTCGTTACAGTCTTCTTTTGGAAATGCCACCTGCTTAAGTAAGATTTGATTTACAAAGTAATGATAAAATATGTTGAATTTTAATTAAGATCTTCACTGTTTTCCTGAATAGGAATCTCTGTCACAAGTTTTAACTTGTAATACCCTGTTTAACAAATAAATAGCTTCAATCATACTGGGAGTACTTATGCAAGTTTTCACAGTTGATTTCACAGGGATGACTGCTGTAAAAACAAAGATCCTTTCTTGGAACACACTAGGATATGAACCTCTATTTTTATTTGTAGTTCATAAGTCTACTTATTAAATAGACAATAATAACTTTAATCAAATATATTTTTTTGTGTGTGTCACTGAAGTCAAACAGCACACCTATGTGGCTGCAGTGTGTATGAATCTTCCTGCAGTTCATTCAGGTTTTGCCTTTCATTAGGCAGTTAAAACATGTTGCCTGCAAAAATATCACACAACTTGAAAAGGAGACTCTTAACTTCATATAGGAAATGTATTTCATCCCTCTTACAAGACATCAAAATCACTGTGCCTTTAATTGTGGCTATGGAAATGAAAATGCCACGCCACAAGATTTGCAATTAACTTGAGACATCTAGAGGAAATGCTGTAAGTTGCTTTAGTCTCTTTACTTTGCCTTGCCTGAAATTTGTCTGATTTTTGTTCGAGTTCATAAGAGCAATTGTTAGTGGAAATGTCTGTGTTTTAACTGAAGTGCTCTAACAAGCTTTTTGGTTTCACTTGAGCAGTGTAACAGAATACCCAAAACAACTGAGATGTCTTTAAGTCTTAGATATTTGGTTTAAATATTCTATTAAATACTCAAAAAGTAAGAGTTCCTTAAGCATCAGAAGACAGAGAGTTTAAAGATCAGACTGAGCCATGCTTCCTGCATTTACTTCTCCAATAGGGCTGCCAGATGCACTCCTCCACATTTTGGGTGAGTAATCACTTGGGCCTGGGATCTACTGGACAAACTATGCCTGAACCCATTTGCAGTTATTTTAGGTGACATCCTAAAGTGGTCAGCATAAGTTTAACAGACTTAATCCAGCACTTTGACAGCATGCCAGAAGAAATTCCTTGGGATTCAGATTTAATTTCAATTAATTGTCAGGATGATTAATATTATTTATTCCACTCTAAGGCACATTTTAGTCTAAAACATAGTCAGATAGGGTCAATGCAGACAAAATGATATTTCTTCCTACATAGAAGCCCATCTAGATATAATCCAGTTTGCTGTCCTGTCTCTAGATTTGGTCTGCAAGGATAATAGGAATGGAGACTGCAGCTTGCCTAGGATTCCCTTGCACTTGAACCTCATCTAATTAGGCAAGTCTGCTTTCCCACCAAATAAAATTAATGTAAGTAACAATATTGTGAATTTAAACTCTTCAAAATTGTTAAATTCTGTCTAGTTTGGAAGAGGAGCTATATCAGGCAGATCCTCAGCAAGGCATTGGAGCCCAGTGGGCAGAGTGCTGGACAGGGATTGAGAAATCTGAGTTCTCTTCCAAACTCTCCTGACTTTTAAACGACCTTGAGCTGTCACTTCTATGTGCTGCAGTTTCACAGCAGTTTCTGTATGAGCAGGATAAAAATCCTCCATAGAATTTAGAGAGTTGCTGAAGGAAGGAGCTGTATGAACACAACATTTCTTGCACTAGCCTGAGCTAGGTGCAGCTGTGCTTAGAGGTGCCCAGGATTTGGTCAATTCCTCATCTATTCCAGAAAATCTGAGAAATTTTCATTGTTAGACTCCTTGCTTTCAATTGTCTGTCAAAACATATTTTCATGTTAAAGGTCTTTCTTATCTTTCAGACTGTTACAGAATATCTCCAGAAAATTTTATTTTATTGAGTTATGCATTAATACTCACAGTTCATACTCCTGTTACTGGGAACTGCAAAGTGCCTCTCAGGATCATACAAACAATTACTTGACGTGGATAATATATCTTTGACCTAAAAAAGAAAATACTTTGGCAATATTATGAATAATATATGTGGGGGGGAAAATTATCTGTTGATTTATGTTGTAAGACATTTCAATTTGACTTTCAGTTTGAAAAACTCCCTTTGAAAGTACAAAATTTTCTTTTTCAAATTATATCTTGATTTTACACATTTTGTGTTAATAGACAGCAAGCTCTGTGCACAAAAAAGAACAGTCTACTTTCAAAACTGCTGAATGGTTTGACCTCAAGGGCATAGAAACTGTTGACTCATTGTTTTTACTGCATATAATATTAGTCCTTTGTCACATCCAGGGAATGACATCATCTTCTTCATTGTTACCAGCAGGTTTGAATAACAGAAAAAGTGCAGCATTAGTTGTCTGCTGTGTTTGTTCTTAATAAATGAATGGATATCTGGTACCAAGAATCAGATGAGGGTTTTTGAGTAACATTTAGAAGAAGTTTGTGCCCAGACCCTGCAAAGAGCTTTGCTCCTGGCCACCATCTGCAGGGCAGTCAGGCTGGCAGGAGCACAGAGCCTGCAGAGGGAACATCATTGATGGTTCTGACTGCTCCAAAGTGATAAGAGGAGGCAGGAAAGAAAAGACTAAGCACAGAATGAAACAGATCTGTTCTTCAAGGTCAGCTTAGTAAAAGGAAACCCTGCACTTCTGTGAATCATACTGCACTTCTCTGGAATCTAAATTTATGAAAAGTAATTATCTGAAAAGAAGTCATCTCTAGGACGCACAAACAAAAAGGGAGCTGGTTATCTTCAAAATGCACCATTACAAATATTTCATCCATTCCAAATTTTTATTCATGTCTATTAGTCTTCTATTCCCCATAACTGAGGTATCTATGCCCTAGTCACAAAGAGTAATTCCTTATCAGAAGTATTTGGTTATATCTGCTTCATGGAAGAGGGATACATCATTAAAGAGAGTGATCAAGGTGATGGAAGTCTTCTTCGAGGTGATAAACCACCTTCTTCTATGACAAAGAAAGTTTTAAGTGTTGCTTCCTGAACAATAAATATTGCTAGTGAAACAAGAGTTTACTCAGGGAGAGACTCCATGAGAGCCTGACAAAGTGCCAAATCCTAATCTGCATTACCTACTGCCTCCAAGTTTTCTCAGGAAAATATGATTATTTAACTATAAAATTACACCTTTGTGGTTCCAAAAATGTTTATGCTGAAGATAAGTTCCTGTGTTGAGAGAATGGATCAATGTGTACTTTGAAAAGCTGAAATCCATACAGCTGTGAGAGAAGCACCCAGGCCTGGGAAAGCTGGAGGCAATGGGTTAAGGAGTCCAGGATGGCTTAATCACAGGCAAGGGCTACACACATGGAAATACTTCTGGAATACCAGAGCTAAAAATGAAAATAGAAGTCATATTGTAAAAGATCAGATCAGGTCTTGTTGACTTCAAAGCAGAAGAGATCTCATGTATTGGCCTCTTCACTCATGCAGGTAGAGTCCTGCCTTGCATGGAAGTGGCTCAGGTTGGAGCAGGTGCATCTATCCCAATTCCTATCCCAAACTTATATCCCAATTTTCAGACTTATCTGTTATGAGAAGTAAGAAACACTACACTATTTTTTTTCTTTATGTTTCATATATTTTTGTTATTTTCTGTTCTGGCCCAGAGTTCATCTTCAATCAACATTTCCTAAAGGTCTCAAGTAGCATGAATTTTGGTGAGGCCAAATCACTTGATTTTCCCTTATCCTGTTTAGAAGAGGCTTTACTTGGACAAAAGCAATAATGCCAGCCATTTCCCTTCATCCTTTAAAATTACTGGCCACCTCTAAAGAACTTGGCCTCTCTTTTGTGTCACTTTTTGACAACTCATTTGAGTTAAACAGGTTGCTGTGGCCAAATTAAATGCTTGGGAAATGGACCATACAATTAATTTGCAATAGTAAGTTGTCTCAGCATCATTTCTCTTCCTCTCAAGGGGAATGCTGGCTCAAGCAAAAGAAAAGATTAACATAATAAAAATATTCTAAAGACATCCTGTTAATTGTCCCAAGCCCAGATGGTATTGTCTATTCTTCTGTTGTGCACAGCCAGCAAACAGTGTAAAATCCAGAATTCCTTCCCACCATGAAAGCAGAGCTTCAGTGCTACAGGATAATCCCTCTCTTTCTGGAAAGCAGATGAAAATGTGGTGTGGCAGAGCTTTGCTTTGGGTTTCAGAGGTGAGCTCAAATTTGCCCCATTTATGAATATAATAATAATAAGACTTGTTAATTTAGACACATCAGCAACTCTGAGAGAATAAAGGTTTGTGGAAAAAAAAGGAGAATTGCAAGCAAAGTAACACAAATTTGGGGGTTTTTTCCTCCGAATATGCAAATGAGGCCTCCCATGTTTGTTTGGGGACAGAAGACTTCAGGTTTTAGATTCAGCCAAACCAGAAACTTTCTTTTCCAAATACATTTGCAGTGTTGACCTTGAATATCACATTAAGTGGCAGCAAATCTCATAGAAAAATAAGTTAATATATCAAATAAAACTCAGAAATATTCATAAGTGACTGAGTAAAGCAAAGCTTGCAGAAGAGTTAGATTAAACAAGAGGCTGTAATTCTCTGCTCTAAAATTTCCTTAACAAGGACAAAGTCTGATTTTTGCTTATATGAAAATAGTCATAAAATATGTAAGAAAACACAGAATGTTGTTTGCTTCAGTTCCTGTAAACTAATCAGGCTGGATGATGAGTCTTCCTGTAAGTGGGAGCACTGCTGAATACTATGCATGAAACCCTGTTCCTCCTCTCATAAACAGCTCGAGCTTTGCCTATGTATCAGTGCAGAAAAATAAGTATTGACTTATTCACAAATTACTTTTTAGGCACTGGATTCCCAGAAATACATTTATATAACAACATTTAGAAGCAAATGAATGTGTTAATAACCAGATTTTCTTTCATTTTATGGCCTTAAAGACACTTTGATTGTATAAAGTCATGTTTGTGCTCACTTCCTACCTCTTCTTCTAAAATGGATTTTTGACATCCATTCAATATGCCCCTTTTCATTTTATTTCAGACTGCCAATTAAGATGTTTCTTAATATTTTATCAAACAAACAGGTTCCCTACAAGAATCTGACTTGTTCTCGGGTTGTTTTTTTACATCTTTCCAAAATGAAGTATTTTGGACATGGTACAGTTTGTATGTCAAACATGGATATTTTAATTCTGTCATTCCCCGGAAGAGTAAAAAGAGAAAATAAATCAGATGTTTTATCTGATTGTACTTTGATCAGTTTTTCCTCTGTTCTCAAAAAGAACAGTATGGAGCTTCACTTGCTCCACAGAAAGCATTTTTAGCTCTGAAAATATTTTAAAGATATCTCAGGAAAGCCAGACCCAACACTCAGAGTTCTACTCATCTTAAAAAAAAAAATATTCTCACTGTTTTACCATGGTTGTAAATGACTATTTAGGATCTCCTGGTATTTAATCTCCACTATATTAACTGGGGAAAACTTATGAGTAGGAGCCAAAATTGTCAAAATTTCACTTGCCATAATACTTCCTGTCACTGTCCATCACTGATGTAAGTGGGTGATGAAAAAATATCTGTAATTGTGCTTCTGGGTACATCCTGACACATGGCAATCTAGGAAGTACTGACACTGTGTGTGACACAGGTGGGAGAGATGTATCAGCTTCCTCATCAGGGAATTTTGCTGGGTTTGAAATATAAATTGAAACTAAAAATATTAGTGATGAAGTTCATGGTGGCCATGGAATGCTAGAGATTGTGGAAGGGCTTGTGTTTTTTTAACAGAAAAAGCAGAAAAGGTTGTCAAAGTAATGCTGCCTTCCATATGTGATGGTCTTGCTATAGGCAGAGGATGTTGCAGATTGTTCTGAACATTGAGTAATTCAATAAAACAATACAACTGTGAAAACCCAGAAGTTAAGATTTGAACTGTTTTGCAACTTCTTTATTACCTTCTCAAATTATACTGCTAAGATCCAGAGCCTAGACCTTTGGGAAATCTCTAAGGAAAAAAAGTCTGAGGAAGGCATTCCTCAAAATAATTTACCATTTAGTTTCCTCAGCATGGTAGAAAGTAGATAGAGCTGTTCTGCCTCCCCTCAGTCTTTTCATTTATAGAAAGTATCCAATAACATATAAACCTTTTTGAAATGTTTGAGAGACCTCTCTGTGCTCCAGGGGAGCTGGTGTTCTCAATATTTATGATATGTACCCAAAATTATTTCTCTCTTTTAGTGTCTCCAATGCAAAATCATTACATTGCCAGAAATAAATTAAGCCTAACTTGTGGGGGAAAGAAATTGGATTCCATCGTGTGTTTCATATTGTACCATTATGAAAATGGTATATTAAATTCAAATACTTCAATTGTACCATTAGATGTTGTCATTATGTGGCTGGCTAATTGATAGGTTATTCAAATGAACATTATAATTTTAGACTTCTTAGAAGCATCCATGTGAAGAATTTCCAAACTTTAGAGAAGTAAACTGGGTGTTAGGAAGGAAAAACATGTGCTGAGAATATTTCCTAGTGCGTGTCACTGAAAAGTCATTACATAACTGCCGTGTGCATTCCGGGACTTGGTGCAGTCTATTTTTAATACCCGGTATGAAAGAACTTCCTGCTACTTTTTCTCTTAGAAAGCTGCTTTGTGGTTCATTAGATCATGTTGTCAGGCCAGGTTTTTGGCTATCCTTAAACCTCAATTTTTCCTGCTTTTTTTTTTTTCTTTAAAAAGAGGGAAATTATATCAGAAGGAAGAATGTGCGGAGCACAAGATACCTTCAAGAATAAGGTACATTGTCTAAGTGTAGCAGTGAACTTAATACTGTGCCAGAACTTAACACTGCCAGATCAGGCCTAGTATTAAACCCAAAAAATAATCTAAACATAAAAAACACATGCATATTTAAGAAAGACAGAAGAATTTGTATGCCAAACAACAGCACCTAGCAAAAATTTTCAACTTTCTGTTTATGAAAGCAGATTTATTTTTTTTAAATTAGAGTACTTTTAATTTCATGCAGATCTCCAGTGTTATCACAGGTCGCCATTTTAACCATAATTTGGGTAATCATGACCGTTAGCATACAGCATTCTGCTTAAATACAATGAAAAATCTTAAAACACAGGCTGTGCAAGATATTTCAGAATATTTTAACTGTAGAGAAAGTTTACAGCGTTATTGTAGTTTTGCTGTTAAAATCCTGGATGAACAGATCAATAGAGATGAGATGGCCACAGGGACCAACCTTTTCACCTCCTCTGACTTCCTGCAAAACAAAGGCCACAGGACTTGCTGAACTAACTTCTTTCCAAGCAAGAACATACCTTTTAGGCAATTGTACAGTCAAGTGACAGAGAACCCACAAAATCTGCTAAAAAATATTTAAAAGTATTAATTTTATAAAAAGTTTGTACTTGCAAATTAACAGGCAGTTCATAGTAGATTAGAAAGGGCTTCTGTGACTCTCTTACTTTCATCCCTAGCAGAGGAATGGGATGACAATTTTCAGTGCCAAGCAGCACTCGGTGGTAATTGCTGTAACTCTTGCTGCGAGCCTGCTCTGGAAGGCTCTGGCAGGGAGGCAGTGGAACGTGTCAGGCACAGGACTGGAACAGGTCACACCTCAGCTGCCCTCCCTGCCACCGCTCCGCAGCCACCACCGGTGCCCTGGAATGGACCTTTCGACGTAGGGAGCAGCTCCTGAGCTGCCTCAGTTGTCATAGAGGGCAAACAGTCAGCTGTGGGAGATGGGGAGCACTTTGGGGGGCTGGTAGATGATGCTTTCCCTGGGGCTTGTGGTGGTAAACTGCACTGATGAGGCCATATAGGAACCACAAAGCTAACAAAATATTTGGACTTCCCTTTCTGTTGCTTCAACATTATCCCACCAGAAGCAATTCCTTTCCCCTTTCACTCTGATGTCTCTGTAAAATTTCATCTTCACAGAATACTTCTGGATAATTTATTTCTTTTGTAGATCTTTCAAGTTGGTTTTGTTGCCAAAGAGAATGGTCCAGTCCTCAACTGTAGTGCTCCCAGTCTCAACTGAGCACACTCCCCTCTCCCTCTTCACATCAGAATGCTCTGGATTTATTTTCCTTTTTTTTCATTTTTATTTTCAGAGGAGGTATCTTCACCCAAAAAGGTGAAATCTGACTGAATTCTGCTCATTTCAACAAAGTTTTTATTAAGAAATTCATTGCAGGTCACTTAAAAGTCTTCCACTGCTCTGCTTAACTTTGTCCAGTGCTTCATAACAACAACTTGTTTTCAGTTGCTTGTCACTGTTTGGGCTGGTATTTTCCAAGCTAAGCATCTGCCTCAGGTTTAATTTTTGGCAGTTGCCAGTTAAACCACTGTAGTAATTTTCAAGAACGAGGTTAAAAAAATATTTTGCCCATATTTAAAAATAATAATCTGGTTGCTTCATTCAGAAGTGTTGGTATCCCCATTACAGAAGGAATTTGAAATGGAACACCATCACTGGTCTACTTTCATCCATGTACCTTTTAAGCAGCAACTTGGAATTTGGCAGCACCACTGCTGTGGTTTAACAGGTGTGCATCCAAATGTAAAAAAAGTTAAAAGACTCAAAAAACAAACAAAAAAAAAAATCTCAGTTTGCATGTGATTGGTTAAGAATCATTCACTTTTGTCATTTTGCTGAATTTTCCAGAGGCCAGCCTGAGCTGATGGGGTGTGCTCTGTGTTCCGGGGCTTTTGTGGAGCAGCCAGGTACAGTCTGTGCCCAAGGCAGTGAGGACCACGAGTGCTCCCTGTGAGATCTGGGTGCCTCTCCTGTGTGCACCACCTCCCTTTCTCCTGCTGCTGCTGAGAAAAGGAGGATGGGTCACAAAAATGAAAGAGTTTGGGAGGAGGCCTGCAACCAGGGAGCAGAAAGTGAGAGGAAGATGAAGACAGTAAAGCCCAAGGAGGCAACTACTGCTGACCAGCAATAATTCTCCTGGAACATCATGGACAGAAATCAGTTGTGGAAGCAGCTCTGCATGATTAGGGGAAAAAATGATTATATATATTTACATAAAGAGATTCTGCTATGCCATGGGAAGAAGTATGATATATTGGGTAAGGAGATTAATAAGCATCATGGAGATAAAGATAAGATGCCAGAGGAAATAATAAAGAAAAATTAAGAGAGTGGATGTGCAGCTGAAGCTACGGAAACTAGGAAGTGAAAATGGAGTGTGAAGTATGTAAGAAGGCAGGAACCAGGGAATGGAGAAATGGATAAACAGTGTGGAAGAGAAAGAGCTGGGAGTTATCTTAAAACAGCACAGAGAAGAAAGAGAAGGCAGGAGCCAGGCAGAAGAAAGAGCATCGAGGGAAAGAAGGGGTGTGAGTACAGACTGAGAATAGGCTGATATTCTGAGTCAGACATAAATGCAAATTGTGATTTATCTGTAATGGTATAGAAACAGGAATCAGGTATGACTAACATCTATAGCCACATTTTCTTCTCTTGTTAGAGATCTTTATCACATATTCTGGATCTCTGGAGCCAGAGCCCTGGAGTTAAGGTGACCGCATGTCATTATCTGTTTATTTCTCAGGCTTCCTCTCTCTGATTTTGTTAACAAACATTCAAGTGCCTGAAGTACAATAAACAGCTTTTTTTAACCACAGTAAAAAAATATTACTGCAAAATACATTTAAAAATGCTACGAGTAATTTTGAAATGATAGGTAGACAGCAGTGTCTCTCACTGGCAGAGCAAAGCAAGGCCCCACATTCAGCTTGATGGCCTTTCACTGGGGGTGTTTGTCCTCTAAGAGGGTTTCCACCATCCCAATTACATTGTGTGTAATTCATCACAGGAGTCAGCAGCATTGCCTTGGCAGTTTTTCCTCCCACCAGCCAGGAACACCACCTGGAGATCCAGGAACAGAGAGTGGGAAAGGGCTTGGGTGCTGCCCATGGGCAAAGCAGAGGTGAAAGTCACTGAGCAGCATCCACAGAGGGGAGTTGGATGTGTTCTGCTCTGTGATACTGCTGGAGCTGCAGAGACACCAGTTCTACTCCTCCAGTGGCAAAACGAGGAAATATTGAAATTGCCCCTACCATGGTGATTCAGCTTGCAAGCATTTGCTATTTATGTTAAAGAAATTCCAGGATTTTTTAATATAAAAGGCAAATGCTTCCCCACAAACAACGTGTTCGTTCTATCACATTTTCTCCACACTGAAGGCAGGCTTTGCAGAACTGAGCTTTACTTTCCTTTTGAGAATGAAAGCAGCACTGCTGTCAGAAGATTGAGTTGTTGGTGTGTATCAGGTGATAGAAAAAAAAATTATTCTGCACATGGTCTGACTTTTTTATATATATACTTGGGATCTGCAAGTGTTGCAGATCTGCTGTAGATCTTGCTGTCTGTTTATCTGTTTGTCATACTGATAGCTTAAATCCACAAACTACACTTCTAATAACAACTCCTAGGGATAAGGTTGCTGTTATTGCTTGGTTCCTCCTAAAGATTAAACAGAGCTGAAAGTTGGTACATTGACCTATTGCTTCTTGATGCAGTTCTCTGTTCAAATTCTGACCTGTGTCCCAGATAAGTGTTCAATCTTTTCTTAATTTGTAGTAGATACTTGTGTACATTACAAAATCGTCTCGCAATTTGGCAAATTAAGTTGTCTGTGGTTAGCTCTGGAATTGAAAAGGTACTGCAGTACTGCAGCATTGCATAATGAGATACCCCAGACTTTCCTTACTCGAGTGAGTAACAGCAGTTCTTATCTCTAGTGAGCATCAGATTCGCCCCGTTTTTGAGAAAAGAATTAGTGTCAAATATACGATGGGCATGTTATGCCTTGTGGCTGCAATGTTGTTTCAATTAACTTCCCTGAATATACCACAATGAAAAGTGTCAGCTTTTTGCCTCAGAGGCCTATAATTAGATTTAATGAATGCTGTTAATTATCTACTACCTTCTTTACACAAAACAATATGTTTCTATAAATTAAAATGCTTACACAAGAAGGAAATTGTTGTTCTCTGCAATATATGCATACAGTGCTGGATTGTGAATACTGTGACTGTATCAAAGTGTAGCACAGCTCTTTGTCTGCAGCCCTTATTTTACAGGAGCTAAACCAAATTACATCTGAAAAATCCACAGACATCACGCTATTTTAAAGCATGTATGTTGGTGCAAGGAGGTGATGTTACTAAATGTTACCATGCTCATGAAACATACACTTCTCTCTTTAACAGATGTTCTCTATAAAATTCTCTTAGAGAGATTAAATACAGCTTTGTTTGTGTACCTGCAGTCACACCCTCAAGGACTATGTTATGTACAGAGAACAAAACTGCTTTTTCTAGCAGGGTGTACTTCTCCTTTCAGAAAAATTTCAAAAAGTCCATTCTGTAGGAAGCATTTATAATTAACCCAGTTTGGTTTCTGGGCCTTTGTAATTTCCAGCTAGTGTGGACTGAAAATCTCCTCTGCCTGTTCTTCAGCATTACTAGATGAAAGCAAAAGTTCCTGACTGATCAATTCAGTCCCATCCTGGCATGCCTGATTTGGAAGTTCAGATTTTCAAATGGTGGTACATCACCTCTAGGGTAACATATCTGAAGCAGAAAGTGCTCTTTTTGATTTGACAAAGTGTATCCCAATGTCCCTATTTCCATCAGAATAGATGTTAATAACTTCAGGCCTGAACATGCGATCCTCCCTCACCAGAAAATTACAATTAACTTTAGCAGAAGCCCTCATTCCGGCCTGCAATATACTCCGCATATAAATGGGATCTGTACCCAGGATTGCTCTTGTTTTTCATTAAGGTCAAACTCTGAAAAGCTTTTGAATACTCAGTGTTCCTACAAGGCATCACATTTTATTGTGGTTTGTGCCGTGTATCTTTTCCTTTAAATGTTCATTAGCTCCATGTATAAAAGTGTTCATTAAAATATCATTGTGCTGGTAATAATCTTAATATTGAGGAGTGAAGAGGGCTGTGTTGCAATATAAATGCTGCCCCGTTTCCTGCTCTCAGGGTGTAACAGGAGAAAGAAAGACCATCTTGATAGGCACTATCTGCTGAAGGAAAACTTTCACAGGAGCTGTGAATCGACTTTAACCTTTTAGTGGCTGCACTGGGAAGAAAATGTTTCATGCTTCCTACCCAGAATTAAGCTTCTTTAGTTTAAAAGATTCATAAATGCTAGTGCCCCTTATAATTACTGCTACAAATATCAGAAAACAGTTACAGAGGAACAAAGAAATGCTACTGGAAACATGGTTCAGTGGTCTTGTACTTCCCTGAAAAGCTGATTATACTTTTGGCTGATTCAGTTTCTTTCAGAGGGAATTTACCCTTTCTGGCAGTTCGAGTCTGGTTGCACCAACGGCACAAAATGTATCTGGGGATGAAGAAATTGGCTCGGGGTCCTGCGTGCATCAAACTGAAATTTGCCACCAAGCTCTACATTTTGTATTTTAGTCCCAGAGTGCCCCTTGTTTTGTCAGATTCAGAAGCCATTTTAACACTAGTTTAAAAATAGAGCCATTTCATTTGTGTTTTTGCAGGTGCCTTGCCCAATTCCCTGCTTTCCCTGCATGACTTATCTTGTAGGATAAGCACTAATCAAAGGTCAAGGTTATTCTGAAGTATCCAACGTAGGAGAGTTCTCTTTCTCGTAGATCCTTTAGCTGAACTTCGCACAATTACAACTGATACTGTGCTGAAAGGTAATTCAAACAGGGAAAGAGTACAAAATGACAAGCAGGAACCTTTGGCACTGTAAAATGTCCCCGGTGATTTGTACTTAGTGCTTCTTCAAAACGCAGAAGCCATTTTACCACTCAGAGCCATGGCAGAAGTGAATTATTATTTTTTTTCTGAGTGGGGCTGTGTAGATTAGGGCTGCAGAGCCAGGCTTGGCACATCTGGCTCTCAGAAATGTGCCATGTACTTTACATCCGAAGATAATTTTCTCGCCTCTGTGACCCAGAAGCCAAGAAGCATGGATTTTTCCTCCCCCCTCTCTCGCCTGTCTGATTTTAAAATGTAACACAATGTCATGAAAAGCTCCGGCTGGGAGATACACCTTGCTAATAATAATTTTTTTTTTTTTTTTAAGGAAACCTGGAGAAAAAACCTGCTTAGTTTTGCCTTCTACGTGAACTGAGGTGGGAGAAGACGCTTCTGCATCCCTGGACGCGGGGCTGGAGGAGGAGAGCCCGGCGCAGCAGCGGGAGCCCCGCCGCCGCCCGGCAGCGGCCACAAAGATGTGTTGGAAACATCCCCCCGGCAAGACGTGGGTCCCTTCTCTGTACTCACTGCGGCTGCGAAAGCGCCGGAGTTTCGCTGAGGAGACTCCAGTCCCGGCTGCGAGGAAAGACAGGGAGGGAAAAAGAGAAAGACAAAAAAAAAAAAAAAAAAAAAAAGAAAGAAAAAAAAAAAGGGGTCGCAGTGTAAGTTGCGGCGGCAGCGGGAGGGGCGGCGGGGGCGGCCGGGGTGTCCGAGCCCCGGGGCCGCTCAGCGCTGCCCGGCCGGCGGCCGCCCCCGGGCCTGTCGGAGGGGGCCGGGGCGAAGCGAAGCGGCGGCGGAGCCCGCGGAGGAAACTAAATAAATAAAATCAGACTGTTATTTAAGGCGCGTAAATTTAAAATTATTTGGACAGGAAGAGCAAGGGGAGCGGAGCCGCAGGAGCCAAAGTAACGGTTTCAGAGCCGGGCTCGGCCCCCCCGCCCCGCGGCCCCGAGCCCCGGCGCTCCCCGGGGACCGCCCGACCTGCCCGCACCTCGGCCGGCGCGACCCTCGCTCCTCCCCGGGGACCCCGGCAGAGCCCTCCGGGAGCACCGACATTTTGAGTGCCTGTGTGGTGCGGCAGGCTGTGCTGAGAGCCGGTGAGAAGTCTTTCTTTCTCTCTCTGTGTCCTTCTTTCTCCTTTTTTCCTTTTTTTTTTTTTTTGCTCCCCCCCACACCTCCCCCCCCCCCCCCCCCCCGCCTTGCACAGGATAACAGTCCCCACGGATAAATGCAAAAGCTTTCCTCCCCTCGCTTTTTCGAAGGAATTTCAGCACTTTAGTCAGGAGATAATAATGTCTGGCTTCTTCTGGCTGCCCAATGAATTCCCAGGTACATTAGTGGAAGAAACCCTTTTCTTTATTTTAGAAGATGAGAAGCGGTAGTTTTCTACTGTGTTAACTCTTTCTTCATGTGAACAATGCAGTGGCATTTCCTAGGGAGCTAATATCTTACCCCGCCGTGGAAAAAAAACATTGGTTCCATTCCTCTCCCCTCACTGAAAGCTGGAAATAAAGTATTTTCCTGTATTTAAATGTGCAGTGGGTTATTGCACTTGAGACAGAGCACAATTCACCTTCAAATATTTCCTCATTCACTCTCCCCCAGCTAAGGGCAGGGAAGTGCCAGCGTTAGCCCCGCACCTCTGCCCCTCTCTCCCCAGCACCCACAGATCGGGTATTTCACCCTCTCAAGGTGCTGCTGCCACAGATGAAACTCTCTTCGTTCCGTGTAAGGTCCCTTTAGGATCTGCCCCTTTCCAAAAGGAGTTCAGCAGCTCCCGCCGTTGTTCCGAGGATAATTTAGAAACAAAGGTCAAGTGTAACAGCTTTGCTCATCCGAGCAACTGAAATAGGGGAGAGGGCTGTTGCCCCACAGTTGTGTCCTCACACAGCCTGGTCACTGTGAATTCTGCTACAGCTCCATTTTATGCTCTATTTCTTCAGATTTTTCTGTGCTTGCTGTATTTGTTTCTATTTATACCTCTCATCTCGATGCTGCTGTTTGCTGCCGATTTCTGGGCTGCTGCAGGGCGATCTCTGCTGCTGCCCGGAGACTTACTTGGCAGTTGGTTCATGTCTCAATAAAAGCTCTCAAAAATCTTTAATTCCATCTCATACGCTGCACTTTTACATATCTGGGTAAATATGATTGTCGACATTTTCAGGAATATGTGAGTTTTTAATACTGGACTTTTTAATGTTACCAAAATAATGGGAGAAAAGTGCCAAAGCAATTTCTGAAGCCACATGCGATATTACAATCCTTTTTAGGTGTCAAGATTCTCTGTTAATGAGACTTGCTTTATGTTATTTTCTCCTCGCTCAGTAAATATAGAGACTTCTGGAGGAAAGCCATTCCCCAGCAACCAGGCACCTTTTGTCACTGACAAACCCTGTAAGGTGCATGTAACCCACCAGCTGGCTCATTTCTTTGGTTTCCCAGAGTCTCTTTGTAGAAACTATTAACTTCCTGGGATAATAGAGAGCAATTTTTGCTTTTCAAGTGTCTAATTAGGAATTTCAATTGATCACCTTGTTTCCGATAAGTTGAAGGGCTCACGGAGAAAACGCAGCAGTGAAATCAGATAAAACGCATCTTTTAAACCAGACTATCGCCCGTCACTCAGCCGCAGAGGCTTCGGGCACGGCCGGGGGGTGATTCGTCCTGGCTTTAACCCTGAACTCCTTGGCACACAATAAAAGCCGCTATTTCTGACTAGGCGGGGCATTTTTCTCCGAAGAGAAGTTGCTCTATTAAGCCGTTGCTTAAACTTCACCCCAGCGTAAATGAAATGCTGATGAAGCTCCAAATGGGTTTGGAATGAAGTTTTTTTTTTAATAGCACAGGTGCAAAAAACAAACAAATGTGAGCAAGCTGGATGTTACCTTCTGGTGTAGCACAGAATTCCTCTCTGTGAGAGGAATGGAGAAGGAAAAGGCTTGGGGCATCCTCCAGGACATGAGGAAAGGAAGATGGAGAGCAACACAGAGAGATTTGGGTCACTTCACCTCGGGGACCTGTGGATTACGTTGCTCAGTTTAATATTTCAGGTGGTTTAGTGCTCTTTCTACTGGGAATTTGAGTGATTATTTCCCCAATAATGCTTCCTATGTGCTGTGCTGCTCCAATTAATGATCATGCACACAAATTTTCATATTTCACAGAGGTTTTTAATCAGAACACAGCAGTATGACAGAGCTTATAGTAAATGTGACAGTTTCAGCAAATTATTTTTACTTGAAAATGTAGTAACTGATTTTGTGGGGCTAATTAAAAAAAAAAAAGTTAAAACCTAAACTAATGTATTCCCTCTCCTCTTTTAAGTGCTATTTAAAGTAGTATTTATTTTGCGTTAATTTAAAACCTTCTATTTTGCACGACTGAAATTTAGACTATTCGAAATGAAGCACTTTAAACTGCCCCTCTGCCCAACAAGTAAATCCTGTACAAATGTTAAAAGTTTCATAACAGACTCTTCCCGACATGGTGCTGAGCATCGTTAGCTCCTGTTGAGGCTGGAGAGGCAAATGAGTTTCAGTCTGATGAATACTCTCAACTATATTGCAATAGAAAATTTCCAATGGTTAAATTGTGTTTTAGGTGCGAGCAATAATTTCACAAATATCAAAAGTGCTGTTTCCTAAATTACACTGTATTCATATATTCTCGTTTTGTGAGATGCTGTCATTAAAATAGTTTATTTCCAGACTAAACAGAATAGTTTGTGGAAAGCAAATATTACTTAGAGAACATCTAAACTGCAATCAGATGAAGCGACCAGAAGTCTTGTATTGCAGCCTTCGTGTCCTCTTGCCTTTGACAATGGTTCTCTGCTGCTTGTTTTGAAACTAGAAAGAAGTCTTTTGCAGTGCACAGTAAACACGAACTACTAAATTGAGCTGTTTAAAACCTCTGGCAATCGAAGAAACACCAGTTATACTGTTTCTGGTAACTAAATTCAAAACCAGATTGGTGAAAGTTTAAATACACAAAGAGGAAAAGTGTCATCTACATTTAGAAAGTAAGTGACCTAGTTCTACAAGCTCTTGTTAGTGACAAAATAGTTACTGCCTAAAGCATCTAAGTGCCATCCACTGTCCTCAGGCCACGCAGCCTTTGACTTCCAGCTCTGCCTGTGCAGGGGCTGCAGGTGACCCCTTATTAAAAGGATGTTTTTATCTAAAA
Organism: Cinclus cinclus; assembly: GCF_963662255.1. Taxonomy (NCBI): domain Eukaryota; kingdom Metazoa; phylum Chordata; class Aves; order Passeriformes; family Cinclidae; genus Cinclus; species Cinclus cinclus. The sequence goes on along the minus strand of NC_085053.1, from coordinate 24,782,441 downwards.
CAGGACCTCAGACTCTTGAGCCTGACCAAAAGGGGTGGGGGGAGTGAGAAGGGAGGGGTGCATTGAGAGGTGGGAGAAATCACAGTAAACTATTGCCTTTTCTTAAAAGTCCAGCAATATTTAACATGTGAATAGTAGCTCTTGTATTAATGACTTGATACGAATGACCTAAAATAAATTGTAAAAGTTGATACTGGAAAACTAGATATGAGCAACCAAAATACACACAGATGATCCTGGGAGTACTGTGTAAAGTGAAAGATATAGGAAACTGCTGGGAGCATGGATTTAAAACCTTTCTGTTACCTAAAAACCCACCTCTGGAATTTCTTGAGACTTACACTACCAGCTGTTCAAAATTAAAAAAAAAAAAAAAAGAGAGAGAGAGAGAGGAAAAAAAAAAAAGTAATGTGGCAACAAACGTTGTTAAAGAGGAGGGGGAAACACCCCAATAAGTCTGCACGCCCTCACGTCCAAAGGAGACCCCGTCCTAGCGGGGTTCAGTCCATGCTGGGGGGGAAGGAGCTGCTGGCCTCCAGGAGCTGCACCACGGCCGCCCTCCTGTAGAGCCTGGCCAGGTCGCAGGCGGTGGCCCCCCGCTTGTTCTGGTGGCCCACCTTGCACTCGGAGCGCGCCAGCAGCAGCTCCACCACCCGCACGTGCCCCTCCTGGGCCGCCAAGTGCAAGGGCAGGTTGCCGTCGTTGTCCTCAATGTTAACATCGGCTTTGAACTCCAGCAGAGTCTGCAAAGTGTCCAGAAAGCCCTCCCTGGCTACGTCGTGGATGACGGCGAAGCCGGTGCTGTCTTTCAGATTGGGGTTCGCCCCGTTACTGAGCAGCCGCCGGGCGATTTCGGGGTTCCCGAGTTTCATCACCTGTGAAAGAGAGAGGAGAATTGGATACCGCGGGTGGGGGTTTGCTCCAGCACTGCCTCCCGTCCTCGCTTCTCGTCCCTGGCTTTTGTCAGAGTCCAATTCCCATTTACAGCAGACAGAGGAGAATCGCCATAAAAACTAATGATGCACCAGAACATGTAGTTTTTAATGTATTTGTTACTGAACTCGGTGAAATTGCGAAAGATGTTATCACTTCGGTGGTCACAGCTTTCTGCCTCGGAGAGATTGATGCCTGAAATAGCATAGAATGGGAGATAACTTTTTTTTTTTTTCCTTACAAGGGTCATCTCAGCTTCTTAATATATAAAAATTAAGTATAGTTCGGTTTTATTTGCCTAAGTATTGAGACACCTCTGCATTACTCTTTAGTCTTGTTAAGCAGCAAATATAGGGTCTCTGAGGAACAGATCTTTTACCTCAGCAACAGCAAATGTAGAATGTGTTTTTACAAGCTTTCAGGTGTTTACATTGTCTGTGCATTATCATAAAACAAATATTTGGACTGTACCATAGCTCTATCTGTTGAGAAACATAAATGCTAAAAGAAATTCTTCTCCCCAATATTTGTGTTTCATTAGGTCACCCTAAAAGGAAAAGTCAAAAGGAATGTTTCAAAGTTACAGAAGTTCTCTTCTAAAATCAGTATATTATGTTATACTTTCATAACCTCTCTATAAGAAAACTGTGGCTGTGTTCTGTCGTTAAAACATCCCTTAAAAAAATACAACAACAACAACAACAACAATAATTGGATTTTCTGACTGTTTCTCTCAGGGAAAAAAAAAAAAAAGAAAAAAAAGCTTCTTTCAATTTTCTCAATTGCACCATAAAACTATCATAATTAGAACACAAATCTCTCTTATTTGTAACTTAACCACTTGCACCGATTTCCTTGTAATTCCTCATTTTTTGTTTGCACTTTCCAAAAATTAACACTGTAATGTATATTGTGTAATCTCTAGCCTATAGGCAGTATTTTCCTGTCCTTGTAGTTAGTCTCATTATAAGTATAAAATAATAAAAAACCCCACAACTATTTTCTGTTTCCTTAGATTCACACATCAATTTGAAAATCTTGGTTAATTAAAAAAAAAATCAGCATAAACGAGCATTACAGTGCATTAGCTTTAGCATAAGGTATATTTTCTACAGGGTTTTGCTGAAAATCTCTCCTTATGAAAAATAACTGTTAAGTTTTTTAAGAAAAGCAAGCAATAATAAATATATTTATGTACAGCGTTTGAAGTGTAAAGCAGCCCAGCACGTTATAACCACAGACAGGAGAAAAAGTGCAGATAAGACAGGCTGGGATTCAGGGCAAGAGATCTCTCTGTGCCCCAGGGCTTCCAAATCCCGACTTTCAGCCACTTCTTTCACTTCTGACAAGAGATGGAAGTGATATAAAAGAAAACAAGATCATTGTGATCTCTCTTTGTTTAATAAATCCCGGACGTTTTCATCTCTTTTTGAGAGCCCAGGCTGTTTTATTTGTGAATTCAAAACATATATTTGGGTTAAGTGGGAGTTTTCAGTGTTCAGGCCAGGGGACTGAAGGCTTCAGTTAAAGATGCGAGGGGAAGAAAATCCTATAAAAGGTGATGCTTTTTGGCCGTGGGCTACAACTGAACAGCAAATGCCCCCTATATTTTACAAAGTTATGTTTGGGGGGAGGGAGGCGAAGAAGGAGAAAGCATTAATTGAATAAGTCTGACGAAGAGCATAAAGGCAGGAGATGTATTTGAGGCCTGCATAGGTACACTTCACCAGAAATAAAAAGGACAGAGCAAGACAAGCTGAGTAGTTGTTTAATTAAACATAGATGCAGAGGAAAAAATATAAATATAAATTCATTGACATTAATATAGGAGCATTCTCTCCGTTGTAGTTGACAGAGAGATTACAGAGAGATTATCTCAGTCTTGCAGAGTGCACTGACAGAGAAGTCTTTCGAGCGTGGCCAGGCACCCACAGCACATTTCAGGATGATACATATTGAAAATCAGTCGACAGATTCTCCTGTTTTGATTTTTGTTGTGGTTCACTATCTCAGTTGTTATTAGGCACCCCTAAGAAGTATCGTTAGGGCACGGGTGCATGTTTAATACAGCTGGATGCTATGTCATTGTGTAAAATACACCTTAATTCAGAATATGGACAGTTAGCTGCTTTTAGAAAAAAATATCCAGCATTCCTATAGGACAAATCGGTTTTCAGCCCTTGTCCCGAGGATAAATCAACTAGCTAAATGTTTTCTGCTTTCTTAAAGAATTTAGCTTGTCTAAGTTTTTAATTTAAACCCTTTCACTCTCTTAAAAGTTGCTGCAAGTGCCTGCACTGCCATGCGATGCCCTATTTAGGTACTAACAGGACAGCGAGGACCTCACAGATACCCAGCTTCAGCGAAATTATCAAAAAAGGGTCATTCCTGAATTATCAGCAAGAGGTGCTTATTTTCCAGCTCTAACATTTTGATGTTAAGCCAAAAAGCTCCAAATATCTTGACTACATTCACAGGTTCCAAGCTGTTTAAAAAATCCACTTTCAGAAATCATTACCATGGTTTTGGAGGAAGGGGGAAGATGGGTTAAAAACGATTTTACTAATATGTGAAATGAAAAAGACCTATAGCTCCACTTCCACACTGCATTACTTATAACAAGTACAAATAACCACACTTACTTTCCCTCTGGATTTATAAATCACATCTTTCACTATTTGGTAGGTATTCTAGCTTTTTTTGCCATCATTATCTGATAATATTAAAAGCAAAATCTTTCATCAGCTCCAATAGTTAGCAGTTGGACAAGTTCCAACTCCTGCTTGCACGACTACACAGTTAAAAATTAGGACACAGCACCCTATACGATCAGAAAGGAAATAACTGGAAGCAGTGCCCTGCTAGCCGATCTGGAAAAAGCAAATTTTCAAGTCTTAAATATGAATGAAAAAGCAAGTGATTCAGCTGGAACCCTGGCTCGCAGGGCTCGCTCTCAATGTACATCGGAGGTCCTCGGTTCTGAGCAGCGTGCTTCCCAATGAGAAAGGTCATTCCCACAAACAGAGTATAAAGGAAAAGTACCATCCACAGCAGACCCCAGAACCCAGACGAGCCACGCTTTAAAAGCACATTGCAGGAAAAAAAAAAAAAAAAAAGAAAAAGAAAAAAAAAGAAAAAAAAAAAAAAGAAGAAAAAAAAGATATAAATCCTAAGCTTCAGAGAACAGAACATTTGTGTTTACAGACCTGCTATGAAATCCTGCTCACCTAAGCTGATTTCTTTTCATCTCAGCTCTCTCATTCCTTGCCTCCTCCCCACGAAGTTACAAAATATTAGTAAACTCGTAGCCCGTTTGACATTGAGGGTGATCCCCGACTGAAAGAATGGTTTTGACCATTTTTATTTCAAGTACGTCATTTTAGGGAGTTGGAGCCACTAAAGTTAAAATATGGCATCCAACGAGTTTGAAAAACCACTCAAATTTCATCCACCAGCCTGCTTAAAACGTTGTCTTTTTTGGAAACCCGGGTCACGTAGGTACCAGTGATGAAATAATTTCTCCCTCTCTGGATACCAACCTGCAGCGCAGTCCTCCCAAATCCATTTTGTGCATTGACGTTTACATTCTTTTGCAACAAATTAGTAAGTTGCACTAGGTCCCCCTTGGCAGCCGCGGACGCCAGCTCGTTCCCAGAAGGCTCGGCCATTCTTTAGGGTGACTGACGATCGGAAAAAAAATGAGATTTTTTTTTTTTTTTTTAACCAGGCATGGCATCGGAGACTGACAGAAGGATTGGGATGGTTAATCTTCTGGAGTAAGACCTTGTAGTAAATACTCGTAAAAAACCTCCTTGCCAAGAGCCCGCCCCTAACTCACACGTGATTATTCAGCAAAACTGCAGCTCCGCTTGAAGGAAGATTTCTTTGCTTCCACATATAGAGTAACTCTTATTATAAAAGACTTTGGCCACTTTCGCGGGGGGGGGGGGGAAATAGAATAACAGCTATGCAACGTATTGTATATGTTATAGGTAACATATATACACGTACACCGGAGACTCACTCAGACCTGAGATCTTGGAAGAAGACAACCCACCCTGTTCACAGTCGGTTTCTGAAACTTAGCAGCAGCAGCTCCGAGGAAAGGTCTTCTTGTAGCAGTGTGCATCCAACTCCCACTCGGGATCCCCCCTTCATCCCACTCCGTCGCCTTAGTCCGGGCCCAGCAGGGAAGGGAAGGACGAGCCGAGCCCTCAGAGGGCCGGGCGCGGCGGCGGCGGCGGCGGCCGTGCCGGAGTCCAGCTCGCTGCCTCGGCGCTCTCGCTCCCCGCAGCAGCAGCAGCAGCAGCAGCAGCAGCAGCAGCTTCAGCTTCACTCCCGCGGCCCCGCGCAGCCTCCACAGCGGGCGGGCTCGATCCCGGCTGGCGGCCGCCCCCGGCGGCGGCGGCTCCGGAGCATCCAGGAGGGCGGCGGGCGGCGCGGGGGGGCTGCCCGAACCGCCGCCCGCGTCAGGGCGTGCAGGAGCCGCGGCGCGGAGCCGTGTCCGCCGCCGTCCGCCGGGGTTCCTCCTCCGCCGGGGTCCTGCCGCCGCTGTCCGCGCTCCGCCGGGCGCTCCCCGGGACAGCCGCTCCTCCTCCCTCCGCGGCCGCGGGGCGCGCTCCTGGCGGGGGCAGGGGCTGCGCTGGTGCCGCCGCTGCCCCGGCCCGGCCGCGCTCCCAGCCGCACTGACAGCCCAGCTCGCCTCCTCTTCCAACTTCGCGAAATAAAGCTGCACTTGCCGGTCCGCGACCGCCGCCTTCGCCCGCGGCTCTGCGCTCCCCCTTTTTTTAAGCGCAAACAATCGCTACTTCTGTTTCCTAAGGACACGAAGCCGGTTTCTCTCTCCTTTTTTTTTTTTTTTTCCCCCCCTTCTCTCTCATTTTTTTTTTTTTAACCTCATCAGCTTTTTTTGAAAAGAAAAAAAATTTGAGCGCTTTTTGAGTTGAAACACCCGCCCACATTTTAACGGCAGAGATTTAAGGAGGCGCGGCGGAGTTGAGGCAGGAAGGCCTGCAGCGGCTCCCGCCCGCCCCTCTCCCGGCCCCGCCGCAGCTCCGCGGAGCCCGGTGCCGTCCCCTCGCCGCGCAGCCCGGGCACGGCACTGCCCCGCCACAGCCAGCACAACCCGGCTGCTTTTAGGAGCAGCGCTGCTGAGGCCTAGGGAGGGGGTGGAAATGAAAGGGAAAGGAGGTTTGTAGCAGCGGGAGCCGCCGCACCCCGGCGGGAGGAGCGGGATCGGGGGAGCTCGGCAGGCGGAAGGGCGGCCTCTGCCACGGCGCTGCCCGGAGCTTCTCCCCGGCGGTCTCCACCTGCCCGCGGGGGGAGCGGAGCCGGCTCCGGTCCCGGTCCTGGCCCCTTCGCCCGCGCTCGGCACCCCGCGGGCAGCGGCTCCGCGATCGGGGCCGCCCCGGCAGCGGCGCGGGTTCCTCTCTCATCTTGAGGACAAGGTCAAGGAGGAAGGGTCAATGTCAAGTTGTCTTAACGGTGGAAGGCGACCGTCCACGGCAGCACTCCCTGCTTCCCGCGTTTCTGGTGTCCTTGGTTGATTTGAAAGTGCCATTTTGAAAGGGAACCGCGCCCGGGCATCAAGAAGACGCGAAGACTTCGCTTTTCCTTCCCAGGGCGAAGAAATGAGGACGGTACAGGACGGGGATGTCACCGCCACCCTGCCTAGCAGGATTTAGTGTCTTAAAATGCTTTAATGGCTGGATTGCTTTAGGTTTCAGGGACCCTCGGAGGACTGAATTCTGCCAAGTGAACCCTCCGAGAGGTAAGCAGCAATGTCATGGCTCCCTGATAAGCACACGTAACCCATCGCTCGCAGGGGCAATCTGCACGTCTGTTTTCTGCGTGGACGCCACGGGAAAGTGATTTTGAATGTAAACAGGCGTGAGGCGGCTCGGGGAGGTGCGTTAGGGAGGGAACCTGCGGTGGTTACAGCTCCGGCACTGCCCTGCGGGGGGAACCTGCCGCTGGCAGCCGGGCAGGGGCCGGAGGTGGCCGGGGCCTGAGTCGGGGCCGCCGCCGTCAAACAGAGCCGGTTCTACAGCAGTGAATCTGCAGCTGAACGAAGCCAGACTTCTGTATCTGGCTTTCCTCTCAGCTTCGGTTGCTTTTCTTGCTTTGCAATTGTATTTTCCTGTGCTGATTACCCCCTCCACGATTGTTTGCGAATATGACAAAGGTGGCAAATGTGAGCTGCCTGCACACGAAGCAGGGAAAACAACTTTGTTCGATTTATCAACTGACCCCCATTCCCGCTAAAGGACAGAAAAAAACACGTGCATTTTTAAGGGCCTCGCTGTGGTAATTCTCGTCCAGAAGCAATAGTGCTTTCCCTCCCCTCATTTTTTCCATTTTTAAAAGCAAAAATATAAATTGTAGCTTCCCTCAAAATTAGTTCTAGAAATATATGTATGTAAGTAGCATCTGTTTATTCAAATACAGTTGCTTTTCTGCATAAAGAGTCAATTTATATGTAAAACTTGGATTATTCAGTCAGATGGCTTATAAATTACTTATTTTATGACTAATTACTGCCTAAAATCCACAGGCTTTGGTGGTGTTACCTGTTGCTAACTTAGTGCAGAATTAGACCTGCAAATATTACAACAGTTTCACACTATTTTTTGTTGGTTTACAGTTTAGAATAAAACTTCCATCTTCTGTTAATCACGCCACATAGCAAAAATAATTAAAGTGTAGCTGTGGAGTGCTGTGGGCCTCCCGTAAGTAAAGCTGCCTAGCCAGAAAATGCCATCAAATTTCCTCTACCGTGCAGGTCTGTCAAAAATCTTGGCAGAAAGCAGTTGGTTAATCCTGATCATTTCCTCTCATGAATGATAAAGATTCTCCACCTAAAACAGAGAGATTTTCCCCAATCGGCTCCAGAATCAGCAGGGGAAAAAAAAACCCAAACAAACCAAACAACTTCTGGAGATAATATCTCCGGGCATTATAAGTAAAATAATCGGCTCCCTAATTTGTCTCTCACTCGTTGGAGGATAAAACCCACCTCGAATGGCTCAGAGAGACTGTGAGAAGGCAAACAGAAACTTTAGCTGTGACTTTAATGTGAACTTCCTGCGATGTGGAGCACGTGCAGCTTTTCACCTTTTCTTCATGTTCTGGATCAAATCCTTCCTGTTTTGATCTAATGTAGATATCATTATTTAAAATATGACTGTAATAGACATGAACGCAGTGTAACTAATCTTGACAACATACCTATAGCTTCAGTTCGTGCCAGGAATTAATTGGCTTTAATCCAATTGCTAAAACTCGCTTTTCAGCCTTTATTATAGTTACTCTCTAGTAATGTGTGGGTGGATTTGTTTGTAATTTAGCATAGGCTGTCCCTGGCATCGCACCATACCTCGTACTTAGTACAGAACTATCTGTAACATCAAACTGGGGGGGAAAAAAAAGGTGCATGTATGAGGGCAATCAATTTATCATCCCTCCGGTCGGTGGTGGGGAGCTCGCATTGTTAAGCTCACGTCAGCGGGCAGTAAAAACCTTCTGGCAAGCCCTGCCAGCATAAACTGCAGCAGGAACAGGGTAAAATGTAAAACCCAATTTCTCTGACACTGTGGCTTTGCATCCTAAATTGCGTTTCCGTGTGGCCTGAGCCCGCTCGGAGCGCTGCCGCCGCCAGACCCAGCCCAGGTGTCCCGGAGCCCGCGCTCTAAACAATTCCCAGGCTTTCTCTTGGGATCACGGACCCTCCCGGAGTTACAGCTGAGTTTTCATGCGACCCTCTCCCCACGCAGCGTTTGGCCGCGGTCGCCCCGGGCTCGCCAGCAGCGGCCGGGAGCTCGCAGAGTCCGCGAAATCCCCCTGTAACACTCGCGGATGGAAGAGAGAAACAATAAAGAACGCTGCTTCCTAAACCCGGCAAAATATCTTGATTCAGAGGCATCACAATGTAGCGTTGTTAGCTGACAGGAAAGCTGCTTGATGCATCTGTGACCACAGCTATGACACTCACAGGACACTCCTACAAAAAGCGGAGCAAAACATGTTGGACTAATTAACAAGCTGGCGTGCAAACGTGTGTCTTAAGTCGGTGCTACGGGGGTGCATCAGGTTGCGGGAGGCGGACTTAGAAAGCATCAGTTACAGTTAGACTTGCATCACTTAAAGCAGATTTATTTGCGGTATATAATAGAATTGCATCTTACAGTGCTGCAGTAGTAAGCCTGAGCGACGGCCGCTGTGCAGATCACGGTGTATTGGCTCAGAAAAACCTGTGAAAAATACATTTCCTTCTTTTGAGCCAAGTCGGAACCCGAGTGAAAAGTCGCCCCGAGCGCCGGGCGGTGCGTGCCCTGCCGGGGGTGCGGGGCACCGGGCGGGCACCGTGTCCCGGGGGGCGGAGGGGACGCGAACCGCGCCGGGATCGAGCCGCTGCATTCACCGGAACCAGCGCGGTCCCGGGGCGAGGATGGGCGGAGAGGGGCAGGGACGGGAGGAAGGAGAGAGGGAGGGGTGGGGGGATGGATGGATGGATGGATGGATGGATGGATGGATGGATGCCCCGCTCCTGCACAGAGAGGCAGGGCCGCGCTCCGCCCGGCAGCCGCACCGCCCGGGGCCGGCTGCAGCCAGGTCCCCGCAGCCCCGTTAGGCCGCAGCCGGCGGCGGAGCCCAGCCGGCACACCCCGCGCCGCCGCCGGGCCCGGGCGGCCGCCGAGCCCCGGCACGGGACGTGCGGATGTGGCCGGCGCCGCGGCGGCAGCTCCGGCCGGGCAGGGGGGCAGGGGGGCAGGCCGGGGCTCCGCTCCGGTGCCGCCCGGCCGCGGGATCCGCGGTCCCGGCTCGGCGCGGTCCCGCCCCCGGCTCCGGCAGCGCTTGACAGGCGGGCGGTCACGTGGCGGCCGCAAAGCGCCTCTTTGCGACCTCAATGACAGGCAAAATGTGCGACACAGGCGCTGTGGAGGCAGGCGGGGAGCGGCGCTGCCTCCTCCTCCTCCTCCTCCTTCTCCTCCTCCTCCTCCTCCTTCTCCTTCCCGGGCCAGCGGCTGAGGCAGCGCTGCCCGTTCCCGGCCCCGCGCCCGGCCCGCCGCTCTCCTGCCTCCTCCCCTTCTCCGGCCCGGGAGGGGCAGCCCGGGGGCGCCGCGGGAGCCCGAGCGCAGCGCGGCGCCTCCATGAGCTCCTGAGCTCCCACCCTGCCCCGTCCCCCCCGCGGCAGCGGCTCCAGGTGCGCGGGTCCGAGCCGAGCCGGGACGCAGCTGGCTGCAATGGCGTCCAACATGGACCGAGAAATGATATTGGCTGATTTCCAGGTAAATTTCAAGCCGCCGCCACGCTGCCGTGGCCTCTCGCTGCTTTTCTCTTTCTCCTCGTTGCTGTGCTGCTTGTTCTTTGTGGGGAGGTCCGGGGTGGTGGGTGTGAAGCCCACCCTCTGAAGCCTCCGCTCTCGCTTTCCTTCTTTTTTTTTTTTATTTGTCAGGAATGGGGAGCGTGTGCTCTCTTCTCTCAAGGTGCGTGAACAAAATGTCTTCTTTAACTTGGAGAGTTTCGGTTTTTAATTAATAATAATAAAAAATAAGCTTTTTCATCCACTTTGCTTGTTCCTACCCTTTGCAACCACCCAGGCCCTGGGACAGCTGTGAGGCAGCTCACTTGGAAGAGGCAAATGCCAGGGAGGATCCAAAACTCACCAGTCCACTTGATTTGTCACAGTGTTTGTAGTGAATCACTTGCTGGTACTACAGATTAGTGCTGAACAGAGGTGTTTCCATTCCAGCATCAACACTAAACTCCAAGGTTGCCTCAGCCTGTGACTGTTGTGATGACGGTAAAATTCTTCCCATCCCATTCCAAACAACAGCGTGTTTGTGTACAAGGGAGGAATATGCTCTTCAAAGTTGTTTGTTACCTTTCCTTCTCTCTACAAAAGGGTCGTAATTTAACTTCAGGCTTCTAAATCTTATCCCCAGAATAAAGTCTTCCTGTAAGTAAAAGTGATGTGTTTAGGAGCGCATATTGCTTCTCAATATTGCTTGTTTGTATATTGTTTTCCTAAGACCAAGTAAAAAAGTGGAGGATACCTGCATTTGAAAGAGTGAGGGGAGCCAAACACAGCTGGGAAGGGAATCAGATAATATTAGAATATACTTTTTTTTTTTTAATATCTCATTTTCAATCCATCTTTCTTTTTTTTTTAAGCTCTGTCCATTTGCAGTGGTTGTTCTAAAACAGATAGGCACCTGGATGTTCTTGGATTGATTTGTAAAACTGCCATCTGTATGTTCAGCTGCTTAAAAGACTGTTTTCCAGCTGTCAGCAGTGAAACTATTTCATGTAGTTAAAAAGAAAACATAGTAATCCCTCCAATTCACTGTGTGTGTGTGTTTCTTTGGGGCTGCAGGTAGGGTGATTGTAGCGTGCACAGTAATTCCTGTGTATTATGTAATTAAATAATTCCTCTGTTGCAAAAGGTACCTGGTATCTCACTGATTTAACTCATGAAGTTCCCAGCTGATAACAGGGAGCTGTCATCCCCTTCTGTACCCCAATATCTTACACCTGTGTTCATTAAAATGCTTACCGAATGTTACTATATTGACACTGCTTTGTTATGCTTAGAGTTACTTTTGTGTATGTAAGGAATGACATCCCAGTTTTAGGGCTGGGATTTCACAAAGGAGTTTTTCCAGGAGTGGCACAAACTGTGTGAAAGGAAACTGGGGTCCCAATTCTGCATTTGTACCAGTGGGAACAGATTCTTAGAGAAGAATCCCACTTTGTTACCTGAACTTACAATCAGGATTCTCAGATGATGAAATTAGTGGCTGGTGAACATAAGATTATTTGTTTAATAGAATTTTCGATACAGATTTACACTTTACAGGTGTTTTATGCTATTTTGCAGTATTGTTGTGCTTGGATTTTGAAACCATTAATAAAAGTAAAAGTGCAACTGCAGAGTTTGTACCATGAAGACAAGTAAGTATCATTGCAAATTTCCAGGTGGGTGGGTGGTGGAGTCACAGAAACCAGTTTTAGGTCAAGAGTGGATGACATAATGTGTCTGAACCTAGGACACAGGAAATATTTTATCATATACCAATCCTTACTTAAAAAGAGCATTTTCCTCTTGTATTTCAGCAGACAGCTTTTTTTTTCTGTTTCGTTGTATTTCTTTTAAAGATAATATCAAATATCTACCTGATTTTTTTTACTGAACTGTTAATTGTCATGCTGTTAAAGCTTCAGATTAGTAAAGGACAATGTCAGTCATTATTAGGCCTTGTATCTTTAGACTGTTACAAAACAGTAAATGTTTTTGTGTCTTTTAAATACTTGGTGGAATTTGCAACTCATTCATTAAGGATTTAAAATGGAGAATAAAACATTATGTGCAAAGTAATTCTGCATGGTTTTCCCTTCTATATTTTCTGTACCTTTTAATTAATAAATATGTTTTTCAGAGTTCTGCTGCCATCTTCTATGTTTATGTGAGGTGTCTTGTGGAAGAATGTTGCACACAGTGAGAATTTCAAAAGCAATTCTTTGTAGTTTAGTTTTAGTAGTAGTTTTAGTCTTAAGTTCAGCTAATCTTTGGTGAATTAAACTGGGAGGGAAACTTCCATCACCATTTCACCTTTACCCTTCCCAAGTTATGTTTAAGGGGGATAGTGTAGTGGTATTTAAACTTCTCAAAATTGGAAGGGTTTTCTCACCCCATTAAAAAAATAAATTAATGAAATCTTAATTCTGCTGATGCTTGATGCTTTTGTGAAGCTCTCATGGATTCATTTTGTATCTTCCAGAGTTATTAGGGATTTTGCCTTGGGTTTCAGATAGAATAGGAAATTGTATTGCATTTGTTTTTTTCTTTTTAGCTCTGACTCTAGTAACAGGTTACTTCTGCATTTGGAGGTACTAAAGAGAATTACTTTTTAAAAAGTGTTTTGCATAGATATACATATATATAAATATACACACACATATACATAAACACATGGAATTTTATGGAATATTTTAAATATAGAGTAAGGCACAGTGAGTGATCTACTGAAATATTTTTGCGTAATGTCTCAAAACAATTTAAGCCTCTTCTGTGTGGTTTATAATTATTTTCTTTTCCTCTCCTTTTTAATGGGGCTGCTGTGTGCTACTCAGGGAGGACAAAATACGTATTCATGCATGTGGGCTGTATGAGCAACCTGCCTAACTTTTCCTTCTTAGGCCCACGCTTAGGAAAGATTATGCAGAAGCTTTGCTTTGTACATGAGTAGTTTGATTGTTTTCAATGGAAGTAGCTGATGTGGAATTCAGGACTAGAACTTGCACAAACAAGTTTTAGATTTTTTACTAAATGCAATTCAGAACTTCTCCACAAAGTGTCATTGGCATAAAGGAAAAACTCCATAGGAAAAAACACAACAGCTTGTGTTAGCAGCATAAATTCTTCAAAAAGGTAGTTGCATGTGAATTGGTGAGAGTGTTGCTGCACATACTTCACATACTGGGGGAAATAAGGCCATGTAATTTCTACCAGTTTTTTAACAACTGTTCTTCTGTTGTTTGTTGTGTTTAACTGCAAAGTGTTCTTCCATCTTCAGTGGGATATCCAGGTGCTCACATGGTACAAATATACTCGTGATCTCTTGTGGTTTGGGGTCTACTTTTCACTATAAAGAAAACAGATTTTTGTTTTCTTTTTAAATTGTAAAATTTAGTTGCACAGAGCTTAATTTAATTGACATAGATTGGTTTTAATTCCCAAAGTTTGAGTATTGGCAGACGTGTAGATGTTGATGTTTTTGCACACTAGTGCTTTTGTTTTTACAGCTTCACTTAGGATTGGAACTAAAATTAGCAAGAATATTTTTTTGTTCTTATAAGTTATGTCCACCTATAGGACCACTTTATTCATGCTTTGTGCTTGTCCTCACAACAGTACTAAATGTGGAGTGAGCCTAAGGCTTGCAGTACTGTGGGAGTTGTCAGCTTGAGTGTGCCCATATATTACAAGAGTATCTGGCACATTGGAACTTCAGGAGGAAATCTTTCAAAGATCTCACATTTTTCATCATAGACCAAATAAATAAGTAGGTTAGGATTTGATCAGGGTGGGAGGATTTCAGAGTGAGATGACAGAACTCAAAAATCATTGCTTTCATTGAGACAACAGATTTCTAGTAGGTTTTCTTCTTCCCTCTTTAATCTGTGTTCGTTGTGAGACCAAGGTATGTGATTTTCTTTTATTTTCCAAAATTTTTGGAAACTGGATAATAGACTGCTTTTGTGTCATTCACACACTTGTGTAAAATAAGTTTTTTTTTTTTCTTCAACTTTGTGTCAATCTCATAAAAACAGGTTTGTGGGAGGAGCAAGGGGAATTGGGAAGGAAGAACCTCATTTCCATCAGTTGCAGCCAAGTGAGAAAGCGTGCTAAATGACTGTTTTAAATTATAAAATGGGCCATGACAGTGATGCATCAGTGTATTATTTTTTGTTTTGTTTGATTTTGAAGATTTTATTGTAATCCAGTCTACTTGTTTTCTTCTGGAATGGTGAAAACTGAAGAAACTGAAGAATTTTTTCATGCTGTTAAATAACTGACAAGTTAAAGTTTTTAGTTTAGTTTAGGTTTTTTTGTTCCTGTCTGAGCCCTGTAGAAGATTATCTCAGTTGTGAATGGTTTTACTGTCCAACAGTCTGTGTGCAGAATTTATGTTTGTATGCCTTTTTTTTTTTTTTTTTTTTTTTAGGGTGCTAAGTGAGCTTTGCTTTCTTCTGTGTTTGTTGGCATGGTGGCTCAGGTTTTCTGCCATTTTAAGTTACTAGCAGTATAAAGATTTGATGGGTGGAAAAGGCAGGCAGACACAGGAATAGCTTCAAGTCAGTACCCTTGATTCTGGCCCCGGAATGTGACTTAGAGTGGGGGCTGGGAAATGTTTCAAACATTTCTGTAAGGATAAACCACTCACTGTGTGTTCTGAACAAATCTCAGAATTGATGTCCTTAATATTGACTTCTAAGAAAAAGACATGTCTTGTCACTAAGGTACTGGGGCAGAAAGGGCTGTTCTTGCTTTCTTTGCAGGCTTTCAGCAGAGTGTTTGGGAATTTGGAACAAGGTCCTCACCAAAAGGTACTTGCTGAAGAGAGTTCCCGTCAATGTTTAAACGTAAGCTGGAGGACACTTGCCAAAGATTTAAAGTTCCTGGAGTCCTAGATTTTCACTAGAAGGTCTCCCTAAATATCTGGGTGTGCTTTTGTTCAGATCTGTCTGAGCTTAAATCTCAGTCTTGCTCAAACCAAACCCCTCCTTTGTGTGGCCTCTCTGTAGAATGTAGAGTGCAGTGGGTTCTGAGCTAAGCTCTGCAGCTCTCTCCAGAGTAGCTGGAAGGAAATCCAGTACTCTAGAGATTGGAAATCAGAGTTTGGGGTAGCCAGGTTTGTTTAATCATACCCTCCTAGTGGGTCCTTAGTTTAAAGTGGGCTCTGCTGGGTTTCTAATAGTCAGGTGCTGAGATGCTCAGCACTGCTTCACCTGACCTGTTTTGGTGGATATAGGTTACTGTATCTTTAGTTAAATTTTAAAATAGATAAGAGGACTGTTTTTCTGTGTAAAGAAAAGAGGCCTTTAGGACACTGTCGGATGTTGAAGTTCATACTTGTGAGGCCTCTTAATTTGCATTTTGATTAGAATTCCTTTTAATCGTTGTTGGATTTTATAACATTATAATTTTGTGCATTACACAGCCAGTAGCACCTTTGGAACTGGTAGTTGGGCTTCTTGGTTTGGAACACCATTGGTTTTGTTTGGTGCCAGTGGCCCTAGGGCCAAGAGACAGGATAAAAACATATTGCATGCTTAGTGTGTTCCAGCTTGGTTATTGCCATTTTCATTGTCTGCTACCAGTCACTTCTGCCGTCACTTCTTTTAATTTTTTCTTTGTGGGTTTTTTGGAGTTTAATTCTTTTAGATATGTTTAGGCTCAGTTGTCATCCCAAAGTTCAGGTTCATCAGAACAAAGCTAATTTGGTTTACTGGCCTTTAAGTGAAAGTTGAAGTGGGTTCCAGAGTCACAAAGAAGTTGGAGTGGTGTCCTTTTAGAAACATAACATGTATATTCCCATTGATAGCTCTTAATGGAAAAGCCAGTTAATTTCTCCTATGTAAGGGCAGATAGCTAATTAGAAGTGCAAACTGACATTTATAGAGAAGGAAGAGGCTACTCTGACTATGATTTGTGTGCATTACACTCCTGCTGTAGGAACCTAAAGAATTTATCAGTGGAGCACCAATTTGTCTTTAGAAAGAGGTTTGTTCTGTTTTTTTCATTCAATTACCTTGAAAAGAGTCTTCACATCATAGTAACCATTTCCACCAGCCCATTCATATAGGTATTTGGGTTAGTAGGTCACTGAAACAGATTGAGAGGTGGCAGCTAGAGGATCTTTTTCCAAATGCCATGACAACCAGTACTAATTATAATATTGGAATTATTATATGAACTCCTAAAGGCTAGGCATGGTCTTTCATTGAAAGATATAGTGAAAATTCATTGTAATATTGAAAATACCACGTGGCTAATATATCTTGGTAAGCAAGGCATAAATTACAATAAACTTTACTCTTATTGAGTTCATATTTTTGTGTGGAAGGAGGATGAGCATTTGAGAAATTTGCTACATGTCTTAAGGGGCCTTGAGAATCTCCCATCTTGAGAATATTGTATTGGAGCTGGAAAGCCTGAAAGGGTGGAGTTTTCCTCTCTATGTGGGCAGTTCTTATCATTCAGTTACCATTGCAAGCCTAGTTTTCACACACTTCCATGCTAGAAGCAAAAGGTAGCTTTTTTAAAGGAATTACATGGCATATCTTTGATAGGGTTTCATATTTTTCTAGCCAGTGAATAAATTTGTGCATATGTGGAGCAGCCATTAGATGAGTCCTTTCCTTTAACTGCTGTAGGAACTAGAATAAAAGGCCTGGGGAAGTACCTAACATTTTACTCGTTCCTCATTATTTGGATGAAAGGAAATGACATGCTTACTGGCTGGATTGATACCTACTAATTAAGCCCATTTTTTAGAGTTGACTAGTTAATGTGCAATTGTAAAAAGAAACTGCTCAAAGAGGAAATCAAAGCTCAAATGTATGCATGACATGTTGTTTGGTCTATCGAAATAGTCATCTACTGGTCCTCTATGTCTGACTGGTTGAGCAGGTCTTTGTTCCACAGCAGTAGTTAATGCTTTCAAAAGATAATTCATTAAAGCTGAAGTTCTTAAGAGACATTTTGAAACTAGAACAGAGTACGTTAGCCCTTGGGTTATTTTATATAGGTTTCATACTTTATCTATTGCAGGAAACAATTTGTAGAGACAAGAACACTGAAACTGAGTCACTTCTATAATTTTTTTTTCTAAAGGTCAGGTTGTTTGTGTGAGCAAATACCAAAGGTGCCATATCAGCTCAGGCTGAAGACCCAGCTGGCCTAATGTCTCTTCTACAGCAGTGGCTGGTTCTTAGGAAAGAGCTGAAAGAAACAGGATGTGAATGGATTTGCCTCATCCTAGTTTCTGGAAGTCAGCATTTTGAAAGCTTGATGATGGGGTTTGTTGTAAAGCTTTGGAAATAAACTGTGTCAGCTTGAGTCAGTCTTGTGTTCTTCAACTGACTGAGCTCTTGAGAGACATTTGAGTAGTTTTGTGATATATGAGTTTGCTTTTTAGAAGCTGTGTTCACTTTTCCTCAGTGTGTCATATGCTTTTACCTACTAAGCCTATTCTGTATACTTTATTGGAATTTCTGCTGTTTCTTACTAGTACAGAGGTCAAATTTGAACTGTAGGAATCTTAACCCCTTCTCGTGTGCATCACAAAAAATTCAGGTCAGCACTGTGGGAACATGGTATTGATTTCACCTTTAATCAATACTGATTTGAAGAGAAGTCTGCTGTGAAAAACTGGTATTTAAGTTCCTTTAAAGTTTTGGGGGCTCTCACAGATCTAGTGGTTTTTACTATATGTCTCTGCTGGCATTTTAGGATGAGAATGTTTTCTGTACAGATCAGCTGTGTTACAGGATGGTCCCAAAGCTCCTCAGTAGTGGGTGTCAGTGCACAGAATTCATGTAGCTTTTCTGATATTCCCTTGCCTTCCTTGAATGCTTCTCTACTATTTTCTTCCTTTGATCCCACTGACTTACTGTCAGACTTTCTCATCCTGATGCTTTTAAAAGCTTATATAATTTTTATGTCTTTAGAAAACTGTTTTTTGTTTTCTTTTCAGCCTTTGTTGGCCTGTGCTATTGGTATGACCTGTGCTTGGAGTTTGAATGCGATTCTGTTTCTGTGCTCTGGATGCCTGTTGGTCTTGGCTGGGGTAGAGTTAATTTTCTTCCCAGTGGCTGTTATGGGGCTGTGCTTTGGGTTTGTGCTGAACACAGAGTTGATAATAAGGAGATGTTTTTGTTATTGCTGAGCAGGGTTTGTGCAGAGGCAAGGCCTTTTCTGCTTCTTGTACTGCTACACTGGGCAGGGGACTGGGGGTGCACAGAAGCTGGAAGGAGACACAACTGGGACAGGAGACCCAAACTGAGCAAAGGGGTTTTCCAGACCATATGATATCATGCTTGGTATATAAATTGGGGGGAAGAAAAAGGAAGAGAGGATCTTCACAGTGATGGTCTTTGTCTTCCCAAGTAACCACTGCATGTGGTGGGGCCCCATTGGCCTGGAGGTGGCTGAACACCTGCCTGCCCATGGGAAACAGGGAATTATTTCTTTGTTTTGCTTTGCTTGTATGGCTTGCTTTTGCTTTCCCTATTAAATTGTCTTTATATCAAACTGTGAGTTTTCGAGCTTTTACCTTTCTGGTTCTCTCCCTGGTCCCACTGCTGGGGCAGTGAGTGAGCAGTTCCATGGGGCTTGGCTGCTGGCTGGAGTTAAACCATGCCAGTGCCTTTTCCAGATTTTGAAGAATATGTCTATTCCTTGCTGTCCTGTTCTTCACAAAAAAATATAAAATAGTGTTTGTGGAATGCTGACTAAAATATTCTTTTATATGGATTAGTACTCTTCCTTTGTGTGCTTATCTAGAAAGTGGCTTTTATTTATTCTTGAGTTGCTTTTGAGACAATGAGGAGACAGGAGATGAGTGTGAATGTGCAGCAAGTGTTTTTTTGACCCATACAATTATTTTCTTTTTTGCCATCCATTTTTTCTTACGTTATACTGTAAGGGCAAAATGATTCAGGAAGCCTTGGGGTTTTGCCTTCACTGACACACTTAATAGAAGTATTAAACAAACACAGAAACTTTGGGATAATCCTAACTAAAATATTTTGTAATTGCTGGGTAAAGGCTGTCTTCAACCCTCAGGAAGGACAAATGTGTTTGGTAGTGTACAGTACTAATTAATGGGTACTGACTTGGTTTGTTTTTTAATTCAGTTTCACCACTGCTCTTTGTATGTAATGTGTGTGGCTTAAACACTGGAGTGGTAACACGGGGCTTGGGAGCCTTGAGTTCATGTCTTGGCTCAGCTCATGGGCTTCCTAGGGATCTGCCTTCGTGGTATTCTGGAATCAGAATTTGCTCCAGAGTCTTGAGAAAGTTCACAGTCTGCTGGAATCCATTTGAAAGTGGTTAATGTGGTGCTGAGTTAGTTAGTTCTGCTGAGAAGTGGTTAGAGCTTCATGCTACCAGTTCAGACTTTGTCCCTAGCTTTGTTTGGAAGGCTTGCACTCATCTCAGAGCGTGGGCAAAGTTCACTCCTGTCTACTTGGTAGCTATAGGTTGAAATGTCATCTGTGACCTTCAGAAATATTATTTTTTCTTCTCTCTCCTTCTCTTTCCCCCTTTGCTTAAGGGGATGCTCAAATAGTAGAATGATGCAACTTGTAAATAGTTGGGTGTGGGAGTTGAAATGCATTGGGCAAACTTTATTCTGGCATATTTGCTTAAAACCCTTTCTTGATTTCTGATGCTGGTAAGTAAATTAGCTTGTTTTTGCAAAATGAACAGCTGGTGAATCTGCTTAATTTTTACCAGATGGTCTTCTGAGTTATGTAAAAACAGAGAAACATTCTTATCTATCTCTTCAGTTAGATGCTTGCAGTAGGTGACCTTTCAGTCTGTGTCTTGGTCGATACGCTTGGATGTTGTTTTTTTAGTGTTTGTCTGAAACAGAAGTAAAAGTTAATTTAATAACCATGGATGACTCATACTTAGAACAGTCTAGATACACTGGTGGGGTTGTTGCAAGGTTAGAATGAGCAGAGGTGCCACAGAGGGGTGTAGCTGATGAAGTCTGTGGAGGTGATCCTGAGACAGGTGGGACTCTGGGATGAGGAAAACTGAGGTACCAAAAAATCTCAGTTGTGAGTGTCTGAATGTGCTGCATCTCTTGATAGCCCAGAAGGGAGTTACACAGCCATCTTAAATTTGATATTATGGTACTAAAGCCTTTACTTGCTCCCCTGGGCATTTTGGCTTAACTTTACCTATTTTGTGGGAAGAAGTGTTACACTTTGTTTTCAGTAGCTTTGAAGTAATCACTATTGCTACAGTGTACGTGTGAATTTAAAGAAACTTTTCTGACTTGTATATATCATGGGTGAATTAGTGTCCTAAATCTTTCTGGGTTTGAGTGGACTTCTAGCAGATACAATCCGGAGCAAACCTTGGTTTTTATAGACTTGATAATTATCATTGATTATTGAGCCATTCTCATCATAATGGATGGGAAAAGGAAGCAAAGTGCTATGACTCTAGAAAAGAGGAAACTCAGGATTGGATTGTTTAAATAACTTGCATCCAGAAACCTGATTTTTGTTGGGGATGCTTGGAAAGGGAATTAAGGATTTTTCTAGAAGAGGTAATAGCCATGTAGTAGGCTGCACCAGTGTTCCAGGAGTCTGAGGGAGGCCATTCTTTCTCATTATACAGGGGAGAAGAAACCACTGCTGCCAGGAGTACTGTGTTCAGTGTCAGTCACTCCACTGACAAAGCAGAACAAGTCCACTGAAGGGTTACCAAGGAAGGGAGGAGGCTGGAGCATTTTTGTGTGAAAGGGGATGTTAAGGGAGCTGGCTTTGTGTAGCTTGGGAGAGACGGCTGCAGGAGGATCTAGTTGCTGTCTCAGTTGTACAGTGGGTGATAACAGACAATACAGGATCAAATTTCTCTTGGAGTTGGAGGGTGAGAAGCAGTGGATGTAGGTTACAGCTCAGGAAATTATAATTAAATATAAGGAAAACCAATTCTCAATGAAGGTGGTAAAGCACTGGAACAAACTGCCCAGAGAGGCTGTGTACTCCCTGTCTTTGGAGATAGGCAAAACCTGTCAGGGAGTTGAAGTGTGTCTGTGAACTGCCTGGTTGTAACTGAAGAGGTGAATAAAATAGTAAGATAAATCTTGGTTCTATTACAGTGGGTGTATGCAAGGAGATAAGTAATATCATTTGCTATATCTCAAATGCTACTCAGAACAGCTCTGGGTGGTTGTTTTTAAGCTGCTGATTTGAAGCTGTAATTTGGCTGTCCCGAGCAGGTCTGTGGCCTGGACCCAAAGAGTTTTTCATGCTCCTGATCTCTTTCAACTTTTGAAGAGTAAGTTACCCAAGGGACAGTGAATTGATTTTTAACAATGTATGTTTTTTGCCAGCATTTCTTATGTCTATTGAGAACCTCATATATCTTTATGGAATAGAGTTAACTCTAGTTGCCATACTCCATCTAGTGATAAATTTTTATTTGGTACTTTCAAAAGTAAGCACTTCCTGGGATGCTGTATGTGCAATCACAGGTGTGTTAATGCTTCCTGAGCTATTGTACGAGCTCCCAGAGGGTGAAAGCTTTTCTTCCTAGAAAATCCTGTTGGATCTTTTGGTGCCTTCATGCAGTTGTTTCTTTGGGCACTGGAGCTTTGGATGAACACTGAAATGATGGACTGAGCTACAGGATTGTTACAGGAGCAAGTGGTACCCAGTGTAATTCACAGCTGTCTGTCTGCGTGGTTTTAATGGGCCTGAACCTATTGTACAAAATGTTTTAGGCCTAGTTTGGGTTAGCTCAGAGATGGGACAATCCCTTTTTTGGAGAAAAAGCAGCAACTGTCAGTAGCCAAAGGAAATACGGAATTATTCAAAAGGAATGTTGAGATTGAGGCCAAATGTGGCCTTTTGGATACTTTGCCTGCCTCATTTTGCCTCGGCGAGAAGGAGAACCGTGCCACAGGTGAGAGACATCCTGCCTCGCTGCCAAATACCATTTGCTGGCAGCGGCTGCAGCTCCGCCTGTCGGGGCAGCAGCGTCCCGGCTGGGAGCGGGTCCCAGCAGCCGCACGCTGCTCTCAGCCTGGCTGCAGGAGCAGCCCCGCTCCGTGCTGGGAGCTGCGCTGGGCCCTTCCGGCTCTGCCACGCGGCGACTGCCTGGGTCCCTGCGGCAGTGCTGGGGAGCAGCTGCTGCCAGATGGGGAGGGCAGCTGCTTCCCTGGGCTGGGGAGGTGGCTGGAGCCTGTGCTCTTGGGGTGGGCTGGCACAGAGGGTCTCCAAAGCCAGATCCAGCTGTTACAGCTGTTGGGTTCAGACCGCCCTGCAAAGGGTTTAGAAGAGCCAGCGTGCCATCCTGCTTTACAGCTTTCTGGAAGCTGCTCCTAGGTTTTTTCTCAAATGCCTTGGAGCCTGTCTGCCCTCACAACTTCTTTGGTATTGAATTGTTTCCTCAGTGACTAGTTTGCTTCTTTTATTAAGGTTAGTGTTGCTGTGCAAGGTTAGGACCCCTGATGGTTACCTGTGAAACATTCCAAGGGTAAGGTCTCTGTCATTGTGGGGGTATGAGGCTTCCTGAAAAAAAAAATTGGAGAACACTCAGAAATTTTATTAAGTGAAAATTTCAATCTGCCCAGTGGAAACACTTACCCGCCCTGGAAAAGCAGGATGCTATGAAAGTTGTTTTAACATTCAGTAACTTTATCTTCAGAATCTGATTATGTATTCAGCACACTACAATAGTTTTCTCATCTTTGCGTTCGTTTGCCTCTTGTGTGGTCTGGAAAAGCAAAGAAGTGACTGCAGAGTCTCTGGAGCTGCTCTGAAGGCTGAAAATGAAATCCTAGATTTACAGGAAATGCAGAGAGGAGGAGGAACTTGTTCTACCTTCTCCTTTGTCCTCAAAAAAAAAATTCTTTGGTTTCTTTCTGATGTGTAAAGGTTTACAAATCAGTGAGTCTTCAAGGTTTTACCTGTTCTGTGGTGGTTTGTTTCTTTCATCTTTTGGTGACTTAGAGGATGTGCTGGTTGTTCACTGAAACAAGATTTAGTAGTATTCAGGTAGGAATTTTCTTTTAAAATATTTAATGCCTTCTGTTAAGCAGGTCTCTCATGAAAATAAGCTGAATAAAAATCTGTGAGTAATAAAAAGTCTCCTCAGCCTCTCACTTTACTTGCTCAGCAACAAAGACATATTTTTGCATCTTCAGAGCTCATCTGCTGTGCTGTAGTTTGAAGGATTTTTTTCACTTCTGATTCTGAAGAAATTTAACTTTCTTCTTCCTATTTAATTTTTGTTTGTTTGTTTCTTGATTGGGTGGAAAAAAAAGAATAAACATGAGGAAAATATATGTATTGTAAATAATTCAACCCTGTGAATTCCAGTCTGCCTTTCTAGATAAGTAAGGAATATAGAACCCTAAGGTGCCAGGTGTCCCTTGGACTTGTACCAATGAAACTATTCCAAATATAATGAAAATACAGCCAGGTAATATGGGAAGTAGTCCTATTAAAATAAGCTCTTATAAATATTCCAGCCATAGGAAAAGCTTAAATCAGCCCTTGCAATTAGGGATGAGAGGCAGACTTTGCTAATTTTGTTGTTCACAGGACCTGCTGGTTTCCTGTGTGTGTTTCCCTAAAGAAAACAAAGGCAGGAGCAGGCCAGGTTGTTCTGGGACTGATCTGTCACTACAGAGCCTTTGACGTCATGTCACACTTGCCAGTGAGGGACTGCCTGTCTAGAGTGCTTAATTTCTTAGGGAAAATCAAAGACATGCAAACCAGATGATTTTTCTTTAATTTAGCTTGCATGGCATTATGCAGGTACAAGGAAGCAGCTTTAATTTTTGGTTGCTAGGATTTTTTGGTTTCACTGATGGCTTCTGACTTGATTTGTGTGTTGTAGTATGTAGTCTTTGAATGTTGACATAGTGAAATATAATAAGATTCTAAATAATCCTAATTTGCCTCAACCCTGACATTAACAGTGTGTTGAGGAAGATCTGGGAATGACTGTTTTATGGTTACATTGATAAGTAGCAGTCATTCTTTCCTGCTGCAATTCTGATATGTTTGTTTTCTGTTTCATTGACAGCTAGCAAAAATGGCCCATCTGGAAAGTGAAATCTTAGTTTAAGAACTCCTCAAAATCAATTAAAAAGGACTGTAAAAATGGTGCAAAGATTTAAACCAAAACTGCTTGTCTTGGCTATTAAGAACTCTGATGATTTTTATTTTCAGCTGGTGTTTGCACCTGTCTGTTCTTGTTACCCAGTGACTCTGTATTGCTAAGTGACCAGGAGTAGGCTTTTGCTTTACACTGTAAATCTCCAGAAAGATGGTTCAGGAAGGATGCAGACACACAGGTGAATTAGTTCTTTAATTTGCCCTCACTGTGATGTGTTAAATCCTTTCACTGTGTGCTCTGGCAGAAGGATAAGCTCATTTTGGTCAGTTTATCTCAAAAATGGGAGTATGCTGAAGTGAGCTGAACTGATTTGCAGTTAGTATGGGCTAAGAGAGTACAGTGGCAAATCAGAAGAGCTGCAGGAATGATAAAAAGAGTATCTAAAACCAGTGTTAAATCCTGAATTGTATGTACCATCTCCTCAACTTCATCTGCACAGCCCAGGGGTGAAAACAACACATTGTTGGTCAAGTTCTTATTGTAGGTTGCAACACAAGGTAATTCTTAAAATGTCATGCAGATTTTGCAGGGCTGACAAATGAGCAATAGTAACTCTTTCTGTAATGAACACATTAAATGTATTTCACTCAAACGTAAACAGAAACACTTCACTTCTGCAGAGCATTTTCTCAAAGCAGGACTTTTTTCAGCAGATCTGTTCACATCTGTTCCAGTGGCAGGTTGATGATAGTATGAGCCATCTTGTGATTTCAGAAAGGTCAAGCTCAAGCCCTGGTACTCCTCAAACCTGCTTGACATAGATGTATATAAATGTACAAATATTTGCTGGGAATTGTGTTGAAGTGTTGTCCCATTTTTAACTTCAGAAATAACTGCAAGAAATAATGGAGAAAAATGCTTCTTAAAAAAATGATGCTTCTGAAGAGGAAAGTGGTGTTTTATTAGCATTCCCAAGGTGAAGTGGGTAAAATTTAGCATTAGCACAGCATGCTCTGAAGTGGAAGAAATTTTGTCCTGTTGCAGAGAGGATCAATGTGGTCATGAGAGCACTGTGTAGCAGTAGAAACTGCTGCCTCCTCTCTGCAGGCAAAATTCTCCATAATCTTCTGGTCCTTCAGACTGGTCCATTTTATGTTGACATACTGCATGTAGTGCTTTGTAAGTTTGGAATTTTTCAGGATTGAATTTAAGAAGAGAGAATCAGCCTTGAATTTCTGTGATTTCTTCTTTTTATGTTTTCATGGTTGTAAATTGGGAGATAAGTCAGAACATGGGAAATACATGACCTGATTGCTTTTTATGTCTGGGGAGGAAAAAGGTATTTGCATGGCCTCCTTCTTCTCTTATGACATAAAGAGAATCAGGAGAACGGATTTGTTTGCTGCTGTTATCTAGCTCTGTATTATTACTGTTAAAAGTTTTGTTTTTTGGTTTTTGTTTTTTTTTTTTTTTTGATGCAGTATTATGTGCCACAGTTTCCTGTAACTGCATGGTAGAGCAAAAGCAACATGATCATGTTTTAGATCTTGTAAAAGTCTGAACTCGTCTTGTGTGTTTGAATACAGAGCATAGCTTTGGGTAGGATGAAAGATAAATTCCAGAAAGAAATGTAACTGTTCCTTTTTTCTATTCTGGTAAAATCTATCTGATAGTCTTCAATGTGAACAGCAGCAAGTATGTGGCAGAATGAGCAGCAATGCTCTACCTGCTGAAGCTGAATAGTTGCAAAGGTCTTGGTATGAAAAAAAGGCAGCAGGTTGCTGCATCTCAGTTTTTGCTGAGTAGGGATGCTCTTGTATTTGGAGTTAAGCTCAGCTCAAAATACGGTTTTATGTGGGTTAACATAACATTAACCACTACCAATAGTGCTTTTGTGTTAGATTTCTTGAACTAGGTAAAGCCAGAGTACAGGGCTAGAACTTGAAGGTTTTTTGTGCTCCCTTTTAAATTAGTAGGAGTGCATCATAGTTTTGAAGGTGGAATTCTCAAAATGCCTTCATGGGACAGCACTATTGTCCTAATTTTACAAAGAATTACTTGGTCTTGCTTCCCTAGGTGGCTTGCTCAAGGTTACACAAGAATCCTCTGGTGGAACAGGGAGTTATACGTAAATGTTTGATGTTTAAAACCTGAAGCCTGATTTCTGGATTACCCTTTTGTAACAAAAAGAGAAAACCTATACCTTCCCTGTCATCCTGCTGGAATTAATTGCATTCTAAGTATTAATACCCTGATTTTGATCAATGCTTTTAATTCTGTTTGATGTTTCTTTTTATTTTTAGGCGTGTACTGGTATTGAAAATATTGATGAAGCTATAACGTTGCTTGAACAAAATAACTGGGATTTAGTGGTAAGTATTCTAAGAAAATGATTTCATAGATCAACCCCATGTAACAGTGGCATGACATCTTGCTGAGACAGCTGGTAGCTTTATTTCAAATTTGGAGGTGTCTCGTGGCTGAGACAAACAGGTTGTTTATGTGCAGACTGTTTCTGGTCTGTTAAAGCCTCATCTCCAAGTAAATGTAACCCTGAGTTGTACAAACCCTGTTCTGCTCTGATTGTCTTCAGGCTTTTTGAATTTCTTTCTTGTCCTCTAAAGCCACTTTGTTTAGTTTCCTTTTAGCTTCATTTTGTAAGAAATATTATGAAGGGTAGCTATTTTAGAAGACCTGTGTATGCACAAATGTTTTTTTGAGGATTTAGGTTCCTGTGGAAGAAGTGGAAGGTGAAACAATTTCTCTAAATTTCCATGTGCTTTTAATTTAAAATTCGGATTGTTGCTCTTCTATTGTTGGTGGTTGTGCAGAATTGAGTCAGATGATTAAAGCCATAACTTTATTTAGATTTGGTGCTATCCAGACACCACTAAGTAAAACAAAAAACCCAACAAACACTCATCCTGAAAAAACCTCTCATCTGTTTTGCAGCAGGATTTGATGTGCAGACAAATACGAGGAAACCAATAAAACCAAGCAAAGTAATCTTAGGTGTTTTAAGACTCTTTGTAGGATTAGTAAATAAATAATATTAAATAAATAATATTAATCCAATTTCTTAAGGTTTAGAAGTGTAAATTACAATGAACTTAATTTAAAAGTGAGTGATCTTCCTTTAAAAAGTAAAACATTTGATTTCCTCCTTTTTTTTTCTCTCTTCCAAATGAATGACCTTTGGACCAATCAAAAATATCAGAATGTTATTATAAAAAAAAATTAAATTTCCAAAATTGACTATGGATATCGTTTCAACTGTAACCTATTGTAAAAAACCAGTGCAAACTCCCAACACTTGAAACTACGTGTTAAAATGAACACAGAGTCTTTATTTTGCAACATGTCAAGAGTGAGATGCCAGTGTGCAGAAGGGAGTGTCTGTCATGAGTGGCTTCAAACAGAAAAGCCCAGGTGTGTTTTGAGTGATGGAGTTAAAACATCTTTTGTCATAGCCATAGTAGTTTGTAATGACATGGCATGAGCTCTTTTGAAAATCCAGTTGTTGGAAGGCAAGGAGTAGCCTTATGTATTCTGTTCAGGTTGTGAAGTTCCAAATAAAATCCATTAGATCTGCTGGATGTGGTTTTGAGGGATTTGTAAATTGTGTGCATTACAGTAAGTGCTCCACAGGTTGGGTTGAATGAGAGAACTGCCATGAAAAATGGTGAGAACAAATAAGTCTCTTCTCAGGCTCCAGAATGAGCAGAAAGAAGAGTGAAATTTCTAAAGCTATGAGAACACCTTTAAATGCTTAATTTTATTAGTGATTACTAGATTATCTGGAATTAGAATATAGAGAGGAAAGAAGTAATAACCCAAATGTGCAAGCTTAAAAAAGGCATGGGGAAAGTAAGAAGGGGTAGGAAATTAGGAATGCAAGAAGTGCTTGAGGAAGGTCCATAGTTTTTGAAACTAGGCAGAAGATGAATGAGAGGAATGTCTGTGAAAAGGAAATGGTAAGTTGTAGAAGAAAAAAAAGAATATGTAAGTGAAGGAGATGCCCTAAGGGTGTGTCATTAATAGGACACTGGCTCATTTTTATTAAAAGCAGCCTTCTTGTAAAAAAAAAGGAATTGGGAGTGAAAAGCAAGTCTTGCTAATCTAACAAGGACATAGAAACAGAAGAATGAAGGATGAGAAGACTGAAGAAAAGGAGTTCCTGGGGTGAGAGAGAATCAAGAATCTCTGTCAGGCAAGGGATTTTAGTGTTTCAGAAGAATTTGAGGAAGAGCTCATGAATTATGAGAAATGTAGCATTTTTTATCTGGGAATTAAAAGTGCATGATCCATGTGTGGTGGATCGTTTTTTTGTTTATGTTGGGGTTTTTTTATACCTTAGATTCAGTACTCAAGTACAGATTCAGTGCCTAGAAATTGGGGAGGGTTTGTTTTAATTCATCCAAAAGGTCTTGGGTTGTTTTTAGCTGAGATGAAAAAGTAAATAAATCCTTTAGTTTGGCACTAAATATGTCGTTCAACACAGATCAAAACTTTTTTTTTGATTTCCAAAGAAAACCAAACTTGAAGAACTTGGTTCACAGTTCATGAAGATGGTAGTTAAGTAATGATGATTTTGGTAAGGGTTCCTCTGCCATCCTTTGGGAAGAACACAGTTTCTGTTCTCTCAAATTTCACTTTGTTTTGTGCATCTGATTCAGAGGCTTTAAAATGTTGATTCCTTTATTTCTGTGATGTTGGAAGTAAAATCAGAAGTCAGTATTTGATGAAGAAATCTTCTGTGAGGCACCCAGGCTAATAAGTAGAAAGCTAAGCAAATCCCATTAGGATGTCATCAATCAAAGTTCAGGGGCACTCCTGCAACAAGAGGGGGAAAACCCAAAAACATAAGTTAAGGAAGTTCTTGTCTCAAAGAGATTTGCTCTTGCTTTTCACTCAACCTGTCCATATCTCAATTCCATGTTCCTGTTTGGGAAAAAAAGTTGTGCATTATCAGAGGCTATGCTAAAGACCCAGGGTGAAGATTTCTTTGGGCACCTGTTGCTTCTTAAACTCTCTGACACTCAGCTCAAGGGTGTTGCTGTTTCTCTGGGACTTCAGCCAAAACAACCAAAAGAAGGAGCCCTGGTGAGCTGGAAAGCAGAAGGATCCTAAACAGAAACAGGGAAGTAGGTACTGACAGGGGCTGACAGAGAAGTACATCAGAATGCACTGAGACAGCAGAGGTTATTAAGTTCACAAAACAAAAAGTTTCTTACATTGTGCTACAAGTGCTGTGTTTGTGTAAACTTTTCTAAGGATTACTTTGTTTGCGCTGAAGAAATATTCCTGCTGCTTACTTTGTAAGGATTTTTTCCCTCTGTCTCCCTAGAATTTAAGGGTTAAAATGTCACCAGTGTCTTTCCTATTGCTGTTACTATGTTCTGTATCTTTTGGACATTTGGTTTTACCTTTAAACTAAGCCAAAGCTGGGTTAAAGTATAAGGCTCTCCTTTCTTGGTTTAGTAATAGTCACTTTTGTTTTTTGTTAAGAGTTATACAGAATTCCTTTTCCTTTTCAGTTTAGAACTGAAATGTCAGCTTCTTATTTTTGAACTTTAAAAGATTACTTTCCCCCAATTAGAAGTCTTCATCTCTAATAATCTATATTGGATACTCTAATACAATATAAATGGCCTTTAATTTATCTTGAGTTTGGTACTAAATAAACTGGATTTAAATGTCTCAGAGTGTATATGTTTTATAGTGTTCAAAGCAGTTGTATATGTTTTGCAGTAGCTGCTTGAAGCAGTATGGGAAGCTATCTTTCATAAATGTTTGGTCTCTTGGCTTTGTTCAAGTGCTCAAAATAAAATTGGTCACAAGAGTGCTGCAGAGGAATTCAACAGCAACAGTGTAAAAGTTGCGTGGTGGGATCATGAAACCTAATTTTGCCAATAATTAGTTCCCCTTTGCTGCATGTGACTTGGCCTTTGTGGTGGTCTGCTGCATATAGAGCAGCTTAGGGTTTTTCTGTGTTAGAACACTGTAGCCTAATTACAGGGCTTATTATAGGCTGGGTGACAAAATGTTTCAGATGTTCTGTGAGATACAGAAGATCAACATAGATAATATAATGATCTCTTCAGGCATTCTGCTATAAATGGATCCAGCTCTCTTAAGCCTCCCAGGGTTGCTGATATGTTATTTCCTGAGTGTCATCTCTTTCAGCTCTATTAATTTACAGTAATTTTTACCATCTGAGGAAGCAGAAGTTAGGAATTTCTGTCTGTTGTAAAGTCTCATGGTTTCATAGCTTGCCCATTTAGAAACTCTGACCTTCTCTTTTGGCATGTGAAGGTAAGAATGACAGATAAATATATCATAAACTTTGTGTAAAAACAATAAAATAAAAGAGTGAAAAATCCCAGCTCTGTGACTGTTGAAATGTTTCTGATGAGGGTACATATCTAAAGGAAAATCTCCCATCACTTGACCTTATGCAGTATGAATCTTTGTATATGTGAGGTTATTACACAGGTGAGAGCTCTTTGCTCCCTTGAGACCCAGTGTTTGAATCTCTCTGCATGAAAGTAAGTGAAGTCATCTGTTTTACCTTTCACAGATTTAATGAAAAATTCTAGTCCCTTGTATGCAGCATGACTTTATTCTCTATTGGTAATCTGAACAGGTTTTTTAAATGAAAAGCAGGATTTTTGAGGATGGCCATTTCTGTTGTTACTCCTGTTACCTGGTTTAAAAATGTTTTTATTTCATATATTTTCCAAAGGACATTATAATATTGATGCTTTTTAGCATTGCTTTAAGAAGAAAATAAATTTCATCAAAATAATGGGGGGAGAGGGCCGTTTATTATCCAATATTCAATTTACTTGTAAATGTGTGTGTAATGATTATATAAATATGAAGCCCCCCCCCATTTTTTATTTTCAAAATTGCCTTTGTGCCTTCCTGTTATACATGGCTTGATTATTGTATATTCTGGTAGAGGATCAAAGCACAGTATAACTTCAGTAAAATCACTTTAGTGCACCTGGAAATGGGATGACTTGCAGTTCCTGTTATACTCAGGTTCCAAGAATCACCTGACAAGAAGTGATTCTCTATCTTGCAGGAAGAAATTGTATATTTTGAACATCTGTTTTTATAAAGCTTCAACTCTCAAGTAGAACTTTTAATTTTAAATGGATAACTTAGATGGAGTTTTTTTTTTTTGCATCTGGCTTGTAAACTTCTTGGAAAATATTTGTCAGACAGGACTGTTTTTTACTATAAGTACCAGTTTTGTATATGTGTATTTACATCTATGTAATGTCTTTTGGAAAAAAAGTAACTGAACAGACAAAAAAATTGAACTGAGAAAAATCAGGTAGGACTTTGCAATTTTTTATTTCTTTTGGAGGTGCCCATTTAGGTGGGAATGGCAAAAAATGGGCTCTTGACAGTATTCAGCAATCTGTTATTTGTACTTCTTCCTGTACTCTAACCAGTAACTATCCTTTTGTTATAACGTGTAGCAAATTTCAGTAGGAGCTGGTAAAACTGATCCATTAACATTGTTTTTCTCTCTGGTTTGCCCTGCTACAGCTTTGATGTGGTCTCTCTGTATGTTATTTTGATTGATTTGAATTAGTCTGCCTGCAGAAACTAGGTGATTAATTTGAGTTTGGCACAGGGCCCTTTCTTTTCCTTCAATGTGGGGCAGTGTTCAGTGTATGTTTTTGTCATGTGTTCAGCAGCTCTCCTGTTGCATTGCAAGCAGGCTGTGTTTCAGTGGCTGGCAACCAGGACTGCACTTTATGGTGATGGTATTCATCACACTGGCCCTTCTATTTTGTATTGCTGAGCTGCTATGTTCTTCACTTTAGAATTGCATACTGAATATGGTATCTATTTGACACCACTCACTGTGGGCCCAGTGAGACATTCAGGTTATATTTCTCTCATTAGGACTAGATCTGAGGGATTTTCACTGTTAGGAACATGGTCTTTGGAACATTGTATTAATAACATTCTCCCTGTGGTCAAATGAACAGTCACATCTGCCTACTGG
The DNA here is from genome assembly GCF_963662255.1 of Cinclus cinclus. Lineage (NCBI taxonomy): Eukaryota > Metazoa > Chordata > Aves > Passeriformes > Cinclidae > Cinclus > Cinclus cinclus. The sequence goes on along the minus strand of NC_085053.1, from coordinate 24,750,105 downwards.
AAGCAGAGGTTTGTATCCCTTTTTTAATTTTTTTTTTTTTTTGGAAGCATTTAAAGTTTTATTTTAGACAGGTGTTCTCTTGTGGAACATGTTCTTGTCTGCTCAGCAGGTTTATAGTCACTGTCCAGCATTCACAACCCTGCTGCTAGCAGAGGGAAGGAGGAAGGAAGCCCTGAGTTAGATAATCCCAAGGTGTGTTGGTGGATGGGCATCCCAGTGGTGCAGGCATCCCGTGGGCATGGTGCCTGTTCTCCAGGAAATTCAGGAGCTGTAGGTGTTTCTGTGTGTTCAACTGCAGCATTAATCACTCCTAGTAGGACATTGTATGTGAACTTACCTTTTACAAAGGGCTATAGAAATCCCCTTTGGAAGTCTTTAATGTATTTTCTGTTAAATTAAGGATCTCTGCATGCAAAAATTGTTGTATTTCTCATTCTCCATATTTCCAGCTTTTTGCAGCTTTCTAAGTGACATTTCTGTGTCTTTGAGTAAGCTCAGATGCATGCTGTGTATTTTATGCAGCTGGGTGGTAACACAGAAGACTTGTTGATTCTTAAAAACAGTATTAAATTAATTGTTTTTACTTACTTTCAATGCCTTAATCTTTGGTAAAACACATTTCCTTTTAATGTATTTTTTTCATGGAAGATTATATGAAATGTGTAGGTCTATAGGCAGTTGTAATCATGGTATGACTTTCCACATAGCTGTAGGCACATTTATCCATTAAAAAAAAAAAAACACCAAAAAACCCCCCAAAAACCTGCTTTATTCATGTGAGGGTAACAAAGGAGTTGTGATTGTGTTTTATGGCTTTATTTTGTTGCTTTGATGATGTATATAAAATTTTAGTTCTCTTTCTGGCCAGAAAGAGAGTGGTGAAAATTTTTAGGTAAAGCTTTGCTGGCAATATTGTAAAGTAAAATGTAAATTCTATCTCCTTTTCAAATAACAGATTGAATTTAGTTACTTAAGTAATTTAGGGTTTTACTTACTTAAGTAATTTCAGTTACTTAAGAAATAACCTCAAGTTTTTCTTGTATAGCGATTAAACAAGGAATGGGACTAATAAACTTAAATTTCTGTTCATGGTAAAAGACTCTTGTTTCTTTTAACAGAGAATTTTGTCTTCTGAAAATAAACAAAAAGCAACACCTGAGATCCCTGTACTGTTGGAGCTCTGTGGATGCATCATCCACCTACCTTAGTTTTTCCAAATACTTTTTATAGAGGTGCTACCTCTATATTGGTAGTTTCTATGAAGATTGCTTAGCATTTGTTTGTCCTGAGACATTTAAGCTTCAGAATAAATTTCTAGAATGTACTAATAGTGGATTGGCTGGTATGAGGTATCTGTAGTTTATTACCCTGTGACTCGTTGAACTAAAAATTGCACACATCTTATAAACATGTGTTTGACAAGTGTTTAGTCTGTCACTGAGTCATGCTGGGACTGTGAGTAGGAATAAAACGAAGTAAATGATTTAAGAGCAAGCATCCGTGCCAGTGCTGTGGCTATTTTACAAGTGAACCGTACTTGTGAAAAATTTTACCACAAAAGCTAGGAGCCATCTAGAGCCATCACACTTTCAAAGCAGGGTGTCTTAAAAATGGATTTACTTACAATACTATTGAACATTGGAACAGTTTCTAGTTTTATTTAAATAAATTCTCCTTAGCCTGTCCTGGAAGCCCTGTGTTGCTGCCCCTCCACTCCAGCAGTTCAGCACAGGCTGTTGGAGGAATGCTGAGACAACTTGCAGGTTACATACTTCATCTTGGCATTTTCTGCTTTCCAGACTTTTAAGCTAAATTTTGCATAATTATTTTTTATTATGGATTAATGATTAGGTAGTTGGCTGACTACAGGTGGGGACATTGGAACACTGCTGATATTTCATGTTATTATGGCTTTTCAGTGAAGGGACCTTAGGATTTTTGGCAATACCTTTATGACTTTTTGTGTCCTGAGTTCTTGTGTCCTGTAATTTCTTCCCTGGTAGTACTTTCGAAGAGCTAGTATGTTACAATGAATGACTAAAAAAAACCCCACTTTATTATTTTTTTTTTTTTAAGGCTGAACAAAGAATACATTGTTATGAGGTAGCTTATCCCTAAACTTTGCATTTTAGCCTTGCTGTTCAAAAAATATGGGAGTTCAGAACATTTTCCAATATTCATATCAAGGCACAGCCTTCGATTTGTCTGATTCTCCTGCTTTCTATCTATTAGGATTTTAAGGACTAAAAAACTTGCCCTTTGTATATGAATGAGTTTTGAGTGGGTGGTTGAGAGTAGATTATTTTTCTTTATTCCTGCTGAACTAGAGCCAGCTCAGGTACATGCTGATCCTTAAGCTGCTTAGAAATGTGTATGTGTTCTTTGCTTTCACTATGCCCAGAAAACACATTCAATTGTGAATTTTTTATTTCTGTTGCACTTTGTTTGGGGAATTAGGCAGTGACAATATAAAATTAAGGAACTGTGCAAACTTTAGGGTTAGTTTTTTTTTTCCTCAGAATTTTAGAAGTATATCTAACTGTTGAAAGGCTTCCTAGTGCATTTAGCCATGTTGTTGGAGTGGCAGGAAAAAATTTGCTGAAGCCACCAAAGATGTAGGGAGAAATGGGAAACCACATCTAGAGTGCTAATTGTAAACTATTTCAACGCGTGCTCTCTTGCTGATGAAGTGAATCATCTGTATGAATGTATTTATGTGGCATTTTTTGATGAAATGTTAATTTTTTGCTTTATTAGCGATTCTATTGTTTTGCAGCTTTTCATGAAGTGTATTTGTTGTAAAGAAAGCGAGCTGAAATAAAGCAGAATGCATAGAAGACATTTCATTGTAGTTCAATTACAGTTTTTGGTTAAATTTTAACCACGATGGGGACAAATGTTGTCATTCTGTATAAACTTTGTGGGTGTAGCTTCACGTCTAGCACTTGGAAATACTTTTGAGACTTGCAAAGCTGGGGAGATGCCAGCAAATATAACATAAGCTACAGGAAAAAGCTGACTCATCCCTTTGCCTTGAAAAGCCTGCCAAAAATAACACAGGTAGAGATGGCTTCTCTTACTACCGAGGTGCAATTAGTAATTTTGTTATTTAAATATTACTGAATTAATTTTAAAATCTAAGTGGAATAATATTTTTTTTATTACTTCAACTTATAGCAGTCAATTTTTGTAACCTATGAAAGCAGTGATTTCAAAGTAGCTGTGTGTGTAGTAAGGTGATCTTGTTTGGAGAAAGCCTCCTTCTGGTTAAAGTGATTGGCATTTCTGCAGAAAGTTTCATGGAATTCCTGGTTTAGAGTGCACATCTCAGACTAGCTTGTAGCAGGTGAGATTTAGTAGTTGCATAAAGCTGTTCAGAAGCCACGTTTCCCTTCTTGGGAATCTCAGAGTCCCATCTGGATCATCCATCTCTGGATGTTTTGGGGCAGAAAGAACAGGTGGTAATCAATGCAGCTTTGTTGTATTCATCCACACTGACTGCAGTATTTGACTTATACTTACAGGATATTTTTGTCAGTACCAGTTACTAAAATTTCTGTTGTTTATTCTGGAATTTTCTATTTTTTTATTGTTATAAACTGATTGCAAGAGAAGTCTGTGTGTGGTCTTACTTTTTATCCAATTTTCCAAAATCACAGTATGAGCAGGTCAGAGCAAATGTTTTGATATGTCTGCACCTGCCAGTGTTGAAAATTATCCCAAATTAGTATTTGCAAAAAAGAAAGTTATTAGAGGAGCATGATTTCAAAACATTTACTGTTATTACTGAAATATATACATATAGCAGATCCCTGTTAGTTTCATTTTAAGAAATATTTCTATGCTCAAAAGGAACTAATAAGTCTTTGCACTTCTCCTGTTTTGCTTTACTGCATTTGAAAATATGTTCCTTTGTCACTGAAGATTTATTGTTTGAAAGCAACTTGAAATTAATTTCTGCTTTTTTATCCTTTCATGGATGCTTTGTCTCACTAATATGTCTTTTTTATAATTTAGCTATATGTTTTTCCTCTTTCTGGATAGTATTTGTTCAGTTTTGGGTTTTGTTTCCTTTCTTTTTTTTAAGAAAAAACCCCATTATCTCAATTGTGGAAAGCATTTGGAGTTCTGTTGTCCCATTTATTTTGTTCGAACATCAAATAAAAAATGGATTTTAAATCTTTAGGATAAGAAGTTTATCATGTGAAATTAGCAAATTAGAGTAGGAGCATTGCACGTCAGGGAGAATATCACATTTAATCCAAATTAGGAGTAGAATTATTTGCAGTGGACTGACAATTGTAAGCAAAGTATTATTAATGACCCATTTTGTGCTGTGGAAATGCATAATAAAATAAAAAAGACAAGAAATATTTTTAAAACTTTATTATGGATTACTTAATGAGGGCTTTTTAGTATATTTTGTCACACTTTTTAAAATTCAGCAAATCTCGAGTGATCCTCAAGCACAGATGAATACAGGCCAATATTTCTAAAGTATAACAGCGAGAGTTCTTTTATTCTGCAGAACTCAAAACCACAGTATGTTTGTCTTGTGTGTCATCTCCCCCTCTGTAGTGAGGTTTTTTATGTAAATTTTGGTCTTGTATTCACTTAAATCAGAAAAATAAATCTAAGATTAAATGCTGAAAGAGTCAAATATAAAATGAAGTTTTTCTTTGTTCTGAGTGTGAAACACTTCTTTTTTTGGTTGTAATTTTAAATACTGTCCTACAGGCAGCTAACACCTCTTCCTGTCTTTTCTTCTGCTAATGTAGAAAACAGCATGGGGTAAACTTTCTGCATTTGTGATTTGAGAGAAAGAGTTTTTATATCAAGAAGATATTAATTGTATAACGAGGAGAGGCAAAATGAATAGTGAAGACACAAAATGCAGAACTTTGTTTTTTTAGCTTGCCAGTTGTGTTAAACCGAAAGTAAAATCTGAGTTTGTAGCATTTGAGGGAGAATATAAATTTTTGAAAGTCATAATAAATGAATCCTCTCATCAAAAAAGGCTTTTACTGAGTTTCAAAGAAATAATTAAATATGTGGTTTATGAGGCTATTGCCTTAAGTTGAATACACGAAAAATTTCCTAATACTGTAAATCTAAATGTGTCAGAAAATCAGGGGTTGGAAGAAAATGCCTCTTGAGCAAGTTACTCCATTATAATTCCCTGTGACTTTCTGAAGCACCTGGTGCCGTTTGGTTGGACATCTTTAGGTTTAGGATCATGTACCATGGCAGTTCCTATTACCCTGTCTCGGGGTCTCACTTGTGTCCTGTGTTTGTTTAAAGTAAACCTCCTCCGTGTTCAGCTAAACAAATGTATAGCTCTGCAAGGGCTTTGATAAGTAGACTCAAGTGGTCTCACTTGCTGAATGCAGTCAAAGCTAAATGAGCCTTTTGGAATTCTCTGGGAGCAGCTTGTGCTGGTTGTGTTAAACTGGTTTGGTTATTTATCCCAGTGAAACTCGTGCATGTCTCAGGCGTGCAGGTTAATTCCATCTCTCCAGTCTCTTCCTCTGAAAGGATTGTTCTTCCAGCACTGTGCTGCTCCAGCTTGCTTTTTCTCCTTTTGCTTATGGATGTATTTTCTAGTGCCCTGTTTTGGAGAGTTGTTTTTGTGTTGTGCTTTGTAAAAGCTCTTGCCCTTCACTGGGGTGGAGGTTCCAAAGGCAAAAGAAATGTTAAGGGGTCTGTGTCTGTCAGCCAAAACCTGTGTGTGCTGTGGAAGTTGGGAAGGACAGGGGAGGAACAAGAGGTGGCCACTGAGGAAGAGCTCCCTCCTCACCTATTGCAAAAGCCTTTGACTGGCTTTTGCCTGGGCCTGCCTTTAACTCTGAATTCATCTAAACATCCCTTTTAAATTCTGGAAATTTAAAAATCCCCTCCGATCTGTAGTTCACCTTTGCCTCGTTTGAATATTGAATCAGTGTATGTAGACTTCTGCTTTTGGTGAATCCAGGCCACCTTCAAACTTTGAAAAACCACAGAGCATTTACAACTTGTGAGTTGAATACTTGTACTGTCTAAAAACCCACATTATTCATAGGTCCCTGGGATGAGAGTCACTCTAAGATGTGCCTCAGTGCTTTTAAATGGTTAGCACTAGAGCTGTGTATTTTGAAGGAAGTCATTGGCATTGTTGTTTCAATAGGTAGTTAAGGAATGGTGGGTATTGGTTTTCCTTCTAACACTGTTTTGTACTCCTAAAAGATAGTCACAATTAGTCAGAACTGACTAATCTAGTTAAGTTAATATTCCCTTGAGGAAAAATTCTAATTTTCAGTCTGCTTTGCAGTGTTCTTTAGGTACCTAAATTATTTCAGAATGCCACAGATTTTTTTATGTTGCCCAAACTGTTAGTGAATTTGGTAACCTTTCATTAACCCTGTTGCTTTATTGTTCCCTGTGTTTTTGGAAAACAAAAAGGTTGGATTTAATATATTTCAATACTGTAACTTGGAAGCATGCTGCTGAAAAGAACACACCAAAAATACTGTTACTTTGAACCTTTTTAATGGGCATTTGTCAGTCCAGTATTATATCACATTCTTGATATATTTTTCATTTAAAAAAACCCCAGGATTCACAGTATGTTTATCAAGATAACCTGTACTATTGGATGATGGGGTCTCAGGTGCTTGAGACTGGAAGTTGTTTCTGGATGTGTCTCTGGCCCAAAGCAGATCCAATTAGGTCAGGTTATGCAGTACTTAATGAATTTTAAAATAAGCTGTTCCAATTCCTGGATATATGATTGATATCCCTAAACAAAATGCATAAATCAGGAAGTGCTACATTCTGTTTATAATTTAATGAACTATATTGTGGGCCTGGTAGTTGTTTGAAGGTTGTCATCAAAACAGAAATTATTCTGTTCCAGGATGGGGCAGTGTTAGGGCAGAATTTGCTATGGATAGCACTGAGACACACCTAGGATTCTTGGCTTTGGGAAAAATCTTCTGAAGCTCCTATAGTTTTCCATTTAAGGTGAATTTCACTCTTTACATAGTGATAGCATTAGAAATCTGTGGTACCCTGGATCCAGCAGGGACACCTGTGGATATGGAGTGTGAGAGCAGCATAAGCACAGAGTGCTGCTCCCCTGAGCAGCATCACTCTGAGCAGCAGATTTTTGGGAGCTGAAGGAGCTTTCTGATCCAGACATGGTTTCTTTATATTAATAACCCATAAAAAGGTTTAATGCACTGGTTATTAAAATTGTTTTGAGGGTAACAGACATTTTTAATGACTATAAATTAGCCACACAGGGTGGTTTTGTTGATCAAAGATCCCTGTTTGGAGAGACAAAAAAATGTAGTATCTTGAAATGTTTGCATAACCATAGAGATGTGAACCTCTCTCAAAGGGGACTGACACTGGGGAAGAACAGCCTGGAACAGATCTTGCCTTAGTAATGTGTTCTTGGTGTTTTGTTTTTTTTTTTTTTTTTTTTTTTTTTTTAATAGTCACAACCTTCTCCCAGTGAAATTCTAAAGCAGATGGTTGTTCCTTTTTCTTTTTTTTTTTTTTTCTTTGCAGGGTCTACTTATAGCTGTCTTGTTAGAACATGGATATTTAATATTTATGCAGTATGTACATGTGCACTGCTACCATTTGCTGTCTACATTATTTTAGTCTTCCATCTTGCTTAACAAACAGTGTCTGGACTCTTTAGTTTTACAGTGTGGTTAATAGAGGTCTTTCCATCAAAAAAGTACATAATGCTTCTGCTGTTTTTTCTTACTCCTGTGCCCCTTAAATGTCATCAAGTTTACAAAACTGGGGATATATGAACAAGTGAGATATTCAGTTTTAAAGAAAATAGCTTGGAGCCTCTATTGTATTTAACCCCTGTAAGTAGGCTCAGAAGAAGTTTGAGCTGATTTAATCCTTGGAGACAGAGCTTTGACAGAAGTGTGAAAATGCCACATTGCTGTATTTCTTTACAGTTGAAGCAGCTTCTTTTCCCCAAGAGAACTTTGCTGCACCAGCAGATCATTATTAGTGTAGGTCCTGTGGCACAAAACCTGTATTTGCTTTCTGTATCTTACAGATGCAAAATAAAGGATAACTTTGTCTCTCAGTCAACTTTATCTGTTGATTGACATGAATTAAGTGTATGTTGCTGAAGAGTATGGGAGTGAGAGCCCAATCCAGAAAAACCCAAATAAACTAAAACCTCCTACTTTTTCCTGGAGGTTTATTAGATGAACATGATCAAGAGCTGTGTATGACTGCAAAAACCACAATGATGATAAATGAGACGTGTTGTTAAAAAGAAACCACTGATTATTGCCATGCACAGTGGATAAACTGATTTAAAACCTGATCTGGTAGGGAACTTTGTTTTGCTGTAATTTGATACAGCCTCATGGGTTGTTGCTGTAGCTCATGGGTACCTCTGACCTTTTCCTTCTCTGCTTTTTAAATTATTATTAATGCAATATTTGTTTCTAAATGCAGGATAAATCTTACTGCAGTATCACAGTAATTTAGCTGAGTTCAGCAATAAAACTTTGATTTCATGTAGCCTTAACTATTAATGAAAATAGTAAAAAGTAATGTTTATATATTCAGAGAAAAAGAAACCATAGCATTTAAATCTTGATTACATCTATTTTTGTGTTTATTAAGTACTTAAGCTACATTTTTAAAATTTTAGTTTGGGCAAATGGTGTTGATAGATGATGACTGTCAGTAGTTCAGTCACAGGGTATGACTTTGTCTTCCTGGAGTACCAGGGAATCTATGACCTGCTAAACATCAGTGTTCCCTTCTTCACTGGGGACCAGACACTCATTCTCCAGGTGTTCTGGCCAACAGGTCAGGTATATCTGACATATGAGGATGGATATTAGAAGTTGTGAGGGTAGAAAATGGATGAGTTGCTGCTGATAAAGGAGAAAATGGAGAGTAGGGGGATGTTACAATCTCTCTTTAATCTCGCTGTTAAGCCTTCTGATGATTTGGACAGCGTGGAATGGTATTTAATTTCATAAACCCTGCTTAAAAATACTGCCTTTTCTACCTGAGGATTGTTTAAATTGTTGGGACTGTGCCTTGTGTGATTCCCTGGCAGCCTGAGGAGGCTGGGTGGTGTCTGTAGGTGTGATGGAGCTGCTCTGGAGCAGCTGTTGGCAGCAGCTGCTGAGCACATGGGGCTGGCAGCACACAGACTGTGTGTGTGCAGCTGGGCAGCTTGATGGGCTTGGCCATGCCTGGTGCTTCTGGGGAGCATCAGATTTTCTGAGGATGTGCTGTGAGGCTGCCTGGGCTGTGCACAGTTGGCTTTGGGTGTTTGGGGTGTGTGAGTTCCAAAGTGCTAGGCTGACTCAGCATGGGCCATGCAGTTTATTCCCAGGCGTTCCACCTGGGAAATCCATCACACACAACCAGGAGTCTGAGCTCCAGCTCATGTTTGTTTTTCACTTAGGTATGGTTTTTCTTTCATGTAGATACCATAATGATGGTATTGTTCACCAAGAATATTCACTAAATAGAGAGCATTTTAGGACGTGTTTTGAAGCAAGCCGATCACTCTTCCAAACATATTATAAAAGTTCTGATGTATTTTTGTTCTGCATGCTTGACTCAAAATTTGTTTCCTCTTTTCAGGCAGCTATAAATGGTGTTATACCACAAGAAAATGGCATTCTACAAAGGTAAGCATGGAGGACTGGAGTAGTACTGCAGAGAATTATGCTGGGTAACAGTTACTTTTTTTTCCTTCCTGAATCCTAAGAAGATGACATAATTCTCCTTTTAAAGCTGTTTCTGGAGCCACAAATTCTATTCCTGGCAAAGCTGATTTAACATTCAGTTTTTCCCATACTGATAGAGGACTAGCTCAAACATCTATTCAAAATAGTGAACTTTTATTTTGAATTCACTGGTGCTTGGGTCATTCTGTGCAGGGTTGTCTCTTTACAAAGACTGGATGTTGGTATGCTTCTGGCTAAGTATTTCTTTTTCCCTATGCATTTTTAAAGGTATTGATATTCCATGGTTCCCTATTTCTGGCCAAAACACTTGTACTTTTTTTTTTTTTTTAGTTGAATTACAGGCAGCAGAAACTGTGATAGATAAAGTAAGGTTGTTCCCTTCTAAAAATAGTTCTACTGATTTTCTTTCAGCTTCTGAATTAAATTTTGGCTTGCATGCTGATGCTTGGTTATCTTGAAGTCACTGAAATTTGATCTTCTAAATGCTGATGAGGCAATTGAAAACAGGAATTGAGCTACCTGAGAGAGACAGTAAAACAGTGTTTAAAAATTTCTCCAGAAAAATATTTATTGTACTATTTTAAAAAATAAATTGATGAAAAAAGATATATAATGTAGGTAAAGTGGTTTTTGACATCTCTGTCTATACTTATTAAAGCTGTCATTCAATAGAGTCAGGTTTTGATTGCTGATAAAACTATTTGCTCAGTGAAGTTACTAAATATATATTTACTGTAAGGCCTGTTTAGTCCATGTGAGTCCATCTGGGTTGTGTGGAGCACTCTTTCTGCATATAAGTTGAGACCTCAAAGCATTTCTATCCGAAATACCAGAATGTTTGATTGGGTAAAAGAAGCTGGGGAATAAATAAGTGTAATTAATGCCTGTCTTCAATCACAAGGTGGTCCAGTACCCACTTATATGTTTCTTTCACAGTAATTTATTAATTTTTAGAAATTATTAGATAGTCAAATGTGTTTACAATCTGTATTTTTGTTACTTTGTTTTTGTCTTGTTTTGTATTCTTCCAGTGGAAGTGGTTTAAAGGGTGGCTCAGAAGATTTAGAAACCTGGTTTCCAGTGGTTTTCAGATAAGGCTTATTTTACTGATGTGAGGCTTTTTATGTTCTATTAGAGATTGCTAGTCAGGCATGTAGGATGCTTTTTTGTGGTGAAATCAAACAGAGTTAATACAACTGGACTTGAAGTAAGTTAATTTATTGAAGGGAAAAAAGTACACTTCATTTTATAATTCAGTTGCTTGTTTCATGATCCAGTCCTGAGAACTGGGATATTCATTGCTTCTTGAGTCTGCTAACAGAGTTGTTACTTAATTGTACTTAATTCATACTTCTCCACCAGATTGAAGGCAATAGCATATCACTTGGTATTTATACTTTTTTTAAATCCTGAAAATTAGACTGTTTTCTGTACTATTGAGAGCTCTGTCGTGGGTCTTTGACTTTTGAGCCATAGGTCTGAGAGTGTGGTATTTGGGCATTCATCCTTCTGAGCATGCTGGTGTGAGAAGTGAAGGAGCCCCTTGTTTTACAAGCATAACATGTTTTTCTGTTTCCAATGTGAAAGGCACAACAATGGGATTTGCAATAGCTGAGTGCTGTTGCACTCCTGTGACATGCATGCTATCCACATTTGCACTTTTTAAAGTTCAGACCTTCTCTAGATGACAGATTTGACTTGTTCTTTGAAGCATTTCCACTGAGAATCTCATGGTATCTTCGAGAACAGAAGGAATTTTTCAAATAATTTCTGATAAAGAATGGAAATGAGATTGAGTTATATTGCAGGATTTCTGAAATCCACCATGAGATCCTATAACTGCCCAACATCTTCCTGGTAAGAATATCTAAAAGGCAACACCCCAGGCTTACCTGATGAAGTTTCTTGCCTTCCAAATTTGATATTTGATTTCTTTACGTCAGAGGTGTTTTTTTTTTTTTTTTTTTGTTGCTGTTGGTTTTTTTTTATTTGTTTTTTTCTTTTTTTTTTGGCACACAATAATATTCCTGAAATGTCATGTTTTGTTACACTTGTTTTCAATCTCAGTTACATGTTTCCTGTGGAGAGGCTCACCGAGGAAGATGCAGTGCTTCTGGGTAGTGAGGGTTTTCCAGTTTATTCTGACCTGTAATGCTGTGGGTATCCTTGAGTCAGGTATGGAGACATCCTTATATGAATCTCCAAGAGCCTTGCACGATTTTGAAGGCAAGTTAGAATTCAGCATTGCATTACTGTGGTATTTCTAGGTGCTGTTTTAAACACGTGCTTCATTATCTTAATTTATTTACCTTAAACTTATCTCTAATTTCATATCTGACTTGTTTTTCACTGATTTGGTGTGGGAAAATACCTGTCTGTGTGCCGAATTTTGAGCTGTATTTCTTATTCCCATTTCCACTGGATAGTAGCCCAATGATGTAGAAGGCTGGTTGTTGCCATAGTGCCCATTTTTAGATGGTCACAACACTCCTGGGACAGGAAATAATCCTTTTCCTCAAGATAATTCTGGTATTAATTACACAGTGGATTTTAAATGCTTGTTTGTCACCAGTGCTGATCTCCTATAGTGCTCCTGATCCCTGAAATGTTAAAATTGCTAATACAGAAGTTATTTTAAAATTTTTAATAAGCAGGATTTTCAACTATGACAGCAATAATTCAGGAGGTGTGTGCTGGACTGTAGTAAGTGTATAATAATGTCGTTTTCCTTTCCTAATTTCTGGTTAGACATGCCAAGCTGTTGTGTTTAAATCATCTTATTTGTCTGTCTTTCAGTGAGTATGGTGTAGAGACTTTGCATGGACCAGCATATGGCCCCAGTCACTCTGCTGCATCTTCCTCAGCTCCTTCCTCCTCCTCAGCATTTCGCCATGTAGTGCCATCTAGACAAATAGTGGAAAGACAACCTCGAATGCTTGACTTCAGGGTTGAGTACAGAGACAGAAATGTGGATGTAGTACTTGAAGACAGCTCCACAGTTGGTAAGGATTGGTAAAAATGAAATAGAAGGCGTTATCGTGAAATTGTTAAAAAGACGAACTAAAAAGATTCAACCCCAAAAATCCAAGTCCTAAAGCAAAGCAGAGCAAAACCCCTCAAAAAGAAAAAAAATATCCCCCTGAAAATGCAGCCTCCACAGCTACTAACCATTTTCAAATCTCTTTGCAGCTTTAAAAAAGCAAAATTTCACTAATCCATTGTAAAGGTTAGTGATCTAGCAAATACTTATTTTTAAATCTAGTTTTCTTATGAACTTGCTTCAGAAACAAAATGGAGATTAATGATTAAGTTGAGGCATGAAAGTGTACTTTGGGGTAGGATTAGTGTAGATGCAAGCTATTTATAAGTGGATGATCTTAGCATTTCCTCTTTGAATCTGTATGGCATATCTTTCTGCACAGGATTAGTGACAAGATTAGAGGAATTCTTCCTGGTGTGAAGAAGATAATTTCATTCTTCTTAGTTCAATTTTTATTTGACTCTTTCATCCAAATTAAGATTAATTCTTTCAGTTTTATTTTCTTTATCCCAAAAATTGGTGCATTTTCAATCAGTGAGAAAGAGGTATGCTATTGCTAGTGTTGCAGGGCATGTTATTTTTTACATTCCCCAAACTGGGAATTAATTTATTCCTGCTAAGGAAGAAAAGTATTTTCATTTTCCTATTTTTAGTGAAGAGCTTATACAGATCCAAATAAGGAGCTACGTGAAGAAATAGTTGGTGAAAGCAATTTTCCGTGCTGCAGCCTTTTGTCTGGGATGAAATTTGGAAATTGGAACTTTTGATCCTCACTTGTCGTCTCGGCAATGGATTTGGTGTTGGCTGGCGCCACCTAGCGGTGCCTGGTTTGAATTATCGATGGCTGTTCCATGTTTTCCTTTGTGCTAAATTGTATCCATGGAAATCAGACATCAAAATCTCATCAGATCAGAATTTTCCGGCTGTGCTGCTTTGATTTTTCTTTTCTTATTAACTTCTTAATAGTTGAATTTTACCTGAAAGCTGTAGGACAGAAGGCAGTTCGTGCAGAACTTCTGTCTGTATCTTGGGATATAAAGATGGAGGGCAGCCTCGTGTTTAAAGTCCTGGGAGAAGTGAGCAAGCAAATTTTAGAACTTCAGCTGTAGACTTGAGGGAAGAATATTTTTTGCTTTTTTGGGGATCTTGGCAGGATCCCATGAGAGGCTGCCCAGGAGGACACAGGGGCCCAGGAGAGCTGGTTGATCTTCAAGGACAACTTCTTCAGTGCACAGGAGCAGTTCCTTCCAACATGCAAGAGGAGCAGGCATGGCAGAAGGCCAGCACAGAAGAAGAAACCATTTCTGACTGAGCTAAATTAAAAAACAAAGTAGCCAGTGGTGGAAAGTAGTGATGGGCTGCCCAGCAGGAGCACAGAGATGTGCAGGTTTGGAGTTAGGAAGACCAAATTTCAGGTGGAGGTGAAACCACTGAGTGGTTAGAAGGGTTTCTGTAGGCACATCGGCCTGAAAAGAAAAGCTAAGGCAAATGTGAATGCGTGTTCAGTGGTGATTGCTGACCTTGGTCTGTGGGAAGATTATGGAGTAAATCTTTCTGGAAGCACTTTTTGAGCACGGGAGAGAAAAGAAGGGGATTTGGAGCAGCCAGCATGGATTACTAAAGGCAAATTGTTCATAATCAGTCAGCATTATTTGCCTTTTGCAATTTGATGACTGGCTCAGTTGACAAGGGGAGGGAATGTCACTGTGGTTTTAGGAAGGCCTTTGATGTATTCTGCTGTTGTATTTTTCTAGTCATAATGTTAAGATAAAAACGCATAAAAAACGGATCAAAATAAATCTTAGTCTACTCAGAGAAAGTGGCTGATATTCTGGAGGGCAGGGCTGCTGTTTAGCAGGTCCTGCATGGCCTGGAGACATGGGCTGGCAGGAGCCTCCTGAAGTTCCAAGAAAATAAAATTGAAGTCCTATATCTGGCATAGGAGACCTCCATGTTATCTCCACTTGATACCTGGCTGAAGGCTGATGGGCTAGAAAACAATTTAATAAAAGGGATCTTGGGTGCTTCAGCAATGAAGAAGTGAAGAAGACCTGCCATGTCCCAGGCTTTGTTGGCGAGAGTGTAGCCAGTGGATCCCAGGAAATAATTATTTCCCTCTATTCACCACTTGCCAGGCTGAATCTGGAGCACTGTGTTGGGTTTTGAGGTGCCTGCTGCAGGAAAGATGTTGACATCCTGCAGTAAGGGGGTCTGGAGCTTTGGGCTAACAGGAGGAGAGGCAGGCACAGAGAAGAGGATTTGTTCAGCCTGGGGAGGAAAGGGGAAGGTACAGACCTGACCTCTGTGTACAGCTGCCTGCTGGGGGGTACAGAGAAGGTGGAGCTAGACTTGTCTTGGAGGTGCATGAGAATGGGAGGCAGCAGGCACAACATCAAAAATTCACATTAAATAAAAGGATTTTTTTTAATTGTGAGGGTGGTGAAGTACTGAAGCAGGTTGGCCAGAAAAGTTGTCAAACTTCCATCCTGACATGTTCAAGAGTCAGCTGAGCAAGTCATTGACTAAACTGGTTTAATTAGACCTTTGAGTTGGGCTTGGGCCACATGAGCTCCAGAGGTACCTTCCAGCCTGAATTATTTTATGACTATAATAACTACAGGAGCAGAAGAGCTGTCGGAGCACTCAGTTGTATGGACATTCCAGTTCATTAGATCTGGATTAATGATATTGAAATTTGGTATCAGAAATATATATATACCCTCTTTGTTGCTGGCAAGGTCTGGTGCTCCAGATAGCACACAGCTGCAAATGTGTGTGTCTAGTATGTTATGGATTATAGAATTACCAGTATATGTATCCAAATAATCAAATCCTCATGTGATTCTCCAATCAATCCTGCTTTGTGATTTATATTTTTTTTAAGCTTCATTTGTCTTTTACTGTTTGGAGGGTATGTTACAAGGGTAACTAGACTAAAGATCCTTCACATAGTAAATTTTTCCTTGTTCTTGTTATTTTGAGTACAATTCGTTGCTGTTTGAAAAAAAAACAGTAAATGTGTATCTTTTATATATTCCCTTTGTTTTTCTCTCTAGGAGATATCAAACATATTCTAGAAAATGAACTTCAGATTCCTGCATCTAAAATGCTGTTAAAAGGGTGGAAGACTGGAGATGTAGATGATAGTGTAAGTTCTCAACTGTATTTTCAGTTAACTGAACTCATTTTCAAACTGAGCATCTGTGGGTGGGGATTACAATGCAAGAATTGTTAGTTTCGAACAGTGTCAGATGTCTTGGGTGGCATACAAAGAACTCTTAATCTAAAACACTGCAAAATAAAATCAGGACAAATCAGTTTGTCTTTGGCTTATATATAATGTGGCCCACCTACAAAAATGATTTTTTGTAGGTTTTGAAATACTGTACTGTTTTGAAGTAACAGGAAGTGTATCTTGAAACAAAATATTTGGTGGTATTGTAAATACATACCTATAATTAATGAAAAAAGTCAGAATTGGTGAATGTTTTATATTTATAATGATTTTTCTCCCCTCAGACTGTTTTAAAAAGTCTACACTTGCCAAAAAATAATAGTCTTTATGTTCTAACACCTGACCTGCCTCCTCCTTCTTCGAGTCATTCTGGGTAAGTCTTTTGGCCGTAAATTCTGTTTGTATGGTTTGAGATTTTTTTTGTGGTTATTATGAAGCCATGTGTGTATTTGCAGGAATCTGCAGTTAGTTTTTCAGTGTACTGTTGGGATGAACTAACTCAGAATCTCATTGAAAAGAAACTCAGAATCTCATTGAAAAGAAACTCAGAATCTCATTGAAAAGAAACTCAGAATCTCATTGAAAAGAAGCTTGTTGGGGTTTTTAAAACCTTGGTGGGGTCCATGAACCTCTTAGGCACATACATAATTTTACATCTCTCAGATGTAATGACTTTAACAGAAATCTAGTCTCTGTGGAAACGAGAGCTGGCCTTCCATAAGTTGCTGCTTTATGTTGGTCCATTTAATGTATCTTATAGATCTGTATAAATCATTCCCATCAGATCACAATTTTCTTTACGAAATGTTTGTTTCATTATTTTATCTTGTACTTTTAAAATGTATGTAGATAGGCTGAATAATTAATTATTATAAATTAGTTATAATGAATTTCCTCTAATTGAGCAGGATATCTTTTATTACTGATTTGAGCACTCAGGAAGTAAGCAGTGAGTGTTCATGTGTCACAGAATCACAAAATCATCAAAGCTGGAAGTGACCTTCGAGATTATCTCGTTCAACCCACCATAATCATCCCTGAAACGTGTCCCCAAGTGTCACATCCAGACATCCCTTGAACACTTCCTGACTCCACCACATCCCTGGGCAGCTGAATCCAGTGCTTAACCACCTTTCAGGGGAAGATATTTTTCTAGTACCTACTCTGGACTTCTTTTGGTGCAATTTA
Organism: Cinclus cinclus; assembly: GCF_963662255.1. NCBI lineage: Eukaryota > Metazoa > Chordata > Aves > Passeriformes > Cinclidae > Cinclus > Cinclus cinclus. The sequence goes on along the minus strand of NC_085053.1, from coordinate 24,732,908 downwards.
AGGCCATTTCGTCTCATCCATCCCCTTGAAACGTGGCAGTGGAGACAGACCCTTGGCTGGCTCCAACCTCTTTTTGGGGAGCTTTGGGGGTGAGAAGGTCCCCCCCTGAGCTGAAGGGTTTCTCCAGGATGAACCCCTCCCAGGACTTTCCCTCCAGATGCTTCCCCAGCTCTGTTCCCTTCTCTGGACCCGTTCCAGCCTCTCGTTGTCCTTCCAGAAGTGAGGGGCCCAGCACTGGACCCAGCACTGGAGATGTGGCCCCAGCAGTGCCGAGTTCAGGGGACAGTCCCTGCCCTGGTACCATCCAGGTGCCATGGGGCTCCCTGCCCACCTGGCACAGCTGGCTCATACAGCACCCCCAGCTCTCTTTCTGTTCTCAGGGAATATTGCGAAAATTTGAAAAAGAAATGATGTTATATCTTATAAAGCAATTAGCAATTAGTTTGGTTTGTTTTCTTCTTTGGCCTTCCCTTTCCCGAAGGCAGCCCTGGATGTTCTGTTTGCCAGGAAAATGGGAATTTTCCTCGGTAGCCGCTAGAGGGTGCGCAGGAATTGAGCTGCGGTAGGAGCTGCTGCAGGTGGGATGCCTTTGGAATTGGGCAAAATGCACGGATTTCAGGTTGTCTCAAGAGGGAGTTGGCTTTCTGCCCTTGTATGTGACACGAGAATATTCTGCAAGTGCAGTTGTATTACCGGTGAGAGGAATTGTTGGAGAGTCAATAGAAATTAGTAAGTGCTTTCCTAATGATTGAAAGTACTTGGTGTATTGCTAAAAGGTACTTGTGCACATTAGCATGTAGTCTGTGGAGGAGATAAGAATGCTGATATGAATTATAAAAATAATAATGATAAAAAAGGAGCATTAAGAGAGGGAATAGTGGCACTGGAGCAGAGGATGGTGTGCATGACCTCTCTGTGCAAAAAGGAGCTGTATTTGTCTGTTAGGACAATAAGCCATTGTGCCTTAGCAGCTATTTGAAGAACAGTGGAAAGATGCTGCACTGCTAATTGTTTCATTTCCAATGTCAAAATTTTGTAGCCAGGTATTGCTGTCTATTGTAATTTGAATGTTATAATACTGGAGAGAAAACTGGAGTCTGAAGAGAGTTGTTTATTGCAACTGCAGTAAAGTATATAACAACAAACTGTTTAAAAACAGTTCTTTGCCTTTTTTATTGGATTAATGGTTTTAAAGAACTTCACTTGATAGTAAAATCAAAGTAGTTGTTACCTTTTATAGTTTATATTTGTTTCATAGTGGAGATTAGTTCTGGATATTTTTTAAGATAAAAGTTGGTAGCTTTGGGACAGCAAATGATGACTAATTAGTGGCTATTTAAACACGGATAATTTGAAGGCTAGATCATCTCCCTGAAGTCATAAATTCTAGATGAAAGGGGAGGCTTGCCTCCAATTAAAGCATCAATGCAGATCAAAACACATCTAATTGAAGCAATGTACCAAACCCAGTTACACTGTTTACTGCCTACTGTTAGGTCAGTTATTATTCAGATTAGTTTGTTACCCACAATTTTTAAAAGCGTTGTGTTCACATCTATTATTAATGGATGTTGAGGAACTTTGCCTCTTGCTCTGGGAGTTCATCTGTTGTTTTCTTCAAATGCCTTCTGTTTTGAACTAGAGATAAATAGTCGTGATTTGAATATCTCCAGAAAGTGATATTTGAAAAGCCTGAGATTCCAGTATGTGATATTTTATCTATATGCCCTTCTTAAAAGGAACAGTCTGGCCCCAGTTCTATAAGCTCCTATTTTTGTCTGTTCTTTATAGTGAGGCAGAACAGTGTCTGAAACATCCTTTTCCAACATATTGATCTGAAGGCATTGAAGTTTATTGTGACAGACTGAATGGGCTTAACCCAGAACTGACTTAAAACCAGCATCTAAATGTAAAGGCAAAGTGATCCTGCCGTTTAAACAAGCAAAAATCTCCTAGGGTATCTTTGTTCATCAGTGGCCTACCTAAAGCTTTTATAGGTAATAGAAACCCAGTGAATTACTACTGCATGGTGGTAAATTGAGGTGGAAAGATTAAATTTAAATGTCAAATACCAGCTGCATGGTTCCACCCTGCTCCCACAGTTTCAGCTGGGCAAAGCCATGCTTATCCATGCACGATATCCAGAACAAAAACCACACGTACTGTGAGTTGTGGACATAATGAAATCTGATTTCTAGTGAATTCCTACCTCATCCCAGCAGCTGCAGTAAATCAGTCTTCTCTTTCCATGCTTCCCATCATCTCACCTGCCTCTGATTCTGCCTCCAGATCTTCTTGTACTTTTTGTAGCACCTGTGTAATATTTTTCCCCTTGCACAGAGTATCAGCCTGCCCTGCATCTGTTTTCCACTCACAGTCTGGCAGTATCAAGGAAAGGAGAAATCATGTCCTGTGGGTAGTTTTGAGATCACTGGCCAGAGGTGATGGATGGGTATAAAATACTGCACTTTTAATGTAGCCTTTTACTGAAGTGGGTGGTAATTTTGGTCCCCTTCCACCTCCTGGCTTTTGATTTATACCTGATCTTTGAGACCTTTCTAGCACTATGAGACCTCCTTTAAACCAGTGTCTATGTTCAAAAGTTACCAGATAGGAGCAAAAGTTAGCAGGGGGTGGAGTAGAACATGATTTCCCTTGGAAAGCAGTCTTGAAAGATGCCAAAGAATGTCCATCATTAAATGTCCATGGGGGTAGATCCCTTGCACCAGCTTTGTCAGATTAGATTAATCACTTCCTCAGTGTGCAATTCCTTCCCTTTGTTGCCTTGGATGCTTCTTGAAGGCTGACAATACCCAGTTCAGGAAATAGGTTTAAGAGAATGTTAGAGGGAGGCATGAAAAGTGTGAACATGGGGGTCTGGCCATGGAGCTGGGTCATCCAGATTGTCTCTCCTTTCTATCCTGTGTGATCTGGGAGATGCTTTTTATAATTTTTTGTTGCTGTTGTCATTATGATGGATATAATGTATTTTATGCTTATTTTGCTAAACAGCTGGAATCCAAGATACATTATTATACTCAATGAATCACTGGAAAGTTGAAAAGCATTATAACTCCAGGTGCATACCATGGAGATTATTAGAAATAATGCAGTTTTGCTAAGTGATTGTAACTTAACAAGTGTAATCATCTGTGCAGATGAGAAAAAAACCCACAGATCCCATTTTTCAAGCATTAGGTCCATGTACTGCTGGATATCTCTGCTTTAGATCATTACAGAGCAGTGGTGGTGATGTGGTGCCTTGTTGTATGTTATCAACTGTAGCAGAGTGTTAATTAAGAACGATGTAACCTGCAACTCCAATTATTACTCCTGTCTGCTTAGCTGGACAGCAGCAGTGCCTTGCTTTAGTTACTTTGAAAGCTTCCATAAGAATGGTAAGATTAATGTTTTTTTTTCACATCTGTTCGTGAGACAGTTTAAAAATCCTGAAGTTTAAAATGCAATAGAATGTAAACAAAAGGGCTTCTGCTCATTTACATGTTAGCCAGATTTGCTAACTGATTGCTGTTTGAACCTAATCTACCACCTCCTGCTGCATTAGCTACAACAAACATTACATTTACATACTGATTTCTTATTTTGTTTTAATGTAAATAATCTGTAATTACAGTAAATTTGGACTTCTGTTGACATGAGCTTGTATAAATCTGTAAGTTTAAAATGGAAATGTTAATTACCTTGTGTCTTACCTGTTTATATAAAAATCAGAGGTTTTGGGGGAAATCTGTCTGTGTCTGAGGAAAATACTGCCTCGTGGGAAATACTGAATGTATTTCATAGAAACTGAAATTAAAAGGAACATGTACATATCATTGATTAAGGATTTACTTTTGGTATCAAATTCTAAAATATTAGTAAAATTTCAAATAAAAATGCTGCTGAAAAGCAAAGTATCATATAAAAAAATCAGAGCATTAATGCAATTACTTAACAGTAGATAGAACCAATTTGTTTTGTATGTCCAACTCTCTTCCTAGAATTGGTCAGAGCAATGACTGTGGTCAGGTCTATTTTCTTTTCTCTGTTCTTGGACTTCTTTTCTGGGTGTAGGCAGGGTGGAAATCTTCAAATGGAAGACTGGTGCCCAAAAATGCAGATTCCCTTGCCTCCTGTGCTGCATAGTGAGTGCAAGAATCATTCAGCTGAGGTAAAATAGTTGCAAAGGCAGAGTATATCACCTATCAGCAAATGTTTTTAAAAGCTGGGATTTGCAGTAGGGGAAAAAGGACTCTAGTAAGAGTGGCCTACTTTAGTCCTCTTTCCAGAATTTAGTTTTCTTTTCCCACAAATTAATCCTCAGATTAATTGAATTCTTTTAGCACTGGTGGCAACAATAAAAAAGAAAGGAAAAAACAAATCTGTCTTGTCTTTAATGGGACCTGGAGTTTGGCCCTGATTTTTTTTTCCCCTTTTAATATAGTTGTTTTGTTTGGTAGTCAAATTATTATATTGCAAAGTTATTGTAGCCAACTAGAACATTTGTAGGAGAATTACACAACTGCAAACACTGAAGCCAGATTTTAGAGATGTGTATTATATTCAGTCAGTTTTCTCAATACTCTTATGTGCACCTAATAAGAAATAAAAATTAAGCTTCATCTTAGTATCAGTAAGAAGTTTCCTTTGCATAAATTTATCTTGTAAAATTTATCATTCCCTTAATGGCTGAAACACAGTTTTTGGGCAAGATATATTTTGGCCCAAGTAATCTGGGGTAATCTGCATCCCCCTTTGCTGGAGGAAATGATTATGGGAGGGACAGAAATCAACCCCATCTCACAGAGGAGGGGGGGCACCAGCACTGGCATCAGTGACCCATCAGATGTGCCATCAATTCCTCCTCCTTTTGACTTTCTAGTGGACACTTACCAAGCTTTACAGCTGTCAGACGTGAGATTTTGATGTAGGAACTCCAAGGACTGGAGTAGTTGAACAGTGCATTTCTGTGTAAGGAGAAGTAATGGACTTGGTGCCATTTTGTTAATTTTCTGAAGAAAAAGTGAACAATTAACCATGCACTATATTTGCTAACACTTTCAAACCCAGTTTTTTCTCAATTTTTTTAATGTTTTTTATTAGCTAGCTTTTCAGCCTCTCTTTTTCACTCTGTTTGTCAATGAATATGTGCTGAGAATTTGCTTATTAACAACATTCAACTTGTGTTGCTTAGAAATCCCAAAAGTAGAGGTGTCAAAATTGTTAGTTCAAAAATTAAAGCTTTTAATTTTTAGGCACTTAATTTAAATTTGTTTGAAGAGTATTTTTTCCTTTCCAAAATACTTCCTGCTCTCACAAGTGGAAAACTTTCCGACGAGCGGGTGCTTTTTATTAGCAAGCTGTATTTTGAGTTGTACTGAAATGTGTGGATCATGCATAACTGGAGAGACTGAGGGTTTGGTCAGACTGGCCTGTTTCCTTCTATATTTACATCAATTACAGAATGAAAACATGAGTCATGTTATCAGTTAGCATCTACAGATTTTCAGATATAGCTAATTTTGACTCTAACAGAACCTTGTGTGAGTCTGTATGGAATCCAGAGCCATTCACATATGCAGTAATTAATGTTTTCAGAGCAATTAAATATGTCATTTGCCTCCAGTATTTGCTGAAAACAAATAAAAAAATCAGAATCTGAAAAAGCACAGCAGGATATTTTAGTTGCTACTGAACACTTGCCAATGGAAAATATGGTTATGGGGATGCAAAACTTACAATCAAATTAGAGTTATCTTTGACAATAGGCATACAACTTTTCAGGACTCCTCTTTTTATTTTTTCCTCCTCCTTTGAAGGACTGTTAAGTATTTGTAGAAAATATGTGAAAGTGCAGAAAACTACATGTTCAGCATCGATGATTCCATTTACCTTTGTAGTGTCTCTCATGCACATAATCATACTTAGCATTGACAATGAGTTGTGTTTATTTTCCATGTTGGAAAGCCATAAAAGACAAGAAACAGCACTTCATGATTTTATTTTGTATTATGTGATTATTGAGATGTCACAGGAGCCAGATTAGGTTTCCGAGTGAAGATATTTTTGTAAAATAAATTTCCCTGAGATGTTCAAGCAAATTTTGTATCTCTTGCTAAAGCATCCAGTTAGTATTATATGAGTTCCTTCCCATCTGAGCAGCAAAACAGCTAATGAATAATTCCAGAAGGAGTTAAAACTAACAAATCAGGTCTCAAATGATGTTTTTTGTCTTCTTGTATCAGCTGTGCTGATACATTCAGAATTTTTCCTTTACTGCTAAGAGGAATTGCATGTTGAAGTGTCACAGAATAGTGAAGATGTGAAAGAAAAAACCACAGTCTGCCATTCTTTTAAGGGTATGTGATAAGAAAAAAAAAATTGAATAAGGCAAATTGAATTTCATATGCTGCATATGAAAGTCAAGTCTGCATAAATATTGTTCAGAAACCCAAGCTGTGGTACAGTGTCACTGCAATTTTGTAGCCTGTGTAAAATTGCACACAGCCATAATTACTATGTCTATAACAGAAGTCCTGCCTTCTACTTTGAAAAGTAGATAGCTGCATAATTTTGTACCTAATTAAGCAATCAGGATGCCTTTTTAATATCCAGATGTTTTACTGCCAGGAAAATGAGAAAAAGAACCCCCAGCTCGTGACAACATGAAGATATAGTTGGCCTGTTTGAACTGTATCTCAAGATTTTTTTAAAACTAAGTATTTATTTATTTATATATTTCTTTGTATTTAACCCTCTGTAATGTACATTTAAAACAACGTGAGCAGAACTAGCTTTTCTGAATGTTCAATTCCCATGCAAGAAATTCTGCTGTGGTTACTTTTCCAGTTCTAATTAGCTGGGTTTATGTGCTTTAAATGAAACTAAGCAGAAGAATTTGCATTTGGTTTCTGCTTCAGGTAACCCTAGAGAAGCAAGAGCATGTTTTGCCTTGTTCTACTTGCCATCAGTTCTTAATGTGCATCATAGCTTGATATTTGGTCTGGCCATCAATATGCTGACAAGCCTATTATTAATGGCATTAGGAGTGCTAAATACACCCGATGTTTGTGAAGATAATGGGACTCTCTCCATTTTGAAAATACTTAACATTAGAAGAGCTTTAAAGGCTGCAGTCACCTTATTAAGGAAGGAGTTCAGGAATGGCCTTTGGTCATTCTCAGCAGGCTTCCTTGCATTTAAGAGTGAAAAGAGAGATGATAATGTTCTGCCTGGACTTGTCCATGTAGAGTTTAGGGTACCCTGGGGTTTTTGCATCTAACTGTAAAACAAGCTATAACATGCTTATCTGTGATTTTCCTGTTTTTCTTTCAACCATTTCAGGGCCCTGCAGGAGTCATTAAATCAAAACTTCATGCTGATTGTCACCCATCGAGAAGTCCAGCGGGAGTACAACCTCAACTTCTCAGGAAGCAGTACCATTCAGGAGGTGAGTGCTGTTTCACAGCTGAAGAATAAATGTAGCTCATTATAGCTAATGCCAGCTCTGTTAAAGGGGGTTTGCATAGTCTTGATGGATATTCCTGTATTTTATTAGTCTTTTTTATTTTGATCAACTGGATCATCAAGATTTGCTGTGATTTGATTAAAGAATTCAGTTAGAAAAAGGTGTTCTATTAAATGATACAGAAAGGATGTTTCTTTTTGTATTGCATTAGCAAAACACACAAACAGCGTTTATTGAGTTATTCAAATTGCATTTTGCTTGAAGCCCCTTGAAGCTACCTCTGTTTTCCCTTCTTTTAACCAGCTCCATCTCCATTTTGTAGGCACCTGAACCATTGTGCTGGTTGCTGTTGGAGTGCTGTAATTCTTACTGGTCTGGTAGCCAAATGGTTTTGTGTGTAATGGACATTGCTGCTGTTCTGTGGAATGGCCAGCAAGGGGTGATGTTGGAGAGAACTTCGGCAGAATTAAGTCCTAAAGGATCAAATATCTCTGATGTGTCTCTGGACTCTCTGAATTCAGAATAAGGAGTCCCTTGCATATTTTAGAAACTCCTTTTCAAGCCCAAAGGTTGTTGTGTAGTGCTCCATGGTATATCTAAAGCTAGATGTTGTGGATGTTATTTTCTGTATAACCCGCTGCCTTCTGGAAACTTGACAAACAGCCTAGAAATGTGAATCTTCAGAATTCACATTACAAAATACTAAGATTAAATGTTTGCTTTTCAAATTAAATGTATGTTTGCTATTATTGGTCCGACACTTCTCTCAGTCTTCTATGGTTGAACAGGTTTTTTTGAAGTTTTTTGTGTCACATACTGACATGGTAGACAGAATTAATTTGAGTTCTGTATTATTAGCCAGAGTAGTATCTCATACAGCAATGAAAAATGATCACTAACTGTTTTCATTGTGAATCCTGTTATTCTTAAGATCTAAATTCTGATCTTTCCCCCATGTGAAAGCCTGGTTTTTACTTCTTATGTTTAGATCTACTATAGTAAGTTCTGTTTTGCTTTTTGTGGTAACACAGATAAACAAACACACTTGAATCAGTTTGACTTTTAAGGGGCTGAACTTTGACACTCTAGAGTTACAAGGAATTTGAACGTTTATGGAAATAAAACATTCAAATATGTGGTTTTAATTTTAAAATAGTGAGATTCTAAAAGAAAACACATACATTTGTATTGTCTGTTTGGTTTTTATCAGTGCTGTACCATTTACTTCTTTGCTGGTGGGTCCAACCTGGCTTAAAGGAACCAGAAAGTTGTGTCAGGGGAATCTAGGCTGCCTTTCCATACCCTGAAGTTTTCTTATTTGTTGGTAATGACAGATTACAGTCATCAGGTTGCCATATGAAATCAACATAATTTAAAAATTAATTACGATTTTTCCCTTGACCAACCAAAATAAAAACCCTACCACCACGTAACCAGCATGAGCAGAAAACCTTTCTTTCCCTTTCTTGTATCTGAGTGTCACACCCAGTAGAGTGTCTAAAATTGTGAAGATCAATTCAGGGGCTAAAATGAGCTGAGCTCTCTGGCCCTTGTTGTGCAGCTGATGCTGAACAGGTGAACATGTCTGTCTGTGCAAAGGCTCCTGGAAATCCCTGGGGATTTCACTGAGGTAAAAGGGCTGGTGAACATTTGTCTAATTATAGAAAACAAGCAGTGTTTTGAATGTTAACTCCCTAATGGCTTCTTAATTTAATTTTTTTTCTTTTAGTGTAGAGTAATCATTGTAACAAATCTAGGCAGTCCTTGTGGTTTGGAGGAATTGCTGGGATCGTTCCTCATCTCCTTTGTCTCTGTCCTCTCCTGGGACTGTTAGATTTATTTTTTTTTTCCTCTTCACTCTCTTGTTCACACCTTAACAAATTAATAGTTTACTTTCCTCCTGGTGTATTTCTGTAACGGTGGAGAAGCTCAGTGATGCAGTTGCCAACCACAAGAGGGCAGGAAGGACTATTCAATTATTATCTAAAAATGCCGCTCAGTGTTTTCAAATTAGCTTCTGGTATATTAACAAAAAGGACTATAATGGCCAAGTTATTGTTTGATTTACAGATAATTGGCATATTGCAGGGAGGAGACTTAATTTCACCCTTTTAAATTAAACAGGGAGATTTAAAAAGACATAAAATATTCATTAATGTTCAGTGATTATAAAGCAGTGGCATATATTTATTCTACCTTTATTACTGTTTCGATGGGAAAATACAGCAAATATTTCAGAAATCGACTTGGCCATACTGACAAGTTGAAATGTTTAAGCAGTGTTAATGCAAGCTACTCACATGCCATATCCTATGCAGAAAGATTCAAAATGACTACATCAATTATTAAAAGAAATATTTAAGATTCTAGAAATGTTCTACTTCTTGCCACAGTTGGGTGCAACTGTCTCTTAAGAGCTACTGGTTCAGTGTGTTGTTATTAGTACTGTGAATTTTAAGGCATAGATATTTTTTCCAAGGGTCTCAAAACCCCCCAAACTCGCACCAAAAAACTCAACCCCATCACCTTTTCAGAAGGCAGAAATGTTTTGCAAGGCATTAAATGCAAAATCCAGTGAGCTCACAACTGTCTTTCCTAAAATACTGTTGCTGCAGTTCTCAGGTTTTTTTATTGTTTAGAATGCGTGTTTAATAGTAAATTATATTTGGATTAATTGTTTTTTTTTTCAAGAAATCGTGGTGTTTAATGGGGAAACCATGTGACAAAAAATTATCTGAGAGAAGCCTGATGCCGTAGTGCTCATGTCTGCTTCCAAAAGTTATTGCATATTATTTTAATAGTTGGATTTTGGATGGTACTTGAAAATGCCTTTTTTTTTTAACATTCTTCCTCAAAATAGCTAACACTTTACGTACTAAGATCTGATTTCTAATCTTAAAAAATGTAAGCTACATTCAGCTATATTGTTTTGTGATAATGAACTTATACAGAATCTTTGGAAGTGAAATAAAAAATTAAATTGAACTTGTCAAAAATTCTGTATATTCAGTTCAATTTTTTTTTTTGAGTTGGGTAGGGGAGTTGTTAACTTGGAAAGTTAATAATAGCACAATGGTCTAAATTTGTAAATTAATCTGTGTCACAGGTTTCTGATGTCCGTTTTTTTCTTGTAAAATTGCAGTATTAAATTAATTCTGGTGAGATACTGTTCTGGGAAATATCATGGTTACTTTTTTCCATGATCTGCATTTTAAACTGGAAATTGGTATGCTTTGTGCCAATTAGGAGAGTGTAAATGAATAAATTTCCAGTGTATTAGATGGTTAAATAAAGACAATTTGACAAATTGAACTCCTAACACAAGACAAAAAGGAGTTTTCTATCTGAAGACTTGTTCTTTATTCTGCTAAGATAATTTATAGAGGCTGTTTGAAACTGGAGAGGGTTTTTGTAACTTTAGGTTTGACAAACTCTGTGCTAAATTATTACAAGGCATTGCCACTATCAAAATAATTTCTATCAATTCTTACCAACTTGTTGTCATTTAGAAATGAACATTTCTATTACTTTTCATTTTTGCAAATTGTATTTTCATTATTTGACAGAAATGAAAGAAAACCTTTTTCAGAAGGGGGGAATATTTAAATGTGTGTTAAAAGCACATGATCATGGAGCAGACAAACTAATTTGTGAAAAACTTAATGGACTTGAGTTCTTGTCACAATAATGTGCTCTACACTTTTTGTTTTGTGACGCAGAAAAAAAAAGCAAGCATTTTTAACAAACTGGATTGCTCCATTAAAAACAAGGAATTTACGTTTGTCCATTTTACTCTTTTGATACAGCCTTTGAAGCCTTTTTGTGATTCCTGTGTGCAGGATTGCAAAAATATCCAGTGTACACAAGCTGTGGCTGCTAAAGGGTGGATGAGTTAAATATGCAGAACCTTCATTTCCCTCACAGATTGGTGATCTTATTTTGTAACTGCTGGAAATTCCAGTTGAGAATAGTATGTAGAGCATGTACTGGGCACTAGAATTCTTGGTAAAACATAAAATCTGTGCAAACAATGCAGAGAAGATGGATCTCTGAATACTGGCTGCCTCTGCCTAGCTGCTTCTGCTCCTTATTCTGTTCCTTTAGCCAATAACTGAAGCAGAGGCAGCCTGCTCAGCATCCCTGTCACCTGTGCTAGGTAACATATTTGTTCTCTGTTCCCTGCAGACTCACTGGCTAAGGTGGAATATGGAAAGCAATGTATCCAATAGCCCTCCAGGCAGGAGGAGGAACTATTTGTGCACACAACTGCCTGGGCTGAGATAAACTGTAAATTCTGTCTTTACAGATCCTAATCAAATCCTTTGTGATGAATTTCTTTAAACATTTTTTCATGAGTGGACCAATGTTAAACAAGATGCAAAATCACCATGATGAACATGCAGGCAGAAGCCTCATTTAAAAGGCCTAAATAAATGTAATATATAAATATAGATATACTGACCTGAATTACCTGCAGCAGGCAGAAAAATAATCTGGCTGGAGGTCTCGTGGCTTTTTCAGATCTGTTTTTTGGTATGTGAAGAAAAAAAATATTTTCAAAGACAGTTGTTGCTGAATGAGATCATTCAAAGTAAACGTCAAATACTGACATGGAGACATGAAATGCATATATAAATAACCTTACTGTTTTTAATGCTGTAGCTAAATAATTGCAATAAAATACATTTGCCAGAAATAGAAATACCCAAATATGGTACATATATTAGTAGTTTCAGAAACAGTTGTTTTATGTTTTGACATTTTGTAGTTGCTTTAAAATTGTTGAAAACTACTGTTGTGGTAAAAATCAGTAACTAGCACTTTTTGGATTTAATAGGAGGTGCACAAACGTTCTATTGTTCAAATACTCCTAGTATCAGATAAGCTATTAAAATACATTGCTATACTCATTGTACTCAAGAGCTGTGTTTTTTGTGAAATTTGAACATTTAGTTTGTTTTTTAGAGAAATCTGTCATCTTAAAATTATACTCAATTTATAGCAAGCCGTAAACAGCACTATACATAATTTAAACATCACTGTGATAGATAGCCTCAGTGTTCTGCAGTGGTAAATGAGGTCCTGCTAGCAAGCCAGGCTTTGAATTTTTCAGCGTAGAGAAAAAAAAATTGTATTTTTAAAAAGCTAAATCAACTTTTTGATTTGGTTTTTTGCCTTCGTGTGATAGATAACCGGTACTTTGCTGAAGTAAAATGTATTCACTGGAAGAAATCCTTGATAAACTTTTTGTAGGCGATCATGTGTTGGGAATTATGAAAAGAAAGTTCCTTGGGAAATAAAGAGAAAATACCTGTTCAACAGTGATAACTTTATTAGGCACTTAAAATATCTTAATACCTGACTGAAGAGATCTCTTTCGAAGAGATCCCATTGAAAAATATATATAACTATTTTTCTTTTTCTGCAACAGAAACAGCAATAAGAGATAAAGAAAGGGCACTACTTCTCACTTAATTGTGAAACTTAATATATTCCTGACAGAATATGCTTCATAACCTGTGATTTGATTTTGGTGGGTTTGGACGTGCATATCATTAAAGAAACGATCTTCAGTTATTAAAAACTAGTAAACATGGACATTTTTATATGCAAGAAAAGGCAGAGAGTAAATAATTGCACTGGTGACCAATACTGTAATAATCCTGTTTTACAATATGCACTTGACAGGTTGTAATAGTGCTAATTGAAGAGACTAATTCACACTTGCTTCATTCTATTCAAAGGCAAAATCAGCAGCTTGTTTTGCTTTTGACCAGATGGTCCTGATGAACACCTACTGTGCACTTTAAGTGCTTTACTAGAATTACAAAGGCTGGGGGCTGCATCCGACTCAAAATGATTTGAGAAGAGAAAAAAACCTCACTGCTCAATGGATTTGGTGCAACTAAATTAATTCTAGTGGACCCATTACACATTGAGCCCCCTTTTCAAAGTGCTGAGCCTCCTCGTTTGTTCTGTAGCAATGAGAAAGTGAAAGGCAGATTACTGCAAACAGAAATAAAAAAAAAAGTGCTGTGAAAAGGAGAAAAGAGGCCTTGAAGCCTTTTCATATCATTTGGGTTTTTCAAGTGCGTTATTTTTGGGGAGGGTGGATGTATGAAAAGCCAATTGGAGTTTTTTTTGTTTTAAAGTGCGCTATTTAAGTACTATGAATATAAAAGCAAGAGCAACAGTTGACTGAGTTTACTGTGGTAAAGCTTTGTGTCCAAGGATGAATCAAATTCATTATAGTCAATGCTTTGTATTTTCATATGAATGTAGGGTTAGTTTCACAAGACTGTGTCTGTTTAGGATAATTATAATTTAATATTTTCCTTTCATAAAGTTATCACTGTAGTTTATCTAAAATTTGCTGAAAGCAAGGTTTCTTCCTTGCATAAATTTAGAAGCACCCAGAGAGTTTATAACTCCAAAAGAAGTTGTTTGATTTACAAGGGAAGGCAGGCAGGTTCCAATAGCACAGATTATTATAACTAATTAGAAGTCACACATCTGTTAAGGTTCAGTTTGTCAGCACTCAGTTTAGTGTGTATGTGTTTGTATGTGTTTATATCTCTTCTTCCTTTCTCTCCTTCTCTGTCTCTATTCCCCTCCATCCCTAAGTGTAAGCTGGGTTGGAGAAAAACTCTCAAAGGATAAGGATCAATTTATTTGAATTTGGAAATAATGAGGAATCATTGTTATAATTTTGGTTATGGGTTTGGCTCTGTAAATGCTCAGTCATGTGAGTTGTCCTTATTTTAGAAGCAATCATGTTGAATTGGATGGCTTTGCTCATGTAATTTAAGGATGCTAAGGATTTTGGGGATCAAGACCTAATTTAAAACCTTGAATTTTTTAAAAACTGCAATTAAAACCATCACTTGCTATTCTGATTTTGAATATTTGCCGTGTTTTACTTTCAGGTTGGTGAATTTTTATGCAAGGCTTCTATCATAATACTAGCTATTAAAAAGGTGTTAGCATGAAATGACAAGAAAACCTAAGCAGCTTTATGAACATATTAAACAGCTCTGTCGCCAGCTCCTGTGCTATTTGGAGTGGGAAAGCAGCACTCTGCAGCTAAATAGCACAGTGCTGTTATCTATGTGAATTATATTTAGTTGAATAACAAATGAAAAATTCAAGTTAACATTTTTTTGCAATTAAAAAAAATTAATTTACAGCTTGTAAATTAAAGTGGTTTAGAACATGGTTTAACCTTTATGTCCTGTGTTAACTATAATATGATCACTTCTATTATTGCATGATATACACTTATATTAAAAAAAACACATTCGTTGAATTGCTGATTTGTTTTCAAACAATGAAATTTGTATTTGTGCAAATTATAGTAGGCACAGTGTTCTCTCATGTTTTCTCATCAAACAACCCAATTATACTTATAAATAGTGAGGTGCTAATGAACTGTTGTTCGGGAAAAGTTGATTTTTTTTTTTTAACTTGGGTAAGAAAGGAAACACTTCACAATTTTAGAGTGCTTGCTTGGTGAGAAAATATTTGAAAATATTTTACTTATGTAAATCATGTTGGTGCTATCACTTTTAAATACACAACAGAAGCTAATCTAAAATCCCCATCAGTTCATATGGAGCGTAACTACATGCTTGACATTGTAAATTGCTCACTTAATTGGGAACTGAGGATTTACTTATATTCATTAAGTTACAGAAGTTGTTTCCTAAGAGCTAATATTTGAGCTTGAAGTTTATTACTGCATTCACTGAATAGAAAGAGGTAATTTTTTGGATAGTTGTGGTGACAAGGATATTTAAAGTAGTGGTTGTAGAGTTACAATACCAAAATGCTCAAAAGTGTCTTGAAGCAGCAGTGTAATGACAGTGCTGCACTACGTTCTTTGTAATTACTATGCAAAGAAAACACTCAGTTGCTGTTCCAACTATGAATTAATAATGTTGGTCCCATCCATAACATCTTAGTGACACAGGCACCATCTCTGTAGTAAACCTGATTCTTAGGGGTTTTAATTACGTTACTATATCTGTGAAAAACATGAATTTGAAAAGTTATCCTTTTGGTTTTGTACCAGGAATTGTGGGCATAAATTTGAGATCCTTGCACTCATTTAAAGGATAAAATGGCCTCATAATCACCCTCAAGAAATCCCTGTTACTGTTTTTAAAAAGGGTTATAGCAGCTCTCGGCAAATATTTGCAATAAGTGGCAAAATTTATGCCTTGCTTTGTGGTAGTTGCGTGACCAGACAGTGGGGCATAGGATTGTTTTAAGGTTTTTACAGCTGCAGGGAAAAAGCATCTGTTCCTAGAAAAGCCTTCATTGTTTAATTTTGACACTGACTTTTCCATGCTGCTTGTACCAGTCTCTGGATTAGGTGCCACTAAAATGAAATTTGTTTTAAGTTGCTCCCAAATGCAGCTGTCACTATACACAGCCTTGTAGCTTAGGCAAAGGAGACATAATCAAAACAAGCATTTTTGTGCAAGGTCATCTGGTAGACTGGGAAAGCTCAGAGCAGGAATTTTGACAATATTGTATCTTGTGAGTAGCTTGCCTATTAGCTTTTGTATTTGTTTAATAATTCTGGTGATCACTAATGTATATGACTGTCTCAGAAATAATGAAAGGGTTTTTTAACTGCACTGCGTTTCTTTATGTACATTTTATATTGAATTTATTTTGATTGAGCAGTTTCTCTGGTATTCAGTTACATACATCCCATGTATGTTTATTTGTATCTCTGTATCTCTACAGTGAAATGGAGTGATTTACAAAAAGCAGAGAAAATTGACATTTTTGAAAGGCCTTCCATTTCTTTCCTTCAAAGTTTCCAGTGAATTAAAAATGAGAGAGCATTTCATTTTATGTATCCCAGAGTTGTGTTAATTTCTACCCAGCTGGTCTCAACTGATTGATACAAAGCCAAATTTGTGGCTGCCTGCATTACAAAGTCTGTAATTTGCTAATGAATTATGATAATAATCTTTCATCACACATGAAAGATTTAGATAAACAATTTACTAACTATATAGTTTGATCACAATTTTTGGGTTTGTACCAAGCCTCAAGTCTACTTTTATTTTTCCCTGCCTAGATTAGGAGACCAAAGTGAACTTGTACTTTGTTTTGAAAGCAGTGATGCTGGAAGTTATACGGGGATGATGGGAGACAGTGGAAACAACACAAACTTGCAGTGTAAATATCCATATTTATGCATAGGCAAATTAAACTGCCCAGTTTCCAACTAGAGGAGCATCACAGTAGGCATAGCACAAGAAATTTATGAGACTGTATCCACTGTTGTGGGGACATAGAAATAAATAAAAATAGGGTACAGATGTTTGTCAAGTTCAACCTCCTTTGGGTATGGTGGGGGCAAACTAATTAAAACACAGCTAGACAAAGCCATAGGGACAAACTAGGCTTAAAAAGAATGGAAAGGAAAATCAAATCTTCTAGAAGAGGAGCAGCTGCCACAAGATCTGTCAACTTGAGTGAAATTTGGGGTTAACCTGCATGTCAGATCAGCAGAGTTGATTTTGAACACTCTAAAGACTCTCTGAGGACAATGTTTGCAGGGCATGAGCACACCAGAAGTGTCTTCTTGCATGAAATCTGCCCATTTTTGATCAGATAATCCATCTTCTGACCAAAGATTAATTCCCAGTTCTGTAGAGCTTGCTCCTGGACAAAGGAAGAAGGATGGAAGCTCTGTGTTTGGTGCTCTCTTCTATTTTGCAAGATCAACAGAGCTTGCAAAAAAAAAAAAAAACAAAACAACCAAAATGTGTTAATAATTTTTCTGCTTCTCTTGAGCTCAGTAGGATGGGTTTAAGTAGGAAATGTTTTGATTTCCACCCTAAGAAAACAATCAACCAAACAAAAAACCCCACAAGACCTAGCACGTATGTCCAGTGTTGCCATTTTTATGTGGATGAAATTATTGGCTTCAGAGGTTTCTGTCTTGATGTGCTTCTCCTCAGATCACGAGTGACCCAAATCAGTTGGTGTCTCATCCACCCCAAAACCACACATGTATGACTGTCCCAAACAACATCACACTGAGATACCAAAGTATTGTTTGACTGGTAGAAATATTTAAAAAGCAAAGCAATGGGTAGTAAAGATAAAGCAGGACAACCAGCAGTGTCAAGAAAACACCATCCAGAGCAGGGCCTGGTTACATGGCCTTGTAAAAAGAATAGAAAAAGAGCTTTGGGGTGGGTGCTGCCTGGAAAGGGGGTTGAACTATGACCAAAGAGTTGTTGTTGCCTTATTATGTTGTTTGTTCTTATCATTTTTAAGGAGCTAGAACTTTATGGATAACCAGTGGTGTGCTCACTAATTACTTCTTAATGCATCAGGTTAAAAAGAAAAAGGTTTAAGTTTGGTTAGAAGGCAGTATTTTTTTGGTCAAACTTTCTGATTAATGGAAAGTGCAGAAGAGTGAGGAGGGAGGTGTGAAAACAGATTTGATGTACCAAGATCTTAACTCTCAACACTCCTTTGTCCCCAGGAAGGTGATTGTATCTAGTAGCTGTTACCTGCTGTGTCTAATGTCTAGTAGCTCTCCTGGAAATGATGATGTAATTTGGAAGTAGAGACTAGCTAAGGACTTTCACAGTATTGGAAACAACCATTTAAAGAAAAAAAGAAAAAGAGGAGTAGAAAGAACAAGGATTTTTTGCTATTTTTCTATAATTTTTATATAAGGAAGAGAGATCTTCCTACAAATATTTACTAATAAAATAGCAGTAAGTGTGTCTGTCCGTCTGTCTGGTATCACATGGCAGAGCTGTGCATACCTTACTCCAACCCCAACAACCCAAGGACTGTCTTAATTTCAGTTATTTTGTTTGCAGCATCAGGGCACCCCAAATATCTCTGCAATTTCTTTTAGGAGAAACAGAAAGGTTTTGTATTGGTCATATTTCACTCATTTTTGATGACAAGTTACCTTTTACTGAACTCAGCAACCGTAACACAGTGGCTCTTATTTAAGAAACATTGTAAGCTGTTTTTTTGTCCCATTTTTAATTTCTCTGTGAGCTGAATTTCAGTTCAACATCTCCCCTCTGTGTCTTGCATAAACTTCTGTTTGCACTTGCACACAAAGTTCCTCTTTTAAGGCAAGGAGGACTTATTCCTGAATAATTCAAAAGTGGGGAGTATTAAGAAGTGCTTGGATTAATCTGCAGAGGGTTTTGTGTGTTGACAATTTCACCTGTAAGTAACAATCTCTTTCACCCACTCTGCTTAAAAGGTCTTGGCTCTTTTTTATTCGTTGTATTGACCTTGGGCTGCCAGAGAAAAGACCAGACTGCAGCTGAGAGCTCTGACCACAGGACAGCCTATGCCAGGACTAAGGCAAACAAAATGGAGAAGCTCTGACATTCACAAAAAGTAGCCACAGAAGAGTGGAAGGGGACACTTTTTCTGTAGTCCAAGGCAATACAGTGAAACTTCTCACCCTGACACGGGGAGGTGGTAAACTTCCAAGGCAGGCAGGTCCATGGTAATTTTTCAAGTATAGCTCTTGTGAGGCCAGTGGAAAATATATAAGTTCTCTAGATCATTCTGTGAGGTTTGGGGTGAGCTGAAAGTTAATTTTTTGATGAACTAAGAGCAATAGACTGAGAAGGAACTTGAACTGCTGTGGAGATGCCTTTTCTCTCCACATTAGATCTTCTCACAGACCAAGTTGCAGGTCACAGCTGTGGCTGCATTAGCACACAGGACAGTGCAATAAGAGGTCTGCAGAGAAAACCTCTTCATGGGAAACATCTCTGATGTTTATCTATGTTGGCATTTTAGCAGTTACTATTTCTAGCTGTGGATTGAATGCTTCTTATTAACTGACATCTCAAAATTGTGCATCTTCTCTTTTACTTTGGTTTTAACAGTAATTGGTTTCCCTGCTCCGACTGTTTTGTCCTCCAAGCTGAAGTGTGCAGTAAATTGGACAGGTGGGAGGCTTAAGATTAGGAGTGTGTGTTTGAAGTGAAACACCAATGCAATTTCATTTTACAAGGGCTGGATCTACATCAACCCTTTTGTGCAAATCAGTGTTTTCAAATCCTGCAGCCTTGGGAAGCCTCTGTTGTAGCAGAAACAGTGTCATTTAAAAAATAATTTTGTAAACAGAGGTAGTAGAGTTCTTGAATAAGAACAAATAAATGAAAGATTAAGTGGAATGTGCATGTGCTGGCTGTTTTCAACTCACTGCAGAGTTGCCGTGCAAAGAATTGCCATGAGCAATAAGACAAACTTTTTAAATACCCAAAAAGAAACAGTTTTCACCTTAGAGAACTACATTAGCATTGTGCTTGGTAATTTTCTTTCTTAAGATCAGTTTGAAGTGAGGAACAATAAAACTTGGAGATTTCTGCAGCCTAAGTGCAAACTGTTTGAAGAGGATGATTTTAGCATAGTCCAAACTAGGCATCTGTTGTCTCAAGACATTGGTATCAGATGGAACTCAAAATCAATTTCAGTTCTCATTTTGTGTCTTTTGCCTTGTGTCAGTTTTTAGGTCAGATCTAGGATCACTCAGATATGACTTAAAAAAATCTGACAGTCACCCAACAAAATTTTTAACTCTGTAGGTCCTTTTGCTTGTTAAGTAAACAGTGTCTTTTTCTCTTCATTTTTTCTCTTCTTTTTAAGTTTTTTTTTTTCTTCTGTTTCTTTAATTTTTTTAGGTTGTTCACATACATGTTTTCAATTGTACTGCTTTCTCATTTCTGCCTTTCATCTTCTGTTTTATTGACTTTTTCAGGTTTTAATGAAAACAGTTTAAGAATTTCTTCATTTCTACTTGTTTAAATGAATTATCAATATTTGGCCTGACTTTCCTAAGTACTATGTTCTCCTTACAATGCAATACTGAAAAAAATACTGTAAGTCAGAAACTTTTAAAGTATTGTTCTTTTTATGCTTTATTTTTGCAGAATTCTTGTGTGTTGAATAATATTTGAAAGCTGTTCTTGTGTGTCAGTATAGTGCATGTTAATATTTCAGAGACTGAATTTTCACTAATTAGTATATGAATATGAAATGAGAATTCTTTCTATCAACTAAATTTTTGTTGCTGGTGTTAATTATCATAGTTCAAAATAGTACACATTCTTAGGATTTAGACAGGAATTATTTTTACATTTTTGATGTCATTTTGTTGGTATATGTTTTTTACACTGAATTTACATGACTGTGAGTATCCTTGTGATTCAGAGGAGAAGCTGTTAGTATGGATCAGTCAAATAGTTGTTTTATTAATTTATTCTCAAGGAAAAACCAGAGAGAGTAGCTGAATATGTAAATGAGCAGCTTGTGATGCTATAACTTGTCAAATAACCATTGATGCAGTATAGCTGAGCAAACTGTTTCAGTGTGTGCATATACAGTAGGTATTTCTCTCCAAATTAATATTTGCATTTGAGATATGAGTGTAGTGCAAATACATGAGAAGTATATAACAATTAATAATATTTTGTGCTTGATGTTTACATATTATGTGCTCTGTATTTTAATTCTGAGTGTTATCTGCTTCGTTAATAATTTTGAATTAGTCTTCCAAATATATTGATTTAAAGGGATTTATTACTTAATTATTAAGTTTTGATAGGCATTTATGTCCTTGCGTTTGGTCAGTAGTTAGCATTAGTTGGCATTTCTTGAGGTTGCCTTTTTGATTTCACAGTCTTTATTGATTTCATGTAGCAAATTGTTACCTTTATTGCATTAATGAATCCGTAAAAATAGTTGGCATGTTCTTCAAGGTTTTAGTGTCTCCTCAGGGATTTCTTTCTACAATGACTTTCTTCTTCAACCAAAAGGACTTTGGATCCATCCTTTGGTTTTGTATGGTTCTACAGACAAAAAAAAAAAAGAAAAAAAGCTTCTCAAGCTTTCTAAAAGCCCTTTCTCAATTCCTTGCATTCTTTTGTCTCCCATTTGTGAATCATTGCCAGCTTACTGTAATTCAGTTGGGATAAGATGAAAAAAACAGTCTGTTTTGCACTTCTTTGACTGCTTGGCAATTTTAGTGTTGTATTGGGAATTGCTAGAAAATAATACCTTGATACATTAGAAATTACTAGAAAGTTTAGTGTTCATATCATAAATAGAAACATGCTCACGCTATTAATTTCTCTAAGTGTGTTAGCCATGTTTTTTCACTGTTAAAATTATGGCTTGTTGGTTTTTTCTTGTTAGTTCTTTTACCAGTGTGGTAATAAATGTCACTGTTCTAGAAAAGATGCAAGAATCCTCTGCCATATCATGAGGTTCATGGTATATTGGAAGAGTTCAGTGTTGCAGCAGTGATGCTGTGCTCTCAGGGAGTGGAGTGAGGGATTTGGAGCAGCGTTGATGCAGAAAAACAAACGTAGCTTTGTTCCCAAAATTCACCTTTTTGGATCATTTTATAAAAAAATGAAGACCTTGTAACATCATAATTCAAAGGGCAATTCTGCCTCAGAAATAGGATATAGTTCCCACAAAACTGTTTTCTCTGGAACTCATGCCCTGCCCTCCTCGTAGAGGTGTTCCCAGAACTTGAGGGTGGGAGAGGCAGGAGGAGAGGATGATCTGTTCTCAGCAACCCTTTGCTCTTACACTCCTGTTTTGGATCCTAGCTGGGAGTCAATGTCATTTTACAGCTGCATTTAACTCCCTGTCATCCTGCTCCCCTCTGCCTCCCCTCGTGCTGCTTTGAAGGCAGCCCTGGGGTCAGCAGGAGCTGAGCCACTGCTCAGAGAGGGAGCCTGGGAAGCAGTGCAGAAGCAGGAGCCAGGCAGACCTGTCAATGGCTTTTTTTTTTTTTCCCCTCCCTGAGTGTTAATTGTGGTCACAAGAGTTAAGTGTTGCTGTAAAATTAACATCTTGGTATTATGTATTTATTTTCCACCATGTAGCTTCAATGTCAAGTTTATCCAGCAGACAAGTCAAAACAAGATCATTTTTTTCTAACTGCTGCTATGGCAAGTCTCAGCCTGGGTTCTCAGAAAATCACAGTGTTCCTTCTAGTTAGCAGCTAATAGGAAACAATAAAGATTTAGGGTTCAGAATTTAATTGGCACTGATGCTGATGCAGGAAGAACAAACTGCACATGGTTTACTCCTCTGAAGCTTTATTGATTCTTTTTTGAAAGGAGAGCTCTGATGAAAGTAAAAGAGAGGCGTTCAATTTGCAAGTATTTCTACACAGTTTTTGTTCTGAAATGTGCTTTTCTATCCTTCTCTATCTCTGCTGGGTAATAATGCCTTGAGATCTTCTGAATCAGAGTCAGATACTGAAAAACAAAAGTGTAAGGTTGTAATTTCTATTATTTATCTTGATCATTTGGATGGCATTGCAGCTTTCTTACAGATTAATTTTATATCTTTCCCAAGGTTAATGTCTCATATGCAACTGTAAGCATTTTTAAGATAATGTGACTTCAGCATATCCTCAAAATCTCCAACCCATATCCTAATGTTTTAGTGACCTATTTCCAAGGATCAGATCTGGAATATCAGTCTCAAAGAGGTGGTGATAAAACCAGAAGCTTCCTGTTTTTCTGACATTGCCTGTAGATCAAAATCTAGAAACGGGATTTTTTTTCATCATTTACATAACAGAACTTTTGAATTTCAGTGAGTAACTGAGGGTTTTTCTTCAGGCATAGATTGGTTCCATGCTTTATGAGTCTACAGCAAGCTCAGAGATGTGTGGCAGAACTAACAGCAGATGTCTTTGAGTGGCTTCCAGCTTCCACAATTTCCTTGCAAATCATGATAGAGTCCTTGGGTTATCATCACTGCCAAAGCCACCATAGTTGAACTTCCATTTAATAGCTGATCTCTTGGTCCATACTTTCAAACAGTTTTGAAAATTTTGGAAAGGAGTGACTTATTTCTCTTCTAATCTCATCTCTCCATTTTCTCCATAGATTTGGTGACGGATTGCACCCATTTCTCCTGATCTGGAATTACAATTTAAAATGCCTGTCATTGTGAAACTATGACCAGTAGATCTTAGCTTTTTGTTGGCTTCCTGCCATCCCTGTCATTTGTTTTCCTGCTGCTTTTCAGGAATTGATTTTCATAAGATAGCTGCAGGCAAACCTTTCCTGGGACTTCTAATCCATTGGGCTTTAGTAATGGCCTCTTATTTCAAGGGAAGAGGATTTTACAGAAACTACCTGAAATATCCAAAGTCAGTACAAGATGGTGATACTTATCTTTTAAACAAAGTGTCCAAAAGCCTTTATTTTTGCATTCATGTGGAGAGTTTTAAGGTTACTGAGCTGGTTTTGCTGCTGGAGGAGGTCATTCTGTGCCAGATTCCTGTCTGTGTACATTGTAACTCAACTTTTTTTGGTTCTTATTGAGTCAGGACTGCTGTTCTTGCATGTGTTACTTAAAATCACAGGGCTGCAACATGGATTCACCAAATTTATTGTCATCAGTCCTGCCTTCCATGTGACTGGATACATACATAACTTTCTGACCCTTATCTGATGGTTGGTGGGTAAGTGACTGCTCACTGGCAGCATCACAAGTTCTTTATGAAATGTTTTTCAGCTGCTATTGATAGTATGTGTGCTTAAGCCTCACACACCACAGTGTCACGGTGATGACCACACTTTAATAAGTGATCACTTCTCTCTTAGAAAGCATTTGGCCTATCAGGAAAGGCCATTCCCTTCTTAAGCATCTCTGTGAGTGCTCAAGGGTCGTGTGTCCCATTGGTTTGGAACATTTCTAAGGAGCAGCCTGGGAGGATATCTTCAGAATTGTCCAGGTTGTGGTTACTCAAGGCTGATCAAGTTCCACATACACTAAAAAAAAGTGTTAATAAATCTATTCTAGTCCTTAGGTTTCTTTAAGGCTAAAGAGCCTGTTACATACACTGATGTTTTGGATGTGCCTCTAATTAATTTTCTTCTAAGTATTCTCACGTAGGTCATGAAAGAAGTGATTATGATTTCATTGTCCTGTTTGAAACACTTTGGGTCCAGGGCATACTCTCTGTTCAGGTGAAATCTCAGTCCTTTCTTCAAGTTTCCAGCTTGTTATTGCTGGACTTGAACAGATTTGTCTTCCCCATCTCAAATCCGTGGTCCCATTGATGAATGTGGATGCTTTCAGGTCTAGAGGATGCTTGCTTGTCTCCAGTAGGGGATGTTCATCCTCACAGGGAGAAGTAATCCTGGAAACTCCACAGGATACAGCTGAATGACCTGGTTTTTGGTAGAAGTCTAGATCCTTGTCTGTTGTGTAAATTGTGGAAATGTGGTACATTGGATTTTTGTCTGGATATTAGTGCAGAGCTCTCAGATATGTATCACTTAGTTACCCAATAAATCTGTTATCTCACCCTGCTAGCCATTAGTAGAAACAGGGACATTTGCTGCTTCAAGCAGCACTTCCCTGGTGCTGATAAATAACTGTCCTTCCTGATCTGCTTCCTTTGTCATTGTTGTGGTGAGACAAAAAAAAAAAAAAAAAAATCTTGGACTACGTGAAAAATAAAGACTTGGTGTAACTTTCTTGTTGCGATAACAGAATAATAAAAAGACTGTGTGGGAGCAATTCATTATTCTTTTCCTTTCAAGCACTTAAAAGCAAAACAGAGCTGAAAATATTTCTTTGGGAGATACTGAAATACCTCATTAGTTCTTTCTTTTTATTGGCTATTGAAGTGACAATTCTGTAACAGGAATGAATGTGAGGATGAATTTTGCTTTGATTTATAGAAATGTGTTAATTTGAGCTGAATAGCTCTTTTCAGATCTTAATATTTGTTATCTGTGAATCTTGTTTTGTAATACATAGTTTCTAGTTTTATTTTACATAAAGGAATTCTGATGGAGACTCTGCTAATTCTGTGCAGTATTGTAGGTGTTTTGGGAAAAATTAGCTGCTGAGACTCACTAATCTGTAATTTAAGTTTTTTTCATTAAATGGAATAGTGTTCACTGCTTATTTAATAGATATAGAATTGCATGTCAAGCTAAGACTGAAAAGTGTGGAGAAAATAATATATATGTTTAATTAATTAAGTTAACCTTTATTCAAATCTTTCCATTTCAGTGAGATGACAAGTTTGCACAATAGAATAGTGAAAATGGTCAGAATAGCTTTACATTAGCTCATTTTCTGAACTGATCATTAAGTTTTCTGTTGTTCTGCAGCAAATGAATGGTGAGCTTTGTAAAGACTGGAATCTGCAGAAGAGGTAACTCCTGTAGTGTTTTGGTCAAACACTAATGAAATTGCATTTAGTTGTATATTCAAGAAATACTGACTCCTCCATCATGAAACAGCTTTGGGTGTTTTTGGGTCACTCAGACCAGACTGTTCATGAAGGTGGCTGCTGTTGGAGATACAGAGAATAAACTCATTGCATTGAGAGAGACTCAGCTGTGCACTCTTCTTAGAGGAACAACATAATGTAGTTTTGTTTTAATATTTTGGAATTCTAATGGGAAATGTGATTTCAATATTGTAGACTTCAGTATTGTAAATTACTTATATTTTTAATTTAGGCAGTCCAGGTCTGGAAGCCAGTCCAGTTCAGCAAAAATGCCTGAAGCAGAGGTTGCAGGACTGGGACCTTAGCAGCATTTATTTTCTTCATAAAAGTCTTACTGTTTGTTAAGAAAAGTTCCTCGCTTGAGAGGCTTCCAAATAATTTTTGTCTTCAAATTGATCTCTAGAGTTAATTTATTTTCATTTCCCTTCATCTTCCCATGTCTGCACCTGCAGACCTTAGACTTCAGGTTTTCTAGTGTTGCTCTTGGCTTAGTGTGTTTATTTTAACTGTTTCTAATATTTTTCTGTTATCTGATAACCTGATAATTTAAACATTACTAATTTGCTTTTCCCATCAACCTTTTGTATTCTACAAGTACTTATGACTCATGTATGCTTGTTTAAGTACTGACTTGTTTGGGGAAAAGACTTAAATTAAAGAAAGAAGAGCCAGAGAGAATGTAGATTGGGCTTTTTGTCAAGGTTGCAGCTGCTTTTTCAACTTTATTCTCTTTTTTGAGGAAATGTGGTTAAACATTTTTAAATACACTAAAAGTAGTATTACTCATGAAACCAAAACAAATTTGTATGGCTTCTTTTGGTAGACATAAAAATCTATATTTGAATGGTACCTTTGTCTGATTGATTTTGTTGACTCAGTGGAATTTCATCTCTGCTTCACTCACAGTTTTAGTGTCTCTAACTTTTAAAAATACTGGTGCAGATCAATGTTCATCTTATTGTGGAAGAGGAAGGCAGGGCTATAGTTGGCAAGTACTATAGATGGCAGCAATAAAGATTCTTGGCCCTCACTCAGAAAACTCATGATATGATTTCACCTGTACTGCCATTACTGTTACATGGAAAACTGTCAGTTAAAAGAAAGAGATAGAGGTCTTAATATTTTTGTGTGTTTTTAGTTTCTATGTTAAAAAACAAAAGCAAGTCTGATACCTGATATTTGATCATCTTCTTGCTTTATTTTTAAAAAAAACTGGTTATTAGAAACCTGTTTCATATTGACATTAAATTCAAATAAAGATCTAGCTTTTCTGTGATGTGACAATAAACTTTTGAAAGCTTTAAAATTGTTTCCAATGAAATTATGTTTGGGACACAAGTTCAGGGAAGCACTGCTTTGATATAATATACTTTATAACTTTTGTTCTATGTCGTATAGAGGGAAATATATATTTTTTAAACATGTTAAATATGTTCTACATGAAAGATTTTCCTCTATCTTATTAAGTAAAAGAGGGGATTTTTTGGGTGGAAGATTCCATAGTTAAAGATGTAAACCAGCAATTTCTTGCTTCTATAGCACAACATAGTTCAGAGCTGAGATTAGAGAAACCCTGTAGAGTGGCTAATACTTGAGGGCATCCCCAACTAGAAAAGTATGTGAATTTAGGCATGGGAGGAAGGAAGGATCTGCTTTAAATTTAGTGTAGGGTCACTGAGTCTTAATGATAGATTAAACAAGGGAGGTGGAATAATGAATAGGGGTATGCAATGTGTAGCACTAATACCAGAAGTCCATGGTTTTCACTGGTTATTTAATGTCTTTTCCCATATGTTTCTGAATAGAGCAGGTTATGGCAGGGATGAGCTAAGGAATAGCTTTGTTAGTGAATTGTTAAATAGACTGAATTCTCTTTCTAAAATGTACATGTATATAGGAGAGATGCTTGTTAAAAGTATAAGCGGGCACCTTACATGCATATTTCTTAAATGTAGCAATATTAGTAACTGTATTTGTAATTGATGTGTGTGTGTTGATATTCTTAAAACCCAGTATGAAGGTTTGTCTGCAATTCCTTTCCATTGTTAAAGCAGAAATCAATTTCCAATTACTTCTGAATATTGTTGATATAAAAACCCCTAAATAAGTTTTGATTTGGTAGACACAATGATGAAATGGAGGGAGTACCCAGAAATGTTCTTGTTAGTAGAAATTTGACTGACAGCTCAATGAACATTGTTTTATAGCTTAACTTGAATTCAGAATAACATGAATTGAATATCTATTCAAATACAACCACATCAAAGAATTTATTAAATTCATAGTTAGAGTGACTGAGAAAAGATGTCACAGTTTACTTTAGAGCTGACTTCCTACAGAGCTCTCACATAAAAGTCTGTCAAATAGCTGATACCAACAACTGAACTGAACCAAGCAAGTCAGCACTTGAGCTGCTGATGGGTTTCTGGATGACCCATCTTCTCTTTTCATGGTGATAATACCAGAGAGTCTTCAGAGAAAATGCAGGTTGCACTTAATTTTTGCTTTGGGAAATTAATGTAATGCATAAGACCTTTTATATCTGTGGCTCATCTTCCTTTTTAGATGCACCTTGTGTGCTGGCCCTAGGAATAAAAGGGCTGCAGAGTGAGTCTGCCCATCTCTTTACTAAGCAGCAGGTTTGCTGTGACCTTTAAGTGTAAAAGTGGAGGGAAGAGAGAAGTAAAACACTGAACTTAGAGGTATTGGAGAATTTCTTAATGTGAAAGTACTTCCCAGCTCTCTGCATGACTGTGGTACTTTGCTTGACAAAGTTAATAGATTGAACTATTTTTCATATAATGTGTAAATTTGTTAATGCTTTATAATTATTTACAAATTTTATGTTGTCTCTAGAAGCAAGAAGATAGTGGTCTCTCCCAAAAACTTATTTTATCGATTGTCTAGAGAACAGGTAAAAACAGATGAGAAAATACTGATTTTGTGATGTTCTCTTTCTTACACCAAAATTGGTAGGCTTATCACTTAAAATCAGGATTGCTCTGAAGCAAATGTGGTTTATGCAGTTTTTAAGACTGAAACTGAATCAGTTTCTATTTTGAAACATAGTTGGGTAGGAGTGGAGGAAGATACTGTTTAGCAGTGAAATGTGTTCAGGAGCATATTTCTTGGAGTCATAATCTGAGATTTGTGGGAGGCAGTAGGATTCCTTGGCTCAGTGAACCAAAGTGAAAAGAAACTTCTAAATGGGAGATTTTTGCCTGGGTTTTGGTTTTTTCCCCCTTCCCCCATATGTATCTAAATGATGTTCTTTAATATGTTAAATGCAGTAAGGATTGGACCTTTGACTTCCATTCTTCTTCTTCTTACTAGTTCCTAAAATGACCATTTGTTTTACCATTTATTGGTTTGAGTGATTACTTTTGAAACCCCTGAATATTCCCAAGTAGGGAAATAACCAAATTTATGTATTTATTACACTTGAGATGTTGCAGACCAGTTACTTTTTAAATGGACATGAGGGTGTTTGACTAGAAATATATTTGTCTAAATTTTTCTTTTGTCCTGAGCATGACAGCTTTGAAAATGTAACAGATTTTCTTTCTACTGCAAGAGTCACATTGACTCTCTCTTTTATTTCCAGTGATGATTCAGACCCTAGAAATAATCTTTCATGTCCTTATGAGTGGGAGCCTGACTATGTCCATGGGGGTCACTTTGCTATAATTGAATATATGCACAAGTGATGTGGACAAGGTGGGACCAAGCCTATGTAACAGGCATGGAGATTTTTTCTTACTTTGCAGCTTTAGCTTATATTTTACCATTACCCAGTAGTGTCAGTATCCTCTGGTAAGTCTGAGAGATGTTAGGATGGACAAAATGTGTAGTTAATTGTTGAAATAGTGTTTTCATACAGATTTTGAGTAGCTTGGATCAAAGTTAATGTTCTTGGCACATACTTAACTTCATGATCAGTAAGTATCAAGGTGTTTGGCAATCTCTCAACATTTCAGGACGTAAAATCAACTGGAATTGGGACCTTGGGGGTACAACTATTAGAAACTGTATCTACCCTCCATATTGCAACTCAATGTTTTGCCAAAAGAGTATTTACCTGTTGATGGTGATCTGGTAATGGATGCCTGAGGAGCAGTTGCCTGTTGTCTTTCTCAATGTGCAGAGAGGTCAGATAAAAGTTTCCACAGAGCAGTGATGGGTCATTTAGGTAGCTAATAAGTGGTATTTTCTCAAGTGACCATTCCTATTGAATGGAACTGAATTGGGACTTCAAAATGTGTCTTTTCTTTGTCAGTGCATGTCAAACAAGCAAACAAACAAACTTCAGATACTATCAGCAGTTTTATTTTGTTAGTAGAAGTGTTTAAGGCATTTTCAAATAAATTTGTAAAATTGTTTTGGCAGTAAGTCTTTGTTGTTTGATCTCTTTTAACCCTAATCACATCTTCCTTTCAATCTCTAATGTCACAGCTAACTCACACTCTTAATTCTTTCATACCCTGTTTCAAACTCATGCTTGTGAGCTGCTAATTTTTTTTTTTAAATACTCATGTCTCTTGCCCCAATTTCTTAAGAATGTGTTTTCCCTTCTTCTTCTTCTATAGGAATTTGTTTCTTCTTTTAACCTTCTATTAAAAAAATCAAAGGGTCATGCAGTTTAAAGTTCAGAGGGGATTATCACAATTAGGTCTCCTAGGCACTACAAGCAATGAATAATAATAATTATGTGAGCTGAACCTTTGCACAGTGCAGGCCATATAGCAGCATCCAGGAACTTCAGCATCAACTTTAGAAGATTGTACCTTGCATTTAGCCAAAATGCTTCTCTAGAAGGATAGCTGATTTCAGGGATTTAGAGATAGATGTCAGCAAAGGGGTTTCTTTATTTTAAAGAATTAAAACATGCATGTATGCTGTCAGAAAACTGAGGAATTGACAACTAAACCCACATTTCAAAGATAGCCAGACAGCTGTATATAGAATTTTAATGCAGTGTATAATACAATATTATGAATGTACTGAACATTTTCCACGTGCTGCAGCTCATGAAAAGGCTTATCCAAAGCAGTGGCAAAAAGTAGTATCTGGTAGCTTGAAGAGAGCTCAGATTAATTCTCAAAATTGTCTGGACAGGAAGCTGAGTTTGGAAAATATCTTGCTTAGTATTTGAGGGAACATCTCATGTGCTTGGGGCACCCATCTTTTTAGATTATGTTGTAGGTACGTATGCACACACACACACACAGATGTGTATTGCATGAGGCAATCAGAAGTTCACACATCAGAAGATTCAGTGAAGTTTAGTTGTAGTCTTGCTTTTATTTTCTGTTCCAAAATTTGCAGGTTTTAACCAAAATTATACTAGTATTACCTAATGAGCCATTTTATTGTAGGTTATAATGGTAAGATACACACTTGGCACAGATCCTTTAGAAAGAGTCAAATTGCATCCAAGAAGGGTTGGTTTAAAAGAGATTTAAAATATGAGCTCAAATTAATAAAATAGGGGATAATGAAGTATGAATAATTGTCAAATCTATGAAAGTAATTTATTCATAGTATTACTTCTGCTGCTGAAAGTCCCAAACACTTCTTTGCAAGAACTTACTAAACGTAATGAGTCTTAAATGTTATTACACTTGCTTAATTTTTAAATAACCTGCTCATTCACAAACTGGTTGAACTTCTGATAACTCCTGGTTGACAAAAATTTCACAAATTACTTGAATAGGTTTTACAGCTCAGAAATACAGTTGCCCAAAGAGGCTGTGAAGTGAGTAAGTGATGTCATGGAAGGTCACAGCTGTAGAACAACAGGACAAAGCACAGCCAGCTAACTCAGGAAAAAACAGTTTATTTTCTGAACTTAGGACATTTAAAGTTTGCCAGTAGTATTTCACAAAAGTTACTTGGAGTAGCTGTAGTCATCTAGCGTTGGTATAAATGAAATGGAATTAATTGGGGTTTTTTTTATTTTCTTTGGTGACGCATTATGATGGATGTAACTCTTGGGGAATGAAGCTGTAAGTGCTTGGCTGGGGAGTAAAGAATCCACATGCTTTTCTGGAGGTGGTGCTAGTAACTCATATTTAGTGCCTTCTTTTCCTAAATAAGATGTTTTTACTAAACATCCCTCTGTTAAGGTTACTGTCTGCTTACAGATTCTTTCTTCTGAACATTTTCCTTCCTCTCCCATTTAAAAACACATAATAGCCAAGTAATACATTAACTGCAATTACTTACCTTAATCTGTCAAAGCAGTTACCAGTTTTTCCTTGCCTCATCTCTCAAAATGAATTTAGTGTTTATATTAAAATATTCATTTAATCCCTAGATACATGAAGTTTTTACTCCACCTTTATAACCATGAGAAGCAAAATTCATGCACTTCAAACTCTCTTCTAAATACTGAAATGAAAGAATTGGAAGCATCAGAAAAATATATTTGCTCATGCTTAATATTATATAATCTTGGCTTGAACTCTTATTAGCAAAATGTCACCAAAAAATTGCACATTATTTTCCAGATCTGAGTTAATCTGAAAAATTTCACCAAGCTTTTAATGAAGATATTGGCCCAGTATTGAGTGCTATAGTACAGTGCACCCATTTCTGATGTAGTTTAAACCAGGTTTATTGAGCTTCAAACACTGCTCCATGCACTTCAAAGTTGGATGCATTAATGACATTTCTGTCCATGAGATAGGTTTAATTTTAGCAAAATGGTGTGCAAAAACTTGGCATAAAATTGTCTGTTGGTTTTGTGTGTGTGTGTTGTAACTCTGATGAATTCTGCTTTGTATGGGGCTGATGTACAGTGGACATTCAGGTTCTCTTAGGGCCCTTTGGGATGGCCTGAAATTGCATATTGCTTTTAATTAGAAAATGGAACAGTCCTGAGAGAAAAGAGAATCCTACTTTCATGAGCTATGTATGTTTTGGTGCTTTTATTTGTTTCAGTTTTACTTGACATAATGGAATAAGCAAGTAATGTATTTTAGACATTGAATTAAAATCAGTTATGTTAGAATAGAATGCATTTCCATTTCTATTCTGCATTAGACAAGAAGCATGGTTTCAAAGCTTTAGCCTACTAAGTGGGAAAGCTTAATAAATGCAGACCAGAATATATTCAGAGATATTAAAAGCAAAAATAGTAATTTAAAGGAAGAGATATGGAATAAAAAATTAATTAGAAAATGTATTTTAGTAAAACACACAGTGGAGTTGCTGTGCATTTTATAAAAGTGCTGAATCATGACTGACTTTTGGTTGATAGGCTTGGGCAGGTGAGGTTTTCCTTTGCATTCAGTATAGATTTTAAATATTTACATTGGAAGTGTATTTTTTCCTTTAGATTACAGCAGAGTGAATTGAATATGTGTTAATGTAAATAGCATAGTGAGTCTTCCTTAGAGAGTTTCAGTGGTATAAAATCTGCAAGGAGCAGATGCTGTTATTTAAAAATACCCAATCCTGACATCTTAATTCATTAATTGGAGGCATTCTGTAATTTAAACTTCAGTCAGCTGCTAGAGGGAGAGGCAGGCTATCATTTGATGTCTTTAGAATTGCAGTATTATTTCTAAAGTAAAACTTACACTAAAATTAAAATTTGATTATTTAAATAGGCTTTGTTTTTTTATATTTTAGTGTAATTTATTACACTAAATTTATTTAATTTATTTAGTGTATTATGTGTTGGAAATATAAGAACATAAGCAAAATTGTGACTGGAGCAGAATTGGAACCTTTCCATTAAATGAGTCTTGGATAAAGTAACCTGAAATTTTGGTTTGGGTGTTAGTGGTGGCTCACACAGTGCACTGCATTACTATATGTGAATATATCCTCCCAGTGGGTAGGTGGCTAAAAATTACTTTTAAAGTTAAGAAATTCAATTTCTCCTTTGGCTCGTGATATCCTTTTCCTGATAAAATGCAAAATCCTTTTTCTCTGCTATGAGAGCATTTAAAATACAGATTTCTTGTTTTGGTTTGTCATTTTCCCTCCTAACTTCTTCAGTTTGTATTTTGTGTTTTTCTGTTCCTGTGGACCAAATATATTGCAATAGCTTGTGGCAGAGGTGCTGATTCAGAAATTCTTTGTCTCTAGTTTGGCATCTCTGTATTTGAGTAATTCCTGTTAGTCCACAATTAACTGAAATCACCCTTTTATCTAACCATCATTTCCTCATTGGTGTTGATAACATCATTATCTTTTCAAATTCATCCTAATATCATCTTTGATGCTTCTCTGTGCTTAGAAAACTTGCTTGATTCTGCCCCTGCTTCCCATCTATTCCTGCCACATTCCCAGTGCTCTTTGCTGTATGTTGGAATTTGGCTGGCAGATATGTTAAAAGCTTTCACCTCTAATCTTTAAGCCTGTCACTTTAGCTGGGTTTGCCTCCTTTCTTTCCATCTTTCTTCACCAAAATGCTTCTGCTTACTTTGGAGTTCTTCCTGGCGCTGCCCCATCCATATTGTTTCTGTCCTCTAAAAATTTTGTTTCCTTGTCTTGACTTCTCTGTTACAGTGTCAAAGTCAAGATTTCTGCTGTACCATCAGTGCCCCATGCAACCTTGGACTGTCTGCATGTGATCTCATTTCCCTGCGTCCCCCAACCCACATTCCACATTCCTCACAGTCCTCTGACTTTATTGCTCCTTTTGTCTGTCTTTCATGCACTCATTTTTGCACTGTCTTTCATGCTGCCTATGTGCCTGGAACAGTCTTTAGCATCTCAGCCAATTTACAGCTTTGCATAAATTATATTTAATAATAAGACTAACAAAAGTTCATTATGTACATTATTTCACTTAACTTTGTACCTGCATAAGTGGAAAACAGCCTGAGGGAAACTACTGTTAAACTTGGTTGTGATTTGTTGTGATTCAAAGATACAGATTCAGGCATGACACTTTTTTGATGATTCAGTATAAACTTAATTTTTTAAATCATTTAGTAAGTGTTATATCTTTGTTTTTTGCAAGTAGGTTTCTGATTTTTCTAATTCAGAGATGAGAAAATAGCTACTTATTCCTGCTAAGTGCAATCCCCAGAATATTGCTGCCATCGCAGTACCTGGTACAGACTTCTTGCCCTGTGGTACATTTTGCTTCACTTTATTCTTACTAATATGAATGTGACAGGACTTTGAGTGTTAACTTTGCTTCATCTCTGCAAACATAGTGTATCTTTTGTGTTTAACCTTACTTTCAAAGCAATGTTGTTAATCTGTTTAAAAAAAAACTAGTGAAAGATAAGCAGGTAACACTCTGACTCTATCTGGGAAGTTTCCTGAGTGTGTTAGCTACTTTGACATACTGGTTTTCTTAAAATATTAGAAGTTGTTAAATATATTTACTCCTTTCTAAAACCAGTGAAAATGAGCTGAAGGGAAAACTCACATGGTATAACTGCAAGTCAGGGCATTATGCAGGAATTATTTATTATTTTCCAAGTAAGACTGCATCTGAAATGTATGGGCTATTTTTTTCTTTTTTCTGTTCAAATGGTTGTATTGATACTGTTTACTGCTGAGTAGTGAAACCAAATAGATGTGCCTTTAATTTGTTTTTAAAGATCTCTTATATTCTGGAGATGATGATCTGAAGGGTGGCTGCCATAGTAATGTACCAGTCACCATGGCATTTGAACATTATGAAAAGACATTCTGGGCTGCACAAAGACAATGCCACCAATTCATATTTCAAATTGATCAAAAGTGTGGGACCAAAAAGTTTGCCAATAAATGTAGCTCAGTGGATGGCACTGCAATTTATAAAGTTTGCTTTACACAATAAATATTTCGGTCCTCCTCTCAATGCCAAGTGAATTTATAAGTAAAATCCTTAACACAGACTTTGTCCATTTACTGTGCTAACTTTTTCCAGTTGCATGAAGAGTGTGGCTGTAGATTCTTATTGGTCTAGTGAAGGAGCAGTTCACAGTTCTGCTTTATATGAATCTTTAGAACACTTTCCTCCTCTTGGAGTTTTTCACTTTAAACTGAAACTTAGTCAATAAGAAAAGGAGTTTTCTATACTAAAATAGTAAATATCGTAATCTCTAAAACATTTTACAGTCCGCTTTTGTAATAGTGTTCTAATTATCAAAGAAACCAAAAATCAAATCATTATTTAAAAGCAAGCTTATTTTATCTTAAATAATTGATTGTGGCTTGTTGTTTGAAAGAGGACTGCTTTGGCATGAATTCCAAATCCAGTTATGATCTTAACTCAAGCAGTTTGTTTAATCAAACATTACTCTAATCAGTCTTACATGGTCCCCTACCCAGCCAGGCCTGCCTATAACAACTGGTTTATTCTGCGACGAGTTGCTCAACAGATGTCATTGTGGTAGAATAATGCAGCAGAATACTTGTGCGTTGGCTAAAATTACTTCAACTTTGATCACTTTTGTCCAGCACATCAGTCTGGCATTGTGCTTTATACCAACATAACACTTTACCCCGAGCATGCCTTTCAAGCTTAGAATAGCAGAGGAATGTTATTGAATTCAGTGCAGTTACAGATGAGTTAATGAAAGAAGGGAAATACTGTTTTTTTCATAATGCCTTTCTGTTGTACTTTGGAATTAAAAGGGAATTTGAGGAATGTGACTTCCGAGTTATTTTTTTTTACTTCTGAAGGCTTTTTGAAAACAATATTATGTAGTCCTATTGATCCCATGTTTCTGTAAATAAGTCTCACTTGTTATTTAAAAGTAGTGCCCTTTAGAGTTTTATATAGTGAAAAGAATATTAGTTCTGGTGTGTAGCTGGAAAATAAATATTTCACAGGGACGGTTTATTCTGGTTTTTAATGCAAGAAAACTAAACCACCAAGAGCTGTGTTCTGGTGATTCTACACAGGTCAGGATTGTTACATTTTGGGTTGTTGTGGGGTCAGTATTTCTTTAAAAAGCCATCAAGGACCCTATGAGGAAGCACTGAAGTGAAATCCACTTGAATTGCTAATAGATACTTCAGTGTTCTGTGTCTTAAAGACTGGGTGTTCTTGTTTCAATTTTTTAAGCTAAAATACTGTTTTTAAATTGAAGCATAGTTCCCAGGTCAGTCTCCCTGCAAAACCTCCTGAACAAAACCAATATTAACATAAAGGTTATCATGTGTACATGTAATTTACCAGTTTTAGGAAAAAATGGAGAGGTATCTTAATGATTCCAAAACATACAGAATGCAAAGCTGAGCTGAAAATCCAAACTCAGCTTGTTATAATACTGAAATATCCAGGCAAGACACCCGCATGGTCTCACTTTTGTTCTTTAGTGAGATACAGACTCTAGAGTTGGAAGTATTGTATCTTACTCTTGGAGAATAAGTTAAAGCTCTTCTTTCCCACTCACCTGTGCAGAATATTTATATTCAGAAAGCTTTGGACTGATAGTGTTGAAATTATTATCTGCACAGCCTATGTGTTAAATCGGTCCAGAAATGTGAGACAGTGCTTCACAGTTTTCCCTAAGGGGCACTTTATTAGCATGAAATAACTGCAAGTACAAAAAATAATGAGAAAGAGCAACCATAATTGAATGGAAGATCTGAAAATACAGGAAGAGCACTGTACTTTGTGTTGGGTCTCAATATGCCCTGGATTTTCTCAGGTTTGGGTATTTGTTGACAACCTTGTGACTGTGACATGAAGAATCTTGTGAAGAATGTGGCCCAAATCAACATTTGTGAGGAAGACTATGTTTAGAAATCCCTGCCTTGTCCCTCACCCTCCTTTGGTTCTTCACAGTGATTGGAACAATTGTTTCACTGCTTAATGTGTGCACATGTATTCTTCATCCATTTATTGCTGTGCAGAATTTAAAAGGATGCATGGAGTATTTGTCTCTAAAGATGATCCAGGAAAAGAATTTTGGTGCTATTTCATTATGCAAAAATATTTTAGATGAAAATCTGTTGCCAGATGTTTCATATAGATCCTGTACTGAAAACAAATTACAAATTGTAGAGGGAGCATATGTACTTTCCATATGTTTATATTACTTTACCATGGAGTCAAACCTCAACAATGCTTCCGTGCTGAAGATATGTCAAGTACTGATTAATAGGTAGCATCAGATGATATAAAATTCCTCTCTTAGTGTATTATCTTCCTAAGAATGGCAGTGTGGAATTGTCTTTCATCCATTTCTGGAATATGAAACCTTAAAATGGATTATGTTAGCATTTACCATTTTGGCAAATTTCAGCTTTCTTTCTGATTATTGCAAACTCTTTTGCTGTTCAGAAAACATCATTAACTCAGGGTAAGTGCACTAGACTGCAGGCAAGGTACTAGCTCAAAGATTTTCTGCTGACAGCTATAATATAATAAATCTAATTTTTTTCAGTTCATGGAATTTTTAGTAATTCTCATAGCAGAAGTTACAGCACAGTTAATTTCTGTTTGTTTCCTGTTGACAAGTGAACAAGTGAAAATCTAAAGAAGGCATCAGAGGACAGTTTTTTTGGGGTAGCCTTGTCATTTGCTTTGAGTCAAATATTATCCATCTGCATATTCTCTATCTGCCTTAATATCTTTTGGTTTAATGAGTTCTTGTGTTTGTTAGTGTTGGAATGTGCAGCCCTCTTGCAACCAAGACCAGGATGCAGAACTTGTGACTTGCTCAGATATTTTTGCCTAGAGAATGGTCATACAAAGTATTATTTAAAAGTATTGAAACTTATTTTTATCTCTTTGAGAATGTTTTTCTGGATGCAGTAGAGGTTGTTGGGATCTGTCTAGACCTTTGCAAGTGTGGGAGGACCTTGTATTCCCATGTAGCAGTTTTATGAAAGGCAAACATGAAAATAAAGCAGTTTGGATGGGGCTCTGAGCAACCTGCTGTAGTAGAAAGTGTCTCTGCCCAGGGCAGGGGTTTGGAATGGGAAGATCTTTAAAGTTCCTTCCAACCCAGATCATTCTGTAATTCCTGTGAAAAGCCACCATGACTCACTGGAACATTTTATTGTTCACACTTATGGTCCTGCTGGGCAATATTTACATTGTTTGTGCAGTCTTTATGTTCAGATGTAAGACATTATTCAGAATTTTAGAT
Organism: Cinclus cinclus; assembly: GCF_963662255.1. Classification (NCBI taxonomy): domain Eukaryota; kingdom Metazoa; phylum Chordata; class Aves; order Passeriformes; family Cinclidae; genus Cinclus; species Cinclus cinclus. The sequence continues at coordinate 24,694,081 of NC_085053.1, read as the reverse complement.
ACTACTGTCTATCATAAGTACCAAGATCCATCTTTCTCTGATTTAAGTAATTGTTTATCACAAAATCTCTGAGAAAACTTGTCTGCTTTTCTATCTGTGGTAATGTTTTCATGAAAATAGTTTTGTAACTCCAGTATTTTTTAGTATTCTTCCTTTATTCAAAATGTTCAACTTTTTCTCCTTTTTTCCCCTCCCTCCCTCCCTCCCTTCCTTCTTTTAACCATCATGTGAGATGATTAACAGTAGCAAATTCTAATTTAATAGCATGAGAAAAGAGTTGATGTAAAAATTTGTTACTTATAATTTTGTTAATAAATATTTGAAATGTGTTGTTTTCATTGAAAATGTCCTTATTAATTTTTCAGGTTTAATATGCTAATCTTTATTTTTGGATCCCTTTTAAGAAACTTATGCGGAACTCATTGTATTTCTTATTTGATAAGATTTTCACCCAATATTTTCAGGTGAAAATTAACTAGCAAAACATGCAGCAGAATTTTTGTTAACTGCCTTCTGCTTCTCTTAACTTTTTCATTACTTTATAATACTATTTACTTGGAAATTTTGTGTTATGATATTTTTTTTTTTACATTGAAGATGGTGAAGTAATAAGGAACCATTTTGAATAGTAATTTTTGGATCTTAATTCTTTTTTCTTCAATGCAGTTTTTTCAGTTGCTTTCAGCTGTGTGAACCTGCTGACCACGTCTGAATCTAAGAGCGTTGAAGGAATGGGTTTTACAATAACCAGAAAAAATAGAAAGCTTGGGGTTGTGATGAAAACAATGCCATTTGGCTGCCTTTTTTAGAGCAAAATCTGATTTATTTTTAGGGCAAATTCTGATTTTAATTTTTTTTCCAGGTGAAGCGGAATGTGTATGACCTGACCAGTATCCCTGTCCGTCACCAGCTGTGGGAAGGTTGGCCTTCTTCTGCCACAGATGACTCAGTGAGTTCCTATGCTTCTCTTCTCATTCCTTCCTAGAAAAGGCTGATTTTTACATGGATTATTGATTGGAATCAGTGGCATTTACAGTCTCATATGCAGTACCTTAATGTTACTCGCATTCCGAGTTTTGTCGTGGAAGATACAAATGGTCAAGATTTGGATGACTGGAGCTCAGGGAAATGGTTCCTGAGTGTCAGATTCAGTGCACGTTTCACACGAAAAGGAGACTTTCTAGACTGAAGCAAAGCTGTGCAGCATTTGGGAAGCTGAAGTTTACTGAGCGATTGAACTTCAGGCAAAAAAAGGCTGATTTTTATGTATGCTCTGAGTGCACATCTAGGTATTTTTCACAGTGCATTACCTCACCCAGTTTGTGCTCAAGCCTCTGCCTGGCTTCAGAGCAGGAGTTGTTCCTGCTGAAATCAGTGAGGGGTCACCACTGGTGACAGAATCCACTGACTCAGAATTGCCCACAAATTCATGAAATTGTGGGACTTACCTGCAGTATCCCATTAAATATTAGACTTTCTTCCTTGTGTGCTTGTCCTTTGCATGGTGTGTTTACATGGTGTTTTACATCATATCTTTCAGTTTTGCTCAGGTAATTTTCTTCTGCTAGTATGTTCCCAGTGCCAGCTAGTGAGGTCTGCCTTTCTTTAGAAAAAACCCCAACCAATCCACTAAATACCTAAAAGGGTGAAATAATTATGTAGTTATGTTGTATGTAGATTTTGTGACCTGAGAAAAATGTAGAAAAATTAACTCTTCTATTGAATGCTCTACAATGTGAAAAATGGATTTGGAGTTTGCTTTCTTACACATTACCATTATCTGCTGTGTATTACTTTCCTGTCCATTTCTGTTTTCTTCTAAAGCGAGAATTGCTGTTTGAATATGACTGCTCCTTTTTTTGCTCTGGGTAAAGGATTTATGCCAATTAAAAAAAAAAAACAAAAGGCAAAAGCTGTCTGAATTTTCAATGTACTTGTAAAATATATCTGTGGTGGTGTTTGCAGAAACAGTAGGTTTGAGGAAGGTGGGTAAATCCCAGTCCATGTATTCGAGGGCATATCTGAGCTGATAGATGTAAGGTCTGAAATAACAGAATGGTGTCATGTGGTAATTACAGGCTTTGAGATGTGGATCCATTTTAACATTTTATTAGTTTACATTAGCCCAAAAAAGAATTGGAAACTCAACACTTTTAATCTGTTTTCCCACAGCTGTTAGGTTTTTACATATTTTTCCCCTCCTTTTCTTTTGAGTAGGATACCTCACATATGTAAAACTCATGAATCTGCTTTAAGTCTTTTTTTTTAAAGTGACATTGTTGCAGGTGAATTTTTCCCCTTTTCATCTTTAATGAAACTGGTGAATGTTGAGTCATCTGCTCTGAAGCAGACAAGTCCTCAAAGCTCACTGATGGAGTCTGGTGGAGCTGGAATTTGTCAGCTGTGTAAACAGATTTGAGTGTGTTGCCAACAAAAATACAATTAATTTCTGTCTAAAATTAGAGGCCCTGGCTTACTATTTATAAAGATTTAATGATGGCAATGACTATCTATGCTCCTGTGATCTGAACTTTTTTTTTTCCCAAATTAGAACTGTTCGCTAATGATTACTTTAGTAATTAATGATGATCTCTTGAGTTCAGTGGCAAATTTTTAAGATCACTTTTTCCATCATGAGTTTTTAATTTGCTGTTTTGTAGGGTACTCCACTGCAATTAAGGAGTTAAAGAAAGACTTGATTAAAATACTTTTTCATTTGCATGTTATGCAGCATAAGAAATACTTTGTAATACCACAGGAGGTTTTTTCAGTGCAGTTCTCGTTAACCTTTGGCTTAGCAAACAGGACAACTAAATAGACTTGGCATAATTGGATTCCTGTATCATCTTGAGTCTCTTATGAACCTGCCAGACTACATACAGTCTTCTGACATTATCAGGAAATTTGGTGGAGTCAATAGTAATTTAAAACATTGTTGCTTCATCTCCCTTCAGAGTTAAGATATGTTCTCTGCTAGTGCTACCTAATGGAATATGGGTTACTGTATGAATTGTCAATAACTCTTTCAGATCCTTTAGCACACTTTCACCAGGGAGATGGGTATCAAAACCTCCCCAGGCAGGAGAATGTTTTTGTGCTCTGACAGTTTGATTGTGGGAAACAAGGTGTACACAGACCGTGCAAATCTCGCTTCGCCGTTCGGCAGCAACAAGTTTTAGCTTTTATTGAGTCTGAATAACTTTAATGCCACAAATTATATCTGTTCTGCTCGTTAAAGTTCAAAGTAAATGTATGAGTTTTAACTCATTCTTTTTAAATACATTTATGTAAAAGCTAAATATATTCAAAATGTTAACTTATCTATTTTTGCACATATAGCATCCAGTGATACAGTGAAGTCTTGAAAATAATCCTGGAAAATTAAAAAACGTAATTATAATTTACTTTAAATACATTCACAATATGTTCTCAATTTTTATTTTGTATTTTGTAACAATCTTAGCGTTGCAGAGTTTGTAAGATGAGAGCCATGCCAGGATAATTTAGTAAAATTTCTGAAACTTATTCTATTTTTTTTTTTGTTGCTCTATTGGCCACAATTCTAGACTTTCACTGGTAATTATCACTAGTGTCGAGTGGAATGAGCAATTTTCAAATATGTGTTCACTGTGAAAAAAGCCCTGCAGATCATTTGTAGGTGATGTTTTAATTTCAGTTTTTACATGGAAGAATTGTGATTATATGTATGGGTGACTTTTTGGGTGTTAGTTTCACATGTGTATGTTTGAGGTAAAAAACTCTTTTTCCCCTATGAGGTCACTGGGTTTTGATTTATTTCAGTAGAATGAGTTGTTGTCTGTGATGTTTCAGTGGTTTTTTGGTAGCATAGAACAGCACCCAACAGAGGAAGAAGGAGAAACGTTGCTTTCTTGCTGCTTTTTGTTGTTGATATTTAAGCTGCAGGTTTTTTTTCTTAATTGGTTTATTGTTTTAAGTCATTTCAGCGCAGCAGTGAGAAATACTGCTTCTTTGTAAGTAACGACAGTGAGCTTGTCAAAATGGAACATATTTCTGCATCAAAAACATGTAAAAGTTCTAGGGTGAGGTTTGAGGAGGGGAAAGAGGAGAGAGACAAAGCCAGAAATGAAGTGCCCAGTGTTGTAACTGAGCCCTGGGACACGGATCCCATCCGGGGGAACTCGGCGTCCAACCTTCCGCCGCTGCCGGCAGCGCTTTGCTCCCAACGCAGCGCGGATGGTCGAGACCTTGAATCCTCATTTCACATCAAGGGACTCCACTCCTTCATGGTGCAGGTGAGCCATTGGATATTTGCTCGGGCAGCAGTACGTGTACTCTGACAAGTTGCTCAGCTGTGGTGCTGAGCAGTCACGTTTCGGGCAGGACAGATGTGGTGCCACTGACGCGTTGAGGGTCTGCATCATCCCTTGAGAGCACAACCACCTTTATACCCTGTGAACAGGATCCCCTTCCCTTCTCTGGTGGCCGTAGCAGATGTGGTTGACATTCCTTGGCTGAATTTAATAGAGAATTCTGGGCTATAAAAAAATTCTCAAATGTGTATGGATAATCTAATTAGCATTGCTTGTTATATTTAGCTATTTCATTGCTAAATACTAAGCATGGCGTCTGCACAAATAGAAATTAAGAATGCTGATAAATAAGGTTCTGGTACAAAGTGAAACCATGTATGACACCTTTTGGCTGATCTCCAGGTTTTTGAAGAGGTTCAGTATTAAGCATCTGAGTAATTAGTATTTGGGAGTATATATTTCTTTCCCTTTCCAGGTCTTAACAGTTCTTAACAGAAAGTTCATTACCACATGCTGTCATTGTGATATGAAAACAAGTTGTGAGGTTTACAT